>NC_090241.1:16483140-17683140 GCF_024489055.1 Chanodichthys erythropterus | reverse complement strand
TACTCTTAATTTGCAGGTAAGCCTTTCACCGGTGTTGCTACATCCTGCATTTAACTGACGGAGTGACTCTCGCTTTTGCCAGGGCTCATTTTTGGCTATATAATGGTGTCTGAAGATCCTTCTGAGTCCATTGTGATGAACAGGGGTACGTTATGATCATTTAGAGAAAAAAACGGAAATGTCCCAGAGGGCTTTAATCTTTCTTCATTATTTCCCCATTATGGGTAAATGCTCTCTGAGGGCCTCTTTCTGGTTATAAATGAAACACTTTGACTCCTTCTCCATCCCTCGTTCTCCCGCCTGCACACCTTTCACCCTTTGCTTTCATCTTTTACTTAGGGATATCTTGGAGAATGAAGTGGCTGTGTGTATTTCACTTGCAGATAGAAGGATAATTAAGTTGATAAACAGGGGTTGAATGGAGTTAAGTGTTAAGGGAGTGGGGGGAAGCTCTCTTCTCTATTACTGATGGTGTATTACCACATATGCATTGAATCTTGATACGTGAGTCACCGAATGTCATTTGGTGATGGTATCTGTCAGAAAACAAGATCATATGGATCAACAAAGCAGCTATTTGAGGGGGCGGCAATGAAATGACCTCATAGGCTTTGATGAAACTGCTCTTTTTTTTCACAAAGCTGTCAGTGTTTCCTATCACCTATAATATGCATTCATGCATTTAATAGACTACTCTGTGCTTGGTAAATTTAACTTATTCATAAGTATAATCATTTTTAGAACACCATTTACTAAATGCAAAGGTCTGTAGCCTTTTTTCAATATAAAACTCAATACATGGACAAGATCAACCATTGCAAAATCCAAGCATGGACGTCAAGTTTCTTCTACAGATGTCACTGTATTATACGCTTTTTGTCATGAAGTATTTCCATAGAGTTCAATGCTTAAGAGAATAGAAAAGCAGCACAAATTCCTATGTGCCTTTGCCAGGCTCTTAAACTTCATTTAGATGCATCTCTGTTTTCAGAATCATGCTATCTATATCTCGATGCTGCTTTTTGACATTCTCTGCTTTGGTAGATGAGAAATGGGCAAAGCATTCCATTCATTTCTGTTCTTACCGGATTACTGATTGCAAAAGGCTTCCTGCACATGTTGTGTTGAAATGAGGAGGAGGAGGAGGAGGAAGAGAAAAGACAGGGAAAAAAAGTATTTCATTGAATTTAAAGGACATAGATTTTAGTAGGGACGTTATAGGGACATGTACAATATCCAGTAATTACTGAATTAATTTGTCCCTAGCAATAATTTTGATTTTGGGTCATATCCATTGACATTACCGGAAAAGTTCAAGTAAATACAGAGAAGTGAAAGTAAATATATAAATCAGCGGTGGCACTTTTTCAAGAACGTGCATTAAGTGTAAAACTCTTGCAGTTCAAAAAGCTTACGGTACATCTTTTGCCTTCCATGTTCAACTTACAGAAAAAGCTTAACTGACCCGACGCCAGTTTACACTTTCTTCGTAAATTGAATATGGAAGGCGGTCTGGCAGAAGCTAGGTATTTTACTTCATAGGCCTTTATTAACCCCCCTGGAGCCATGTGTAGTACACGTTTATTATGGATGCACTTTCTTCAGCTCATACTCGTTGGTCCCGCTCACTGCCATTATAAAGCTTGGATGTGTCAGGATATTTATTAAGTAAAGCTTTGGGTAATTTTCATTTGAAAATGAACTAATCTTTTAAGTAAAAAAAATCTGTCTTTACAACTTTTACTTGTAACGGAGTAATATTTGACCAGTAGTATCTATACTTTCACAAGTAATGTAGTTGTGTACTTTTCCACCTCTGTAATACCATATTTTTTATGGTTAAGTACTGGCAATGACAGCTGCATGTTTTTTTTTTTTTTTTTTTTTTTTTTTTCCCATAAATTTTAGTTCAATGCCATAAAACCTAAAATGTTAGAAAACATTTTCATGATACTGGCAACCACAGCTGCCAGTTTTTTTTTTTTTTTTTACTGTAAATTTGAAGGGTTAGTTCACCCACAAATTACATTTCTGTCATTAAGTACTCCACGTCATTCCAAACCCTTAAGATCTTCATTCATCTTCGGAAACACAAACACTTTTCGTCGACTGAGAAACCAAAGACTGTTACTGAGTTTTTGAAATGAGCGCATGCGTAAGAACACCCCCCCCCCCTTCCTTCGAAGGAATGCCTCCCAAAACTCGTAAACACTCGTATTGGAACACGAGTGTTTACCACCGGCATTCACAGTGTCGTGTTAGTAGATTCATTATGTCGGACTCACCACAGGTAACTCATAATCTGCAGTTGTTACTCCTGTCTCCGGACAAAAACATCACATGCGGCGCCTGTGGAGTGTGGAAAGTTACTGGAGCGCGCAGCCGCGCTCGTCTCTCACAAGGAACATCACGGCAGTGATTGACAAGCCAGAGGGCCAATCGATGATCTCGTAAACGATTTTGATCGCGTAAACGATTGGCTGATGTTTTTAAGGCCCTACCTCATGCACAGGTGATGTATATTAATATTATTCCTTTCAGTGTACCTAATAAATAGTCTTTTATCAGTTAGTAAAGACAGTTTCAAGTAATATTGCAAAAATGTATAAAACAAAACATCCTCTTTAGCACCTTTAAGATATTTTTGATGAAATCCGAGTGTTTCTGAACCACACAGGCAGCAACGTCATTGCACCTTTTGAGTTTCAGAAAGCTATTAAAGACATAGGTGGCGATTTATGTTTCTGCCCACACTCCATACCGCTCCCCCTTTTGAAGAGTAGGATACTGTAGTTTTTTTCCTTTCAATGGTGCACTTGATAAATGAATTACACAAAATATATATTTTAATGTGAAGAGAAATGCACGGACTTTAAATACATTACCAATCAAACAAAAGCACACTCTATCCATGAGAGTTGTCGCGATCGCGCTCCTGTCTCTTGATATAGCCAAAGCCTACGATGATCAGTAGCGGTTCACTAAATAAAATTCAATAAATGCCTATTTACAATAAGCACTTAACTAATAAATATTAAAAATACTAGAGAACTTGCTGACTGAAATCAGCTTGAAATGCTATCTCATGAAATAAAGGTGAATCCGCAATTTCTTTACAATTTAAAGGTAGGCCTACACTGTTATTTTGTCAGTCATTTGTGAAAGTCTGGTGGTTGAAAGCTTCTGGCAATTGTTTAATTCAGGAGAGAAGACAATTCTAAAGTAAGAGGAAGTAGAGATTCACGAGTACACAGGACAAAGTTTGAGCAATTAAATAAATCTGCCTGCGAGTGGAGAGATTCATTACATGGATGTGCTCTCGCGTTACAATAATGGGCTTAAAATAACGCCATAGAAATGGCCTCAAATGAACTATAAAAATTAGAAGAAAGCCATGTCTGAAAGCTGCAATCGTTTTTTTATTATTATTTAAAATGAATGGAGAATATGTCGTGTTTTTCCATTGGTGCTCTGATCCTATGGAAAAATACGACATATTCTCCATGTCAGCACCTAATGATTAAAGACATAGTTAAAATAGTCCTTAATGTTAAGAAGCGACGAGAATACTTTTTGTGCTCGAAAACAAAACAAAAATAATTACTTTATTTAACAGTTTGAACTGTCATATGCAGTTGATGCAGTGAATGCAGTTCAGCGCTTCCTCTTTAGTATTGGCCAATGCTGTACACGTGAGCAGCATGCAGGAGCCAGCCAATAATGAGTCTGTGTTCTGGCATAGAACACGGAAGCTGTGTATGTCAACTGTGTATGACAACAGTTTAAATTAAGTCATTATTTATTTATTTATTTTTTACGCACAATGTATTCTTGTCACTTTATAACATTAAGGTTGAACCACTGTAGTCACATTGACTATTTTAACCATGTCTTTACTACCTTTCTGGACCTCAAAATGACGTTGCTGCCAATGTGTGCTTCAGAAACCCTTGGATTTCATCAAAAATATCTTAATTTGTGTTCCAAAGATGAACGAAGGTCTGGTTTGGGACGACATGAGGGTGAGTATGACAGAAATTTCATTTTTGGGTGAACTTACCCTTTAAGTTCAATACAGTAAAACACAGTTAACAATTAACATTATTATTTTTTTTCATAGCATTTTTACATTTTTGTTTTTTTTAATTTACATTATAATTTTACATTTACTTTTTTTTTAAATTTTAATTTTTTTTTTAATTTTTACATTTATTTTACAGTGCTGTTTTGTTAATGATCCTACTCTGTGAATTTAAGTTTTCAGTTCTACAAATGCATTATTATGGCTGTCATAGTGCAATTATATTAATTAAATAGGTTTAATTGAGATCTTCATAAAGTTAAAAAAGAAACATTCAAAATAGACTTTCAAATTTGGTGAATGTAATATTTTATATATAATATTTAATTCACCAATTGGAATGTTTCTTTTTTGAATGTAGTTTATCTTTCCAAAGACTAGTCAAATATCATAAACTTAAAGGTAAATTTTTTTTCAGAAATGTTTGCAATTTTCTTAAGTACAATGACGATATAAAAGCAATTGTATAATTGTTTAGTCTTTTTAGCACTGCCTTTACATTTTAGAAAGTGGAGATGCAAAGGAAATCAGCATATTTACTTGGCATCAAAGGCCACATTCAAGCTGTCAGTTTTTGGGATTGACAACCGCATTTACTTACAGCTGTAAGTCTCGAAATGTCCCGTTCACACAGCAGCTTACAGTAGTGTCTGGAACAGTAGTACAGTAGTGTCTGGAACACTGTCTGTATGAACATGCAACAAGTCAAGCTCGTATTCTCTTACTAGTAACCATAACGACAGTGCCCAACATAATATTAAAGTTGGCAACGTCCATAAAACTGAAAAGTCTCATCACTTTTGACATGACAAGAGACCAATATAACTATGAGTGTATCCATTCAAACTTCATTAACCAACAGAAGCATGTAAACACGCGATACCCGGAGTGTTTAACCGTTGCACTCACGTGTCACGTCTTTTGGCGACGTCTCGCGCATGACACAGCATTTGAATATGAAAAAAACACAAAACTGACGGTGACGCTCTGGTGGAGAACAGTGACTGGATCTAACACCTTAAGATGACGCACACCTCATATCTCTGTCACTGTAAGTTACCTAAAGCAAAGCCACACACAAAACACTGTCTCTCTTGCACTGTATGACGTGACAGACAACTAGTTATTCAGTCCTGTTTCGTTCACACAGCGTGAATATTCCGAGAATGCGGTTGTCACATTCATAAATAACCATACTGTGTGTGAACGTAACCGTATTAAGGACTCAAATACAGGACAGACGACCGTATTCTACTGTTGTGTGAACGTGGCCAAAAAGTTGGAGGAAAGCACTGGCAAACAAATTGATATCGTTGATATAACTATTGCAACTGTGAGTGAAGTTCTGTCTGTAAAGATGTAGAAACCCAATTCCAAAAAAGTTGGGACACTGTACAAGTGAATAAAAACAGAATGCAATGATGTGGAAGTGTCAAATTTCAATATTTTATTCAGAATACAACATAGATGACAAATTGTATCATTTTAAGGGAAAAATAAGTTGATTTTAAATTCCATGGCATCAACACATCTCAAAAAAGTTGGGACAAGGCCATGTTTATCACTGTGTGGCATCCCCTCTTCTTTTTATAATAGTCTGCAAATGTCTGGGGACTGAGGAGACAAGTTGCTCAAGTTTAGGAATAGTAATGTTGTCCCATTCTTGTCTAATACAGGCTTCTAGTTGCTCAACTGTCTTAGGTCTTCTTTGTCGCATCTTCCTCTTTATGATGCGCCAAATATTTTCTATGGGTGAAAGATCTGGACTGCAGGCTGGCCATTTCAGTACCCGAATCCTTCTTCTACGCAGCCATGATGTTGTAATTGATGCAGTATGTGGTCTAGCATTGTCATGTTGGAAAATGCAAGGTCTTCTCTGAAAGAGACGATGTCTGGATGGGAGCATATGTTGTTCTAGAACTTGGATATACCTTTCAGCATTGATGGTGCCTTTCCAGATGTGTAAGCTGCCCATGCCACACGCACTCATGCAACCCCATACCATCAGAGATGCAGGCTTCTGAACTGAGCGCTGATAACAACTTGGGTTGTCCTTGTCCTCTTTAGTCCGGATGACATGGCATCCCAGTTTTCCAAAAAGAACTTAAAATTTTGATTTGTCTGACCACAGAACAGTTTTGAAAACGCCTGCGCTTCTGGATCATGTTTAGATATGGCTTCTTTTTTGTCCTATGGAGTTTTAGCCGGCAACGGCGAATGGCACAGTGGATTGTGTTCACCGACAATGTTTTCTGGAAGTTTTCCTGAGCCCATGTTGTGATTTCCATTACAGTAGCATTCCTGTATGTGATGCAGTGCCGTCTAAGGGCCCAAAGATCATGGGCATCCAGTATGGTTTTCCGGACTTGACCCTTAGGCAGAGAGATTGTTCCTGATTCTCTGAATCTTTGGATGATATTATGCACTGTAGATGATGATAAATTCAAACTCTTTGCAATTCTTCTCTGAGAAACTCCTTTCTGATATTGCTCCACTATTTTCTGCCGCAGCATTGGGGGAATTGGTGATCCTCTGCCCATCTTGACTTCTGAGAGACACTGCCACTCTGAGAGGCTCTTTTTATACCCAATCATGTTGCCAGTTGACCTAATAAGTGTCATGATGACCAGTGAGAGTGCCCTTTCAGCCACTAGAGGGCACTCCATTCCGGACTCTCATTTCCACCTATTGCATTCACTACATTACCCATAACGCACTCCCTGGACTCATTATCCCATGTTTTGTATCACATCATTAGTGTCTGTCTATTTATACCTGGTTTGTTTCTGCCTTTGTTTGTGGTTCTTTGTTTAAGGTTACGTGTACTTCTGGTTCTCTTGTTTGGTTTTCTTTGTGTTATTTTTGTACTTGTTTGTGTTGGACTGATTTCATGGACTTTGACCCTTGCCTGTTTGGATTACGTTCTGGATTACCCTAATAAATTGCTGCAATTGGATCCGTCTGTTGTTTCTGTGTGTACCGTGACAGAAAGAACCACCACTATGCAAGGATCCAGCAGCAGGAGACTACGGTCATCAGTGGGGGCTGAGGAGGCTCAGGCCCTGTTGTCCACCCTTCGTCAGAGGAGAATGGGAGTGCGGGCATTCGTCCAGAAGTTCTGGTCGCGGGCGGAGGGGTATAGTCTCTCTGATGCGGTCCTCAAGGACACAGTTAATAACTGTCTGAATGATCCTCTGCCGCAGTGTGAGATGGAGCTGGCGGGGAAGTTAAATTTTTGGAATTTCGCCAGTTACCTGTATCTGCGTAGGGAGGGGCAGATTCAGAGACCACCAGTACTCGTTCCAGCCCGTGACTCCGCTCCAGCCCGTGTGTCCTTTCCAAGGCCTGCTCCAGCCCATGAGTGTGTTCCAGCCCGTGAATCCGCTCCAGAGGCCTCAGAGGAGGTTGGCACTGAGTCTCCGCTTCACACTCATAAAAGGAGGAGGAAGGCTTTAGTTATCCCTCAAGGCCTGGAGGCCTTCCCAGAGGCCGCTCCAGCCGGTGAGTCCACTCCAGAGCCCGCTCCATCCGGTGAGTCCACTCCAGAGCCCGCTCCATCCGGTGAGTCCACTCCAGAGCCCGCTCCATCCGGTGAGTCCACTCCAGAGCCCGCTCCATCCGGTGAGTCCACTCCAGAGCCCGCTCCATCCAGTGAGTCCACTCCAGAGCCCGCTCCATCCAGTGAGTCCACTCCAGAGCCCGCTCCAGTCAGGGAGTGCGCTCCATCCAGTGAGTCCACTCCAGACCCCGCTCTAGCCAGTGAGTCCACTCCAGTCCCACATGCTCTTCCTGTCAGTCCTATGATGGCCAAGAGGACTGTCTTCACTTTTTATGTTTTGGCGGCCTTGCGTGCCTGGAGGATGCACTCGGAGCGGCCCGAGTCCGCTCCAGAACCCGCGAGCCCGCTCCAGAGCCCGCGAGCCCGCTCCAGAGCCCGCGAGCCCGCTCCAGAGCCCGCGAGCCAGCTCCAGCCAGTGAGTCCACACCAGTCCTAAATGCTTTCCCTGTCAGTCCTGTAATGCACTCAGGGCAGCCCGAGCCCGCTACCGTCCCAGAGCATCCAGAGCCCGCTGCCATCACCCGCTCTCCCTGATACGGCCCCGGAGGCCGTCACCGGGCTGCCCGCTCTCCCTGATACTGCCCCGGAGGCCGTCACCGAGCTGCCCGCTCTCCCTGATACGGCCATGGAGGCAGTCACCAAGCTGCCCGCTCTCCCTGATACGGCCACGGAGCAACCTTGGTCTGCCCTGCCGCCACCGCCCAGATCTTCTGTCCTGCCGCCGTCACCCAAGCCTTCTGCCCTGCCGCTGCCGCCCAGGCTTTCTGCCCTGCTGCTACTGCCCAGTCCATCTGAACTGTTGGAACCAGCCTGGTCAGTTCCTCCGGCACCACCCTGGCACTCAACCAGGATTCCAGACCCGCTGGAACCATCTTGGTCAGTTCCTCCAGCACCACCCTGGCTTTCAGTGGGGCGCCCTGGATCTGGCCCGCCATCCCTCCCCCTGATCCTCCTCCGGTCCACCTCCCTCCTGAGTTTTTTGTGTTTTGTCTGGTGGAGCGTCTGGTAGCCGCTCCTTTGAGGGGGGGGGGTAATGTCATGATCACCAGTGAGAGTGCCCTTTCAGCCACTAGAGGGCACTCCATTCCGGACTCTCGTTTCCACCCATTGCATTCACTACATTACCCATAACGCACTCCCTGGACTCATTATCCCATGTTTTGTATCACATCATTAGTGTCTGTCTATTTATACCTGGTTTGTTTCTGCCTTTGTTTGTGGTTCTTTGTTTAAGGTTACGTGTACTTCTGGTTCTCTTGTTTGGTTTTCTTTGTGTTATTTTTGTACTTGTTTGTGTTGGACTGATTTCATGGACTTTGACCCTTGCCTGTTTGGATTACGTTCTGGATTACCCTAATAAATTGCTGCAATTGGATCCGTCTGTTATTTCTGTGTGTACCGTGACAATAAGTTGCAAATTGGTCCTCCAGCTGTACATTTAACTTTTCCAGCCTCTTATTGCTACCTGTCCCAATTTTTTTTGGGATGTGTAGCTCTCATGAAATCCAAAATGAGCCAATATTTGGCATGACATTTCGAAATGTCTCACTTTCAACATTTGATATGTTATCTATATTCTATTGTGAATAAAATATAAGCTTATGAGATTATTGCATTCTTTTTTTTTATTCACAATTTGTACAGTGTCCCAACTTTTTTGGAATCGGGTTTGTAAATGAGTTGTAATCAGAGGTCATACTCAAGGCCAACAACCTCAATAAGAGAGCAACTCTTTGTTGTGCTTAAAGACCGGGATACACTGCACGATTTTTGGCTGTCCCAGACAAAAGATTGCCATCGTGAAACAATCGTGGCATTTTCTGTGATCGTGGCTCTTAATTGGTGGTCCTATGTCATACAGTGAGAGGTTCAAAGACTGCTGTTTTCCCGGTCTTGTGACCAAAGATGGCCTACGATAGTTTTCTGACAATGTCAGAAATTCACAGTGTGTTTGCTGCCACGACCTTACGTCTACTGACCAGCCAATAAAAATGCAACATGAAATCAACGCGACATGGCGCTAAAACTGCTTACCTCAAGCTCTTTTCCTTCTTCTTTCGCCGATCCTTTTTTTTTTTTTCAGCACACATAAAAACTACAACTGCCAAAGTATGATTCAACATGTTTTTGTTTACCACTAGCGCATGCTGATGACGTTTTATTCTTCTATAGAAACTTGCATTGTAGCCTATGAGTCAATAAGTGTCATCATACAGTCTGCATGCATGTCGTACCCAAGTTTAATAGATCCATGTCGCAAAGTGTGATTTGTAATGATCTTATAGGACTGCTAAAATCTTGCAGTGTATCCCGGGCTTTAGTCGTTTCCAGCAGTATAGCATCTAATATGCTACAGTATAGTGACTAGAGTGTTTTCATAGAGATTCAGAATGTGTCTGGGAATTTTTATGGCTCAGCAGTCGTATATCTTGCTCATTCTAGCAACGGAAGATCTGCTGTTGTGTATTTATCCGTCAAGACCACAGCCGTGCCAGTCAATCCCAAGAAAAACCCAATGAAAGCCTTCCTTTTTATCCTTGAAAAACTGCATAATGAAGAACAAATCAAACCCGGCTCATCTGGGGAAAAAAGAAAATCTGAATAACATTGGGAGATAAAAATAAAGCAAAGAAATTATTAAAACAGAATGACATGAAGTGAGTCTAGAATGTCAGAGAGAGAGAGCAACTGAGAGAAAAGGAAAGAGGGAAAAAAAACAGTTCTTTGGATTAAGCATGCATTGAAAAAAGAGAAGAATCTAAATTCTCGGGTCCTAATCTCTTGCTCGAAGCGGCGCTCTGTTAAGCCCTGGTTTGGGATGACAGGTCCCCCACCTGGACAAGCTTGGACAATGTCTCTGCAATGTCTCGTTTCTGCAGGAACAGTGAGCCACAGACGGCTAATCACGTCCGGAACCAAAGGCACCTGCCCTATCTGCCTCTACATTTGGTGAGGAATCTTTAAAGAGGCTAAACCTCACTTTCATGCTTGTCTTTTATTCACGGTAAGTGCTTATCGAAACCGAGCTGTTGCCACTGCCCCGTGTTCCCTCCCACAAGCTCGGAGAATGCTTGACGTAAGTACAGCCAATCTGGGTAAATACGAATCTCTCCTTACTGTCACTGTTGGCATATTATGTCCCTGAGGGAACATTCTTTTCATAATATCATAAGCTGCTTAGCGGTGTGCTTCTATTTAAGGCATACATATTAATAGCTATAAGGAAATCATATTTGAACTGTTCCCTGCAATCAATGTCTTTAGGATTGCTGTTATACTTTGTATAAGAAGGTGCTAATAACTTGGAGGCTCTTAGACTGGGCGATCTAATCCCTTTGTACGATAAAGACTCGCCACGCCAAGAGTGGTTGCCAGATCGTGGACAAGGTGCTTCAGAGGTTTAGTTCTTAGCGTCATCCTCCAACTCTGTTCTCACCCGTGTTTTTATCTACCATTTTTTCCCTTTTTACTTCCCAGAAACCTGGCAACATGCTGAAGTACCAGCTGTAAATGTGCTCGGTTGCCCATTGAGTGCCTCGGACACATAATGACGAATGGTGTGACTACCAAGAACCCCTCACCCATGTTATACTCAATGGGCTTGGTTTCTTGTATTCTGTCTCGAAACAAAATACAAAGCAATGTTGATAAATCAAGGCTCAGTAGGATGCTTGAATGTTAAATGTATTGGTTTATACAAGTATTGCTTAATGGCATTTATTGCCATTAAGTGATTTTTTTTGGACTATATCTTAAAGTCATAAGTTGCTATTCACAAATACATTGAGTTGAATAAATAAATTCTGTAAATGAATTCGTTTTTTTGTATGTGTACAAAATCAAGGCAATGGTGCAACCAACATCGAGGGGAAAAAAACCCTAAAGATAGCAAGGTCAATTATTTTCTTAAAATATCAGATAATTTTTTTTTTTTTATTATTATTGTTATTTTTTTATGACCAGTTTAGTTCATGTTGTAAAATGTCATGCGGTGTGACTCCCCAGAAACTTTGAATTCATCAGTAATGATATTTATAAAAAAATAATTTTTACATTTTTTTGATTTCTTTAAAATTATTAAGTTGTGTACACTCACATGTATTCATGGTCTATGGAAAATGTTTTACTGTTTAATTGAATTTCAATTGAATTGAAGTCATTAAATTTACACTTATTGAAAATGTTATAAACGTTTTAGCATGTTTAAGTACATTTAAGAGCTTGGCACAGACTAGGTTTTTCTTTTCTTTCAGAGATTGTTTCCTTAATCATGGCCACTTTTATGTTATTGATTCATGTAACCTTTCTTCATAATAGCAGTATTTCACATTGAGAACCGCTGTATTATGAAGACTCACCACGGTCTCGACACTAAACTGTGTGTATTTGCCCTGGTGACTCGAGACCTCTTTTTACCCGGCTTAATTATCTAAATATGTCAGATATTGTTTACCAGTCATTCGTAATACAAAGACAGAAATATTTGGATGTGCCCTCATTTCTAATTATGATGGGCTAATTGCTACAGTAATGCGCTCATTAATTAATGCTCCACTGTCGGGCCCTGATCGCAGATTTTACAACATCCAGTCCTTTGGCATTCAGTGTTATTTGCTGATACAATTTACATATTTTCTTTTTACTACTGGAATAGAGACTTAAGGAGGTAAAATAACCTATTAACTTCTCCAACATCTGAATCAAGGACACACTCTTAGTCATGTTTTATGTCCACAGATTGATTTATTTTTTGTACAAGTGTATAAAATTAATCTAAAATGGATGAATCTGAGATGAATAAATCTCGATTCCAGCATCAACATTTATATTTCAAATCTCCAAGCTCAATTGTCTTTTTTTAATTTGCAGTAAACAGACATACAGTGTTTAGAATAGTAAAGTTTTATTCAATGCAACAGATTTTCTCCATGGGCCTCCACATTTGAGGTTTTGTGGGTGGCCATCTAACTGGATGGTGTCACTGCACATGTCACCACCAGGAGGGGCTGGATCACAGTGTTATGAGGCAGGACACATGCAGGAAGGAGTAGAAGCAGAGCAGGGGCATGGTTCTTTGAGCTTAGATGAGTGCCTCAATTGTGAGAGTATGTTCCTCTAAGCCTCTGGTTGACAGCAACACAGTACTCTTATTTAAAGCAATTTCAAACATGTCTTGTCTGACAAGTTTTAAATCCTACTTAACACCCCGTAACAGCCACGAGTTTACTGTCAGAATTAAAGAGGCGAATTCTCAGAGGGGGAGAAATTATCACTTTCATTTTGTTCTCCTCTGTTCTGCAGAAAGGACATGGCAGGGATGTTTACCTAGGGATGAATACATTACTCCCCATTTGCAACACAATGTCTTTCAGTACCATGAAAGACTGCTGAAAAGTTTACCTTATATTTTAATTGCTGCCATTACAGATGAGGGAATGAAAGGGAGGTTCAGTTGCTTTGGATGACAGGATGTCGGGTCTTAGGGGGCAAAGCAGATGTCTCTGGAGATCAAGCCCAGAGGTCTACATGAGCTCTGTCGGTAATGGTTGTAAGCGGTGTGGAAGAATTGTACCCTTTTGTTCATTTGAAGGTATTTCTAATGACTTTCTTTTTTTTCTTCTCTATTAAAAACATCCTTGAATCCAATGCTAGAAATTTCTTACATTCTTTTTTTGGGGGGTGCAAGAATTACATTTTAATTGAATTTTCAAACATTTATTAGTCCAAAGAAAAACTTTAACATTTAAAGGGATAATTTATCCAAAAATGATATAAATTTCATTTACTCATGTTGTTCCAAAACTGTATGACTTTATTTTATGTATTGTAAAAAAATGAGTGTTAGAGATCAGAGTGTTTTACTAATACTGTTACTCTATATTATTGTATTGTGTACTCTATTTAAAAAAAGTCACTTTTTTTGTTGTTTCTTTGTAATTTGTTAAATATAATAGTATTTTATAAGTGAAAATTGTTTTAAAATAAATCATACACCAACTTTTTTTCTTCAGTGTGGGACATAAAAAGATATTTTGAGATTACACTTTATTTTACAGTGTCCTTGTTATGTATGTTACATGTAGTTACTATAGTAATAACAATAAATTAATTGCATGCAACTAACCCTAAATCAAACCCTAACCCTATATGTATTTAATGAATATTATTCAGTATTTAAATGTATAAGTATACTGTAATAAAGACACCTTAAAGTGCCCCTTTGGATTTTTTATTTTTTTTAAATTACCTTTCATGTAGTGTGTAACATAGCTCTAAGTGAATGAAAACATCCTGCAAAGTTTTAAATCTGAAAGTACACCATATATAAAGTTCTCTCAAAAGTAAGAGTCGACTCTGAGTCAATTAAACGAGTCGTTTGTAAACCAAATCCCAAGCTGTTTCGTTGTGACGTCAAAACGAAATATTAGCATATTGCCTGCTCACTTATAGCGTGCACAGATGCCAGGGAAAATACATTTTTTCAACAATACCACATCAGTACAATCTTTTGTTGTGTTCCCGTCATTTTACTGATGACTGCTTCTCAAACCTCGGGAGTTTAATGCAGGATTCACAAAATGCTTGGTCTTAAAATATGGATCAGTGCCCAGTTTATTTGGACCAGCTTGTTCCTATGAATCTCAACCTGTAAGTATGATTAATAATTGATGTTTATATTTTCTAGCGATCTTTCAAAATTTGTAGTTTTGTATGTTATGTTGTGTAACGTACACCCTAGTCTGTCTCCTGCTAACCGGCTAACTCACGTTTCTGTAGTTCTGCTATGTGGGTCCTATTAAGGTGCTAGTCCAAGCTAACTAGTTGAAGTATTCTCTCTGTAAACATTCATTGTAATGTCAAACAATAATATAGCCATTTTTCTTATTAGTTATGACGAAAAAGTTTGTGTACACATCTGGCCTAAATACTTATCTTATGTTAGAGGTTTTAAGCTTCGCTTGACATTCTGATACAGTTCCCACAGGTGCACCTACATAAAGTATAACAGTGACGCTGCTATTTTTTTGTCTTATAAATGACTAGGTGACACTTACCATATAGAACCGTTGTACTCCAGTTGTGAACGCGAATCAGTTTCTGGTTGATCGACTACTTCAGACGTTTCATCGTCGGACTCGGGCTCGAATTGATATGGCAAAATCGATGCTATCTTTTCTGTCCAATCTGTCCATACATTGAATACAATGTCTTGCGAATTGATAGCTGTCATTCAGTTATGGCAGTGGGCGCATGGTGCGCGCATTAGACCAATCGCAAAGGATTGGGCCATCTGACCATTCAGAGCAGTGTAAGCTCACAGAAAGGAGGGGTTTAGAGAGACTGATTCATTGAACTGCTTCAAACGAATCGTTTACCAATCTTTGGTGAACTGAGGTGAAATTAAATGTATATTATGAGAAAACAAAAGTGTTTTTTGACCTGGCATGCATGTAAAACTGTTGTAGGAGACTCCCAGAACAATATTAGGAACCTTAAAAAAGGCATAATAGGGGCACTTTAAAATATAGTGTAACCGTCTATTTTTGACCATGCAGTGGAAGTTAATGCAAACCAAAACTGTTTGGTTATCGAAATTCCTTCTTTTGTGTTCAGGAGAAGAAAGCATGAAAGTAAGTCATACAGTTTTGGAATTGCCTGAGGGTGAGTAAATAATGACAGAATGTTGAATTTTGATTGAACTATCCCTAGAAGTGTTATAGAGTATATTTTCTAATGTTAGTACTAGCATCTGTACATTTAGAGCTGGAGACGGGTTCTACCAGGATTCCACAGAGTTATGCACATTTTTATCTGCTTCGAGAAGCAAAAACAAATCACCAAATGTAACAATCTCCTCCCTGTCCTGGTTGCACTGGCATGTGAGGAGGTGCAGAGATAAGCGCCCTGGTACGTGTCGGTGCTGTGTGAAAGACACTTGTTATCTGTTCCTAACGTGGACTCCTGCTTAGTCTAGGCAGCCACAGAAATATGTTGGGGAAATCTGATATGAGAAATCAGCCCATCTGAGCATCAGTGCAAGCGCATGCCTTGCAGGCCGATGTTTACTTTGCCCTGGCCCTGTGTTCTTGAAGGAAATATGTCAATAGACAACGCTCCGACTGGATCCGGCACACTGGTGGGAGCTTCCTTAGTGACCTCATAGCGATGAGACGACTCATAGCTGTGCTGAAAGGGCATTTAGTGGAATGAGCTGTTCGGTGATAAAAGCCAAACAATCTCAGTCCCTATTCAGTTTGAATTTTGATAAAAATGTTTTTGTTTATTACATGAATAGTTGCAATATTGTGCTTGAATAGAATAGTGCAATTTCTGTTGGGTGGCTAAGAATAAGTTGGAGTTTTAATCCCAAAGGTTATCTATAGATCATAGATAATATTGTCAAATATTAAGACCAAGGTACCTACATCAGTCTGCTCAGTCTGTAATCTTGAAGGGATATGCCACCCAAAAATGCAAATTGTCATCATCTACTCACCCTCATGTCATTCCAAACCTGTATGATTTTTTTTTTTTTTTTTTTTTCAGTTTTCTGTGGAACACAAAATAATCTATTTTGAAGAATGTTGGTAACCAAACAGTTTCAGTTCCCATTGACTTCCATTGTATTAAAAAAAAAAAAAAAAAACTTATTGGAAGTCAATGGGGAACTGAAACTGTTTGATTGTAAACTTCAGTATTCTTCGTTTCATTGTTCCAATACACCCATAGAACACTAGCTGAGGTCTAGTAAAATAACTAGCTTCCGGCAGACGGCCGCACACGAATCGATTTGCGGTGGAAGAGTAACCCCTGACCGGACGCATGATGTAATGATGAATGCGGAAGCACAGAAGATAAAGCAAAACAAAACACCGGTCACAAATTAGAAGTCTAAAACAAGATATCTTAAGAGAACTGTCAGAGGATTTTGATATAAGAGAAGAGGAGCTTGATTTGTTGCCCAGCCATTTTGTTTAAACCATGAGAGGTGCCTAAGTTTACGCTACTCCTACATCCTACATATATCGCTTCAGAGGTTACTCATTTGGCACAAGTTGACTTGCGCAGTATGCTTACTGCGGTCTGTCGTTAGCTAATTATCTTACTTTATAAAGTTTGAAATATGGATATTTTTCTTACAAAAACCCATCGCTTCGCTTCAGAAGGCCTTTATTACCACCTGGATCCATATGGATTATAATTATGATGGATGGATGCATTTATTTTTGGTTTCAAAACAAGCCCTCTGTTCACTACCATTATAAAGCTTGGTAGAGCCAAGATTTTTTTAGTAATATATCTAAGATTGTGTTCATCTGAAAGAAGAAAGTCAAATACATAATACAATAGGATGGCTTGAGGGTGAGTAAATCATGGGATGATTTTAATTTTTGGGTGAACTATCCCTTTAAGGCCTGTTCACATAAAAACAAATATTTGTTACGAAATTTTGGGTTTTAAATTTTTTAATTTGAATGAACGGCTTTTGAACGGAGATTTTTTTTTTTTTTTTTTTTTAAGTGTTCCAATCTCTTTTCCACTGCAAATAAAGTTGACAAACAGAACAGAACGCTCACATTTTGCTATGCGAAAGTAAATAGTAGAGGAAGAATCCGGTACCGGCTCTCTTGTATATGTACTCATTTGGTGTTATACCTATTTGGTGTTATTTGACAGACACCATAATGAATACAAAAATCTGAATGTTTGTTTGAAAACATGTAAATACTGTTTGACAAGCGGGCGGCAGAAACATAAAGTTACATAGTGCTTTGTGCCCCAGGGTAACCGAGGTATTTATACTTTTGTAAAAGAGCTGGTGTCATTAAAATGTATCATGTAGAATTATGGTGTAAGATTCTATTGATACCTAGTCTAAGCCTCAGAAGTCACACCTACTGAACTGAACTGGCTGAACGTCTGATGAATATGATGCACAAAATTGGAAACAATTCAGGAGTTTTGAAATTCATCGTTTAATTAGGTGAATTCTACAGGATTTCCGGGAGACATTTGTGCCGCATTGTTTAACGGTCCACCTGGAAACAAAGCTGCTGTGATGCCAAACCCCCTCATGGAAGAAGAAAGCCATCATGTTTACAACTGTGACAATGAGTGATTTTCAAAATGTGGCATAGATTCTTTAAAATATGTCCAAGAGTTTTACACACCGGTCTGTTAGGGACATCGATGTTACATTTTCATGGCCCTAAACATGACTCTGAACAAAATGAACTGTGATTGGTTGCTTTACATGTCAGTCAGACGGCCTCTGGGCTGTCATTGCCAAGCTGCTATGGAGGCCAGACCTTCCGCCGTAGGTCTTGACTACAGGAGACTATATAATACCTAAAGGCAATATTAAACCTGAAAGGGCTGGGGAGAGTTTTAACATCATAACTTATCAATATTTTGAAAAATGTTTATTTGTTTGGGTTTTTTTTTTTAGTTAGTTAGATACAAAGTACTGAAATCAATGGTAACCCAAACTGTTAACAGCATTCTGTCAGAGAGTGAATCTGCATTTTCATTCAGCGGTCTTCTGTTTTTTATTACACATTGGTCTGGACAGACAAATCTCATGCGAAAATCTGACTGAATTTTTGTGTTGAACTTTCGTGTTAGTGTGAACAGGCCTTTAGCTTATCTCTTTTTGTGGAGCAAGCATTGTCACAGCAAACCCATGTTACAAACACCCCGGTCTCCCCTGCAGTCATTCTGTTACCGGTGAAAACTGAACATATCTTGTGTGTGTCTGTTACACTATATGTGCTGTTTATTCTGTGTGTGAGGAAGAGAGAGAGAGTGAGAGATACAGCAGTTTTGATTACTGCTCTGCTACTTTTATGGGGGTCCGACAGGCCATGTCCTCACAGTGGGAAATCAGTAGCTCTGTAATTAGCCCTGTGGGGGAGCTCTGCTGTCTGCAGCACCTCACAGAGGGAGCGTTAGCCTTGCCGTTTTGCCCTGTTCCTAGTCATCTCCAACACTCTCTCATTACACACAGAACTGCAGCGAGTCTTCACACGGGGTCAAACACACAGTACAGCCATAGAGCATACTGCCACAAAGATCAGCATGCATTTCTCCAGAAAGAATGGACTCAAAAGTTGAATGCCGAGATAGATGTGTGGTTTGTAGGTGAAGTGTGGTTTTGCTTAAAGTTAACCCTAATCCTGTTCTTTTATATTGCTTTGAGATTTTAAAATGAGCTATTCACTGTGAGAATGACTTCAATTTAAAATAGAACATGTCAGTGAATAGTGCAAATACTTGACTAACTTGACTCGTGCCCTGGGCTTTTGAGCAGTGCACAGGCCAATAGAAAATGTCCTGTTTATATTGGATCCTATTGGGATTTTCAAGGTTGCTCACAGTAGAGCCAAGTTGGAATTACTGGGATGTTAAAGCTTCAAATGTATTAACTACTGAAAATGACAGTTTGATGTCATGGGTGATTTAAGACCTTGTATTTGAGCAATTGAATCTGGTACAGTTGGTTCAATCTCTTGCCAAATTTTCTTTGTCTTTGTAAAATTAGTTAAAATATGATTGGAAAGGCTATTGTAATTAGAAAACGGGGATATTATAATATTTCTAGATGATTGAAGAATACAGACCTGCATGTCATTGACTAGATATCACACTAAAAGCTGCACAAAAAAGCTGTATGCATTTAAATTTTTTTTCAGATACAAAAGCTTAAAGTGCCCCAATTATGCCTTTTTTAAGGTTCCTAATATTGTTTTGGGAGTCTCCTACAACAGGTTTACATGCATGCACGGTCAAAAAACACTTTCGTTTTCTCATATACATTTAATTTCACCTCAGTTCACCAAAGATTGGTAAACGATTCATTAGAAGCAGTTTGAAGAATCAGTCTCTCTAAACCCCTCCTTTCCGTGAGCCTACACTGCTCTAATTGGTCAGATGGCCCAATCCTTTGTGATTGGTCTGTGATTGCCATAACTGAATGACAGCCATCAATTCGCAAGACATTGTACACAATGTATGGACAGAAAAGATAGCATTGATTGTACCGTATCAATTTGAGTCAGAGTCCGACGATGAAACGTCTGAAATAGTTGATCAAAAAGGAAACTGATTCGCAATCATGACTGGAGTAGGACGTTTCTATATGGTAACGTTAAGTGTCACATTAGTTTGTGTTATTTATAAGACGTGATAGTAGCGTCACTGTTATACTTTTTGTAGGTGGACCTGTGGGAACTGTGTCAGAATACCAAGTGAAGTTGAAAACCTCTAAACATTAGAAAAACATTTAGGCCAGATGTGTACAGACATTTTCGTCAAAACTATTAACAAAGAAAAACGTTAACGTTATATCATTGTTTGACATTACAATGGGTGTTTACTGTTTACAGAGAGAATACTTCAAGTTAGCGCGGACTAGCATCTTAACATCCTATTACAATCCCGATAGATGTCCATAGTATACTACTGTAAAAATAAAAACACAGAAGAAAAAACAGTTTGTTTTACAGTTATGTAAGTGAACCGGGTGCACAGCTACGCTGTAAACTCCCATGTTAGCCGAGCACAAAGGTGAATAGCTGATAATGCATTAAACTTTGTAAACAAAAGTCGTGCTCCATCCTTGATCATTACTCTACGTAATAAGACAGATAAGCTGTATTAATCAACTCATTTTTAGACACTATTGGACCCACATCTGAAATGTGAGTTAGCCGGTTTGCAGGAGATAGAGGTGTACATTACACAACGTAACATACAAAACTATGACTTTTGAACGATCACTAGAAAATATAAACATCAATTATTAATCATGCTTACAGGTTGAGATTCAGAGGAGCAAGCTGGTCCAAATAAACTGGACATATTTTATGACCAAACGATTTGTGAATCCTGCGTTAAACTCCCTGAGGTTTGAGAAGCAGTCAGTAAAATGACGGGAACACAACAAAAGATTGTACTGATGTAGTATTGTTGAAAAAATGCATTTTCCCTGAAGTCTGCATGCACAATAAGTGGCCGGGTAATATGCTAATGTTTCGTTGTGACGTCACAATGAAACGGCTTGGGATTGGTTTAATTGAGTCGACTCTTACTTTTGAGAGACAATGGCCACGTTCACACAGTCATTTTTTGGGATTGACATTTACTTACAGGTGTGAGTCTCGAAATGTCTCATTCACACAGCAACTTTCAGTAGCGTTTGGGACACTGTCTGAACGTGCAGCGAGTGTCAAGCCCGTATTCTCTTACTAGTTACCATGACGACAGTAATCAACGTAATATTAAAGATGGCGACGTCCATAAAAATGAAAAGTATTATCACTTTTCACATGACAAGAGACTAACTGAACCGCGAGTTCATCCATCACAACTTCATTAACCAACAGCAGCATGTAAACACGCGCTAGCCGGAGTCTTTAACCGACGCACGCGTGTTTCACGTCCTTTGCAACATCTCGCGCATACACGGCATTTGAAAAGAAACACAAAACTGACATGAGCCGCTCCGGTGATTGGATCTAACACCTAAGATGATGCACAGCTCACATCTATGTCGCAGTAAGTTACCAAAAGCGAAACCACACACAAAACACCGGCACTCTTGCACTGTATGACGTGACAGACAACTAGTTGTCCAGTCCGTCCCGTCGTTCACACAGCGCGAATATTCCGAGAATGCGGTTGTGAGTCCTGGAAATGTACAGATGTGAATTCGGTTATAGAATGCGGTTGTCACTCCAGTAAATAAACGTACTGCGTGTGAACGCAACCGTATTAAGGAATTAAATACAGGACTGACAACCATATTCTGCTGCTGTGTGAACGTGGCCCATAACTTTATATATGGTGCACTTTAAGATTTAAAACTTTGCAGGATGCTTTCATTCATTTAGAGCTATGTTACACACTACATGAAAGGTAATTTTCAAAAATCCATAATAGGGGCACTTTAATATATGACCCTACATTCTGTTCTTGACCTTTTTACTTTTATTCAGAAGAAAATAGTGACAGAGAGAGGAAACAGACCTGAACCCAGCTAAGACAAAGTGTATTCAAAAGTGTCAGAAAAAGAGAAAATTAAAAAAATATATGTTAAAAATATACTGTGTATTCATGGTTTTAACAAACTTGTACCATTTTCAACTAAAGCATAAACTGATGTGGCGTAACCAAGTAAAAATGTTCTTAATTTTTTTGTAGGCCTATTTTTTTCCAAGTTTGTTGTATATTTTTTCAAGTTTGTTGTTGTTTGTTATATTTTAAGGTGGTCAATGACCATGACACAGTCATGAGGGTCTTTATGAGATTTATTAAATTAGAATTACTACATGACAGATTTTATTATTTTTTTTTGGCAGAATTTGTCAAATATAATTTGACAATTTTTCTTCTTATTTGTCTCCCCCTAAGAAATTATATATATATATATATAGAAAGAAGTCCCATTAAAACCAATGAAATTCTTATATATATTATATATATATTATTATTATTATTATTTATTTATTTATTTTTTTAAGAATTTCATTGGTTTTAATGGGACTTTTTTCTTCTTTATTATAGGTCAGTTGTACCACCCAGACATTTAATTCCAGCCAAACTAACTTTAATTTTCAAATTTTGAAATTTTAAAATCAATGTTTATCATAGAGGTGCATTTGAAGTCATAGTATATGATTTGCATTTTTTTATGTGTTTTTGGGTAATTTTATAGATTCAGACAGAGAGAGAGGGAGAAAAAAAGAGCATTATCGTCATGCGCTATCCATTAGGCCACAACCCTAACTAACACATCCGCCACTTTAATAGAGAATTTAAACCAAGTTGTTTATGTGTCACGGTTTTGCCTAAATTGTCTGTACATTATATGAAAAATGTGTCACCCAATATTAACCAAATAATCAAAGGAATAGCTAAAAGCAACGGGGGGCTTTTGGATTAATAGCATTATTTACAAAGCTATAGCTGGGTATTGCAAATGTGTCTAAGTTAGCAGCAACACATTTGTTCCTAGCGCAGTAATTGCCTTTTGAAGTGCGGTGCTTTCACCCATGTTGCCTGAAACAGAAAACTGATCAGAGAACAAATAATAGAGCTAAATGAAATGTGTCTTGTTGCCGTAAGTCTACCCTGAATGTCTGAGCCTTTCCAGTCAGCTTTGATGAGCTCTAATCTCGTCCTTTCTCTAATCCGTATTGGTATGCCTTGTGTAATGTCTGTGCATTTCAGTGTCAAAAGAAGAAAACCGGTGTGTGTTTCCTTGCAGTTTTACACACGAGGAAAAAGACGCTTTCATACATTGTTGCTGTTTTCTGTTCTGTAGTTTCCTTTCATAGTGTGTAAAGCAGGACCACCAGTGTCCAAATTTACATTTGTCAAGCATTACATTTGTGAAAAGATTCTACATTTTTTTAAAATTACTTAATGGTTTAAATCCTAATGTAAAAATAAAAGCTCAAACCCTCACTGTCAGTTCAGAGCTTCAAAGTCTTTTTCTTTGTTGTAACATGTGAGGAAAAAACATTGCACCAAAACTGAAATCTAAAGAACAAAATCATGATGACATTCTAGTGGAATTTTGTGTCATTTCACCAAGACCAAGAAAATATCTGTCTTTTTGCTGAAAATAACAAAATAATATTTATTTAAATATTCAAATAATAATAATAAAAAAAACACTTTAGCAAAATTAATTCAAATATTTATAATGTTTGTTAAAAGAATAAAAAGTAAAGCAAAACACAGTTTTATTATCATTAAGAAATTATTGTTGGATTTTGCTTTTATTGCCATAGACTGCAATAGTCAGATTCCAGAAGTAAAAACACATTCCATTTCTTCACAGAGAAATTAACTTTTAATGATAACTTGTAGACCTTTAAAGACAGCTCTACTGTGAGCTACGAGGTTGTTAATCGGTAGTATTTGCTTCTGTTGAAGCCATTAGCATGCATTATTTCAACTTGGTTTTTAAAATGTGTTCAAAAGCAGAATTCATTGTTAAAAACTACATCACCCATGATGCTGTACAGAAAATTTCACCAATCAGTCGTATCCTGGTTGAAACAAGCAAACGTGCCAAAAGATCTTGTTAGCTCTGCCCAATCCCATGAAACATGGCAAATTACATAATCGAATCGATCTCTCTACGCTCTCAATATTTCGAAATATTGTAATACATATGCATATTTGGCAATAAATCATGGTTCATGGCTTATAACGCTTTAACAAAGACTTTTTTGAAATCCATATGGAAGAAATGAATGGAAAAAAAATCAGAATGATGTATAACATTTGATTGCTTTCAATACATTAGCACATATTTGAAAGTTACCTGGTTCACAAAATCCACATTATGACATTTGAGATGTTGATAACCTTTCCTCAGAATAGCGTCTGCCTTTATTTTTGATCAGTATGTCTTTAATTTTGTTGCTTTCTCGGCTCTGGGAGGTCTTGCTCCAGACCCAACAAAGGCAGACATTTGTTACCATCCAGTTTCTACATCAACAGCAACTTTGTCTGGTTTGTCATCCAAACACAGCTGTGCAATGTGCGGATGAGGGTATTTGGAGGCGAAATAAAGCTGATGGCATCCTGGGTAAATGAGGGAAGATTCACACGGAATAATGAATGCCGGAGCTGTTTCTCTGTGGCTGATGTGTATCTAAAAGGTTCAGTAAATACTGTTTCTGAACTGAAAGTCTTATCAGCAGATATACATATCCACTGCAACCGCTGGCCCCACATGAGGGCTGTCTATCTCCTCCATCACTTTTAGTCTTTACAAGTCCCCTTTTTACCATTCTTAGGCAGGACTGAAACATGTTCCACATCATCTGATGCTTTACCCTTTTTCCCTTTCTGAGCCCAAAGTTTTGTGAGTGTATATATATATATATATATATATATATATATATATATATATATATATATATATATATATATATATATATATATATATACAGCTATGGAAAAAAATTAAGAGACCACTCCAAGTTCAGAAATCAATGTTAAGTGGTCTCTTAATTTTTTCCATAGCTGTATATATGTATATGTGTGTGTGTGTGTGTGTGTGTGTGTGTAATTATAATGTAAGAGCCTATCATTATGGGGTAGCAAAATGGACACTAGTGAATCCCAGCAGATGCAATAGGTCATCCGGGTCTTGTTTGCCTACTGTTTAATGAATACCGAATACAGCTCATTTGACATAATAATTGCATACTATATTGTAGAGAAGTACACATATTCAGACATGGGGCTGGTTCATGGTTGTGACGTGACTAAAAAAAACCTAATTGGAGCTTTCTGATATGTCCTAAACCTACTGTTTCAATAGGAACTACATCACAGGACAGAAAACTGTACTTAGTGAATTCAAGGGGTTCATAAGTACATTTGTTCAGGAAAAGAAAAAAAAGTTAACCAATTGTGATTTATTTGTTTAGTTGGTTAGTTATCCTGAAAAAGAATAAAAGCTGATAAGGGTTTTATGACGTGACAGGTCTTTTTTTTTTTGTCCAAAGGCCTTAATAATAAAAAAAAAACAAAACAAAGATATGACATCCAAAGTATGTAAGGTAGTACAACTTGATCTCTTATACTGAATCCAGGTTTTAATTATATTTTGCTACATATAAAGGTATTTTAAATATTTTGAAGTGTCAAAAGGCCAATACAGCTATTTCATTTATGATTAAAATATATTAAAATGTAATAAATGTATATATTTTTTATTCTGGCATGATTTTATAACATCATATATCAACATGGTGCAAAATGGTATTAAAATTATGTGTAGAAGTCATTGCTTTGTTATAAGAAAGAATGTCCAGAAAAAAATATTTTTTTGATGTCATTCAGAGTATCCAATGTAAAGGGACCATGTGTCAGGATGTGACATCATTCAGACACGTGCAAAGGACCACATGGTCATGAAGCTGTTACGGATGCTGGTGTAGAGATGAGGCTGATACGGATTTCCACAATCAAACAATACTTTAATGAACACAAAGGCAGAGTACATCCAACATACGGTAACAAACAGAGAACGGACAAGGAGTGAAGGGAGTGAGTGCAATATATAGGAGTGCTAACAATAGAGTCCAGGTGCAGGTGATCCGTGATGATGAGGAACTGACGAGGGAAGTGTGTGCAGGTGAGGAGAACTGGAGGATTCTGGGAAATGGAGTCCAGGGAAACAAGGGATCTGTAACAGTACCTCCCCCTCCCGATAGGCGCGTCCTCGCGCCGTAGATGTAACAACCGGGAGGGGGGCGGGCGCCCTGGAGACCTCAAACCGGAGCAGGGGGAGGAGTAGACTGGAGTGGAGGTCTCCAGGGCAGGTCCAAAACCCATGGTGGGTCAGGAGCCGTGGGCAGCCATGGCGGGTCAGGGGCTGAAGGCAGCCATGGCGGGTCAGGGGCTGAAGGCAGCCATGGCGGGTCAGGGACCGAAGGCTTCATGCCGTAGTGCCCAGGCGGCGCTGAAGGACCGGCGGGAGATGGCGGAACCAGCGGCTCCGCCGACCGAAGCGCAGCCGGTGCTCCAGAAGGCCGCAGTGTAAGACAGACGACATACAACAAAGTGAACACTGGGGAGAGTGAGGAGGCCAACTGGAGCTGAGGGACGGAGTGATGGAGCGAAGACGGAGGAGTGCAGTCCAGAAGTGAGGGCAGGCCGACGAAGGAACAAGGTGTGAACGGGGGCAGGATGGAGACTGGTGACACTGGTGGACTGCTGGACAACGGTGGAGCAGAGGGAGGTTGGAGCCGGGGTGTAGGTAATCGCCCAGAGGTCCGAGGTGGAGATCTTGGCGAGGGGGCTTGAGGTGGAGGTTCAGTGTAAAGACAAATGGACGGAGGCGGGAGAGGGAGGCAGGGAGGGGAAACAGTCTTTGGGCTGGAGGGTTCAAGAACACAGTTCACAGGAGTAGTTGGCTCGGCGGCGGCTGAGACTGGCGCTGCTGGCCCGGCGGCTGAGACTGGCGCTGCTGGCCCGGCGGCTGAGACTGGAGAACTTGGCTCGGCCCAAAAGTCTATAAGCCAGGCCACCTCACTTGGTGGCTCGCACAGGGTTGGAGCTGCAGGCTCGGAAAGGGCTGGAGCGGGCTCTGGAGATACTGGAGCGGGCTCTGGAGATACTGGAGCGGGCTCTGGAGATACTGGAGCGGGCTCTGGAGATACTGGAGCGGGCTCTGGAGATACTGGAGCGGGCTCTGGAGATACTGGAGCGGGCTCTGGAGATACTGGAGCGGGCTCTGGAGATACTGGAGCGGGCTCTGGAGATACTGGAGCGGGCTCTGGAGATTTTGGGGCCGCTTTCTTCTTCCTCCTCCGCTTACTGGGCCCAGTAGAGGAATATGGGTCCAGCCTGGGGCAGGCAGGGAGTTCGCTGGAAAGGTGTGCGGAGGAAGCCGGAGGTTGACTGACTGGCCCGGCCAACCGTGTTTCCGGATGGACTGGACGACAACACTGATCCTGAACCTCTTCCACAAAGAATTTGGAGCCATTCAACCACAAAATTAAATTGATAGTTTCGCTTAAGGAGAAACAAAAAACAGGTTCATCAAAACGGATAGTGTCGTCATCCAATCCATCCAAAAACAGGGAGATCAACTGAGCGTCGGGCCAGTTAGTCAAGTAAGCAAGCGCAACGAACTCCTCCACATACCTCTCCAGCGAACGTCCTACCTGCAGGAGCCCGATAAGGCGTTCGCTGGCTGTTAGGGTGAGAGGTGATGGAGGAGCTGGATCCAGGGAGCTGGGGAAAGTCTCCATTTTTTTTTTTTTTTCTCTGTGGAAATCCCAAGTTTTGGTCCGTTCTTCTGTTACGGATGCTGGTGTAGAGATGAGGCTGATACGGATTTCCACAATCAAACAATACTTTAATAAACACAAAGGCAGAGTACATCCAACATACGGTAACATAAACAGAGAACGGACAAGGAGTGAAGGGAGTGAGTGCAATATATAGGAGTGCTAACAATAGAGTCCAGGTGCAGGTGATCCGTGATGATGAGGAACTGACGAGGGAAGTGTGTGCAGGTGAGGAGAACAGGAGGATTCTGGGAAATGGAGTCCAGGGAAACAAGGGATCTGTAACAGAAGCAAAGTAACTAACTCTCTCTTAACTACTTGAAGAATTCATGATTACACTTGCTCATACGCATGTCCCGAAACATCAGGTCATTCGGTACAACCGCTATAAAACATGGAAAATGTTGTAATATTTTAAAAACTTTTACTAAATAAAAAATGTTTGATTGTGCTTTTGCTAGCTAGCTAGTCTGTTAGCATTATTTTAAAATATCGTCATTCGGTAAAACTGAAATTTTGGTTAAACTGACTTTTTTGGTGACAAATTTTGTCCATCTTGTAAAAAATGACAAAAGCAGTGTTAATTGATTATAAAATTAATAGAATAAATATAAATAAGAATAAAATGTTTTTATTTATTTAGCTGTGAAGGTACATAAGACAAAAGAGAAGTTGAAGCTAAGCCTTTATAATGGCCTAATCTGGATGCCGCTTGTAGTCTGTTCACATTACTTATCTTACATGTTAGTTTGGACTTTCTTCCATCTGATAGTTCTTGTTTCTATAGGTAAAGCATGTGTAGTCTCCTCAGGCCAGCTTATTAAATGATAAACTGTGTTTCTGTCTTTGCCCTGCTTGTGATGTATGCTAGTAACACAGGAGCGGAGCAGTGGGGCTGTCTTTTAGTGTTTAATAGGCTGACTTTACAGCCCACTGGCCAGCTTTACCCTGCTGCCACGGCTAAAGGCAGAGTAAAGAAGACAAGGTCAAAGCCCGGGTGAGATAATGACCTCACAGAGCCTTGACCTTGACTCTGTTTGGCACACTCCCCGTGCTGAATCTGTGCCCCTTTGGCCTGCATTAGGTATTTGCAAAGACAAGAGCTCTGTGGGAAGGGAAAAATAATTTGTTAGCATCATAGCAGAATCTGTCAACTGCTGGCTTGTTGCTACGGAAACAGATTTTTAAAAAATTCATTGTAGGCCTTGGCTTTTAAATTGAATCTCGGTCATCTACTGTAAGTACACATTGTATAGTATGAGACAGAGTACATAGTACAGTACAGTGTATAAAGT
Source organism: Chanodichthys erythropterus (assembly GCF_024489055.1). NCBI lineage: Eukaryota > Metazoa > Chordata > Actinopteri > Cypriniformes > Xenocyprididae > Chanodichthys > Chanodichthys erythropterus. The sequence goes on along the minus strand of NC_090241.1, from coordinate 17,654,382 downwards.
ATATGTATATTTCTATATATATTTTTGAAGGGTCTGAATTGGGGTCGAAACTAAAATCAATCATTTAAACTACTGTTTTGCTGTCATTTAGACATTACAACATTATAACATATCAAAAATAGATATTCATGTTTACATTTGCTACAGATTTAATTAAATAACTCTTTAATTAACAGTGTTCTTAAATTATTAGTGTTTTTAAAGATTAAATTTTAGATGTTGGCAAAGATAATCTAGATGTCATCTAATTTAATCTAAAAATAGATGAAAATGCCATGCACAATTACTTGTTTCCGCCACAAAAAAAAAGAAAAAAAAAAGAAGGTAACTGCGACTTTTTAGCTCACAATTCTGACTTTTTTTCTTTCAAATGTGAGTTTATATCATGCAATTCTGGGGAAAAAGTCAGAATTGCATGATACAAACTCGCAATTGCGAGTTATAAAGTCAGAATTGCGAGATAAACACAATTGTGAGTTATAAAGTCAGAACTGTCAGATATAAACTCGCAATTCTGAGGAATAAAGTCAGTCTTTTTCACCTCTGAATTGGACTTTATAACACGCAATTGCGAGTTTGTATCTCACATTTCTTAGAAAAGAAGTCAGAATTGCAAGATATAAACACAATTGTGAGAGAAAAAATCAGACTTACGAGATGTAAACTTGCAATTGTGAGAAAAAAGTCAGAATTGTGAGATAAAAAGTCACAATTATCTTTTAAATTGTTTTATTGCAAGGTGGAAATACAATTTGTAGAGTTACTCTTAAGTCCATAAAGTGTCCAACATTCCCCACAGATCATCTATGTACTTGTATAGTACATTAAGATTTGTTGAATTTTTTACTGTAAACACAATTTTCTCTACAATAGAATAGTTACTGTTTCAAATAATCTAAAAGATTTAACTCGACCTCTTATATATATGATAAATGGCCATTTTTATTGCTCTTGGAGCCCTTGGGCCCTATTTTAACGATCTAAATGCAAAGTGTGAAGCACACGGCGCAGGTGCACTCAGGGCGTGTCCAAATCCACTTTTGCTATTTTAACGACGGAAAAATGGTCCGTGCGCCAGGGCGCATTTTTGAAATGGGTTGTCCTTATTCTCTTAATGAGTAATGGGTGTAACGTTCAATAAACCAATCAGAGTGTCATCTCCCATTCCCTTTAAGAGCGAGATGCGCTCGCGCCATGGTGAATTGCTATTTACATGCCGGAATTTGTTGGCGGAAAAGCTGAACGCTTTTCAAGCGAAGAAACCGCGAACTTAAAGCGCGTGAGCAGATCATCTACTGGACAAGCAGGAATTCACCAAAGCTTCCCGAGGTGAAGAAGGCGTGGGATGAATTAGCAGTGATTGTGTCTGTTATAAGTAGTAATAGGCTGAATTGAATTTTAGGTAGCCTAATTCTAATACATGCAATGACTATTCATCATTACATTTTTATATTTATGTAGCCTACACAATAATATTCTTTTACACTGTAATCCTTTTGTTTTTAATATTTGGCATGTTTTTGTGATGCGCATTCCTGTGTGTAATAAGCAAAGTCAATGCGCACTGTGGACGCGCCCAGAGGCGCAGTTTCTACCAACGCGCTCTAACAAAAAAATATTGCGCCATTGACTTTAGACTTTAGACCAGGTTTGAGTTGGTCTATGGCGCAGTCTATTTTCAGCTCCTTAAAATAGCAATGCGCCAGCAATGCGCCTGAACACACCTCTTTTTTAGTCCAGCATGCCCAATGGGCGCACTAACTGGTGCAAATGCATTTACTAATTTAAGGACGTGGCGCTGAACGGGAAAACGCGAACGGCGCCGGACGCAAACTAGCAAACACACTTGCGCTGTGCCTTGCGTCGCACTGCGCCGGGTGTATTATAGGGCCCCTTGACTTCAAAAAGTAATCCCTTGTAGAGCAATATTTCTAACTGACTTAAGAATATTATAAAGATACACTTAAGCATCAAGTTTTTGTCTGCTAAATCTGCATGTTTATAGTGAAGATACATGTAACTTTTTATATTAGCGTCAGTAAGTTTTGGAAGCACAGGATTTATGTTCCCTCCCAAGCAATCTGTCCTTTTTCCACCGTCACAGCAATTGAAGAACAGTTGGAGAGGAGAAGAAAAAAGAGGAAGGAGAAAGAAAAAGCAGACGAAAGGTCAACAGGATGTGAAGCTTCTATTATCAGCAATCTTCTCCTGGCTTCCACAGGCAGCTTGTTTCTAAACTGCCACCTAGCCAAGCATGAAGGGAGTATAATTTTAGCCAATCTCCCAGTAGCTTGGGTGTACAGAAAGCCATTGTAGGCCAGCAAAATGGTCACAATAGAAGCACTGGCCACTGATAAAGATCTGCATAGGTAATGCCAGGACAGCAATAAGTGAAATTTTTGCGTCCCTGCATTCAGACGGCACTCCCTTACAGCCCTGACCACTATTTGTCCCTTTTTCTTTGAAAGTGATGGATAGCATTTTTGTGCAGTATAATTGCAAGGGCCAGGGCATGTGTGGAAATTGATTAATTCCCTGAGCGAATAATGCATTACCCTGGATACTTCTTTACTGTTTATCAGGCCATGCAGCCAAAGGCTTTGTTTGCTCTCTTCAACTTTACCCAGCTACCCCTAACAGGCCTTTTCAAGAGATCTCTGCTTTGAAAGGCTTCTAGTCATTTCAGTAGTATTTGTTGTGCTACATCTTTGGTATCAAAGGTAACGGAGAGGGCAGGAAGCAGAGACAAACACGTAAGCCATTATACCTGAATGCGCACTCTTCAAATCACATTCACTCTACATTTTGCAAGAAACTTGTTAAAGGGATTGTCCCTAAATAATGAAAATTGTCATTTTCTCGCCCTGCTTGTCTCCATACATTTTAAACCTGGCACCACAAGATTTTTCAGATGTTTTTTTTTTTTTTTTGTCAAATAAAAGTAGTTTCTTCTCAACAAAACCTTTATAGTGCACAAGGTTTGTCCACTGACATATTGAACAACTATGACTGATGAGAGTAACGACCTTGTGCATTTATTAATACAGCTTTTCATACACTGATAACTGATTACTGAAAAGTAACAAAACTTACCATATAGTCTATAGAAATGAGGTAAAACATAATGGGCAATCTGACGCCAGGCAAGTTTTTTTGTTAGTTTCAGCCTGACGCATTTTTTATTCCGTATTTTTTATTTATTTTTTTGTTATTTAAAGGGTGCGTTAGTAATATGCGCCTATATGCGGGTGCACAACACTTGTACATGTTGCTTGTTACAAACACAGGGATGCCCAGCAGCACACAAACATGCCATATATTAAAATAAAAGGATTACAACACTTTAACCTCGCACATGAGCAGATCGGCTTCCACTCTGTGCCTGGCGCGCCGACCATTTTTTTCTGTCGTTAAACTAGCAAAAGTGGATTCGGACACGTCCTAAGTGCACCTTAGATCGTTACAATAGTGTGTAAATGTGCATTAATTTTAACATTGTATTTAGTTTTTACCTAACATTCCCCATATAGATAGTAATACACAAATATGGACATGTCCATGTTTAAGCATTTCATACAATGGGCTTAAACAGCTCACCTTTTACAACAGATTTAGTTCACAAACTGTCGTGACCTAAATATGATTTTCATTTACAATAATAAATCCTAAAACTCTGAATTAGTAACTTACTTTTTGTGCTTTCTGTCGCGCACACACTCAATCTCCAAGGATCTCCCATTCTTGGCTCATTTTGAGTCAGACTTGTGAATTCAGTGAATCGTCAAATTTTCTGACGGGATCATTTGAATTAGTGAGTTGTTGATTTGAGAACATAAAATACTTTGTTACTGTCCACTACTGCAATCCACTAACCGGTAACAAGGTGTTGGATGCCCAAGGCTCATCGATGCACAAGGCATGATCCCATCTGATCCGAGTCAACAGAAGGTCTACTGTGGCACAAGTCACACAAAATTTTAATGACGGTTGTGGAATGAATGTGTCATAACACACAGTGTGTTGCACTCTGTTGTGTATGGGGCTGCATAACCACAGACCTGAGTGCCTTTGATGACCCCTGTCCACCGTCGAAGGTTCCTACAATGGTGTGGGAACTAGAACGTTGAGCAGTGGAAGAAGGTCGTCTGGTCCGATGAGTCTTGTGGACTGCCGTGTATGTGTGTGCTGTTTACCTAGGAAAGTGATGACACTATGATACACTGTGGGACGGCAAGCTAATGGAGAGAGTGTGATGCTCTGGGCAATGTTCTGCTGGAAAACCCTAGATCCAGCCATTTATGTGGACGTAAATTTGATACGTGCCAACTACCTAAACATTGTTGCAGGCCAGGTACACTTCCTCAACAATGATGTTCCCTGGTGGAAGCGGCCTCTTTAGCAGGATCATGCACCCTGCCATACTGCACACATTGTTCAGGAATGGTTTGAGGAACATGATGAAGAGTTCAAGGTGTTCCCCTGACTTCCAAATTGCCCAGATCTCAATCCAAGGATCTCCTGCTAACGTCTCAGTGCCAGATAGATACCACAGAACACCTTCAGGGGTCTTGTAGAGTCCAGGCCTCGGTGGGTCGGTGCTGTTTTAGCAGTCTAGGCAGGTGGTCATAATGTTTTGGCTCAACAGTGTATATACTTTTCACAAGGTTTGATACCTTTGCTCCAACAATTACAATTTTTTTTTTTATTAAGATTTTGATTATTGGTTACCTTTTATCCTCCCACCGGTTGTATTTAAGGTGATAACAGATGTCAGTTAGACCTACTGCATTGAAATGCCATATTCAAAAGAAAAGAAAAGAAAAGAAAAGAAAAGAAAAGAAAAGAAAAGAAAAGAAAAGAAAAGAAAAAAGAAAACAACGACAAATCTGAAAGCAGTAGCACTGTCTACAACTAAATCTCTGTATTGTCTAATCTGAGAAATGGTGCATTTGGGGGCTCTGAATGTAGCCACAATACACATTCCCATCTCCTGTCTAATCTCCCTCTGAACAGATGCCTCAACTTGAAGTGGCGGAGTTGATGAGGGATAGAAGTAAAGAATCAAAACAAGTTGGCTGAACAGGAAAAAAACGTGTCATAATTTTCACAAGAGAAAAATGCAACCATCAGAGACAAACATCTGATGTCCTCATCATGAGCCATTTGTCAAAGGTCTGATAACCAGCTGTGGGAGTGGCAAAACTTGTTTCACCTTATGACTCAGGAATTGCTTCTCTAGAATCTTTAATCTACATTTCTAACAAAGAAAATGCCATGCTTACTTTGTACGTGTAATTTCCATCTTGCTTGTGAGAATGTAAAAAAATAAATAAATAAAATATTTGTATGTGCAGGGGGGGTATTTCAGAAAGCAGGGTTAATTTACCATCACATACACCATGAACTCTCAGTGAATTAACCCAAACCTTGATTATTTGACGTATGCAGGTTCCATATCCATAGTCTGGAGTAAGTTCATTCAACCCAGAGTATGAAGAGTTAAAGGTGACCACACAGTCATTCTCAGTCGAGCAAGGAGTCACCATGGAAATGAATGCTAAGAAAAAGTATGCCATACTACTTCTTTCGTCGGGCCCGTTCACAGCAAGAACGATACCTATAAAGATAACGATAAAGATAACGATAAAGATACAGTTCTAAAAATCATTCTGATTATAAAAGAACAGCACTGTCGACACCACAGCAATAACGACAACGAATCATGCTATAGAGAAACAATATAGTTGGGATCACTTTCATAACGAATTTTTCCTAACTGCTGAATGATGAAACACTGGCAGCCAATCAGAATCCATTCTAATTTAAGGGCTCGCACATTTAAAATGGCAGACGACATTGCGGAGAAGTTAATCGTTGAGAGAAAAAGCCACCACTGTTTGACAAGTCAAACCCCCTTTTCATGGATACTTGAAAATGTATATATGAAAAACAATTGGTAATACCCTTGGAATAAATTGTAAGAAATATTAACTATGAGATCGTTATAGCAAACAGTGTAACATAAAATTACCTTAGGTATCCAGCGCTAGTTTTGACAACATTGTCTTTCTTCCTTTGAAGTTGCAGTGAAAAAAAAATAGGCATTGTTTTTATTCCTCTATATTGACTTCGTCAGCTAAATCCACTGTAAGATTAGATCGATTACACTAGCTATTCACTCGAAACATAGCATGCTGAGGACATCTGCTGGTTAAAGCCATATAAATGCAACAATAACAGCAAAAATATGTTGTACACACTTTGAAATCGCAGCGTGAGCTTAGAATAAACATCGTTATCGTTCGCTGGTGTGGACGCAAATATATTTATTGTTATAGTTATCGTTCTTAGTGTGAACTGGCCTTTCTTCGTTTAATGCCATTTACATTCTTAGTGCATATCGCCACCTACAGGGCAGTTGTGCAATAAGTTTTTTTAATCTTTTAATCTTTAATCTTTTTTTATTACCATGAACAAGAATTATAATTATAGTGTATGTTCATGCTAATTATAAATTATAAAGAAAGATTAATTGAACTAAAAAAAACAAAACAGGTTTGCAAAGATAATATGGCTGTATAGGTTTATTTTTATGTTTGTGTTCTTGTAAGGTGAGATATAGAAAACATCCCATTGAGAATAAAATAAATGAGAATAAAAATAAAGTAAAATAAACATTACTATATATATATATATATATATATATACACTGATTGTTTGTGTGTGTGTGTGTGTGTGTGTGTGTGTAGGTCACAGCTGGTTGGTTTTCCACAATATAATTTTTTATTTTTTTTTTGCTTAATACATACAAAAACATATGGCTTTTTTCGTTATACAAACATTTCTTTTTAACGGTGAGCACGCACATCTTTGTGCAGCAATGCCACTCTCCCTCCAGGTTGTCTCAGATGGAAGTTGGCACTTAATTAACCTCTCGAACCACCTCTTGCTCACGACAGTTTTACTGACGACTTCTCTTAATAGTTTTATGACCTTGCCGTCAATAAGACTGAGATGGACTGAATCGAGATATGATTTAATTAAAGAAGTGCACATGTTTAAGAAATATAACCACGGTGGTATGAAAACCAAGGGGTGTGGGGAGCACAGAAGTGTGACCTTGCGATGAAATATTAAACATGAAAGAGTTGAAGGAAAAAGTAACTAAATCAGATGGAAGTTGCACTCCTAATTTGCGTTCAAGATGAATTTGAGCACTGTGCTTTCTAAAACTCTTGAAATAAAAAAAAAGAAAAGAAAAATGAAGACCATTTGCGACTTTAGCCTCTTCAACAATTTTCTTTTTAATCTTGACTTTACGTTTATACACTCTATTGCTATAATTTATAAGTGTTCGTTCCTCACAAGGTCAAGATAACTGACGTTTACTGAACAAAAGTTGATGTTTATATTGTGAAAGAGTTTGAATTCGATTTTGAAATGAAACACTTGAGAGCTTGCACTTGTACTTAAGATATTTTATGGGTTTTTACTTTCCTCATAATTTAAATAGTAAATGTCAGTATATAACATGAATCACCAGTGAAGTGTGTTCATTGAAGAATCACTTCAGTTCATCCTTTTTGTCACAGTCAGACCATCGTTTCTTTATTTTTATTAAAATACTCTAAACTTTTCATACATTATTCTTTGAAAACTATTCATCAACATCTTTAAGAAAGCAATGAATAGTGATAAAACACTGTTCTCCTTCATTAAAATCCCAAACCGTACATACCAGTCGAATTTCTTCTCCTTCCCCTGTGGTGTGCTGTCTCTCGCTCCAGGGACGCGGCCTTCTTAATGTGAAAGAGGAATACGTTTCTGCACTGTTGGATTTCATTTTCCTCAGATCAAATATTTAAGATCAAGAGTGAGAGAGTGTGCAGCTTAAGTATATTGAACTCCTGGAATAGAGACTGTGCTGCTCAGACAATGGCGGATCAGGAGCGCAGTCACCCATGATGGCCTCGGTGACTGCCAGGGACCCCTGCCATTCTCAAACTGCAGTCCTGAGGAGAATGAAATAACTTTATAATAGTAGGGGTGTTCCTGGGTTTATACACTGATATAATAATCCGTTTTTCACACAATGGAGATAATGATCGTTATTATTGCTGGCGAGTGGGGGGGTGAGGAAATAGTTTGGAATGGAGACTTTCCTCCATAATCCTCCTGCTATGAAAGGTTAAAGACGGATTTGAATATTATGATCCATCCTCCTCTGTTACAAAGAAATAATTGTGATTGAACAATAATTGTCGTTTGAAAAGTCTGTAGTTCTGATCTAATGGTATATAATATAATATAATATAATATAATATAATATAATATAATATAATATAATATAATATAATATAATATAATATAATATAATATAATATAATATAATATAAAATAAGCAACATGAGGGCTCCTAGAGATCTGTGGAAGGTTTTTGAAGGGTTTTTGACTAATTATATTTAGATGTGAATACATGAATTCTGCCATTTGTGTTTTAGCCAGACAATTATGCAACTTTATCAGTTACCAACTGATTAAATTCAATTAAATTCACATTTATTTGTATAGGGCTTTTTACAATACATACAACACTGTTAGCCCGGATAAGTTGAATTTACTTAAAAAATTTGAGGAAACTGGTTGCCCTAAAAAAAAAGAAGTAATGATCAAGTAATGTGAACTTAATAATTTGAGTTCATTTAACTTAAAATGTTTTGTAATATTAATTACGTTGTAGTTATTACACATAGTATATTTAAGTTCGATGTACTAAGCAAGTTAATTTATATCAGCTTTTATTTTACTACAAAAATAAGAAAAAAAAGCAAATAAAAGGTACATTCATTCAATTATATGTTTTATTTTAATTCAATTCCAAATACAACAAAATTTAATGTCCTGAAAACATTTCCTTATAAAACTTGAAAAAAAAAAACTAGTTTTAACAAATCAGCTTATTGTTAAGCACATGAATACGCAAAAAATCACAACAAATTGCATCAAAACTATATGGTTTGTTTACACTCCTGAGTTCACAATATTGGCAGTATTCCATTTTAGGTGCCAGCTCACATTTTCCTAGGTTGAGCATTACCTGCTGAATAAAATATAAAGTATTTTTCATACAGTTAGGGTAGTCCATCCATCACCAAACATCCTTCCAAGACGATCCTCACTCTAGATGGGTTTAGCTGAGCACTTGATCAACACAGAGGATTCTCATGGAGTTTGCCTGTCCTTGTCAACCTAGCAGAGGAAGACAAAGATCAACAAAGACATTATCATATAATAATGCATCAGATAATGCTATTGTCAAAAACTGTGTTCACGCCATGTCGTAATTATCATAATTACGAAATGACAACATGTGACATTCAAATCAGAGCTGTTAACATCCTTGTACTGGGAATTATGCATTTCTATGGCAACCCTATCAATGGCTAAATTAATCCGCAGCAGTCAGGTGGTACAGTGGTCATCTGGTACAAGTAGGAGCTCCCCAAAAATTCCCAGTTTACAGGTTTATAACAATTACAAGTTCTACAAGAACGTGAACGCTTTTTACAAGCTGGAATCTTATAATTATGGTAATGACGACATGGCGTGAATGCACCTATACATACCTGTACATACATGTAATTGTGCACTGTGCAGTATACAGATTAATACAATAATCAGCCTCAGAACAGCAGGGGCCAGTTGCATAAACCACTTATTAGGGTGCTTTCACACTTGGTTCGATTGCCTGGACCGAACCCGAGTTCGATTACTCCACCCTCCCCCTGCCCCCACTGGACTGTGTTCACATTAAGGCTCGAGTTACAGGAAACTTGTGGTTTTAAAAATTTCGCTCGGCTTTTTCCCACTCAATTTCACATGTTAAAAGAACTTATTAGTCCAATCATACAGAGAACAAACACGAACTACCGGGATTGTATCTCCGTGGGGGAACGTCTGATGATTACACTACGGTTCTTGGCAACAGGTAAGGTTATTCGTTGTTTGAACATTTCATTAAAACACCTTTTCAGTTGTGTTTATTTTGGTGTATTATGAAGCATTATAAAAGTGAAAAGAATTTTATTATTTTGTATCCAGTTGTAGCCTACTTTAAAAAGACACAATGTATAAAACATTATTATGGTTGTTTGTAGCACAATGTCTTTAATAACTGATAAAAAAAATATTTGCTTTAATGTAGTGTAGTACAAATGCATTAAAAGTGTTAGATTTGACTCTGTAAAAGGTGTGGAAAATTAATAGTGGAGTTATGTGTTTGTAATCTTTGCAGGAGAAAGCTTCAAGAGCCTTTCTTACCAATTCCGGGTGGGAATGTCCACAATTCAGCAATTTGTTCCTGAAACCTGTGCAGCAATCTACCAAGTCTTAAAAGAGAAATACCTAAAGGTATACATGTATCTGTTTAATGTTTTTTGTTTTAGCCCAAAAATGAGCAATTTTTTTGATCTCTCAGATATTGTTTTAGGAGGCCTCTGATGTAGAAATTAAAGATTTTTCAGTTTTTTTACATTTTAATAAGGGTAATTTTAGGGTCTTATATTGTAGTAGATAAACTGAAAGAATAGACAGGATGGTAGACCATGTGTCGAGGGCAGAGATCTAAGTATTATCCATCAAATTATAATTTCAATGCAAATAAAATTCCACTACTACATTCAAACAATACAGTCTGGCTGGCCTATTATGCTCTCTACTTATCATACTAAAAGAACACATTCATCCCCCCAGAGCACTTACAGGTTCATATTCAAGACCATTCATACCTGTCCCTGAACAATGCAACAGGCATCTCCCCCAAAATCCAAAACATAAAGAGCCTAATGCTGACCTATAAACACTTCTTCAACCCAATAGCATTGTGAGGACGAACAATAGAACCCATTAACTATGTAAATGTGATCTTGAGAGAAAAAAACATTTGCAGGCATTTTTTTTTAAATTTTTGAAAGTGATGTTGTAATTCTGCAGAAGTGGGCTTTGCAGGGTTAATTCAAGAATGTCAAAATCACTGAGTTATTAATGGTCTGACGAGTTAAACTAATTTCTTTTAATTATATTGTTTTTTAGTGCCCAGACACAGTGGAAGAGTGGCAGCAAGTAGCCGTTGGATTCCAGAATCAGTGGCATTTCCCAAATTGCCTGGGTGCTCTGGATGGAAAGCACATTAACATTCGTCCCCCTCCAGGATCTGGATCTAAATTCTTCAACTACAAGCATACATTCTCAATAGTGCTTATGGCACTGGTAGACAGCAACTACAGATTTCTGTATGTTGATGTGGGCTGCAACGGGCGCATTTCAGATGGTGGAGTGTTTGGGGATGCTCATTGCAGGATGCCTTGGAGAAAAGAACATCCAACATTCCTGCACCTGCACCACTTCCTGAATCAGACCAGCTGGCCCCTTACTGCATTGTGGCTGATGAGGCATTCCCCTTAAAGGAATACCTCATGAAGCCATACCCGAACCGCAAGCTGTCTGTAGAGCAACGCATATTCAATTACAGACTTTCGCGAGCTCGAAGGGTGGTTGAAAATGCATTTGGCATCCTGGCAAATCGTTTTCGCGTCCTACTAACCACCATTAATATTCAAAGCACTGCCAAAGTGGAGGACATTGTTTTGTCTTGCTGTGCTCTGCACAACTTTCTGCGCAAAGAGTGCTGTGAAGTGTACATGGCAGGAATCGACCAGGAAGAACAAGATCATGACACTGTCCCTGGAAGATGGAGAGAAGACCCTGGCCTACAGCAGGCCTCTCTGCCACGCACAACCAACAGTACAACACACGCCAAACAGCTCAGGGATAAACTGTGCCAGTACTTTAATTCGGACACCGGTGCAGTGCCCTTTCAGTGGGGCAAAATATAAGCATGTAGCAAACTTGTTTCTTTCCCCCTTGACCTTGGTTTATGTTTTATAACAATGGTGTGAATTTGCAAAATAAAGTTTATATTTTTACATCATTGTGTTTTGTGATTTTTTTTTTACATAAAGAACAGTGAAGTACCTTTTACACAAAGTCAGTGTTTTATTTTCAAATGTGCAAAAATAGCATTAAGGTAATTTACAGAAAAATATCAACAGTTGGTATTTAAAATAAATAAAATGTACAGAAATATAAACTTTGCATAAGTACTCTAATATAACGTACAACTAAGCGTGACATATTTACTAAATGCTACAATATCTGTTTACAATTTTGCTACATAAAAAATTACAAGTGTGTATACTGATTGGAAGATGCATCCAGTGCATGGTTGTGGCCCACTGAATATTTGAAAATGCAATTATCAACCTCATGCTGGAAATGTGGCAGTAGATGTGGTGGCAAATTCCGCATTCTGTGTTCAAGATTTTTGCAGTAAGCTGAGATGGCATCATTGGTGTTTTCCTGTGATGCCAACTTTTCCAGAGTTTTGCCGATGGTGCGCATCAAGTTTGTGGATTCCTCGCTGGAGGATTCGTCTTGCATCTTCCTGCGCTTCCCTGGAGGCTTTGGTTTTATGTTGGAGCTTTGCAAATGGTCCTTTCTCATGGCTGTGGACTCAGTTCCACAGATGGTGGATTCAGCCAAGGGTGTACTTGACCGTAGGTCAGCATCACTGAAGCTGGGGTCTTCATGGGTGCCAGTCCAGGTGTCACTGTTGGTACCATCTGAGGGTGAACAGGAATCACTATCAGCCGCAGGTTCCTTAAAAAACATAAGATACAAATGTGACAAGTTAATGTAATGGCTTGACTTAATATGCGGAGTTACTTGTGAATAGACTCTTTTAAAGAAGCACTTGCCATCTTACAAAAGCAAAATGTTTATTTTATTCTTGAAATTAAACAATAAATAAATAAATAAATATAAATATATTTGTTTATTTACCATGATCATTAGATTTGAAGTGCTCTCCTTCCTTTTTGTGTGAGGCTCTAGAAACTGCAGGCGGTTCAGGATCCATTGCTGCCTGCCAGTCTTCTGAGCTCCAGAACTTCCTGAGGGTCCTTGTTTCTTATAACGCATGTATTGGGTTCGCAATGAATCCCACCGCTTCTTGAGCTCTTTTTCTGAGGGACAAAGTAAAATTTTGTAAGCATTAAGTGTTATGGCTGCTTATTTTGTCACTTTAATGAGTATTTGTTATGCCAACAAATGTTACTTTTTGCTGTATTGTTAATTATATTATTAACAATTTGATTAACTTTAATATTATTATGAAATATGAGATGCTAGCACAGCACATATTAATTACTGTCTGTTTCCATAAACAAACTTAGTTTGGTACACACAAAACACTAAAATGGTTATATTAGTTTTACTATGGACTATTGAACAATTACAAACAAGCTTTCTCAATTGCCAAAAAGGAAATCTTACCTGATATGACGAGTTTATTTTCGATCTCACGCCACAGTTCAGCTTTCAGCACACGGTTGACATAACATTTTTCCGTAATGTCATACAAACCCGGCCTTTCCTGGATCATGTTGATCAATTCGTCTTCACTTGCCTCGTTCCAGATAGCCATGTCTTTCACGTACCTAAGGTAAACAATGTGTGTTCCCTCTTGACTTCGTCGTTTACTTGCTTCGTCACTTCCGTTTTTCTTTTCTCATGCACTGGTTCGCTAGCTGAACAGCCAATCAGAATGATCATATGGCCCGACGGCCCGACGAGGTCCAACGCCGATTCAACATTTCGAATCGGCCGAAACAAAGCCGACGAGGACCAACTTCAGCCGACGGTGCAGAACACACCGAGGAAACTTAGTCGGCCGACGAAGAAAAACTGCCCGACGGCCGACCGTCGGCTTGGTGTGTTCCGGCCTTTATATTATTTGGGTCCGACCCGCGGGTCGTTTGCGTCATCAAACCAGCAGCTGTTTACTCCGTTGCTTAGTAACGACGGCGCAGGAGAAGGCGGCAAAATGCATAACGTTGCTCTCCTCACTTTCATAGTTTTGTTTTTGAACCGTTGGTTTTGTTCATAACGACACTTGCCTCTATCTGCCGCGACTGTAGTACGGAAGGTGAGCAGAAATAAGAAAGGCTACGCTACAGCACTCTGTTGCATCACGTCAGTCACGCTCATTGGGAAAGTGAGTTAAACACACACACAAACACACATTTTTATCAAATAATACGGCATTAATAGCGGTTCACTTCCGCAATTTGATACGTTTGCATTCATATCAGAAGCGAACCGTACCGGAGTTCACTTGAACCGCACCCCAGACCACCCTTTTTAAGCGGACTCGGGTACGGTTCGTGGGTGCGCACCCGAGTTCAGAAGACCGTGTTCACATTATCCAAACGTACCGAACTCTGACGTCAATCGAACCCGTGTGCGCACCAAAAGTGCTAATGTGAAAGCACCCTTAGACTAGTCTTAAAATTTAAGACACTAATGTTTTTCTTGAAGAGTGGTCCTAATTTTTTAAAGTCTGTTACATAAAAAGGTAGATTGGTGTAATTTGAATTGGAAAAATAACATTGATTACCCCTTGGTTAACTGTAAGTTGGTCAAACTAGTTCTTAAGACACAGTCTTAATATAGTGACTAAGTTTATGCAACTGGGCCCAGGTCTCAGTAAAACCACATGACACACAGCTGATATGGAGTTTTTGGTGAAGGCAGTATAAGTGTACAAATTTTGCATAATGTGTGATATAAATGTGTTCCGTAAACAAGGAAATTGTTCTGTTCTTGTATAATTTCCATGTTTGAGCCTATAATGTTTAAATAGCTGAGCTCTCTTTTCACAGTTATGAGGGCAATACTTACACTTCCAATCTAAAGCATCTATTCTTGACCTGCAACACAAAGATAGTCTGTTGTTAAGAGAGCTACGAACCTAGATAAAATAGTATATCCATCCGTTTGTGTTTTCAACTCGTTAATTAACTTTAACTTAATCTTTCAATCAATAGCCGTGTCGAAATAAAACACGGACGTTAAATTGTTTCACTCACCATTTTCGCGCTTCATCCTCTCTACTCCGCTGAAAGCGCGGGAGCGGCCGTGGCCGCGGTGTTCGTCGACGACCAGAGGATCAAACAAAGTTTACACGCCCAACAACAGCTCCTGGACTGAAAAAGAAACAATAGAAGGGAAAAGACGCGCGTCGAACTCGCCGAACTCCCCGTTCATGCACGGTGATGTCCACGGTGAGAGAACACTAGTTAACCGGAGAAAACAGGTAAAAAAAGGTAAATGTTTGGGAAAAAAATGTCCGTAGAACTTGCCAAAACAAACGTTACAACTTCTCATCAACAGCTCCTTGAATTCACCGACACCACGACGACTAAATGGCATCATTACCTGCCGTAAACCAGTGTGTAGGAGGCGTGGTCAGGAGAAAAACTTAATAATTTAAGCGCATTTAACCTAAATTTATTAACACATTCAAATTACCTCCACAACTTAGTAGAATATACTTATATTTTATAAGTAATACAATCAAACTTAAATATTTTAAGTGTATTGTAGGCTAATTATATGTTTAAGTAAATATAAAATCCGAGGTAAGAGTGAATGAGCTCATGGAAGTAATGAATACATGATAACAACAATTAGGATGTAAAATTTGGAATGGTGCATGTTAATCCAGAGTTTGCATCATCTGAAGTCCTTGCAAGGGTTGACGCCATCTCTTCACAGGTTTTGAGGCATCTTAAGTCTTCATAAGAGGCTGGATCCAAAATGGTACTGATGTACTCTTGACACTTTAAACCCAAACAGTAAAACTAACTTACAATGGAAAGTACCTTTTACTCTAAATGTGCCAAAAAGTTTAACTAACTATTATTTTTGAGTTCAGCACAGTGGCGAGGCCAGAAATCTTCAAGTGGGTGGACCTTGGTGAAATAGGGTGGACCTCTATTTTTTTTTCTAATATATATATATATATATATATATATATATATATATATATATATATATATATATATATATATATATATAGCTTGTTGTTTATTCACTTCATTTTATTATCACGGGAAATGACGTGGATGATATGTGAATCAGTGTCCACCATTTTGCGAGCAATAAAGAAAAGTGCCACGTCGCAATATTGAAAATATTTCCATTTTAAACCAATGAAGACGAGCCAGGAAATCACACAACCAATGTGCAAACTTTGTGTGAGAGTTATGTGGGTGAAGAAGTCTCAAACTCCAGTCAATTATTCACTACAGAAACAAAGTAAAAACCTGACTTGAGTTTTTGGCATCCGACGTTGCAATAACGGCGCATATTCTCTTAGAGATGAGAGATGACTCTAATTTATTTTCTTAATATTTCTCTTGTGGCCCATAGTGAGAAAAAAAGGTTTCGTTAATTTGAGAAGTATTTCGTGTTAAACAAGTTGTTCTTTAAATGAGGAGCTATCTAATTATTATTTTATTGTCCGCGCAGCGCGTCGGTTATGCGGTGATGCGCTATGATATCGCGGGGCAAATTAATTGCAATATTAATTTAATAATAAAAGTAGCATGATAATAATAATAATAAAAAAATTAATAGCCCTGCATGCCCATCCACTATATGCCACTGTGAAGGAATAAACGGCATTCGGACTCGGCATCAAATCGATTAACTGTTTTATCCAAATTCACGCACAGACCGTTCAGTGTTTAGTACTGCAATGTCCGAGTCTCTCTTGTCTCATGTCTTTTCATTCGGCGCAAGCAAGAAACATTTAGGCTACTAGACCGTGGACTAGCTTTGACTCCCTGAACAGTGTCCGCGCAGCCGAATTTTTATGACCATGGACGGTGCGCGTGTGCATGCGTCCGAACGCGTCTTTCCGAGCTCATGGGCAAAGTTGAAAGGCCCGCGCGCTCAAGGGCAAATGAGTATCTTAGAAAGATTCAACTGTGCGCGAGACGGAGGGGAACGTGGGAAAAGAAGTAGGCTATACCCGGGCCTTAACCGCTCCAAATTAGTGGACGAGCTGACGGATCACATCGGGAATAACATGGGGGGGCATTTGCTTGTTTGGAGAGTTACCGTCATAATGGTGTGGGGGAAGGATACTGAACCAAAGCTCGATTTAATTTAATTGTCATTACTTCATTTTTAAATTGGTTACACACAGATGACTACCACAGAATACATTGTTACTGCTGAATAAATAGGCTAATCAATCACGGTAAAAATTAAAACAAACCGGCACACGTAGGCTATTATAAGCGCGACTCATGGACGGTGACGCACGCTGCATAGAAACAGCTGCCGCCGCGACTCTGGAAAGCTGAGTTTACCGGCGCAATATAAACATATCATGTTATATGTACTTTTAATAATACATTTTTCAAATCATATATAGGCCTTCGCAACAGATATGACTATTTCCAGACCCAAGTAGTGTCTGGAAATAAAATGAAATATTCTGGCACCTTTGATTGGGTGGGCCAGCCATCAATCTGGGTGGGCCAGTGCCGCCCTGGCCCTTCTGTAGCCTCGCCACTGGTTCAGCATCTCAGAGATTTAAGTTAACACTAAATATATATATATATATATATATATATATATATATATATATATATATATATATATATATATATATATATATATTTTTTTTTTTTTTTTTTTTTTTTTTTTTTTTTTTTTTTTTTTTTTCATTTTTACAACTTTAAAAAACAGATTCAACCATAATCAAATATTTTAATGTCAAATACGCTCTGTGGTGGTGTTTTTTTTTTTTTTTTTTTACCAAAATGTGATTTCATCGCA
Organism: Chanodichthys erythropterus; assembly: GCF_024489055.1. Taxonomy (NCBI): domain Eukaryota; kingdom Metazoa; phylum Chordata; class Actinopteri; order Cypriniformes; family Xenocyprididae; genus Chanodichthys; species Chanodichthys erythropterus. Next base: position 17,636,631 of record NC_090241.1, on the reverse strand, counting down.
GACGTTTTCCCTCCACACAGATACTCAGACATTCGCAGGGCAGTTGGATTCGACAGCAGGTCAATTCAAGTCCAAATACATGCATTTTTATTTCGATAGCTACAAAAATATGCAAGTATTCAGCTGCTTATAATAATGTTGCAGACTGGTCTAATTGGTATCGGCTACACCCACATCATCCGCTCACAGGTTAGGTTATCCATGCTTAAAACTTTGAGTTGCATTAAATTAAGATGAACAAAATACTAAATATATATTTTGATTTAAATTCATGTTTATTTGTAATTTACAGTTATTAAAAAAGTGAGCTATGCTTAAGTTTGCAAACTTACAAAAATAGAGGCAATCAGTTGCCTCAATCAACTGTTGCCTCGTGATAAGTCAGTAGAACTTATCTGGGTTTAGTTACCTTGGGATGGGCATCCCAAGATAAAATAGAAAAGCACATGGAGAATAATTAGTGTAGCTGCTAATCAAAACATTAAGCAAAGATAGTCATATGCATTTGATCTGATATAACTGGAGCGCATGGATATAAGATGCATTATGTGAATGCTTGGCGAAATAGATGCGTCTTAAATCTAGATTTAAACTGGATGAGTGAGTCTGAGCCCTGAACATTATCAGGAAGGCTATTCCAGAGTTTTGAGCCAAATGTGAAAACGCTTTCCCTCCTTTAGTGGACTTCGATAGGTACAACCAGAAGTCCAGAGTCTTGTGATCTTAAAGAGCATGAAGGATTGTAGGGCGATATAAGGTTGGTTAAGTACACAGAAGCAAAACCATTTAGGGCCTTATAGGTCAGCAGCAATACTTTATAATTGATATGGAAATTAATAGGTAACCAGTGTAGAGATGATAAATTTGGTGTGAAATGATCATATTTTCTTGACCTGATAAGAACTCTAGCAGCTGCATTTTTGACTAATTGTAGCTTGTTTATTGAGGATACACACTGATTTTTTTTGGATCTGGGTATATTTCCTGATGTCATAAGCTCTGAATTAGATTTTTTTTTTTAAATGTGAATAATGATCAAAAATTTTAACTCTTAACACTTAAAGGGTTAGTTCATCCAAAAATGAAAATTCTGTCATTAAAGAATTAGTCCACTTTCAAATAAACTTTTCTTGATAATTTACTCACCCCCATGTCATCCAAGATGTTCATGTCTTTTTTTCTTCATTTGAAAATAAATTAAGGTTTTTGATGAAAACATTCCAGGATTATTCTCCTTATAATGCAGCTTCAAAGGGCTTTAAATGATACCAGACGAGGAATAAGGGTCTTATCTAGCGAAATGATCGGTCATTTTCGAAAAAAATACAACTGTATATGCTTTATGTAAACAAATGTTCGCCTTCTAAGTGCCTCCGCCAGTTATTTTTTTCCGTAAGTAGAATAGGGCATAGTAGTAGGAGGACATACAGCGGAAACTTTTTGGAGAATACAGAAATGCGGTTTTGGCGGAGACACTCCTAGAAGGCGAACATTCGTTTATATAAAGCATATACATTTACATTTTTTTTTCAAAAATGACCGATCGTTTCGCTAGATAAGACCTTTATTCCTCGTCTGGTATCGTTTAAAGCCCTTTGAAGCTGCATTGAAACTGTAATTTTGACCTTCAACCGTTTGGAAGCCATTGAAGTCCACTATAAAGAGAAAAATCCTGGAATGGTGCCATCGAATGAAAAATTTAATTTACCTTGGCATAGATGAATAACAAGAGTTCAGTACATGGAAATGACATACAGTGAGTCTCAAACTCCATTGTTTCCTCCTTCTTATGTAAATCTCATTTTTTTAAAAGACCTCCGAAGAACAAGGGAATCTCAACATAACACCAACTGTTACGTACGTGAGCACAGCTGAATCATCAGACTAGGTAAGCAAGTAAGGATAATAGCGAAAAATGGCAGATGGAGCAATAATAACTGACATGATCCATGATAACATGATATTTTTAGTGATATTTGTAAATTGTCTTTCTAAATGTTTCGTTAGCATGTTGCTAATGTACGGTTAAATGTGGTTAAAGTTCCCATCGTTTATTGCTGTATTCACAGAGACAAGAGCCGCCGCTATTTTCTTTTTTAAACTCTTGCAATCTGTATAATGCATAAACACAACTTCATTCTTTATAAATCTCTCCAACAGTGTGTAATATTAGCTTTAGCCACGGTGCACTATCAAACTCATTCAGAATCAAATGTAAACATCCAAATAAATACCATACTCACAGGAATTGATGTATGCATGACGGACACTTTGTAAAGATCCATTTTGAGGGTTATATTAGCTGTGTGAACTTTGTGTTTGCTGTTTAAGGCTGTCGAGAGCTCGCGGGGGCGGGGAGCGGGAGATTTAAAGGGGCCTCGCGCTTAATCGGTGCATATGTAATTATGGCTCGAAATAGGCAGTTAAAAAAATTATTAAAAAAAATCTATGGGGTATTTTGAGCTGAAACTTCACAGACACGTTCAGGGGACACCTAAGACTTGTATTACATCTTTTGAAAATGGGTTCTAGGGCACCTTTAATTTCTTTTCGACTGAAGAAGGAACGACATGAACATCTTGGATGACATGGGGGTGAGTAAATTATCAGGAAAATTTTATTTAAAAGTGAACTAATCCTTTAATTATTCACCCTCGTTCCAAACCTGTAAGTCTTTCGTTCATCTTTGGAACATCTGAAATCTGAGAGCTTTTTGTCCGTCCATAGACAGCTACATGACTACCATTTTGACGCTTCAAAAAGTTCATAAAGAGATCGTAAAACTAATTCATATGAATTATGCGGTTTAGTCCAAATTTTCACAAGAGACATGATCGCTTTATATGATGAACAGATTTTTATTCACATAAACATTATTCAACTCAGTTGAGGTAAACTGAAGCTCAAACACATTTGCTTGACACGTGTGAGAACCAATGAGGTTCATTCTCATGTTTCGCAGCACGTTTGAGCTTCCAGAAGAAGTTTGTTCATGCATGTGAAGCAGGTTAGGTTGAGTTTTTGTTTATGTTCATTGATCAATGTTTATATGTGAATCAAAGCTTAAATTAAATCTGTTCATCATATAAAGCAATCGAGTCTCTTTGGCCTGAAAATTTGGACTGAATGTCTCAATTCATATGGATTAGTTATACGATCTCTTTGTGAACTTTTTGAAACATCAAAGTGTCACTTGCATAGCTGTCTATGGAGGGACAGAAAGCTCTCAGATTTAATAAAAAAGATCTTCATTTGCGTTCCAAAGACGAACAAAAGTCTTCCGGGTTTGCAGGAAGATTAATGACAGACTTTTCATTTAAGTTATTCATATCCGTGTAAGATTGTAGAAAGTCATTTTGAATGATTAATTAAAAGGATTGGCTCAGAAGAGTCATTTGTTTGTGAGTTGCACTGAATTCAAAAAAACAATTCATAAGAGTCATGTTTTGTGAATCGGACTACAGTGATAACACTGTTATTGCATGTAGCTCAACATGTAGGACAACTTTTGAATTATGTGTTCTAATGTCATTGTTTTGCATTACACACCCTTTTTTAAATCTCACCACATTCAGTTTGTGCCACAAACCTGGGTAAAAAAAATTAAGAATGAATCATAATAGCAATAATTATGAACTTATTATCTTTAATGTGATTACTTCAGTCCAAACCCACTTGAATTTTGAAAGGACATTATGCTTCTGCCTTCGTAGTAAATACTAGTTTGGAAATACAATCTTGACAAGCTAACCCAAACAAAATCCCAAACATTTGATTTTGCATGTTGAATGGAACAGGTGGAGGCCGCTATGATAACCTAATCTTCATATGGGACAAGATACAGCCACTGTTTTTATTAGCAGAAGCTTTTGAGAAGATGAATGTTGGATTACTAACATCAACTGGACTTAATAAATTAAGTGGATGCTCAGTGGTGTCAAGCCACGTTCACTGGGACACAGCTGGTAGGATTGCATTTGACCTGATTTTTGTCCTTTGTTCTTCACCCACAAAGATGAAACTATTGATATCAGTCTGAAGTGGTGCAACATGGGACCAGGTGCCCTTCCGTCTCCTTCACCCTATAGGAACAGTACCTCGTCCCTGGCAGACAGAGGTGCATTAATGGCTTTATAAGGTTGCTTAATACCCTAATCCTGTCGAATAGAGTTTGGATGGATTTGTAGGAGATGTCAGGCCAATCCGCTGGTTCATAAACACTCTTGTAATAGTGGCTCTGTTGGTGTAAGGAGAGCAGGAGAGATGGTACAATAAAATGGGCCTACCTGTGACAGTTCAAGTGAGCCATTCTGCGGCAGAGAGGGGTTTAAGTGGACTTAAGTGAGATTAAATCCTTGTATGATTCACACTTTGTGAACGCTGTGGTAAATTGGAAGCAAAGCTCAGTGACCCAGTTCCACTTACCTGTCCTACGTGAAACACTCCCTTCAGATAACAGCATGAAGACTCATAGAGATGAGATTTCCATGACATGTAGGCCACGGCTCATTATCCAGATTGTAAGCAATTTAACTGGTCAATGTATTTTGTGTCTTTTAATGTCATTAGCTTCATCGGAATAGACACATTTTACTGTTGCAACTAATACCTAACCAATCTACCAATAAACAGTGGAAAATTACTTTTTTAGCAATGAACAGAGATTATACTGACCTTTCTGGTTTAATTATAACTTGATTGGTCATTTTAGGCTGAAAAATGTTATGTTTTGAATTAACATTTTTTACTTCATTGGAATGGAATAAGAATGTTGATGACTTTTGTCGCAATATGAACACACACACAAAAATATGGACATGATTAGAAAATGCTCAATGGTCTTAAAAAAATAGTCGCACTTGTGGTCTTCTTGGTTAAAAATGTCCGTAATAGGAAATAAAGGGGATATACAAAAATACAGAGCAAGTTTCAAGGGTACAGTTCAGTCACAATCTACAAATCAAGAAGCATTTTCCAAAATATATGCACTTTATTACATGTTCATTATATTTCTAACCTGTTCTATTTCAATGGTCCTTTCAACTAGACACTTTACTAACTACAAGTAACGTTTCAATTACATGTCAACTAACTCAGAGTATTTAGCAGATAGTCTACTAATACTCTAATGAGAGTTACTTGACATGTAGTTGTGAAGTTAGTAGAATGTCTAAAATGGACCATGGACATAAAGTGCTACATAAACATAATTATGTCATTAACAAGTTATTATAATGTTATTATATTAAAAAATTCTTAAATCAGTATATTTTAATCTTCAATGTTATATATACTGACAGGGTTCCCTGTGTAGTGTACAACTTTAGTTAAGAGATATTTGTTCCTTTAGAAAATTTGCCATACTATAACTGATATATATATGAACTGATATCGAATCAAATTGAATCAAATCGTGAGCTTGTGATATCAAATCATGAAATTTGTGTCGATACCATGCCCTGATATATATATATATATATATATATATATATAATATATATATGTATATATATATATATATATATATATATATAATATATATATGTACTTTTGGGACAACCAAAATCAGAATTGATGAATATACAGAATATAGGTCAGGTCTGGAACGACATTAGGGTGTGTAGATTATTTTAATTCTCGGGTTTACTTGTTGTGTAACTTTATTTTTATGTAATTTTTATTATCATTATTGTTTGCAGTGGTTTATTGAGAAAATAGTATGAGTATGGCAGTTGTTAAAAAAGGTTGCAGTGTTCAGGTCTGGGATGGTCATAACGTGTGCCTCTCAGAAGTATCGCCTTCACACAGGCAAGAGCTCCAGGGAGGTTTGCAGGATGGAGATGAAGGAGCGGTGCGTCTTTGCGGCTCTCCTCTCGTCACCTTGAGATTACTTTTTCGTTACACATGAGACCCATAGTGAAACAGCCTCCTGAAGCATTAAATAAAGTTTAGCTGTGTGGCAGAGCTCGCTGCACCTGAACAGTCAGCCAGCTAATGATTCCTGAGAGGCTGCAAGAGTGTTCAGCTGGTCACAGTGAGAACTTAGATTACGTGCATACGTGTCTAATGCAAATAAACAAACACACGCTACATATATGAACATATACACATGCGTGTTCATTCATAGTCTTCTATTAGCATGCTAATGCCAATGTCCACACACAGAAAACGTACACCTTCTCAGGTGTGTAGTATAATCTCTGATATCTGGGGGAGATGAAGTGCGTCAATTAAGAAAAAGATTAACAAAGATTATAAGTACAGTAAGCAATGCAGTCAGCTGAAGTGGTTTCTTAATGGTAGGATGTTAAGATATGTAATATTCTGTGACAGATCCACGCTCCACTGATCGATATGTAATACGTAATTTCAAATGTGATTAAGAGGGTTGACCGTTTTCTTGTCTGAAAACTTATGTCAGATTTCCCAAATCTCCCCCTTACACACGGCTGCCCATTCAAGACAAGATTATTACACTTATGCATATTAATAACAGATTTACTAACAGATTTTTGACTCCAAATGCAACCATGAAGTCACCGATAAAGGTTACAATTGCTGCAAGACTGTAAATAACTTCACTGATTCTGGTAGATTTTATTTTATTTTAAATAAATAGTACAGTAAAATCGTTCATTTGGTATTATTGTGTTTGTAATATTAACTGTGTGGTGTATGCTGTATGTATATATGTTTGCATTTACAATTTAACTTTTTGTTAAAGTTTTCAGGTTAGATTTTTTCAGCTTAGTAATTCCACATTTCAAACAAATGTAAAATCAAATAAATCACTTGACTTCAGTGTAGTTTATCAAGTAAAAAGTTATATAATTAAGACTTCTTTATCTCACATTATTAATAATTAACAATGAGACAAGTATTTTTCCCTCCAGATATTCATTTGACAAGGCAATATTAGTTGCAAAATGTCATATGGTGTGTCTACTCAAAAGCGCAATGATAATGGTGAATTAATAGTTTTTTATATTTTGGAAATAATTATGTACATTTGAAAAAATGCTTCGGGTCATGTGAGTATAGTATTTATTTGGGTGTTTATATTTGATTCTGAACGAGTTTGATAGTACTCCGTGGATAAAGCTAACATTACACACTGTTGGAGAGATTTATAAAGAATGCAGTTCTGTTACGTAACAGTCGGTATTATGTTGAGATTCGCCTGTTCTTCGGAGGTTTTTTAAACAAAGATTTATATAAGAAGGAGGAAACAATGGTGTTTGAGACTCACTGTATGTCATTTCCATGTGAACTCTTGTTATTCAACTATGCCAAGATAAATAAAATTTTTAACTCTAGGGCACCTTTAATACTTTTTGCTTGATGGTTACACCACATGACATTTTTTGGAGTCGTTACCAGTGTTGGGGGTAACGCATTACAAGTAACGTGTTACGTAATCAGATTACTTTTTTCCAGTAACGAGTAAATGAATGCATTACTTTAACATTTACAATAAAATATCTGAGTTACTTTTTCAAATAAGTAACGTAACTAAAACTGTCCCCATGTTGGGAGAAATCGTAAGTGCAAAGGTGTTGTGTGCGCTGTGTAAACAATGCTTATTATAGTTCTAGATTAAACGTGAGCATGCATTTACGCATCGCACTTGCACGGAAACATTCAGTATTACTAAAAATGAATAAAAACAATGAAAAGCAAACTCAGAATATTATGCAAATGTGCAGTAATTAAATATGTTAAATAATAAAAATACTTTATGTATTTAATCTCACTTTATTAACTTTGTTACCAAGAAGACCACAAGAGCGACTGTTTTTTTAAGACCATTGAGCATTTTCTAATCATGTCAACATTTTTTGTGTGTTCATATTGTGACAAAAGTCACCAACATTCTTATTCCATTCCAATTAAGTAAAAAAATGTTAATTGAAATGTTATTTCAAAAGCAAATGTAACATAACACATTACTTTTCACAAAAAGTAACTAAGTAGCACAATTAGTTACTTTTTTAGGGAGTAACGCAATATTGTAACTCATTATTTTTAAAATTTATTTTCCCCAACACTGCTCATTACATCTAAAAATTCTTTTAGAACTAGTATAAAAGTAAAAAAACAAAAAAAAAAAAACAAAAAAAAAACATACGAAACCAACCTGAATACAAAGAGTATATTTCTAAGTACCTGTATTATAAATGTGATTTTTTCTTTATCATGGATGTACTTATATGACATGGTTAACAGAGATCATTATAACCACATATTACATCACTTTCTCAGATCCGCTGTTGCTGTTGTGAGCCTGTGAATAAGCTAAATTGCAGTGAAAGCTCAGATTCATTGTTTGGATTGTAGGCAAAGAGGAGGTTTAGTCAGACACTTCGATTTTCATGATCTTACACAACAGAAGAATTAGTACTAGAAACGCCACATGTTCACCAGCTCTTCTCGAGTGGTGACTTGAGTCCGCTAGTATATCCATCTCCTTTTGTCTCCTTTTGTCCCTCTTTGCGACAGACAGTAGTGAGAGGGGCGGTGAAGAGCGATGAGAAGGAAAGAAACAAACTTAGCCCACAGAATGTGTCAAGGCCCACAACTCTCTACTCTCTTCAAATCACAACTTAACAGGCACGATGAGATTTAGATTCTCTTTTCTCTTGTAAGGAACAGGGCCTGCAGCAGGGTTTTTTTCCTCTCTCGACAGATCTACCACTGTATGGAGAGCGCTGGTATGTGTGCGTGTGAGATGTAAAGAGCAAGAAAGCGAGAAGGAAGCTAAGAAATGAAAGAGTTAGTTAAGGGGGGCAGTTAGTGCCAGCTTTCGGTGGCCTTTTTATAACATGATTTACAATTTCTCAATGTAATGTATTAAAACGTTGACAGAGCAAAAGGGATTCACAAGATGCTGCATTAGAAACTCAATTTCTATGATGAATTGCCTGGGGCTACTGAATCGCAAACTGTTCTCCCCCTCCACCTTTTCCACTCCCCCTTCCATTGCACTGAAGTTTTTGTCCAAATCTTCTTAAACCTCTCTCTTAATCTGATCAGTTGAATGTAAGAGGGTGAAAGGATTTCTGGACTAAAAAAGCATTCATTTTTTTTTTCTTTTTGCCATCTTGTGTTCAGTATTTCCAAATGCTGGGTCAGTAATATTCAAAAATTGCTTAGTCCTGTGCTGCCAGTGGGCTCACTCCAATCCTTTCTTCTCTACGCTTGTATTAACTAAGGGGTTCAAGGCTTCTTTTAAATACCCATTGTGACAAGAGTGGGTGCAATATTAAACTGTTTAAATGTGTTCCTATAACACTGCGTAAATGTGTTAGTTCAGTGCATTCTTACGTTTTCCCCCCACTCTAATTATACCCTAATGCTATGAAATTCCTTTTCAAAATGGAGAATGATTTGGAAATATTTGTTCACAGAATAACTAAGGGGAAGACAAAGAGTAGGTGTCAGTTTCCCTTGAAGCAGTACAAAAAATAATGACCTCAAATTGGTTATTGGTGTGTAGAGGGATTTAGGCAAAATTTTATTCAGAATTGCAGACAGCAGGAATGGCTGTTTCAGTCCTGTGTCGCAGTATCATAGTGGGAATGTGAGAGCTTGGACAGAACGGATCCTTTCAGTCTAAAAAGCTTTCTTGGCCAGCATCAGCTATACTTTATCCTGTTTGTATATGATTAGATGGAGCTTGCATTGATGGATTTTAAGGGGTTTGTTCGCATATGATTGGAAGTCGGATGTTCCGGTCTCTTTTGAAGTAAAAGTAAAACACCTTCTGCAGTCCATCCAAACCATTTATCGATTATTGTAAGTCACGGCCCATTTGATAATCTTCAGTAATGTGATGTTTAACATGTTTAAGGACATAAACAATACATTTACAAATATATCAGTGGCATGCAGTGGTGGTCTGAAATGAGGAGGCACATTTTTTATTTATTTATGAATCTGTAAATTCATGCATTACTCTTAATGTTGACACATCTTCCTTGTTAAATGAACATTACATTACACCAAAAAAAAAAAAAAAAAAAGAAACCAAATAGAATTCTATTTTCTTATTTTACATTAACAATGTAATGTTCTATTTCTATTGAAAACCAAGTCAGTCTCATGAAGTTAGTGTTTTAAGCATTTCTACATTCATTCCAAAATAATAACTAAAGGCAATAATAATTTAAACAATATATTTTATTTGTGTATTGATGTTTTTCTTTTTAATAGTCCACTTAGGCTATTTTGGTTTATCAGTCATGCTCCGTAAACACTGTCTGTCGCAGACATGAATTGTATTTTTAATTATTACCAAGCTGATTGCACTAAAAAAAACTCAGCAGTCATCATATTTTTAGTCCATTTCAAGTTTGATTTTGACGTGACATAAAGCGGTGATATCTAACTGGGTGATCTGTTTACTTACTTTTCAATTAGTCTTCCCATTGACGCCATCATTTGTTCAGTCAAACCTAAGCGCGGAAAACGCACGTCAACAAGAGGTGGGATTTATCGCACAAACCAATCATATCCAATCATAATCAATTACATCCAATCATAGCACGATGGAGACATTGCCTCCTCTCATGTGACTTTCCCCCATTCATTCTCAATTACCCCCCACAAAACCCACCGCACGCCGGGGGTCTGATGGTTTTTCTATAGTTTCCTATGAGAGCAAAGGGAGGCATGCATCCTGCTGTTACTTTACCTGCGGGTGTCGCTGTTGGGCAGTGTTCCTTTAGAAATACACGTGACTTGCACTCTTTTTAATGTTATAATTTGTAATATTTGTGTTTTTTTATAAGTAATATGGATTATTTTCTCATCCTGTTTTTTTTTTTTTTTTGAGGAGGCACTGCCTCCCTTGCCTCCTCGGAGGAAACGCCCATGATATATATGTAAGTATATATTGTGTTAATTGAAAACTTAAATGTATGAAGCTCTATATGTGTAACTACTACACTATACAACTGGGAAAGAAATTTCATTAAGAGTTTAGAAGCATTGAGCACTGTATAACAAATAATTACAAATAAAATTAAAATGAATACAGTATATATAAATACTTTATATATAAAAAAAAATGTATAAAAATCACCAAGAAATGTTGGTTTGTGCAAAATTTTTGGTGCCGAAATGTATACTGAATTTTAAAGTTTAACAATTCAACGGACGCACATTTTTGCTATACATGTATGTTCTTGTATATTTTTCAAGTGAACTTGTATGTAGTTATAGTCATATTAGTTAGTACTAAGTTAATGAAAATAGTTAGTGAACTGATTTACAGCAAAATTTACAGCAAAATATTGTAGAATTAGTTTGGATATATGGCTATCGTTCCATATGCGCTCCGTGTTAGTAAAATGAGTTGTAATGAGCAAATTATCAAAAATTAGTTATTGTTATTTTCTATTAAAAAACCTTCAAAATGTTATGTGTTTTTTTTACAATCTGACACAAAATTTTAAGTTGATAGAGTTAGCAAAGTCAATTTTGAGTTGGTTGCAAAACAAAATAACCCAGCAACCATACCTTAAAATCCCTGGTAATACCACTAAATTTGGCACAAACCAAGTCAAAACCCATATTTATAGGAAGAAATATATATTCAACTTTTTTCCATAATTCCACAATTGTTTGATTAACATAAATGAAACAGACAGCCTGTTAAGACCTACAGTATCACACGGATCTAATATAATGTTGCACATCAGATGTTTTTCCCCAACAGTTAACCAAACATTCACTTAAGACATAACAGTTAATGTTTGCGTGAATATTCGCCAAGACAGATCTTTATGCGTGCTCTTCAGATCTGTCAGTCAGCGCGAGTAAGATCGTTTTGTTTACATCAGCATGAGTTTGAAAATCACACTTCGTTGGTTCAGACTCATGGAATATGGATATTCACAAAGTTGGAATTGTGCATTTTACAACAATACCAAACTTTGCTGAGGGGAAGCGCCAGTTGTCCAGAAGCGACCAGAGAAAAACTGCATTTTTCATGGACAAAGGAAAGGTACTCCTCTCAGAAAACGCACAAATAAAGATACATTTTAGATGTTTAATTGCTATTTGAAGCAGTGGGATTGCTAGACGAGGGCTTAATGAACTAATGTTTGTGAAAAACTCAAATTCAACCAAAATTGACATTTTTCAACTTGTTTTGCCTGTAGCTCGAAACTAGCCCTTGCACGTTCCATCTCATTTTGACAAAACGGGTCACATATTTGGGTTGCAACTCACCAGATAAGAGCCACTCTAATTGAAAATAAATAAGGTTTAATGCTGGTTAAGGTTTATGCTGGTTTAGTAGGCTACTAGTCTATAGGGGACTAGCATGATCTTTGGTCACTTATGAAAATTCTTTAATTTACTCACTTGTTGTTCCAAACTTGCATGCATTTCTTTCTTCTGTGAAACACAAAGAAGATATATTGAAAAATATCTTAATTTTTGTCCATATAATGAAAGTCGGTAACACTTTACAATAAGGTTCATTAGTTAAACAATGTATTAACTAACATGAATTAACCATGAGCAATACATTGTTACTGTATTAACTACTATCTTTAACATTAGTTAGTAGTTGTTAGCTGTTCATGTTAGTTCACAGTGCATTAACTAATGTTAACACGATTTTAATAATGTATTAGTAAATGTAGAAATTAACAAAGATTAATAAATGCTGTATAAGTGCAGTTCATTTTTAGTTCATGTTAACTAATCTAGTAAAATAATGTTAACTAATGAACCTTATTGTAAAGTGTTACCTGAAAGTCAGTGGTCCAATGTTATATGTCTTGCATTCTGCTGAAGAAAAAATGCATGCTGGTCTCAAACAACAAGTGGATAAGTAAATGACAGAATTTTCATTTTGGGGTGAACAATCACTTTACGTCTGGTTAAGCTATGGAGGAAGCCTGGTGGAGATACTAGCACACCAAAATCCCTTTCAGCAGGCCCTCAACGATGCCTCATTCAGAGAAGCCAAACATAAAATTTCCTCCATTCAGATCACTGGAGAAAAAATAAGACATATAAATGGAGAATCTAATTCTGCAGATCAAAACAATAAATAAGAGCATGAATGAGAGTTTCCCAACAATCACGGAGAGTTTGGTTCAGTGTTCTTGGCCTCTGTTCAGCATGGATGATGATGATGCCATACTGTGTGATTGTTCCTCTTCGTCCATTGTTCTGTGTGATTTACAACATGCACACAATACCATGATATTACTTGCGGTTTACACTTGCTGAATGTGGTGTGAACATGACGTGAATGCGCTTAAAGAAGATCAGCTCACCCTTTTGTTTGAGGTCTTGATGGGAATAGTAGAGCCTTGAAGCTGTCAGCCCAATAAAGAAGCCATTCCAGCCCTGCCTCGACACTGGGAGGGAGGGTGGGGGGACCAGATTTAGTTCACTGCTGTTTCCTTCCCACAAAAAGCCCCATGCATTAAAGAAAATCCAAATATTTGAGTATTACCAGAGGATGATAATGTAAAATCAACTTAAAATTGCCACAATGCGATGTGTGACAGTTTTGCCATAATGCGCCTCGGCGGGATTAGTCATTCATTAAACAGGTTTGCCATGCAAAGCTACTGTCAGATATTTGTCTGGAATTAGAGGGGAAAGAAGAAAAAAAAAAACAACCAAAAAGATCCCCAGAACAATTAACATCACCCGCCTCATTATAAAGACCAACTTAATCTTTAAGCATGTGAGTTCCCTGGTTTGGATTTCAAGCTGAGATTTCCAGCTCTCTTTGTCAGAACAAAACAAAAGAATGGCTAAAACAAAGCTTGTGTAAACAAATGTTCAGATTTGTCTAAGAAGAAATCAGCGCTGTATATATCAGGCATGATATTGTCTCAAAAACGCATACTAGACAATAACACAATGAATATTCATTCCTCTAGCATTTTATGCCTGCATAGTGATGCTGTTGAGATGCCTTATATTCAGCATCTGAGTGAAGTATAGGAACTACTTCAGCTATTTCCTGCAGTGTACTTTTTTGTGCTTTAACTAAACTTGCTTGGTATTATAATGTGATAATAACATATATCACATTAGGGGTTAAGTATATAAGCATACATATTAGAATATATAAGAATTTGCCAGTGCTATAAAAAGTGAAAGACTGCCCAACAATATAATGATTGATGTGGTATAAATGGATAAAAGCTTTACAAAAGATGTATGGAAATGATAATCAATGATACTGTTCCCAGACACTCTAACAGCAGGTTTATCATTGGCTCACATCTCAAGCCAAAGTTGGTTGCCTTGTATAAATGTCACTTTTTGTTGAAAAGCTGTGAAAGTGTTCTTGTCGAAACTTCGCCAGATGATATTTGAATTCAAGATCTCTTGAATGACCAAATAGATTCTTGGTTCATGATCATAGTTCTTTCAACCTTGAGTCTATTTAATATCAAATTCTTGTGTGTGTGTGTGAGTGTGTGTGTGTGTGTGTGTGTGTGTGTGCGCATGTGAAAGGAGGGCCTGTAGAGCTCCCTCTATAGGAACTTACAGATATTGCAATGTTTTTGGAAATATATCAATGATAAATCTCTAAAAAACATTATATTATAAATCTTAAAATAAAACAGTAAAAATATATGACTAAATATTAATATGTTTAATAATACTAACAATAATTATTATAATAATTATGACACTTATATTTTATTTAATACATATTTTGTGTGTATATATATATATATATATATATATATATATATATATATATATATATATATGTTTGTGTGTGTACACACGATGGCCTTCCTGATTAGATCTTTATGTAAACTTATTGAACAGAACATCTGTGTGTGTGTGTGTGTGTGTGCCACTGTCAGCTCTCCCCATTCATTTTGCAGCCTGATTGAAAGGGGCACAGATGAAATTTATCTGTCACAATGGCTAATGAAAACCCCCGCCACATCTGACCAAGACCTTGTTGGCCTTAGCGATAATACAGCTTTGTCCAGGCCACCTCAGTCCTATAAATGTGAGAATTCCTTGCCTTTGGAAGTGTTTTATTTGTCATTCTTTCGGGAATGATAAAGAGATTGGTCTCCAGGGAATGTTTTGTTGCTGCCATAAAGGGAAGGCCATGTCAGCGTTATTATTTTTTCTTGTGGCAATCTACACGTTTTCAGCCCACTTTAATCTGTTTGGCAGCTGGTCAGGTGGGATGTGGCCTTGCCCCTCTGTCACCTCTGCGAGGGTCCCAGTGGTAAATATGAAGCCGCGTCATGGCTTTTCCAGCCAGAGGGAGGACCAAGAGCTGCCGCCGCATACAAATACCCTTTTGATACGCTTTAGGCCTGAAGAGGATGAACTGACTCATTCACTCTACATAAAGGAACTTTTATTTTGTCTGCTTTGAAAAGAAAATAGTGTAGATGTCAGGCTGCTGACCATTATTTTCATGCCCTTTCAGATAACTTTTCAGATTTGAAGGCCTCGGCTATGAATGATTAGGTTTTTTGTTTCAAGTCGATCCGTTCAAAAGTATGTTGTCATGCATTTAGAAGTCATTTTTCATATCTAACACTTCTTAGCTGGAAATACAAGGATAGATCTTCCTTTTAGTGAGCAGCATTTGTTTTTCCTCATTGTGAGCCGTTGTATGAATAATAAGTTAGAGTATGTACTGAGTGCTGTCGGCACATAAATGACCTTAATATGAAGGGTCCCCATGAGATGCTCAGGGTCATTAACTCTAATGCCATTTTCTGCTATAAAGGCCCTCCAATTACCCCTCTTTCCTCTCAGCACTACCGAGTCGAACAAATAGAAAGAGAAAAAGCCAGCAAAGAATGGTTTATAAAGGCCGCTTTGTCTCAGATTCAGTTTTGACCTTGGTAAAACTGTGGATATGAGACCAAAACCTTGTCAGGAGGAGTGTGCCGCACTGATGACTTGAGTGGTTTTGAGGAAGCCGAGCGTGTGCACAGCATAAGTAGGAGTCAAACGGCATCTGTAGACTAAGCAATGGTAGTGGTGATGAAGACAAGGGGTGGACAGGTCATATAGCCATGCTCTTTGTAAATGGTGCAGCTATTGATTTTTCAGTCTCCCTGAGGACAGCGGACAAATGGTGGCAGCTTGGCAAAAGTTGTTTCTGTCAGGTGTCTGTGTGTTTAATAATGTGTGCAGAGGCTTTAAGGACATATTCCATTGAATACTGTGAAAAAAGTACCTCAGAGTGTCGTTTGTGTCCTTAATTACATTTGAGTGAAAACAACCGTCTTGTGGATTTGTTAATGGGCCCAGCGGGACGCGATTCACTTACTGAGCTTTATTGCTGTGCTCGTCAAACACCTCCAGCGGGGTGGACATGTGGCGCTTATGTTTTCCTATCCAAACTGGTTCACTCCGTAAAGATGTTATAATGATGATTACCAAAAGACAAACAAATTAAAAAATAATCCATGTATCTTTTCTCAGAGATGAAAAGGGAAACTGTGTTTAGTTGTTTAAGGTTATCTTTATGTGCAATTCACTGCTTGTTAAAAAAAAGGCAATCCTGTCATCATTTACTTACCATCATGTTGATCAAATCATGTATGTCTAAGCAGAATGACAGCTTTAGCAACTATTCACTTTCATTGCTTTTTTTTTTCTTTTCTATACTGTGGAAGTAAACAGTGACATATCAGTAAAGAAAAGGTCACTTGGGTTTGGAAAAACAAGAGGGTGAGTAAATGATCACAAAATTTAATTTTTGGCTTATAAATTCTTTTAAATATCTAAGTACTGTATGACATCACATTGTTATTTATTTATTTATTTTTTAAATCTGTAAAATACATTAAAATGTTATTTCATACATACGATCACTTAATACACCTCTTCCATAATGAGCATGTTTTAATTTTTTTTTAATTTTTTTTTTTTTACAATTTTTAATCTATTTATGTTTTGGTCAGAAATGTCAGGGTGTTACAACTGTCACAATTAGGAATTTAAGTTAAATTCTTTAAAATAAATAGCTTGACATTATTATTATTATTATTATTGTTAATTATTATTATTATTATTATTATTTATTAATAATTAGAAAAAAAAAGAAGAAGAAAATACAAAGGTTGTAAATGTATGGAGGCCTGTTTCCGCCACTAAATAAAAAATTAAAATGGTAATTGCGAGTTTATATCTCAGAATTCTGACTTTTTTTCTCACAATTGCGTAATATAAAGTCACAATTCTGAGATATAAACTCATAATTGTGAGAAAAAGTCAGAATTGGCAGAAAAAAGTCCAAATTGTGACTTTATATCACACATTTGCGAGTTTCTCAGAATTCCGACTTTTTTTCTCACAATTGTGAATTATAAAGTCAGAATTCTGAACTCGCAATTATTGTTTTCATTTTTTTATTTAGTGGTGGAAACGGTCTTCCATATAAATGTCATGCTCAACTCCAAAAAAAAAAAAAAGAAAAAAAAAAATGGATTCATGATATTTGTAAATAATAAAAAAAAAATCTAATAATCTAATCATTATTTTATATAAATAATTGACCTTAAATTGTATGTAAAACATTTTTGGGGGGAAATTTAAATACATTTTTTTTTTTTTCAGAAGGTCTTTTTTTTTTTTTTTTACACAAGATTTCCTTTTCTTCAGCATAGACACTCTAACATGTCATTGACTGACAATATTATCAGCTTTATTTATTTATTTATTTATTTTTTTTTTTTTACATTTCATTGAACACTTGAGATGAGTATGACGAGATGTCATAGATGTCATCCTGTTGTGTAAAATTATTGGCTTAATATTGTATTGGTCTAAATTATTGACTGTGTCTTACAATGGGGACATACAATTCCGACACCACTGGGACAGTTCTGGGTCTTTGCTGCTCAATAATTTGTTGTCTGCACTGCTAATGATCTGTGTTGAGGTATTCTGTTCAGAACAACCAGGTGGATCTTAGAATTTCAGAGCCTCTGGGCCCATTTTCCAGCACAGCGGCTTAAAGGCAGGACGACTCAGAGTAATACTAGAGCGTTTGTCCCTGTCAAATCTATCTTTCCACTCTTGCACACACTGTGACCATTTCGCATTGACCCAGAGGTTATCTTATGGAAGGCTTACAGTGGAGCAGCAGCTCACCGTCCGTTTGCTTTGCTCATTGGTCGACCGTAAAGATCTAGTAACTCTGTTACAAACAGATTTGATTTTATCAGGCAAATCTAAAAAGCTGTATCTGTATTAAACAGTTTTCATCTTTGGATAATCGCTATTTGTTAGACATGGAAGCATTTTGGACATAATTAGTCATTTTAAGATTAATTATAAATTGTCATATCCATTATACATTTATGTTTTGGACAGCTGCTTCATCATTAAGCATGAGTTAGAGTGTTGTTTTTGCACATGCATGGCCAAAATCATATAGGAAAGGATGATGTTTTCCTTTTAAAATTAATGGTGGCATTGCTTGAATATTAAGATAGCAGCAATCTGTGCTCCTTTTTCAGACCTAAAATCACAAAGTATCCTATTGTGGGCAAAGCTATTATGCTCTCAGCCTTCTAGTGGGTTAGTCGTGAATGTTTTTCATATTACCGTCTCTCCACTTGACTATTGTGTCATAAAGAGATTTTCATCTAGTACATTGACTCACAAAAATGTCCACATGCATGCAAATAAAAAGGGGCTTGACAAACAAAAGCTCTTCTATGAAAACCGCAATTGTGTGCGAAAGTATAAAACATGGCTATAAAGCATTTAAAGGAAAAAAAATTAACATTTGAAATGGACTCAGCTGTTGTCTGCTAATTAGTTGTCCTTGGGAGAGAAAGAATGGAACAGTCCCTTTCAGTGTCATTCTGTGCCCTTGCTATTTAGGCCTTCTTCCTCCAGACTGTTCAAGGTAACCGGCAAACCTCCTTATTTGGACTATAGGATATATTTGCCTTTATCATTTAATTCTCTTGCTGTTAACCCTATACAACACCCCAATATGACATACAAACAGTAAAATCATTTTTTTAAGGTTGATTGTGTATATTCTTTCATAATACTTCAGCAAATTTACTTTACTGTTAGGGTCTGTCTTTAAGTAATTGTTTGGATAAATGCCTGAGATGTAGGGGTGTACAATGTATTAACAAAATATCAGTTATCAGCTGATGTTAGATTTTTTTATTTTATTTTTTTTATCCATATCAGTCAGTATTTATTTATGTATGCTAATTTCATTTATTTTTCCATTTAGATTACTGTTGTCTTTATCTAATGGCTACTTAGTTAATAACTTTAAACATAACATTGGTGTAATAACACTGTTGTATGTTTAGATGTTAGAGATCTTTAGCAAATTTCAGAATACTTATTGCTTTTTTTTATAATGTTGTGTCGCGTAAATATGCTTGTAACGTTTATAATGATTGATTTTAGTTTTTAGTCTTTTATTTTTTAAATATTTTTGCACAAAGTAGTGTTTTAATATTCATTATAAAGTAATTATGGGTTTAACAATATCGACCAGAGTTTTAATATCCTTTTCCAATCAATCAATCAATCAATCAATCAATCAATCAATCAATCAATCAATCAATCAATCAATCAATCAATCAATCAATCAATCAATCAATCAATCAATCAATCAATCAATCAATCAACACCTTTAAGAAATGATCTGTGAAGCCAGTGCCCAAACTACCGTTTAGACAAGTTTGGGTTTACGCATGCAGGACACATTTAGCACATTATTATTTTAATAAATCATTATTTGTGATGATCACAACATTTTATCACTATCACTATTTTTTTTTCAAATTCAAAAAGATAAATTACATTTAATGCAACATCATTACTTTCATACACAAAAAAATGCCCCATTTTCTGATGTGAAGGATGTCACTGCAAATTGAAGTCAGTGTTTCACTTGTGTAGGGTAAACGATTAATGAATACTCTATTCCAGATGATGTGAAGCAATTTCAACACTATTCATATCTTGATCACTGTCAGAGGCATGACTGTTATCTCTGTGATTAATAGAGATGGATAATCCTGTTTTTTAATGCAACCAAAGATGCAAAATACCATTTAATATTTGTTAACAGAACATTGGCTTTTAGACCTTCATTGACACTGATGTTCAGGGCTGAATGTGAAGAACAGGTGAATTTAGTCATTGCCAGTACCTTGAAATCTTTGGAAATATTTTGGGTGTTAATTATTTGAGTTGCAATGTTAAAGGTATCATACCAGAGCCATTTAAATTGGATTTGTGGCAGTTTACACATGGGAAAAAGAAATTAACGAAGGGAAGAGATATGAAAATGGATAACGATTAGTACTTGCAATATTGTAGCTCTACTTACATTTTTGCAAAACTCCAAAATATACTTATTCAATTCACTCCAGCTGAAATGAACACAAGTGGCAGTAAAACGACAACAACTTTTATTCATATTTACACAAATTATGATTACAGGGAATTATGATTATCAATGGATAAAGACTTAATTTCTTGCACAATACTATGTTATGATCTCAAAACAATTATCATAGTGCATGATTTATAAATTAATACATTTTGATGTTTGCTTTTGTCAGTTAGGTTTAGGCTCTGGTTTGGTGTATTCAATCATGATAGAGCATTTGTGACCCTGGACCACAAAACCAGTCATAAGTTGCATGGGTATATTTGTAGCAATAGCCAACAATACATTGTATGGGTCAAAATGATCGATTTTTGTTTTATGCAAAAAATCATTAGGATATTAATTAAAGACCATGTTCCATAAAGATATTTTGTAAATTTCCTACCGTAAATATATCAAAAATGTATTTTTGTGAATGGATATGCATTGCTAAGGTCTTCATTTGGACAACTTTAAAGGCGATTTTCTCAATATTTTGATTTTTTCTTTTTTTACTTTTTTTTGCACCCTTGGATTCCAGATTTTCACATTTTTGTGTCTTGGCCAAATGTTGTCCTCTCCTAACAAACCATGCATCAATCGAAAACTTATTTATTCAGCTTTCAGGTGTATAAATATCAATTTAAAAAAATTGACTGGTTTTGTGGTCCAGGGTCACATTTTCTTTTTAGCGCCACCGTTTCCGAACTGCTGTGATATGTACAACAACCATCATAGAAAAATGTTGCCAGATTCATGCTTTTAAAGGCACTTAGACATTATTCTTTGAAAGTGTAGTGAAATGTGCAAGAAGCAACGTAATATCATTTGGCAGAAAAGTTGTTAAAAACAAAAGTGTATTTTTGTTTTTAAAAAATGCAGTGTAATGACATACATTTTTCAAACAGCAGAGTTGGGATAGTAAAACACTTTCAGTCAAGGTACATTGGCGAATCACGTGAATTATGCACTTGTACAGCACACACAACATTAAGCTCCCTCGATCACAAAGTCAATTACTTTTTTTAGAGCAGTAATCATAGAGGTCCTTGATCCATACCTAGAAAATCAATAGGACAATCCTCAATGAACATTAATTTCCACAAATTTCCATGTCATTTATTAAGTTTATGAAACAGGGACCTGAATACTTGGACCATTTAAGTATGAATCGTTATGATATGACTCTTTTGGGTGTGAATCATTTGCGTGAGTTTGGTGTGAGAAGATGTGGCCTTGGCAGTGAGAGCTATGTGTGCGTCTGCCTTTAGACCCATCTGAAGATGTCAAACTGATGCACCAGTGTCATCTTTTTCATACTGCTTCCCAATTACTTACTTATCATGGCCTTTTCTACCTTTATCTTAAGACATGAGCCATTCACTTTTTGCTTCCTCGCTTATTCAGATTTTAATCGAATGTGACTGTGTTAATTAACATTTCTATCAAATAAAAGGTTCAGTATATGAAAACAGAATCCCTATGCCAAGTCAGGCACAATAAGTCCCTTACAAATTGACAAATGTATGATGTGTCGGTTAAACATTACTGAAGCGACCCAAAATATTGAGTACAAATTTGTTAGAATGTGACTTTCAAACCTGGTTCTAAATCCATTTGACTAAACAAATGTGCTGCTTTTATTCAGAATGTACTTTATATTCCACCCATTTAAGAACATTGATCGTTGCCTAAAGATGTCTTACGCTGCTAGTCTTACCCTTTTCCTAGAAGCAAGAGATGTTTATTTGGCTTAATTTATGGATCTATTGGAAGAAACGGTCTATGCAATGGTAAACACTTTTTATCAGGCCACATATAAGAAAATGCAGTTTGAAAGAAGATGAATAAAAAAAAAAAGAGTTGATCAGCAAGTTCTGTCAGATAGAGGATGTCAGAGGGGGTCTGACTGCCACCCCTCTATTATAACCCTACTTTTCTGTGTGTCCATGCAGAGGACCTATCTCTGTTCCTCGTACACACATATTTATGCTGGAAAACAGCAGCCTAAGCACAAATTGGAATTTAAAAAGGCTTTAAGGCTGTAGATTCCCTCCCTTCCTCTTACTCTCTTGAATTTCCATGCTATAGCAAAAGCGGGGAGGGAAAAGAAGTCACATGTTTATCTTGCTTGTGCAAATACTAGCTTTATTTCTCTGTTTATTTGAAATCTTATCATCCTTTTGGACACTGCTCGACCATTTTAAATAACCTCTTATTTGGTTCACCTCACATCCTAACTGAATTTCTCCAGTGCTGTATCCCACCACTCATTTCATCTGAACGAAATATCTTCCATTTCTTAATCTAGTCCCACACCTGCTTAGAAGTCAAACTATTCAGCTGGGGTAGAAAATGCTATTTTAATTCCATGATGTAAAAATTGTGAACCTTTTCTTTATGTGCAGTTTTCATCTGGAGTGGAGCAGGAGTGTGTGAGTCTCCATGCAGGCTCTATTAAGCTTGTATTTGAAAAAAAAAGAAAAAAAAAATATTGTCTGCACATTGAATTATAATTAAATTGCTGCATGTTTTCAAAACCTGTTTTACATTTACATGCTAAATAGACATGCACTTAAAGTCATAATACTCTGCAGTAAAGATTAGCTTTTGACTTTTATATTTAATCGCATGTCTACTGAGGTATAAAGGTCAATGATGAGTGTCCACGATAAAGAAAAGGAAGAAAGTTCTTAGAAATCTCTTAGAAATGAAAAATTTATACTCAATGTATTTACAAGAAAGGTTTAAAGGTTTACATTATTATACATGTAAAAAAGGGGGTTTTAATGTATGTATGTTTTTTAAATACATTTTTTTTTTTTTTTTACAAATATAATTTATTACATATATAATATTGAATATTGCTAATTATTATTATTATAATTCCTAAATATTACTGGGCAGTCGCACCACATGACATTTTACAACCTGAACTAACCTTTCTTTGTCATAAAGGTCAAAAATATATTTTTAAAGAAACTTACTGACCTTGACAGACAGGGATCCTGTTCTTCATGTTCTTCTGCACACTGTAAAAAAGAATTGTTGGTTTAACTTAAAAAAAGTAAGTTACCTGTTTGCCTTAAAATTGAGTTCATTGATATAACATTTTTTAGTTAATACAATGAAGGCGATTGGTTTAATCAATAGAAACTCAAAATATTATGTTATCTTAACTACATTAATTATCTAAGTTGATTTGACAAAAGAAAAAATGTGATTACAATTCAGAAAAAAATATTTTTTTACAGTGCATTTAAGTTGCTGGTCACACCACATGACTTAAAATAAGTTTAAAATGATAAGAAAAAGATTATTCCAAATTACTCATTGTTTTAATGAGGCATTTTGACTTTATTCCCCTCCCCAAAAATATCAAAATGAATTTTAAAACAGAATTTGAAAACATGCTCATCATAGAAGACAATTCATTGTATTTTTAATGTTTTTATTTAAATAAATTAAACAGATAAGACAAAAAAAATTAGTAGCCTATCACTTTGTTAACCCATAATAGAATTCAATTGAAAATCAGTTCACTATTCTTCAAAAGATAGCAAATGTATGTATTTTCGTGTATTCATTTACAGAGATTGTGTTACAGCCAATTGATTTATTAACTTTATCCTTAATAGAATCCCAGCATGTTGACACTGGGGCGCGGGAGCGAGAACGCTAGAGTTTAATTTTTTGAAACAGAAATGGTGACTTCATTATTACATAATTGTTCGCAGCTCAGACAGCGACGATATTAAAACAGATAATGCATTGTGAACGTGAAGTTGATTTATGGCATATGGTCAGCAGCTTGTGTTTGTAATTACATCTTAATTGAATTTTGCGTTCTGCGGGGAACGCTTTATTTGTTTAAGCGAGGCCGCGGTGCGGCGAGAAGCTTGACACAGCAGTTTCCTCTCATGTGAGCCGGTTTGTGCCGAGAGCAGGTTAACACACTCCCGAGCCCCTGAGAGATGAAAAAGCATAAATTAAAGCACTCCCTCAAGGAGAAGAGGGGGGCGTCGGGTAACGAAGGTATTATCAGTGGTAGGCGAGAGGCAAAGAGAGCTCAGTTTCATCCTGCTTTTCTTTGTTAACACAAAGCGGGTCACCTCCATAGGAAGGTGAGTGAAGTAAATGGGAGGCCCTCAGACAATGGCGGTCAGGCGATAAACTCTCCCCCCTTCGTCCTGCCCTTCCATTCATTACTTTCGGCTTGTTTTGCCGTTCAGACAAGAGGCAAATATCGGCTCCAGCCGCGACGGTTGTTTCGGGAGAAAAAGATACGAGCGTACGTTTATACGGAGGTGGTTTGGCGGGGGGCTGCGCGCAAACACACGCACACGTAGTCACTTGAGAAATGTTTTAATTATGTACAAAAGAGCGTTCTTAATAAAAGAGGGAATTACGGCAAACGCTTTGAACAATCACGGGAATTTGGCCAAAAGGAAACGAGTTGATTGCCACATACTCCTTTACTCGGTTTCTCTGCCTCTCTCTCTGTCGCTCTCCTCCATTAAAAAAAGGCCTGCAACTTCAAGCAGTTTTTTAATCAGCTAAAAAACATATGTGGCTTTGCAGCTAAGACAGCTTGGCCAGGCACTGATAAATGCCTATCACTAATTTGCATACGGTAAAAGCTACCCTTTAATCAGAACCTCTAATCCCTGTCGGTATTAATGATTTTTTTTTCCTCGTATAGTATCATGTTTGCTAATTCCAAAGTGATCAGCTTCTTGTATGCGTCTCCTTTTTTGTGCTGGCATAATGGTCGAGTTGAGAACTTCTGTTATCCTACTTTGGCACATAATTAGGACTACAAAGGAGGACAAATCACTGTGAATGGGTCTCACAAAGAGGAGGCCCTTTTTTCTTTGCCTTCCTTTTTGCGCAGTCCTCGTTAACGGCCGTGTCACTTTTGAGAAAAGAAACGCTGGAAAAAATTGGATGCTCTGCAAATGCGGAGCCTACGACAGTAGCTGCATTTTTAGAGAGGCTGAAAAATATCAAAAATTTACCATGTAATTAAAACGTCTATCATTGAGCGCATGGTTTAGAGCCTGCATACGTCTTCTCCAAATGGCACTCTAGGCTATAAAACACTCCATTTAATTTGACTGCTAAGCACCTTGCAGAGTACATCAATCCAAGGTTCTTTTCCATTTATATAATGTAAATACCACTTTCCTTCTCCAGTTAGTAAAAACTTTGCTGAGTGTGTGTGTGTGTGTGTGTGAGGGGAAGAGATCAGCTTTAGAGGCAAAAAAGGGGCTGCCACTTCAGCGTTGATTACACAGCATTGCGAGATGTTTTTTGAAAGAATTTTTCTTTTTTGGAAGGTCCTTGATTTGAAAGAATCAAGGGAAGAAGAAAAGGAAGTTGTGTGGTTAAAAGGTCTGGAGGGCGGTGGTATGTGTAAGCACAATGAAGAATAAATGGCTGTGGAAAAAAAACCCAAATGTCAGCTAGGTATACACGCAGGCTGATTTATACAATTCATTTGGGCCATTACTTTTCATTAAAGATCAAATGAAATGGGTACTTACTTACTAAGAGGCCTTTGGGGAGCTGAATTGCAGAGAAGAAAGAAGATTAAACTTTACATTCAGCCCCAAATTTAATTCAGAAGTAATCAATCGCATAATGGGCCTGCAACTGTAGCCTGGGTGATTGAAATGAAATTACCATATTTTTAATCTTAATTTTCCACACTGTTTATCTGACACTGTCAATATAAAATACAAACAGATAATGAAATAGCATTATATTGACACTACAATCATCTCTCGAGCAGCCCTCTGTGATTAAACCGCTGGAATGTTTGATTACATTTTGTTGGCTGACATTACAAATGACACGGATGCTTCGCCGAGACTTGCTGCCGGCTGGAAAATGAGCCTATCCATCAAGGACTTCTGGCAGCTTCCCCCTTCCAGTCGATCGCTACTGCCAACGGTCTGGGCACCCTTCTGTCAAGCCGTTTAGCATGGCCAAGAAGGAGGAGGGAGAGAGAGAGAGAGAGAGAGAGAGAGAGAGAGAGAGAGAGAGAGGGAGGGAGGCCCGGAGAGAGGGCAGGGCTGAAGAAAGAAGTGATTCACGACTCCTTTGCTTTACTAATGATTCAAAGCCAAACAGAGAGAGGGGGAGAGGAGGTGAGAACAGGAAGACCTGGAGTAGTCTCTTCAGTCTTTACTATGCTGCCTCTCACCTGCTATAAATAGAAAGGTTAGCAAAATCTAAATCTCTTGCATTTGGAGTTGTTTTTCTCTTTATTTTGGAGGAATTGTGTTAAATTGCTCATTTAAATAATTATTAGGCTTAATTAGGAAACTAGGTAACTGAGAGGCAAAAAGGTGAAGCCATCTTTTTTTTTTTTTATGTCGTACAGGCCAATATGACAGTCATCTTATACTGACACCTAGTGGATTGTACGTAGCACAAATGCAAAAGTTTCTGGTTACTGATGCCAATATAGAAATTTGCTGTCATCATTTATTCTATGAGTGAAAGTGTTTAATATTGCTGTATTACTGAGATAAAGTGAATAGTATTTGCCTGGTCATGTGATTCCAACATGGCCGCCCCCATAAGGGGACCCACTACATGTAAATAAAACAGCTTTTTATAACAGTGTTGGGTTTGTTACTCCAAAAAAAGTAATGTATTACTCATTACTCGTTCAAAAGTAATATCATTGCTCCTTGCCAACAGTATTTACTTGTTATATTACTTTTCAGTTACTTCCCACAAAATTGACCCTTTGCTGGGAGTTTGATTGACAAGCGATCTAACCAATCAGAATGCCGAATCCGCCATTTTGTCCGACAAAGCAGTCAGGAGTTAGAAGATTAACCTCGGTAGAGTTAAACTCAAAAAATTTTGTGTATTAACGTCTTTCCGTGTTTGGAACAACATTCCTTCTCATGTTCATTCATGTTTATTTGATGCTATAAGTGAACGAGTAGGAAGAGATGATTGGTTTACGAGCCTCTTGAGCTAAAGCTTTACAGCAATCTGTCACGACCATGGTCATGACACATTAAAGAGCCACAAAATGGTTTTTATTGTTTGAATTTCTTAAAAAAACTACAGTTTGAAAGCTGGGACTTTGTTTAATATCATAAGTAACCTGCTCTGTCTTGTCTGTCGACATGTTGTCAGTATCTTCTTTGCTCCGCGATGTATTTTTCGATGCATGTGATGTGACAGCACCACAGCGGACAAAGCAACAGTAACTAAGGGGGGCGGGTCTTTGCGAAGGGTCAATTGGTAATTCTGTACCTTCACATGTGCTTCTCTGTGTGAATGTCAGCAGCTAAAGCACCTGATATTTTCTTCAGGAGACCAAAAATAGAACTAAAATACAGTAAATATTTGACTTGCATTCATCAGGCGGACAGAAAATATCTAGCCATAAGCTCTTTGTTGCTTGTAGTCTGCTGTCCACAATTAAAATCAAGTGTTGGTGGTAGTTTAGCAATTGTAAGGCTACAGCCATCCTCCGCAGCTGCAGAGGGCTCATCTTTGGTGTAATGAGTTTTATTTGGTGGAGGTAACTAATATTATTACTGAAGTTGGTTACACTTTATTTTAAGGTGTCTTTGTTACACTGTAATTATTCATTTAATAGTGAGTAATATTAAGTAAGTACATGTGCTTACTATAGGGTTAGGATTAGGGATCGGTTTGGTTTAGGGTTAGTTACATGTTTTTATGCGTAATTTATAGTTATTATTATAGTAGCAACATTAACAATGACACTGTAAAATAAAGTGTTACCCTGAAGTTTTGCTAGTACTACATACTGCTGCATTGTTTGGGAACGTAATATTACTGTAACATGTTACTAGCAACGCATTACTGCCCAACACTGCAACTGCTGAGCAAATAAGTCTTCATTGTTTTAATATATACAGTATATGGCCTTTCATTTAAACATATCTGTATAAAGTAAATATTCATTTCTATTCAGTTATCTTATTAAAGAGGGAAAAAACTGAATACACCTTTAAAGTAGCATATATTGTAAGCTGGTAAAAACTGAATCAAAGTTTAGCTGAAGTTGTACTGATGCTGATGTCATGTTGACTGTCTGATGGCTCTTGGGCATATTTCTGTTTAATTAACTCAGGTGCACTATGCTCTGTTGAGGAGCAGCACCCCAAATCAATCCACCCACTGATGCAGGAATAAAACAGATGCTTCAGCAGTCATCGTCATTCTGAGATATGAAATAAAGCTGATATGAGTCCATGGATAATCTGATCTTGCAGTTCATTACTCTAAAAAATAACTGTAAAAAAAGAAACAAATTTTCCAAGTTTTCCATTGAAACAGTAATTTACCGTAAAAACAATGCATTCTGGGTAATATTTGTCATTTTTCGAGAAAGGAGTCTATGGTTAATTTCTCAAAAATGACTAATACTATTACACAGAATGCATTGTTTTTATGGTATATTACTGTTTCAATTGGAAACTTGGAAAATGGAAATGGAAAACTTCGAAAATTACAATATTATTTTTAAGAAAGTAGTCTATAGGTTACTTTTTCGAAAACGACTAACAATATTACCCAGAATGCATAGTTTTTACAGTATATTATTTCTGTAAATTGCAATGTATTCGGGGGTAATATTATTTGTTGTTTTCGAGAAAGTAGCCTGCAGGCCACTTTTCTTAAAATAACAAATATTACACAGAATGCATTGTTTTTATGGTACATTAGTGTTTCAGTGGAAAACAGTATTTTACTGTGTACATTTTAGTTTTGTTTTTGTTTTTTTTTACAGTCATTTTTTAGAGTGTGTATGTTTAGTTAAACTGGAACTTTTCTTTACAAAATATATATTAAACATGAATACATTTAAGACTTCTTGAAATGTATTGTTCTGTTTTTATAAGACATTTTCACTAATAATTTGAGAAATGTATCTAACTATAATGTAATAATGTTATATTTTGCAATTTTGGTAATTATAAAATGGATAGTTCGGGTCCTGGAAGCTGATTAATCAATACAGTGTTCCACCTTAATGTTATGGGAACAAAAGTGTAATTCTTTTGCTATATATATATATATATATATATATATATATATATATATATATATATATATATATATATATATATATATATATATATATATATATATATATAAAATATTCATGTATATAAAATACTTGTGTAGTAAACATATTATAAAAACAACGTAAAAGAATCTGCTACATTTTGATTTGAGTTACATATACGTACATATTATAGAATATAGTAAAGGGTTCTCTGCTATGTGTTGTTAAAGCTATTTAGTCATGTCTATATTCACAATGGAATTACATCTCGTACCTTATCGATAGTACAATTGTGGATATACAGCATATTCTCTGTTTTTGAAAAGTAATCACTATATTTATAAAGTATGAAGTCCCAAGGCAATATATTGTTGTTTGTAGAATGCAGCAGTGAAGTGCTACAGTGAAGAGCTCAAGTTATGCTGAGAACTAAACCACACAGGGCTGTATTGAATCGTAGGCATCAGCAGGTCTGAAGGTCCTCCAGATAAGACACAAGCTGAGGTTCAGGCTGTCCAACCCCAAGAGCTCTTTTGTATTCTGACCTTGCTGCCCTGAAGGCCAGGATTGGGATGGGGCCCGCTGTTCACCGTTGATGTAAATCGGTAGGACAGTTTTCTCTTGACATTTCGGTGATCGCTTTTACATTTAATAGAATACTGCAAGTCTTTGAAGGCAGTTTGACAGAAAGATGGAATTTGCAGAACTGTTCAGGCTTTCAGTTCTGCATAAGTCTGCAAAAAAGAAAAATCAGTTGATACCATTTTCAGAGAATGATCTGATTCCCCAGTTGGAGTTAATTGAAATCTGAGAAGAGTCTAAATGAATATGGGTTTAATATTCTAATGTTGTTTCCTTGTTAAAAGCATATACACTACTAGTCAAACGTTTGGAATAATTAAGATCATTAAGAAAGTCTCTTATGCTTACCAAGGCTGCATTTATTTGATTGAAATTAAAGTAAAAAACATAAATATAAAAATATAAAAAAAAATTGGCAGCCATTGTTCCAGTGTTCAGTGTCACATGATCCTTCAGAAATAATTCTATTATGCTGATTTGGTGCTCCATTATCATTTTTTTTTAATTTATTTTAATATTTTTGTGAAAATCATGATACTTTCAGTATTCTTTAATTAATAGAAAATCAGCAGCATTTATTTGGCAGAAATATTTGATGTATTTTATATATATATATTTCATATTTTAACATGCAGAATGTCTTTACTGTCATTTTTAACTCATTTAGTGCATCCTCGCTGAATAAAAGTATACATTTCTTTCTTTCTTTCTTTCTTTTTTTTTTCTTACGTAAAACTTTAAAATGGTATTGTATCACGGTTTTCACAAAAAATAAATAAACCGTTTTCAACATTAATAATAATAAGAAATGTTTACTGATCAGCATGTTAGAAAGATTTCTGAAGGTTCATGTGACACTGAAGACTGGAGTACATTTAAAAATCTTAATTATTCCAAACTTTTAGAATTTTAGAAATTGCGGAAGTGTTAAGCTATTTTAAATTAAAAATATATATATAATAATATATTTAATAGATATAGCTGGAAATGTGTCTTTAACCGTTTAAGAACGGTTGTAGAACTTTATAGCAAGGCTTGCTATTGCTACTAAGCAATTTAAGCTATCAAATTTAGTAGAAATGAATGTTTATTGCCATTCATCTCATGAAAGAACAAAGAACAGCACACAGCTCCTGGGAAATTAAAACAGAGAATTAATGTACGATGCTATGCTGGTATGTACAATGTCATTCTACACTAAACAGAACTGACAGATGTTTGTTCTCTACGATGCTATCTGTCCATCTATAATTGTGTTTCGGTGTGTCACATATCAAGCACATATGCAAAATGAGTGGACGATCAGTGTGCCTATTTCTATTCAGTCTGCACAATTGAGTTAGTAATGAGAAAGGGGAAAAAGGTCCCCAGAGCATATGGCATACATTGCACGGACCTGCGTGCATGCCTAGATTTCTTTCCAGGTTTCTGCGAGTTACGAATTCAGCATGCGCTCACTGGCTCTCTCATGTCTGCCATGAGGCTCGGTGTGTGCGGTGCAGGACCCAGCCTGACCCACACCTTTTTGATCTGCTGGACAAAAAGCAGACAAACCCACAAAACCTCCCCTCTCTTGGTGGGGGTAAATATTAAGAACCACAAGAGGCCCGGGGTCTTAAAGGGTAAAATAAATGAAAAATAAGACGCAAAGTCAGAGCGTCTGGGAGGCTTTTCTTCCAGAGCCTGGCTGCACAATAGGAGAGCCTGATAGGACGATAAGAGCTGCCGCAGCCTAGTAAAAATCCAATTCCTGAAAAGCGGGGAGCCCGGTGGAGACAGAGAACCATCTTCCCTCCCAGCTTGTGTGTGGAAGATCCTATCATAATCACTGCGCTATTCTGTCAAACCTGAAAACAGATCACAAATGACAAACATTGACCCTAAACAGAGGAACCAGGACTGCCCGGGAAAGTTTTTTTGACTAACTATGAATTGACAAAACTGCGGGTCAGCCATGGTAACCTTTGGTCCCTGTGTTTGCTGGATCACAAGTTCCAGTCTGTTTTATTTTTGATGAAAAATCTTCTGATTCATTCATGTTTCATTAAATATTAGATCAGTTCTGAAACAAGATCCAATGTCAAGATGCACTCTTATTTGCCGGTATATTTTCCAGGAAGTTTTAATGGCTTTGCGTGTTTGCTAGAACATTCTGCCTCTTTTGGAAGAAGTGGTGGATTACAGTTGATGATTATTTTTCTATGGCTTCCTTTTTAAAACATTTTTTATCGAAGCGTCTCTGTCCTCCTAAAAAACAAAATGTAATGAATCCTTTGACCATAATTATTGGCTTTTGTCAATAGGAAAGTTTTATCACCCTGAAATGTTATATATATGTAGTGCACAGCATAAATGAGTACACTCCCTCTGAAACTTCCGAAAGTCAGCAATTACTCAGTTACTTAGAAGACATG
The DNA here is from genome assembly GCF_024489055.1 of Chanodichthys erythropterus. Taxonomy (NCBI): domain Eukaryota; kingdom Metazoa; phylum Chordata; class Actinopteri; order Cypriniformes; family Xenocyprididae; genus Chanodichthys; species Chanodichthys erythropterus. Next base: position 17,604,173 of record NC_090241.1, on the reverse strand, counting down.
TTAGGGTTCATGTTAGACATGTTCTAGGGTTCATATAATGTTCCAGCAAGTCTGCTTAATCAATTACCAAAGAAGCATGTCAAAATTATTTCCGAAAAGATTTTCCTATCAAGGTGTTAAAATGTTGTATAGCAAAAATGAGTAAACCCTGCTAAAAGTTACAAAATAAAACTTTTCTGGTGTAAGTTTAAGGCAATGTTTGATCAACAGGTAAATATGTTGAACCAAAACATTTAAAGATAAGTAATTTCTTGACAATTAAAAGTGTTAAATAGCCCACTGAATCATTCTCACACTTAATGCTGACAACAATGGAACCACTTGGGAGAGAACTGTCAGGAGACTTATTTCTTAGCACAAAAGAGAACAGTGGTACAAGAGGATTACCAAATCATTTTTTTAAGTGTGAAAATATAGCAAAAGTAACACTGACATTTAAAACCAATGGACTTGTGACAAGCCATCTGAAATAACCAGGCCTTCATTTTAAGCTTTCATTTAGTGATGAGGGATTTTTTTGCTAGACAAAGAGCAGGAGTAATACCATGCGAGTGTCTCGGAGCCAGCAAAATCTATGAAAAGAGTGACTGTTTATCTCACAGAGTAAGATGATGCCTGCAGAAATGACATGCATGGTTGTTCTCACTGGAATTACCTACTGTAGCCAAAGCACAATAAAGTCAGTTAACCATTTCCAAAGCCCATATTTACAAAATATAGATTCTGGGAATCAATACTCTGGTCTCATTAGACCAAATCAATCATTTTGGCTCTAACAGCATCCAAAATGTTATGGTGTTGCTAGAGGAGGAGTACAGTGAGAAGTGCCTGGTTCCCACAGTAAAGTTCAGTGGTAGTAAAGCTCGTATATAGTGAATTCCCACACCACTGTGTAATTTAATACACAAACTTGAAACAGAAGGTACTATCCTTTCCTCATTCCCTTCATTGTTGGGCATTTTTTCAACATGACAATGAGGATATGTATTCTCCCAAGCTGGAAAAACCTTCTGTGGACATGTATTGCACTCAATCTTAACACGCTTGAGTGCTTGTGGGGGATTCTGTAGAGACGAGTTGAGCAACACTCCCCATTAAAGATCAGGGCATTTAAGGAGCTCATCGTCCAGGAGTTAAACAGGACAGATGTGACAATTTGTCATGAACTTGCACACTCCGTGCCAAGAAGGGTCAGAGCAGTATATTCAAAATTATGGAGGGCATACTAAGTACTAGACTATTATAAATTTTTTTGAGTTAAATCTAGGGTGTACGCATTTCTGCAATCCTTAATTTAAACAAAATTGGCTAATTTACTTATTTTTTGGCAGTTTTTATTATGTACATGTTTAATACATTTTAGTTTTGCCATCTTTCCATGAATTGTATTAAAGATCATAAAGAAAATACATCTTTTGTATTTGTTCAGAGGGAGTGTACTCATTTATGCTGTGCTATTCAACAGTTCTTCTTTCTGGTTCTGACTGGCTGAGAGCCATGCGATATTCTAGTGATAACAGCACTCCTACCTTTTCACCATTTGTATCACTCCGCTTGAAGCGACTCTCATGGCAGCCGAGCAAATACTATGAATTGTAGTTTTTTAGGTGAGAATGTGTTTGTTTAGACCTGAAATACGTGACGCATATTTAATGATAGCGCCTATTTTACAATTTATTTAGACGTTTTCGGAGATGTGAGCTCCAGGCCGTCAGCGGCCGTTAATTGCTCGTGTACCCGCCAAGAACAGCTTCATCTTGGCCAGTACTTCGGGGATTTGCCGCTGCCTCTTATAGTGGTTAAACATGAGATATAATTCTTTTCGGGTACATAAAACGGGCAATCACAGTTTGACTGATATAAAGCCATATCGCACAGCTACTCGTGCCAAACCAAAAAACATTTTTGATATATTTTTATTAGTGCGTGCAGGACACTATAGTTCATTTATGTAAGTGAGGATAGCAAAATAAAGTAAACTGTGACATATTATACCCAAAAATTATTCATACAGTGGACTACCAGTAAAATTTATAAAAATTTGGAACCAAAAATTATTCAGACACTTTGACCTGACCATGTTTTGCTTAAGTGTTATCTGACATAATTAAGATAATTTTTTTCTGACACCATTTAACTCCATTTATCTTGTCATATTTTATATTTTACTCATAACAGAAGAGGTATCGTTGTATGTATGATCTGCTTTTTTAATTTTTTTTAATAAAATAATAGGTATGGCAAAAAATCAAGACAAATGAATCTGAAAAGATCTTGACCATCAGAAGGAATCTCTGAATCTATAAGGAAAGGCAGAGGATTGGAGGTAGTTATCCCTGTTTAACTTCCGTGTAGCATTGTACCAGGGCATAACCTTATTTCCCCCCTCTGCTTCAGAATACAGTCATTCATTACAATTGAGTTGTTGTTGTTGTGTTGGTGAGGCTGCCATAGCCATTGGCTTTCAGCACGGGCATGCAGGGTTATCAAACAGTGAAGGAGAAATTGCTTGGGCTCTGCCATGGCCCTGATTGTGCTATCAGAGCCGTCAGGGAGGCCTTCCATAAAGGCAGGGGGCACTGGGGAGTGTGAGGCGGTGTCTGGTGCGGCCCTCCTGATAAATCAGACTGCCTTCCGTTTGGCAGCAGCCTGCCTGCGCCACATTGCCACGCTCCTGGCACACTCTGCAGCCCCCAAACACATCGCGTGACCCCCCAGACCTCCCCGCTCCTTCCTCTGCTGCCCTCGCCGAGGTTTGTTTTGTTTACCCCTTCATTGCTCCTCTTTCCCCCTCCCCCCTCAATCATTCACTTTCTAGCTCGCTGCCACGCCACATTGTTTTCCTCACCCCTGCCAAAATAATTACTCTACCCTCCTCTTTTATTCAGCAGATTTTCCAAACTTGATGTATTAAATTGGGCATCTGTTGTGTCCGCTGCATACATTTAGCTGTTTTATGTTTTGTGCAGACTTTTTGTTGATAACAGTATTTTTGTGTGTGTTTGTGGTTTTGGCAATTGCTGCCTGGTAATATTATCATATGATTAAAAATTCTTAGCGTTTGATCAGAAAAGAATGCCTAAAATTGCTGTAACTCTGGAAATTTAGTGGCTTGTTGCTTTCAAAATAAGGTTGCAACAGAAATATAAGCAACAATAAACAATTATCTTTCTGAAATGAGTATAAAAAAGTTATTCAACCAATAAATGTAATTATTTTATTGAAATGTAAAAAGTAATTCACGGGACATGTCACCACAACTTAAAAAAATGCATGGTTGCAGGTTAAAAAAATCATATTTATTGATTTAATTAAACCTTTCAAGTTACAAACATTATTTCTTACATTATTTTTGAGTTATGTTGACATAATATTGTTGATCATTACATTAACTTAATATTGTTTATAATTTAATTTTTTTTTTGTGTTAATTGATCTTTTTTTTTTTTTTTAAATAAGTTTTAGTAACTTAATGCAATTGTCTTGATAACTTTGGAAATTAGGCAGTGGATTTCTAATTCCCAGCTGAATAAGGAGAATAAATTTTGAAATTAAGTGTTATTTTATGTGATTTTTTTTAGTGAAGGGAAAGACCTGTTTAATGTTGTTATGTTTGACATTTAAAGAAATTTCTGTTATGTTGAAGTTTTTTGTGGTTACCATTTTGCTGAAGAGTTGAAACAGGCTTATGTCAATGACAAATAATAAGTAAATATACTTGCTAATTAGATAAACATGTTATACTAGTTGTAATTTTTATCTGAAAGAGATAAGATTACTTGGTTCAAAGACTTAAACTAGTAGTTGGAGCAACTTAAAGGTAGGGTAGGCAATTTCGGAGTCGCTAGCAATAGTAAGCTAGCATTAAAAGCATGAGATCCCACCCTCCCTTCAAAGCGCTCTCCAAACCCACGCTTCGTCCAAAACACATGCACACGCAGGCCGCTTACAACCAAAACAGATTCAGCAAAGTGTCATAAGTGCGACGTTAAATTACTTCATGTCTCAAAGCACATAACATTGCAATAATAATGAACGTAAACAACGAGCTCTTTACTCTTACCACCTGACTGCTGCAGATTCATTTCGGCGTTGACAGTGTTGGCATAGGTCACGTCAGTCAAGCTCGCATCAGCTGATTCACATCTACCTATAAGAATACAAGGTCCATCTGTATTATCAGCAACATATTGCATTGCTCAGGAGGCAATTACCCTCCTCCATCCCCAGCTCCTCCTCTCATCCAGTCAGGACTTCTGATTCTCCTTTGAATCAGACTAATTCTTGAATTATGTTGTATGTTAAATTAATGAACATTAATGATATCTCCAATACCTTTTTGTTGGTTCTGTTCTGTTTACCCTAGGGGTGTTATCACTGATCTCCCTGTTCTTATCCATGCAAGGCTGCATGGATGCACAGGGAGTTCTTGCCCAGAAAAGAACCAAACCGCCAATTCAAACTGTATGCAAATTGTCAATCATCTTTGACAATAGTGGTCCTGACAGAAATCTCTGTTTTATAATATTTTATTTTAAATGGAGGAATAAATAGATTTATTTAGCATTTATGTTTATCCAGGACCTTTATACCAATATTAAATATTAAATTATAAACATATATTCTAATTAAAATTACTTTAAAGTCTTAACATTTAACCTGCTAGAGGAAATTACGGCACTATTTAAATTCCCTATAAATTTGAGAACGCTTCAGTTTCAATTGGATGCTTGAGTTTATTACCGCCAGTAAAATGCTGATTTGTAGGCCTCTCAAGGGTTGGTTTGATAAGGTTGGAACAGAATCATCACCATGGACTGAGAGACAAACCTCTCCCTCCCTGACTCTCTCTCTCTCTCTTTTTCTTTCTCTCTCTCTCTCTCTCTCTCTCTCTCTCTCTCTCTCGCTGCCTTTTGTTTTTACTCTAAGCACAAACACTTCATTTACATGTTTATATATATGTTAAAAAATTATATGATAAAAAATTCAAAATATAACAAAAATAAAATCACTTTGTAATAATTCTGGCCTGTATTACTTCAGGTGCACTGGGCAACAGCATATGCTCTGAAAGCAGATGTAAGACTGCCATAAATGTTCTGTTGCACAGATTTTAAAGACACAGGGGCCACAGCCGCAGCTTTACCCTCATAAAGTTCAAATCCTGATTAATTTCTGATTAACATACACTTTTGCTTTATCTGTCTAATTCCTCTTGCCAGGTAAGACCCCTGTCAGGAACTTAATATTTCTAATTAGACTGAAATGAATACCCTTGTACGTATCATTAGCAGACTATTCTTAAATATGTTGCATCAAGACAGTTTCATTTAAATTAAATCTCCTGTTTAATTTCCAAAGATTATCTAGAGGTCTGGGCCACCTTGATGCTCTGAATCTTAGTTTTTAGTTAAAACCCATAGATGAATACGTAAATTTTACAGAAAACATTTTTAGCATGAACATCATTTCATATTATTACTTTTTTTTATTTTTGTGATATCATGTATTATTTATTTTATGTATTTTATTCTAATAATGTCATTACATTCACATACACTTAAAAAGTTTAGGGTCGATAATATTTTTTAATGTTTTTAAAACAAGTCGCTTATGCTCACCAAGACTGTTTATTTGATCAAAAATACAGTTAGATATTATATAGTATAATGTTATGAATATACTTAAATATTGTGAAATATTATTACAATTTAAAAAAATAAATGTTTTCTATTTTATTATTATTATTATTATATTTTAAAGTAGTTTATTCCTATGATGGCAAAGTTGGATTTTCAGCAGTCAATACTTTAGTCTTTAGTGTCACATGATCCTTCAGAAATCATTCTAATATGCTGATTTAGTGCTCATTTCTTTTTCTTTTTTTTTGTGCACATCGAAGAATAAAAAGTTGAAAAGTACAGCATTTATTTGAAATATAAATCTTTTGTAACAATCCATATAAATGTCTTTGCTGTCACTTTTGATCAATTTAATGTGCTAAATAAAAGTATTAATTTCTATTAACTGCAATCAAATTGCAACGTCAAAAGTTCCAGGACAGTTGAAATTTTTATTCACCAAGGAATTCTAATGAACTTATTTTATCACCTTAACAATTTCATTGACAAATCATGAAAAAGCAGCAAAGATGAAAGAGATTGTAAACAATGTGTGAATGGAATTGTGCTCTTGCTTTTGCTGCAGTGGGTTTGTCTATAATGATGGCTGATGTAATTCAGCTGGGAGATTGCTGTGAGGCTTCTGACTGGCATAAACGTCAGACCCCCACATTTATCAAAGAGGCTACATTCCTGTTTTATGTTTGAACCGCGAAGAGGGTTTTGTTATAATGGTGTATGACTAACGTATCATGAAGCTAGGAATGTCATAGCTGCTCCCCTTAAATGGGATAATCTAAGTGTGTGATAATCGTTGTTGACAACTGTTAACAGAAATGCACAGCAGACTGGGGTCTGTGTGGCTCACTTATCTTATTAAGGCCCATATCGAAATTTTACACAGATACACACACACATTCATGCAAAAGCTTGCAGATTCACACTCACAAATACCTTTTTGTAATATTTCTGACATGGTATCTGTGTCTCTAAGGGGCTGTAATGATAAATGAGCCTTCATGTGCAAACGGGCCGTTCTGATAAATGTACCTGTTTTCAGAGGAGTCAATGGCACATATATGAGATTTCTTTCATTTCTTTGTAGTGAACATTTAATTTGCTGTGTTTTTCTATACTTTCGAGCAATCGCTAACTTTGAGACGTTGAAAAGTGACCTCAGCCTTGAAGGATGATAATATTCATAAGTGCAGTTCCAAATGTTTAAAGGGATAGTTCACTCAAAAATGAAAATTTTGTCATCATTTTCATATCGTTCCAAACCTGCCTGACTTTCTTTCTTCTGCAGAAGACAAAATATCTTTTGAAGAAAGTTGGTAACTGTTTTGGTGTCCATTGAATTCCATTTTATGGACAAAAACACAATAACAAAACATATTTATTAAAATATCTTATTTTATGTTCCACCCCAGCAAACATTTGGAGATCTAATGACCATCGAAAAGACACATCCCGTCATGGTTGAAAAATAGTTCCCAAATGAAATTTGAATGGACATCTTTGATGTTATCCTATTAAATAATTAATTAATTAATTATTATATATTGAATTACATGTTGAAGTAACAATTATACATGCAACCCCAGAGAATTGTAGACAAACATATCTGAATGCATTTTTAGGAAATGTTCTGTGTTACATAATTTTACCGTCCTACTGCGACTATTTTTGGCCAGGGACACGACGTTGCCATCGGACCAATGTTTGCTGGGACAGAAGTCAGAAAGTCATTCAGGTTTGGAACAACTTGAGGTGAGTAAAAGATATTAATAGATATGAACTATGCCTTTAAATACAAAAGGAGAACTTATTTATAATGTACTGGTTGCTCTTTTCCATGAAATGACAAGGAAAAAGGACCACAAAAGTATCACAAAACTATAACTTCAGAAGACTTGTAATACAGTGCAAAGGTTTTTATGAACCCTTTTCATGATTCTTTTATGATTTTTTTCTCTCTATCCTCACTCACTTTCAATATATAAAAAAGTAAGGCCAGGATATTTTTCAAAAATTCACCTTATGTGTTTCATTGAAGAAAGAAAGTTCGGAATGACATAAGGGAGAGTAAATTAATTTTTGAACTATGGATTCATAAGTATATTAGATAAGTATGATGTATCATTCCTAATATCAGCCGATACTAGAGATATTTGGTAACACTTTATTTTACAGTGTCATTGTTACATATGTTACAGTATAGTAACTATAAATGATGCATAATTACATGCAACTAACCCTAAACCAAACCAAACCCTAACCCTATAGTAAGTACATGAAGTTACTTAATATTACTCAGTACTTAAATGTATAATTACAGTGTAACAAAGACACCTTAAAATAAAGTGTAACCAATATTTTTATATTTTTGTTATTACATATTAAATGGTTGATTCTCATTTGCCGTTATTACATTGCCGTCATCTAATGCTCACTTAAAGTTGATATTTAAAAAAAAACTAATGTAGTAAATGTAATCTTTATTAAATCTCACATTGAATATCCATAGGCTATTGTATATTATAACGATGTGATGCCTAAATTCACTTTACAAATTACTGTTTTATTTTTAATTTATTTAGACAAAATAGTATCAAATTTTATTATCGGCCATTTCAATTATAAATAATCATAGTGAAAATGAAAATAAACTATTCTTGTAATTACTTTTCAAATGGTTATCTAATAGACCTGTAATAAGTACGATCTAACGCATAAAATACGGGGTGCGCAGGCCACTCTTGTGACAGCTATCTTTACTGACAGTCCCCACCCACTAAACGCGCAACCTGTGTGTCCCTGTCCTCAAATAATGCAACAAGTGAAGCTCACTGACCTGAACCCTCCTCCATGACCTTTCCTCAACCACATTAGAAACACACCAGTGGTCATGACCCCACACTTGGGGGCCAGGGTGAGGCGTGTGCAGCCCACGCGTCTGTGTGTGTGCTCTTCTGTCTGAGCAATGGTGCTGCGACCACAGGTGCCGTTCCCTTGAGACACTGCGGAGGTTAATGATCTGCACGGCCAAGCAGGAATAAATAAATCACTTCCAGTTCAGAGTGGGCATAAATCTTCACTCACGCGCCCATTTGCAGCAGCGAGCACCACCAGTTGCTAATGATTGCATTTTTTTCTTATGTGCTTTGGCTGTGCTTTGCCGTTGATTGCTGAGGGGGAGGCAGGGGGTTCGTTCCCTCTCTCTCTCTCTCTCTCTTTGTCTCTCTCACTGTAATTGATTTTGAGTCCTTATGGAGACATTCCAGTTGATTGGGGTTTATATGTTTGCATAAAGGGCTCATTCGAAGTGACAGTTATGTCACTTCAGATGGGCTGACTGTGGATACACTGAATGGATCATTGGACAGGATAGGGGTATCATTTTGTGGAGTCACCAATATATTATTACTGTTCTGTATATATATATATATATATATATATATATATATATATATATATATATATATATATATATATATATATATATATATATATATATATATATATATATATATATATGTTAAACAATTTAGTAGTTCTTGAAAATAAGAACCCCACTTTCCTTGCATGTAAAATCAAAACTGTATGACTATATGCATAGAGTATTTACACATATATACACGTGTATATATATGAGTTAAAATCTGCTAAGGGGTAATAATGAAACAACAGTTTTAAAAAGTGATTTTTCGCTATTATTTACAACAGGATCTGCAATTTCATGGGTTTAAATAAATTATTTGTGTTATAAAACACCATAAAAACAACTTTGTGCATCAAAACCAGTCCTTTAATGGTAAAACAAAATGATTTCAAAAGTCAACAAATTTGTGACAGCTCAGTGTAACATTTTTGACAAGCCAAACATGTCTCTGAGTCTCTGAGTAACATGTAATTTATTTCAGCCACAAAATACACTTCATTTCGTAAAATAAGCATTTTATAATTACCCAAAAACTAACTAAAAACATTGACATAACACACTCATAGGCATAAATCACCTCACTGAATACAACGCATTTGTTTTCAAATCCATATCATTTGAATATCAAGACATCCATATCTGTCAGAAAATAACGTGCACAATACATGGTAGTATTTACAAGAAGAAAAGGTCCATGGAGTAAAACCCACACTACTGGATGTTTTGAATGCACCATTGCTTTCCAAGAAGAGGGAGAAAATGGAGGCCTGAGCGGCTTCAACATGCTGTCTGTCAGAGATGATAACGTACCTAATACATAATACATAAATGACTCTAATAAGCATAGATTCGGCAATTCCACAGAGGTGATATTTAAAAAATAGTTTGATTACTATCTTCTTAGTTGTTTAAAAGATTAAGGCAATTATCAAACTTTGATAAAATGTTGTTTAATTTTCCAGTAAAAGATAATAAATGTTTACATCATTTGTTATATTTAATTACCCCTTAGCAGATTTTGACAGATTGTGAATCAGTACGTGGTTTGTCTGCCAACTGCTTTAAAGGGATAGTTCACCGAAAAATGAAAATTATCCCATGATTTACTCACCCTCAAGCCATCCTAGGTGTATATGACTATCTTCTTTCAGACGAAATATCTTTAAAAATATCCTGGCACTTCCAAGCTTTATAATGGCAGTGAATGTGGGTCAAGCTTTTGAAGCCCAAATAAATGCATTCATCCATCATAAAAATAATCCATATGGCTCCAGGAGGTTAATAAAGGCCTTATGAAGCAAAGTTTTTGTAAGAAAAATATCCATATTTGACACTTTATTAACTATAATAAATAGCTTCTCTGTGATAAATTTGCGGCGGAAGAGTAACTCCTGACCCGACGCATGACGCAATGATGAATGCGGAAACGCAGAGGATAGAGCAAAACAAAACAGAGAAGAGGAGCTTGAGTTTGTTGCACAGCCCTATTTGTTTACGATACTCCTACATCCTACGTCATAGTACATTGCAACAGGGGTTACTCTTGTGGCGCAAGTTGACTTGCGCAGTATGCGTACGGTCATCTGCCAGAAGCTAGTTATTTTAGTTTATAACGTTTTTTCTTACAAAAAAACCCATCGCATTAGAAGGCCTTTATTAAACACGTAAGGATTATTTTTATGATGGATGGATGCATTTTTTTTGGGCTTCAAAATATCAACCCCCATTCACTACCATTATAAAGCTTGGAAGAGCCAGCTTTTTTAAATATAACTCTAATTATGTTTGTCTGAAAGAAGATAGTCATGTACACCTGGCTTGCAGTGTTGGGGGTAACGCATTACAAGTAACTTGAGTTACGTAATCAGATTACTCTTTCAAGTAACTAGTAAAGTAACGCATTACTTTTTCAATTTACAACAAAATATTTAAGTTACTTTTTCAAATGAGTAACGCAAGTTACTTTTTCACATTTATTGACTGACGTTGTCCCCATGTTGTGAGAAATAAAGTGCAGATATATTGTGTGCGCTGTGTGAACATGACGGTTATTGTAGTTCTAGACTAAATGTGAACATGCATTTACTCATCTCACTTGCACAAAAACATTCAGTATTCCTCAAAATGAATAAAAACAGTGAAATGCAATCTCAGAATTTTTGCAAACCTGTAATAATTCACTATATTAAATTACACAAATATACTTTATGTATTTAATCTCAATTATTAACCAATGTCTCTGCTGCTGACCTTCAATATATCTAATTCAGCCATACTAATAAGCAGAAATACTTTACATTAGATTTAGAAATAAGAACAAGAACTTATTCTTCTTAAATCCAGAACGGCAGCACATCTGAAAGGTTTGTTTGAGCTGCGCACTCTACTGTACAGGTGTAAATATGCTTTTCCTTCAGCCTGAGGCTTATTGATTTCACTTTTGGTGTGAAAGGGCCTTTTTTTGCCAAAAATAGAACTTTTTTGTTGTTATTAAAAAACAAACAAACAAGCAAGAAGTAACAAACAACGCAAAAGTAAAGTAACGCATTACTTTTCATGAAAAGTAACGAAGTAACGCAATTAGTTACTTTTTAAGGGAGTAACGCAATATTGTAATGCATTACTTTTAAAAGTAACTTTCCCCAACACTGCTGGCTTGAGTGTGAGTAAATCATGGGATAATTTTCATTTCAATTTCAATTTTCATGGGTGAACTGTCCTACAATGCATCTCCTCTACATGGACTGAGCAAGATTTGCCAGTTCTTGCTATGAGATGTTACTCCACTCTTCCACCAAGGCACTTGCAAATGCAACAATAATGGGGGGACCTTGGTTACATATGGTTTGGCACTTACAGCACGATCGGCTGTCCTTCCTGTCTCCCTGTAGCACTGTCTTAGGCATCTTACATTACAGACATTGTAGTTCATTGCTCTGTTTAGTCCTCATGCCTCTCTGCAGCATGTCTATGGCATGTTCACGAAGGTGAGCATGGACCCTGTACATCTTTCTTCTGGTGTACTTCAGAGTGAGTAGAAAGATCGCTTTAGTGTCCTAAGTTATTGTAAATGTGACCTTAATTGTCTAGCACCTGTAAACTGTTTGTGTCTTAAGGGCTGTTCCACATTATTTAAAGGAATGAGCGTACTTCATTTTCTGTGCTCCACTCCATCTTGTGCACAGTTGAGTGCGCGAGCCTTTCAAAGTATACTTCTTTGGCCGTGAGTGTGGAAAGACATGTTTGGTGTATGCACACGTCTGCAGACCCTCCTGATTATAGTTACATTAAACGTCTGCTAAATCTGAGGTCAGCTCATTTTGAATGTTAGTGCTTATTTAATATATTTATTGGCCTTGCATTAATGAAATTGTTTTTAATTGAGTTTTTGGAACTATTGGTAACACTTTATTTTGCAGAGCCATAGTTACACGTTACTACAGGTACTTATAACAGTAAATTATGCATAATTACAAGTAATTAACCCTAAACCAAACCCTAACCCTGTCTCTATATAAAGTGCATGTAGTTTATTAGTACTCAGTACTTATTTTAGTAATTACAATGTAACTACAGCACTGTAAAATAAAGTGTAACCAAACTATTTAGTATACTTTCTATAATACACTGAGAAAAGTAACATGTAATTTTTAATGTATTCTAGAGACAGAAATGATCAAAATTAATTATAATTGACTCTTTTTCTGTATGTTTGTTTTGTTTTGTGTTAAACGATTATTACAACAGACGTGTTTCACACTGTTCTTGATGTGACATTTGTCTTTCTAACACTACACTGCACTATTGATCATGATAGTTTCATGTATTTTCCCTCCATTGAGTTCTGTGAGAGCTCAGCACATCTTCTGTGCATGCTGGCATCTGAACTGAGACATCAAACTTAATGAATGACCCGATATGTCACAGATCTGTTAAGGGGTGGTGAATGTTTCAAAATGGTCAGCAATTAGTAGGCTTTAACTGTAATTAGTGTGTCCGATTGATTAGTATCAATGATCAATATGCTCACTCAAGAGCAATTAGCAGGAAGACTTTATAGAAAAGGGGGCTTGCTATTGAACGCATGAAGTGAAGCGTGCCATCAGCATTTAAAGAAAAAGACAAGTTATTACATGCTGACTCAAAAGGCTCGATCTGGGATGTTATTGCTTGTCCTTATTTATATGATGTGATGTCATGATCTCTTATCAAACATTGTTTATTTTTATTAACCTCTCGAAGAATGGAATATGAACAGATATAACAGCTTCAACAATAAAGATTATCACGATCTGATATAGACACTGAATTTAAACAAGCATCTGTCACACAGTTAATGCATCACAATGATTTATTTTCTCAAATATAAACAGATGTTTGCCTATAATTTTATATTTTTCATTGCTATACATAGGACAGAAAAGAAAGAAAGTAAAAGCAGATTAAAGGAGTGTTCCAGGTTCAATACAAGCATTTGTAGCATAATGTTGATAATGTATATTATATATATAATATTCATTTTAGGTGTTAAATGCTGTAAAATATGATATAATTTGACAGAAAAGGTCAGTATTTTTTCCACACTACAGTAAATTCATGTTACACACATTTTTCACATCTTGTTACTGTACTTTTGAAAGTCTTTTAACGTTTATTAATTGACCACATTCATATGTAAGTCGACATTATTTTGTTCTGGCAATGAACATTATGCCACAAGTGCTGTGGAACACTGAATATTCCTTTAATGGTGATGTCTATAAATCTCACATTTGAAGGTGAAGTAGTAGTCAGAATACAATAACAATCTCAAATCCGATCTGGACAATATTGGGATGGCTGCGGACTATACAACAGGATGGTGGAGAAAACAATGCAAATGAATAAAGTCATTAACAGGGCTTAGAACAGTGGCACCAGTATGTTCTCTTTTATCCCCTAGTGACACAAAAGAGAGAGGGAGAGAGAGACAGAAAGGAAGAATAACAAAAAGAGAGAAAGAAATGCACAGAGGCTTTTCTTCTCTTTAAAATGCTGCATTAGGTCTTTTCCACCAGTCAGTTTTGATAGTTCAAAGCCGGCAGTTCAATAAATAGCTGGAACCGGCACATCTCTGTTCTTGCAAAAAGAAATCAATGTTAATCCTATTACCGGCAGTTATCACCTAGCCCAGAAACGGTGGCAAGTAAGGAAAAAAAACTGAGATGTCAAAGAGGAAAGGGGGAGAGAGAGAGAGAGAGGGAGAGCAAGTCACCCTTCATTCACTTTCAAACACAGTTTTGATAATTTACTTCTGTAGAGGAAGCGGGAGGAGGGTACAGAACCGACGATTGGGGGGGGTTGGGGGGTGGGTGTTGAGGTGTGTGTGCGCGTCTGTCTTTCTGTGTAAAGAGGGGGTCCGGAGTGACTGATGTATTTACACGTAATGCCAAGATCAGACCTTGCTGCTGTAAGCAGGATGTTTGAAGCACAAAACATTGCTTTTCTTCAGCCACATTCACAGTGCTCAACAATCCCTTTACCATCGAAGGCCTGATGCGTGACCTTTCACCTCCTCTCTCTGTCCTGATGATAGTGCAGTGAGGATTTCTGGTGATATTGTAGTTTGAGGAGTAGATAGACAGCAAACTCTGATTTATTTTGGATGCAGAATACTACACATTAGACTATAGAGTACATTCAGAACTGATAACTGGATGTTTGAGGTTTGTTTTATTTGCTCAAAAGACTGTCCGATTTTAGATTGCATTTGGGTTAGAAATAAAGGTTAAGAAAATCTTGCACCGATATTAATAGATACCGCCAATTGATTGGCTTGATAGCCAATAATTATTTTCAAGTTATGGCCAAAAGCTGACAAATTGCCAGCATAAAAACATGAATTCATTCATTCACAACATTATAATGTACAGTATAATTTTTATTTTTTTTTTTAAATTACATTTAATGGTATTATTAAATTATTATTGTTTTTTAAAAAAAATAATGAATAAACAAAAATAGGGGAAATTAGCATGAACAAATAATAAATATTCAATATTTCTTAAGTGCAAATAGCGTCCCTTGTTGGCAAACACTATTTACACTAGCTCCGCCCACCAATGTCTGGTTGGGCCACTCAAGTTTTTAAAAAGACCTGCAAAATTCAAAGTCTTCAGTGGTGCAATAGTAGTGGGTAAGGCTCGCAGACCTGGCTTTTAACGCAAATGACGTGGGGTCGAATCCGCCTTTTGCCGAGCTTGCATTTATTTTCAATAAAAAAGAAAATAATGTTCTGAAAGTGGAAATAAACTGCAAACGAGTGTTTAATAATTTTAAAAGTGTTTATTTGGTAGGGTTAGGGGAAGGTGTAGGGAGGGTTTTTATTCTCCCAATGAGGCAGAATCCATTTAGTAATATTAATAAATATAATCATTTACACTCTATGATATTTTTGCATCCTGTTAATGTACAAAAATACTGAGGTACAAATACTATCTGCCAATATAAAGTATAGACAGCATCTTATTACTATTTACACTTATTGCAAAGAACAGATTCTATTTACACCATGTAAAAGTATCAATCATTATTTTCACCTAGTGTAAATAGCATATCGCTAAGAAAATGCTGCTATTGTCACTTTGTATAAATAAAATATATTGCTATTTTCATTTAGTGTAAATACTGAGGTGCAAATAGTATCTGCCAATATAAAGTATAGACAAAAATAGGGGAAATTTTTTTTTTTTACTGATAATTTTTTACTGATTATATTTATTTATCTTAGTGTAAATAGCATCAGATCTGATTTGTGCTCCCTCAGTTTCAATCTGTCCCCCCTCCACCCCTGAAACGCAATCGAGCCCTTGTACCCATTTTAACTCATTTGAACCCCCCTCGGTAGAAATCGCATTCCGGGGGGCACCGCAATACGACCGAAAGGGCACTTTCACGATCAAAGATCCGTGCATGTCACCGCTCAGGAGAAATGGATGAATTTAAGTGACATAAATTCGACAGATTCGATTCTCTGTATTGCGGTGCAAACTAACATGTCGGCATCCATTGCACATTATAGACCATATAACATGATCATTATAAAGGTGTTTAAACGACAAAACACATTCACATTTTTGACAGTCAGAATGTATCAGATGATACAGTTAATATCATTCATGATACAGTTAAGTTTGCGAATAGTCTGTCATACAATGCTATTGTGGCTGCAGTGCATCACGTGACAAGCATGACGTGTCGCCATGAAAATAATCCCCCCCCCCACCACCACCCCCCCACCCCCATTGCCCCCTCAAGAATTATGAATGCTGTGATAGAATCGTGACATAGCGCTGGCCGGATTCAGGGCTAGTTTTTGCAGTTAACACTATTTCATTTCATGCTGTCGTGTTGTATCACATCAAATACCTGTGCATTTAAATAAGAATTTGCTCGATTTTTGTTACCATGTCTTTTTATGTAACATTGGTATTGAACAACTTTCCGATGTCTTTCTAAAACTGACATTATCTTTACATACTGATAAGCTTTCCAGTAATGCACTCACAAACCATCTGCACACCATCAAATGAATCATTTCAAATGATTCAATCAAATATTGGCTCGTTCGGAATACATAAAAAGGGACAGTATACAAAAATGAGCGAATAAAAGAAAAAAAAAAGCAAACAAAACAGACGCAGTTGTGCTCAGAAGTGCATTTCTCTTGTGAACAGAGCAGCAGTCTAGATTAGAGCTAATCATTGTCAGCAGGATGCAGAAGTGGGCCTTCTCACTGACGGATTAGCCCTGCCGCTGTTGTTGTTCCTATTGTTATTGTCAGAAAAATATAATTACTGCCGAATCTCATCAAAGCAAGAACAGCCTTCTCAGAGTAGCTGCCCTATTTCATCCGAAGTAAAAAATGCGGGAGAGTAAGAGAAGAAAAGTAACCTGAATTTGCTTTTGTGGAAACAACTGATTAAACAACAAAAAGGATCTTGCCATGAAAACAGTCCAATGTACTATTATAATTGTTGTCTGAGCTTTTGTTTTCACTTTTTTGTGTGTGTTTTTCAGACCCCCTCTTGAAAAACAGCTGACACCAAGTTTTCACCTTGACTTGACTGACTGTATATATATTTATTTCCTGTGTCATGAAAACGCGGGTGACCCCATTCCATTCCGGCCCGTTTGATATTCCTGCAATAAATTAGATGGCAACAGAGGTGCTTTAACATGTAAAATAGCGGTGACATGCTAAATAATGAGCCATGCTAGTATTACAGAGCGCCAGCTAGGGCACCCAGGGGTATTCCCGAGCCTCAGAGCAGCCCTTTTTTCCTCCGAAGGGGGTGAGGGGGGGCCTGGAGTATACGGAGGTAGGCCGCTGAATATGGAAATGGCATTAATAGACCCCACGCCCAAAGCTAGATTACAGTGTGTCAACCCCAGTGGCCTGAACGCTCTGTGTTTAGGTCCACCAACAACATAAAGAGAGCGAATTATTTATTGAGGAAATTGCTCTCTTTTTTTATTGGTCCCCGGTGAACGTCCAGGCCCATTTTGCGAGTATTATTCTTCCGTTTTGATTCCATTTATTCTCCACCCGATAAACTGCCCATCAAAATGAGGGGGGAAAAATTGCAGGCCTTATTTCGAAGGACCAGCAGCGTTGGTGTCGTCACTTGAATTTGTCGCCCATCAACGGTCGTGATCTGTTCTTTTCAATAGCTGATTTATTGCCAAGACTAGATGTTCAGAGTGTCTGGTTTTAGATGGTCGTAACCCGGTTAACCGCAGGATCAGTTTGGTGGTTACGAGCAGCTGTTGTCCTTCAGGTGACATGCCGCTGTTCTGTTTCAATCAAGTGATATTGTGTAAACACTAAATAAGCATTTGATTCGCCAGAAACTTCATGAGGTCAAATGACATTGTGCTTTTAGGGTGTGAATCACCACCTGGTGGGAACTCACAGCTGTGGAATATTATAAGAGTTTGTAAATTTGTAATCACACATTTTAACAGTCATTTCTCAGTTGGTCGAAGCATTGGGGATGTTTTTGTGTTTTGTTGAGTCTTCGAAACTACAAGATTGACAGATGAGACATGGCCAGCGGATTTGTTTTTCAGTCCTGTTGTGAAAAAGATAAAGAATTGCCTCTTTCTCTCATTTCCCCTCCTTTTTGCCATTTTTTTCCCCTTGACTTTCATGCTGTCCGCTGACTGCTGTACTATAATAGCCGGAATGTTTTATGTACGTGCAGCAGCAGGATTAAATTTTTAATGGCTCCATTGGTAGTTGTCCCGGGCCATAAAAAAGTGCTGCAATAACGTAAGAAAAGGTTATTGGAAATGCATATGTGTTCCTCCTCTTAGAGACAACTGTCAAACATTTAGTCTGAGACCGCGTCGCAACCATATGCGCCCTACGAGTTTAATCTTCTGCGAAAAGGAAGGTTTTTTTAAGAGGAGCTAAAATGACACATAAAGTAAAATAAATATATAAATGAGCAGCCACATGGAAGCGGCATCTGTTGAAAAGCAGCGTGAGGAACGGCGGTTGATTGTTAGCTAACATTATGCACACTGTTTGAGTCTAAATAACCCTGTGAGCGCGTCGTAAACTGTCCCTCTCGCGTGGCAGCAGCGTGAGACGGAGGCGCCCCCCTCGTAAACAACTCTGTCATTTTAAGTAAGCGTGGGCCTGCTTACCCGGCACCTTTCGCTCGGCAAGCCGCACCTAATTTAGCAGCCTTTAAATCTTTTGCCGTCGTTGTCGTGAGAAACGCCTGGTTGCAAATGTCTTTTATTGAATGCTGACTCTGTGGTATTACAGGCTTGCAGATATGCCTGCTGTAATATGTCCCCAGCTTTATCTTGTAATGGTAAAAGTGTATTAATTTTAGTGGACTTTCAGAGAGTGTGCGAGAGAGAGCGCGAAGGGACGGGTTTGACACCGTTTGGGATTGGGGCCGCTCGACACACTCTTCAAACACATTTTTCACGCGGAGAGCCAGCGAGGTGCGAGACAGCTGAAGACCCTCATGCATTTCTTAGATACCCTAAGCACAGATTTATCAAAATCTATCTGGAGAAAAGGTGTATCTCGGTAATAACTACTTTCCAAAAAGTGCACCAAAAGTGGAGCTTTGTTGAACAGCTCTTTGCTGTTGGTTTGGCTGCACAAGAGAGGATTATGTGTAAGAATACTTGTATCAGGCATTTCTAATACAGGAATACAGAATTTATTATTACCTCCCTCTTCTAGTAAAGCTCAAAAACACACTTCAAAAGCATTTTCTAAAATATTTTTCCAGTTGAGGTTAAATGCTTCCCTTCAAGATTGTATATGTTACTCTTTTTACACTTCTTCCATCACTGGTTTCATAAAGCAAGTGTTGTATGAGTGTCCAATAATAATAAAAAAACTTTTAAAAATCCAGTTTAAAATACATGTGTGTAGAAATACACTTTGTATTCATGTTGAAAAACTTTTTCAAGACGTTTTCAAGAAAAGTTTCAATGTAATAGAAAATATGTTGTGCAACCATCAACGTTATTATTTTCAAAAATGTTTAATAGGCTATAAAATAAAAATAAACATCATCAAATGTATATTATTATTTATTTATAGTAATTTACTTGAATATTACGTCATAAATATCACTAAGTTGCACCACATGACATTTTACAACCTAAATAACGGTGTCATAAAAAGGTCAAATTATCTGATATTTTAAGGAGACAGTGAAAAAAAAGACATTCTGTTTGTTTGTTTGTTTGTTTGTTTTTAAGGGACTGTTTACACAACACTGTTTTCAAATAAAAACGGAAAATTTTTTATGCATTTACACAACAACGTTTTGGGGGCCTGAAAACGCAAACTTTAAACAGGTTTCAAAGTGCACGTTTTTGAAAACAATACCGTTATTGCCTCCGCGTAAACTACAAAAACAAATTTGTGAACATGTTGACATCATCTGCAAGCATATTACATGTTCTTTACAAGTGTTACTTTGTAGTGTTTCCTTACAAAGTGACATCGCCAACTACTGGCCTGGCAGCATAAAGGCCCATTCACACCAAGAACGATAACCATAAAGATAACTATATTAGCATCCACACCAGCAGACGATATCATTCTGTTTATTCTAAGCTCTTGCTTGTCTGTCACTTTAAATCCTCAAGCTCATTACAGCAGGATGGATTCTGATGGGCTGTCAATGTTTTTATCGTTCATCAGCTGGATAAAATCGTTCTGAAAGTGATTCCAACGATATTGTTTCTCTGTGCCTTTATCGTTATAGCTGTGGTGTGAACTCTGCTATTCTTTAATAATGAGAACGATTTTAGAACTATATCTTTATAGTTATCGTCCTTGGTGTGAACGGGCCTTAATAGAGGTTATGCGCAATTTAACGTATTCTGTAAAACAGATTGGTTCACTTCCGGTTTAGGTCTTTTGTATGTGCTTTGTGAAAAAAATTACCTGTTTTATTCATTGCAACTTAAAAGGAGCGAGCAAAGATGAGCATAACTGATGCCCCTCGCATGTGCAGATTGATATCTAAAAGCTTTTTTTCATTTTTCAACCTAACTTTTAGATATTTAATAGAATAAAACACCTATAACAATGTGAACTTGGTAGATTCGCTGATTACCTTAAAAGTCCATAGATATGCGGATGCAATGAGACCAGTTTTTACGTTTTGGTCATGTGATATTCGACATATACCCTATACAGCATTTTTAGTTGTTTTCATGGATCTGTGTGAACAGGGATCGTTTTGACAACATTATTATTTGTATGTGAAAAACGCAAAGGAAAAACGTTTCCGTTTTTAGTACATCGTTGTTGTGTAAATGTATCCTCAATGTTGATCACATTAGGTGAACTGTTTGACAATTAATTATTAATAAGCAAGGAAGCAGTTTAAATAAATAGATGTATTACCTTGACATTTTTACTTTATGTTTACACACACACACACACAAAAAAAAGAATTCAGAAGTTAACACGTTCATCATAGACGAAAATCATTGAAAAGTCAATTGATTGATTTATCTGGGAAAGTATTAGAGAATCTGAAAGTTAAACATTAACTTTGAAGTGACTATTATTATTTTAGGCTCTGAGATCATAAACACAAAAACAGGAGGTTAAATGACTTTAAATTGATGCCAAACACATAGGTTTTGTTGAACAGTCAATAGACAGAACCAAACCAATTAACTGACCCATAATTGACAGATTGTTTGTTATTGGTTCATCCCTTTCTGAACTGTTTTTCTTTGGACAAAAAGCAGGTAGCATGTATTTGATAGTTCTTGAAGCTCCTTTGCTCTCGCTGTGGCCCCTACACAAATACTCCATCCTCACAAGCTACTTAAGAGGCTTTAATAAGGTGCACGGCGACAAACGCGTGGCGAGGACAAGCGTACTCTGATAGATACGGAGGAGTCCTGCAGGAACGCCGCAGCATTTCCTCTGGCGAACGGTGGCGTATCGGTGTGCCACACGTAGCGGCTGCAGTTCGAGAGGACAGAACCGCGGGTGTTTTTATCAAGCCGAGGGCCTAGACCACCGGAGGCTCCTGTGATGGAGGAAAATCAGCGGTCACAAACAGTCACAATGCCTCCCCTCTCTCATCTCTCTCTCTCTCTCTGTCACTCCCCTCTTTCTGACTTCCACTCTCCTGTCCCTATGTTTATCAGGTTTTGGGGGCACTGTATTTTGATGTCAATAAGCAATTTTTCTTGCCTGGTCTCCAGCCTGACCCCTTTAATCCATCAATATATTATTAGAGATAAAGTTTTGTGGACGCCTGCTGCAGTCACAAGATAAATGACATCTCTGAAGTCACGCATTAAAGACTAGATTAAGGCCCTGTGACTGTGTCTTCAGTGCTCATCTGTGCGCCTCTGTCCAACCTATCACACTAAGTGACAAGAAAGAAAAATAATGAACTGAGGCAGAAAAAGCAAAGAGATATTTCTTACACACACTCAGTCTCTCACTCACACACACACACACACAGCGTGTACGTCTGTCTTCAGCTGGGATTAGGGTGCATTAGAGAAGAGCTGAAGAAGAGGGGAGAGATGGAGGGAGAGAAAAAGAAAGCAATAGAGTGACTGAAAGGGGTCCTCCTTCCGTTTGGGGGGGTTCTCTATGGCACGGCCATGAAGAGAGGGTGGGCCACATTTTATTTATTCCTCTGTCAAGCATTGAAATGAATCGCAGATTTTTAAAATAAAAAGAAAAGATTAAATTAGATTCTTTTTGAGGTTTATAGCTTGATCTTTCATCATATCTTTAGAATAAATTTGTTTGTAAAGACATCCAATAGATAGTGGGTGACAGTTCTGGCAGCGATCTACACCATTTTATAAACGTTACATTGGTTTTAAAAGAAGCCGTTCAAAAGACTTTTGAGCTCGATAATCTTCAGAGGTAATGATACAGAGAAAAATGAACTGCCTTGCATCATTGATATGCAATTTATTCTGCTTTAGTGTTCTGTAAACCTAAATATATGACATATAATCTTGGAACAATTTTTAAATTGTATTGCTTTTTAATGGGGGAAAAAACCTGCCGTGTATGAAATGGAGGATTTTGTCAGCCATACGAGGAAAATATGAGTCCATCCTTCATTATCATAACCCAGCTAACGCATTTGGCCAAAGATCCCTGACTGCGCTCTTTTACACTTGTAACCTTGCAACCATTCCCCTTACATATCATATTAATAGCAAGGATTACGAAAATGAAATGACAGTATTATAGGACGGACACCAGACTTGCAGAGAGAATATTAGGGGAGTCTATCTGGTCACACTTGGTGTTAAGTGGGACTGAGCACTCATTAGGTTTGCTGGAGCCGTAAGTTCATGTTCGCTTGAGCTTCGGCTGATATGCCCTGCACTTTAGGTCACTGCAAATCCACATCAGAGGATTTTTTTTCCCCACCCATGTCCAGGACTCTGTTATCGGATCCTGTCTGTAATACCGAGACTGAGGCGACACCGTTATGGCTGCGTACGCAAAAGATGGCCGCTATTTGAATTTTTCCATTAAGCCCCAGTTGGCTGCACATGTTCTCGTGTGGAACTGCCACTCAGTCTGTGGAGGAGGATGTTGAGACGTACCTGACTCTCTGCGTGTTAGCCTGGGTGTCGTGGCCGCTTTGTGTTGGCGTCACTTGTGTGTCAACTTCTGTTCCGCAGGCCGCCTCCACAAGACGTATCCTAATCCCAGCGGTGCCTGCAGCCTTTTGCAGGCTGCGCTGCTAAGTAAACAAGACAAAAGCAAGATAAATGTGCAAAAAAGGTGTGTTTGGCTTCAATTTAAAGTCATTTAACCTTCTACTATGGGATCCCAGAGACCCTGTAATAATAATAGTAATTTAATTTAACAATTTCAAATTCTCCAGTAATTCCCCAGACCAGAAATGAATGAATGAATGAATGAATGAATGAATGAATGAATGAATGAATGAATGAATGAATGAATGAATGAATGAATGTTTGTTTGTTACTGGTATCCATTCTAGTAAAGTGTCCCCCATTTTTGATCCAAAAATTGTTTAAATATGACCCCAGAAAAACAAAAATCATAATAAAAAATAAACATATTGTGGAAATATATTTATTTATTTAGTTAGTTTCCAATAATGGAATATTCAGGGAAGGAAATCCTATGCTGAATCCTAAATCCTACAAACAACAGATCCTATTTGCACAATTTGATTTCCAAACATTTTGTTTTGAGAAAAATGAACAAAAACATACAATAGAACAGAGAAAATAATATAAAAAAATTATATTTATACATAAATTAATAATTAATAATAACAAAAAAGTGTCCTAACTAATCCCATCCATCCCGATCATTATAAACCTTATTTACTGCACACTGTAAAACCAAACAGTGAAATTAATTAAACAAAATGAGTTTATTTCACTCAAATAATAATGAAAGGTCATTGTACGTAATAAAAAAAAAGTTGCGTAAACTCAAAATTTCATTGTAGTAAGCTGAACTTAATATGTTTGAGTTGAGTTGCTGCAGATTTCTAATTCCCAGCATGCTTTGTGTCATACTGTATAAATAAATGTTGAAATGTTTTTGCACAAGATTAACATAGGGAGACATAAGTTAGTGTTTAATGTTGTGTTATGTTAGTTTTGTAGGGTAACTAGAGCAGAGCCTGTGGTTAGGTTGAGGATGACAAATGACAACATATTTTAAGACAACATATTGTATGTTGTTTTGATTATATACAATATATAATGACAGTCTCTTTGATATTATACAATCATGTGCTATTTGCTATCTAACATTTAACCGAGATCTGAATGTGATGTTTATGTAAATGAACTGTATGCAAATAACATTATGATGAGTTGGACAAGGCTGAGAACTGTGGGAGCGAGAGGATACGCGGTGACGTGATTTTTAATGAGAGACACCTGTGCACCACACTGGTTAAGTTCTACTAACTTAAAAAAAAAATAGTTTACTTAAATGTTTTGAGGTAGCAAGTTTTCTCAAATGTTTTGAGTATTCTGAACTTAGTGAGTTTTACAGTGCATAAAAAAAGTTCTCATATGATTAGGAAAAGTACATGAAGTATTAACCTGATACTTCAATCTCTTTTTTTTTTCTTTTTCCAAGCTATTGAAATTACCTTAGGGTCTGATGTAAAGTGTGATTATGATGTGAATTTATAGATCTCTGTTTTTTTCCCATGCTGGGTTTTGGAACGCCAGGGGCATCTTTAGATTTCTCACAGTGTCTCTCCGGAGTCATGAGTTCAGTCTGGCTTGAAAAATTAATGGACAATTATGAAACTCTGAACTAATTCTTTACAGACATCATCAGCCAATTAATTTAAGTGGGTCTACGGTTGGAGGTTGATCTTTTCTCTTTTGAATTTAGCGGAAGTTCCTCCTTTGTTCTGCATGAGAGAAATTAATTTTTTTAATCATAAACCCACAATTGAATTCACTGATCTTGTTAAAGTCATTTCTCAGTTTCTTTTATACAGGCTGAATGACTGTTTTACTCGAGATACTTAGTTCAACTTAATCATATTAGCATGAAATGTAAACTACTACTTAAATATGTTTACTCTGTATTATATAGATCAATAGCTTCCAGCATGAACAAGCTCCATTTATGTCTCTGAAAATCTTGTCATGTAATATATAAGTGCTTTTTTGCACATTTACCATTGTTTGTTGTTGTTGTTAGGGAAAATCTGTGTCATTCTACAGAATTCTCAGGGTTTTAGAAGTCAAAAATCACTTTTTGTCTATTTATTTATTTTGTAAAGTAACATGTCCAACAGTTTGATGACAGTTTAAGATAAATGCAGTTCCAAATCGCCAAAAATCCAACACAAAGGAGACTTTGCAGCTTGCTAGGTGAAAGCATGACCCAAAATATTTAATAAACACAGAGGGCAGAACTTTTTGAATCATAGGTGAATTTTTTATTATGAAGAGCTCTACATTCTGCGCTGTCTTTGAATGCACTATTATACATTTCCATCTGTTGTATTTACAACAGTTTTTAAATAGGTTGAATGTATTGTGATTCTTAAGGGGTTATTATAAAGGTTTCTTTCCCCCTTTTTTTTAAGAGTGGGCCTTGTTAGCATCGCCAATAATAGCTTTATCACTCTGTATATTTTTATATACCTGTCCAGCCCTCAAAGTGACCTTTTACACTGGCCTTTTAAATGAATCTACAAAAAAGTCCCTGGCTATTTGGACTTTATATCCATTTACTCTCTGAGCTCTTTAGCATTTAATAAGATCCTCCGCAGGCAACCACTCTAAATCAAATAATGTTTTGTGCATTTTCAGCTCTTTTTGCTTTTTATAAATGAAAGTGATGGCATTTTAATAGGTGGGTGTGTGCAGACACGAGGAGACAATCGCCTCTCATTGAGTGCAGGGGGACAGGCTGGAGACAACGTGAGTTATTACTCCTCCCCACCCTCTGCGAAAACACTCCCTTAAATTCACGGGTTGGTGCGGCAAACCCTGTGGGGAGCCTGTGTTGCTCACACACACTTCCTGTTGCCACATGATGGATATGCAATGATCACTTAAAACCACAGTGATGATAAACTAATGAATCAAGATCTGCATTAATCAACGAGTGGCCATTACAGAGAGATGAATGGAAAAGCAAAAAGTTCCCTCTCTAATGATGAAGTGCTAACTGTTTAATAGCGGACAAGGCGAGTGAAGGAAATTACACACAAGGGATTCATGCATCATTTTAGAAGATATTAATATTTCACCCCCTCTCTTTCCTGACCTCCCCCCCATCTCTCGACTTTACACTCTGCTGCCGTGAACGGGCGTAATCAAAATTCATTACCAGCCAAACCGGCCTGATTAAACATAACAGACTCAGTTCACAGGCATACACTGCGCTCAGACTTCCCCCATCCTCAATCTATCCAGACCCTCAGAAACCAGAGTGGACAAGACCTCTTTGAGAAATGGGCTATTATCACCATTAAGCAAACATATTAAATACTCATCAGAATCAAGTGAAGCCACAGAGATGCTAAAGTGCTAAAGGATACATATCAAAGCATTTATCATTGTCAGGAGAGGGAGATAATGTGTACTCATGCATTTATATAAATTAATTAATCTGTTTGTTTATAATTCCTAGAGGGAACTATCCATTAGCATTCCTGTTCATCTTAATGGCAGTTGCTCGGCTGGAGAAGGACCCCCAACTTATTTTGTGGGAAATTAATTAATTAATTATATATATATATATATTTTGCCTGAATAAATATAAATATTGTTTTATCAGAATAAATGAGCAAAATAAATAAACTAAAAAAGTGTTGCCTGTAAACATAGTGACAGAATTATTTGTTTTTTTATAGCTGCAGCCTGTAAGTTTTGCCTCTTTGTCTCCATCTCTGTTTGAAACCTGCAATTGCAGTTATTTGTGGAATTACCATCTTTACGTGGGTTGTGCATCGACATGGCTCCTCAGCGCGGATGAATCTAATGTTTTGAGGAGAATGTGTGGAAGTATTCCAAAATAAGAATTTTCTCGGAAAATGTCATCTGAACAAGTAACAAATCTGCCACTTTTGTTCTGACCAACTAAAACAGACATTACAATAAATGACGCTACCAATGGTAATTAAATCTAACAATCGCTTAGCTCGGATCACGTCAAACTGTGCAAATTATTATTTATGTTATACTTTGTTCTCAAAGTGTTAACGTTAACAGCATCAGCATTGCGTAACTACGTGTATTTAGTGTGTATTAGTGTTACCTGTAGATTTCAATTTCTGCACAGTCTAATCTCTAACGTTAATTTGTCACCATACAATCTGCCATCAAAATGATAAGTTTAATTATTCCAGCTGCTGTTAGAATAGGCAATAAATGATTAGTGGATAGTACCACTCGAATTAGAAAACATTATTACAAGCTTACCGTTGTGAATCGGGCTAAGGTAAGGAGATTGTTTTGAACACTGGCTGGTTATGTACTTGCTCAAAAATACCAAATCAAAAAAAAGTTACGGATTGCAGCTTTTAATTGGTTTTGATCAGTATCCAGTGGGTCAGCTTGTTCCTTTACAGACAAAATTTCCTGCACAATAAATATTTGCTGTGAAACAATATTGTGAAAAGCGCCATTTTATTTTCATCCTTGTTGTATATTGCAGCGCTGCCGACATCTAGTTTTTTCGGTTTCGTAGAAGGTGTCGGGCTGGCAGACCCGCAGGAAGTAGGATTGTGACCATTTAAAAGCAGGTACTGAGGGGAGTTACAGAAGAGGGGTGCTGTGACCTCTCTAGAAGCCAGTCCAATCGCTTTTTCATCATATCAGTATTTCAAAACACTGTTGCCTGCTCCGGCTGCTCTTTTCTTCAGCTCGTGCTCCATCTCTGTTTACTTTTCTCTCCTTCGTTCTCTATCTCTCCTTCCCTTTTTCGCCTATGTGTGTGCACATACGTGTAGCCTTCTGTGAGAGGATGTGAGGAGAACTGAAAGGATATTATATTTTATTGTATCTGTCATTTTCCTTCTATCTACCATATGACTTCTTAATCCATCTGAATGCATAGAAGATAATGTTTTGGGCGAAATAACATAAGAGGGAAGATAGACTCCCAAGGACCAATATCTTTATTGCTTGGAGGATAAACGGATTATGTCAGCCGTTTTCTACCGCTGACAGCTTTTCTTATTAACCGATTTTATTTTTAATCTGCCGAGGAAGAAATGCGGTTTTATGTCACAATAAAAAGCTGGTCACATCTAATGCTGCCCTCAAACAAACAGATTTCTCAAAGCCTTGCTGGAAAATTTGAAATAACTTTAAAGAGGGGTTTTTGGTGGAGAAAGCGGGCAGAAATTCTTTATCCACAAGCTTGTTCAACTGAGAAGTCAAAGATTTGTGAAGTCCCTTAATGTTGTGGATTTTTTTAGTTAACAGTGTAATACAGTGTAACCATTTGTTCGTTTTGCTGATCGTGTGGCTCCCAAAATATCTACATCATAGCCCAATGAATGTGTGGTTGCTTTGTTTTATGTAGAATACAATTTAGATAGAAGAACTAGTATTAGATGACTTATTTAATAACTTATCATACTTCAACATGTGTTTGCTGTACATACAGTAGTTGGTTATGAGAGCACATATGCTATGTCATATGAGATTATGTGCATGTGTATGCGCTCAGGAGATGCCAGGGATCATCTCAAATGAAACCATTTGGGCAGATTTATATGAAATGGTGTTGGATATATGCGCAGGGAGAGCTATCATTAACCCCAGGGCTTTCCCCTTCTGCTCTCCTCTCTCATTTCATGCT
This sequence comes from Chanodichthys erythropterus, assembly GCF_024489055.1. Taxonomy (NCBI): domain Eukaryota; kingdom Metazoa; phylum Chordata; class Actinopteri; order Cypriniformes; family Xenocyprididae; genus Chanodichthys; species Chanodichthys erythropterus. The sequence continues at coordinate 17,575,249 of NC_090241.1, read as the reverse complement.
CCTGATCTGAGGGTGTGAATTAGCCATCACCTCCGGCAAGCCAACTCAGTTACTGGCTGGACAACATGAAAGAAATACACAGAGCCGCATAAAGAATCCTCTCAAAGCCTCCTCCCTTCCTCCACCTCCCTCTTCTCCCCCTCTCTCCTTGGTAACGTAGAGGGGGAGACCTGTGTCGGGCCCACATTGTCTACACGAACTCACCTTGGCCTGGGCGAGCTGCAGCTGCGTTCAAGAATGGTGTGATTTACATGGCTCTTTTAGAGCCGAGGAGTTAGCAGACACTATTGTCCTTCAGCACTTGGCAAGTGGCGAAAGAAAAATGAACTTTGCGTCATGTTGTATTTGAATCTGTCACGTAAATGCTGGCTATAACTGTGAGCGTCTAACTTGAGGCTGGTGCATGAATGCATAAATCTTATGTTGCTCTTTATTTCAGTCGGTCCACTGACTGATACATCAGATATGAAATGTTTCCTATGGCTTTATTGTACCTCATTTTTTAAATGTACATCCTCCAAGGTTTGCGCATGAAAGCAATTCTTACTTTTTCTGTGAATATTGTGGTACATTTTCATTTGGTACATCATTTACCTACATACTCTGCTATCGAAAGTCTGTTTTGAGGAATTTGGCACACTTATTGGGACTGGATAGTCCTCTTACCCATTTGGGGTTCTTCGAGTCAATGCTTTTAATGTCACCATGAGCTAAAAATTAGACCTTTTGTCTGCTTTCACTTCTCATTCCGAGGAGTTCCATTTTGATCATTAAAATTCTTAAAATATAATGTTAAATCTTACAGATTTTTAACAAATTTGACAAATGTACTCATATGCATTTCTATAAGTTAATAATACTTTGATTCTTTACATTATCTTGAATAATTTTGTCCACCCATTTAGTCCACCTCTGTTAAGTCACTTTATGATTTATGTCATCTGAAATATGTTATTACAACCATTCATTAGTATATGACAAATTTTCAGATTCTCATTCAATGTATGTTTTTTTTTTATTTTTTATTGGCTTAGGTGTTGCAAGTTTACAGCTCAATGTACTAGCTTCGCATATTGCATAGTGCGTTTTAGTTTTAAAACACATAACTTCTGCAACAGTTACGTTTGTCATTTACACTACTCCGGCATTTTCGACCATCGAAAACAGAGACTTTCTAAAACGCTGCAGAGCCTGTTTTAGTTTGAAAACGTCGGGTTGCATTTCAGTGTAAATGAACCAAAATGGAGACTTTTGAAAACGATAGCATGGCTGCCCACGTTTGCTCTGCGTATCCTTGACGACCTTGTAAACAATACATGGACGGTGCATCCCGATTCGCATACTTATTCACTATTCTTTTATGTTTTTTAGTACAAATAGTGCGAGTAGTACGTTCACACAGAAAATTCCAAAAAGAAAAAGTGCACTTTAAATACCCGGATGATGCACTAAATTAACAGAAAAAACAAAGTGTAGAATTTTGGACACTTCATGTACTCAACTGTTGCAGCTTTAATTACGTAGCGGAGGGGGAGGGGTATCAGACTCCATTGTTAAATGACAAAATAACCTTATGCAATTCACGCACTACATGGATGAGTACATAGTGTATAAGTGCATAGTGTATAGTGTGTCATTTGGGATGCAACTGGAGACTGACAGTCTTTGCCGGCTTTGCTGTTATTTTTAACAGCCATTGTGCAGTTAAACTCTGCATTTGAGGCAACTGTTTACATTTCTACGCGCATACCCAGTGTGCATCAACGGTCATATGACATGCGTTTTAGGTCATGTCGTGTAGACAGAGAACGTTTCTGAAACGTTGTGGAAACGCCAATGTAGATGAGGATGTGAAACCTTAACCTGTGGGCCTTAATCTAGTGTAAACAGGGCCTTAATCTATATAAACTTGCATTATTTGAACTGTAAAGATGTTTTAGAGTTTAGGTTGTTTCCATAGACATTGGTGTTGTATCAAAAGAACATGCTACCTCAACAGCATTTAGTTTTATTCTCATCAGATTTTTTAAAACAAATTCAACTGCTGATTCCAAGAAATGTTTTTGCAGCAATGTTTTCTGCTGCAAGGTTTTATTGTATTTCATTTTTGTTAATGGTCTTTTTTGGCTTTAATGTATTGGACAGAGGGACAAAGGGTGGGAATAGGATTATGACATGACACAAACTGGATTCAAACAACAGCTTGTCAATAATACTCTCAGTGAGTATTACAGGGTTACTCAAATTAGAGGATGGTGTTATCGTATGCTTTTGACAGGATCCTATATGGAAATTAACTTTGTGTTGTGATTGAGTGAGATCATCTTCATTGGGAGAGCAGGCTGTACAGTGATGGGAGGTTGGGTCATGGACTTGTACATAATGTTATTATGGTCAGTAGTACCATAATAACATTATACACACTATCACCTGTACTGAGTCTTATAGTCATATTTCAATATAATACTCTCAGGAAGCATCACAAGAAGTAGCCATTGCTTGACAAAATGAAAGTTTTTTTTTTTCACTTTTTTATGATAGATTAGAATATCTCTTTATAATCAGTAGTTATTTATTCATTCATTTATATTTTTACATAATTGATTTTAGGACCCAAAAATGCATAACATTTGCCTTTGACTGAGGCATGGAAATAAGACTTCTCCTATAAGTTTCTATTACGCATATGTTATTGTCAATGTTTTATCATTGTTCACATAGAATGTATAATATAGACACTTAAATGCCACTTTTTTAAATGGCAAACAGGTTGTGTATATGTTTATGTTGATACGTAGAGCATGTAGTAAGATGTCTTTGTCAGAATTATGGGGAGTATATAGCTCTCGCTCTATCTAAGCCTGTCATCCCTCTGTGTATCATAAGCCAACTTTCAGCTGTTTGCATCTAATTTGTGTTTTTAATTGGAGAAGTTTGATTAAACCCAGCCCCAAGTGTTAAATGGCATTAGGCACAGCCATATGTTTTGGTGGCAAATATGCAGATATCCATTTTCATTTTCTTTTTTTCTTGTTCGAGGCAGTCGTTGCTTCCTTTTGCTTGTGAAGTGGCTACGATTGCATCTGCCCTAACCTAACTTAATGTTTCCTGAGTTTTGCTCTCTCTCTCTCTCTGTGACCTTTAATCTAAGACGTACAGAGCGCTCCCAACTATCATGGTTGTCAGTTTGGAAATTGTAATCTCCTCTGAAAAGTCTTTGCGAGTGGAGCTGGATTACTCCGAGATAATTAATCATATTCAGTCGCATGAAAACAAATTTTGTTTACATGTTTAGGATTACGCGCAATGAGGGGAAATGAGTAAAATTCTGCAAGGAGCTCTGTAAGCAAGGTAAAGTGTTTAGCCGCAAAGGATGATCGCACAGGCGGAAGGAAAATAAAATTCTAAATGGCTCATTGAAGCCGCCTCAGGGTTCGAGACGCACTTTCTTCCAAAAACCTGGGCAGTGAACCAGGTGAGCTGCCTTTGACTAAAATGAAAAATATGAAGAATCTTTTTATGCTTTTCACATTCATGCTGGACTTCTCCACGGGCCCTCTTTTAATTTCGCAATCCAGATCTGGTTCTGTTTTTTCTCATTGAAAAGAACACATTCTTCTGAAAAAGAAGAGGGAAAAATCAGTTCCTTTTTCAATTACCCCCATCTACTTCACCTTCTCCCTCCTCCCCAGATTTGCCTCCCTCGGAGAAAGAAAGCAGCCGGAGGGGGGGCCGCTTTTCACTGGCGTTGCGGCCCCCCTCCCTCTCTAATTCATCCAGGCCTCCACTTTTATGCATGAAACACAGAAGTAGATTGAAAGCATTCAGTGGCCATTCAGACATTGAAGAAAAGAGATCCTCTGAGCTTTATTAGATATGAAGATCTACAATAAAAATCAATTTCTGGCCTCTTTATGCAGTTTAAATGACAAAGCTTCCACCCATTCAGTCGGCATTGTGTGGCAGAAAGTAATTCTGCGGCAGTGGGCGAGACAAGAGCCCTGTATACTTTCTGACCCGATTGCAGATTCTAATATGATACAGACCTACTGAGATAATGGCAGGCACTTAATATCATCTGTGGAGAGGAAGAAAAAGTTATCTGATATCTTTTGGGGGGTTAAACACTTTCATGGTCAGAATATTAAGTAGACGAAGACGGACAAGGATTTTTCTGAACGTGGTCCACCTGTATCTCAGAAAACAGCTGAAAATGGAAATCCGCTGTAGAGTCAGACGTCGTGACGGAGTGTGTGGGTTGCTATCTGTGCGTTTCTTCGAGTTTGTCGCTACAATCGGTGTTGAGAAGAAATGGCATATAGTTGCATGTCTCTGGGTATTTATTAGTGTGATGGCATGAATATGAAATACAAAAGTTTGATTTTCTGTCATCTAAAATAGTCTGTAATCATTGTAATCCATCAAATTAGCCAAATAATACTCTCTAGAGAAATAAATGTTTAACACTTTTAGCACAGTGTTAGGCTATTCCACCATTTAGCTAGCGATTTTTAGCACCTTGTAATTGCACTATAGTGTCCTGCGAACTGGAATTAACAGGATATTTGGCCATCTTATATGAGACTGCAAAACACAGTGATGTATAAATCCTGCCAAAGTGGAAATTTACACACAACTTGCATACAGTAATTGATTGTCCAGCGTTTTAATTCAGTTCAGTTCACTTCTGGTTTGGTTTCAAAATGGTTGTTCATATAAAGAACATGAGATGCGACTCTTACAATGGTATTGTCATGGGTCACATTAAAGTAACCAAATCATATTTATTTTCATATTAAATATTGCAACATAGTTTTTTTTTTTTACTAAATTTAGGGGGTTTGTGTACACTAACAAAATTCTTTTGAAGACAACAGCAGAAAATGTCTAGTACAATGAATAAGTTCAGGCCCAAAAACTATACTAACTTCACAAAGAACAATAACAAAAAAAAAAAAAAAGCTCTAAAATTGCTCTATCTCTAAGAGAAAAACGATAACGATATTGTTGGATATAATTTTTATATAAACCGTTTTTATTCAGCTGAAGAATGATAAAAACATTGACAGCCAATAAAAATTCTTCTTACTTTGTGTCCAAGTGAAACACATGCTTAAAATAAATAACTTAGTGTCTATTTAAACTAAGTGCAAATAATGTCCCTTGTTGGCAAATGCTATTTACACTAGCCACCAACCCACCAATATCTTGTTGAGAAACTCAAGTTTTAAAAAAGACAATTCAATGTCTTCAGTGGTGCAACAGTAGAAAGTAAGGCTTGCACACCTGGCTTTTAACACGATCGACGCAGGTTCGAATCTGCCTTTTGCTGAGCTTGCATTTATTTTCAATAAAAATGAGAATAATGTTAAAAGTGGAAATAAACTGCGAACAAGTGTTTAATAACATTGAAAGTGTTTATTGGGTAGGGTTAGGGGAAGGTGTAGGGAGGGTTTTTATTCTCCAAATAAGGCTGAATCCATTTAATAATTTTAATATATATAATCATTTACACTCTATGATATTATTGCATCTTGTTAATGTACAAAAATACTGAAGTGCACATAGTATCTGCCAATATAAAATATAGATAGCATCCAATTATATGTACACTTATTTGCAAAGAACTGATACTTTTACATGGTGTAAATAGAATCTATCTCTATTTTCACTTAGTGTAAAAACCATATAATTGCTATTTACACTTGGTGTAAATAGCATCTATTGCTATTTGCACTTAGTGCAAATGGTCGCTGCCAATAAATAAACATAACGTTGTCATCTGTTGGTGTGAACGCTAACATTATTATCATAGTTAAAAGTGCTAAAGAGGATCTTTTCGTCGACTGAGAAACCAAAGACTGTTACTGAGTTTTTGAAATGAGCGCATGCGTAAGAACAACTCTCCTCCTTCGAAGGAACGCCGCCCAAAACTCGTAAACACTCGTATTGGAACACGAGTGTTTACCACCGGCATTCGCTGTGTCATGTTAGTGGATTCATTATGTCGGAATCACTGCAGGTAACTCATAATCTGCAGTTGTTACTCCTGTCTTCGGACAAAAACCTTGCATGCGGTGCCTGTGTAGTGTGGAAAGTTACTGGAGCGCGCAGCCGCGCTCGTCTCTCACAAGGAACGTCACGGCAGTGATTGACAAGCCAGAGGGCCAATCTTTTACGCGATGATCGCGTAAACGATTGGCTGATGTTTTTAAGGCCCTACCTCGTGCACAGATGATGTATATTAATATTATTCCTTTCAGTGTTCCTAATAAATAGTCTTTAATCAGTTAGTAAAGACAGTTTCAAGTAATATTGCAAAAATGTATAAAACAAAACATCCTCTTTAGCACCTTTAATGTTATATTTATCATTCTTCGTGTGAAAAGAGTTGAATTGGAAATATTAAGCAAATTCTACAATTTTTTTTTTTTTTTTAAATTGCCACTTAAGTTTTAATATACTCTACCACTTAATATATATCAATAAACATTACTCAAAAAATGTGTGCAAAAGTAATTTTGTGTATGACAAATTTAATTTAATTATAAAAATATATTTATATAAATGCATAAGGATTCATTTATACATACATGCATACATACATACATACATACATAAATACGCAGTTGGTGATTTAAAGTGTTAAACTTTTGCTAAACTTGCTTGTTGATATATTTTTCTGTATAATCTCAAAATACTGATTGCCATTTGTGAATAGACAGCCTGACTAAACTGGGCAGAGCACCTTGTGACAACCATAAACTCACTGGGCTGCACAGGTTGTAAGCTCAGCCTGACATTTGGTTTTGACAGAGACCATGTGGTTGGAAGAAAAAAAAAAAAAAACTCCCTCCCTGAACAAGCCTAGCTGTGCTTATCTGTTTTAAGAGCCCAGCTGTGCTAATAGCATAATTCAACAGAGGAGGAGCAGTCTGCTTCACAGTGCCACAAAGGTAATCTGATTGAGTTTAACAGGAAATTAAAGGCAAGACTGGGCTCATGTTAGTTTTAGGCACATCCAGAATAGGGTTTCAGCAGCCTGATAGATAAGCACTTAAGACATGCTGTAAAAGTATATGATGCCTTTTCTCTCATGATATTGTGCAATAAAAGTATCTGAGAGTGTTAAACATTTTCCTCCTTTTCATTACTCAAACGCCGGTAGGCCCAAAAGCCGGGCCTAAAGCAGTTATTCAATGTTGCTATGACGTGTCCTTTCACACTGACTGCTTTTTTTACCGGGAACTTTTAAGTTAATTGTTGCTCTACAGCAACAGATTAACGGAAGCGTTTGTCACGTTATTTTTCTGAGCATCAAGATAAACGATGGAGGTGTTCTAATGAAAAAGGACTCTTGCGGCCTGTGTGTCCGTCTGCGACGCAGACATGCCGATGAATTGGCTTTGCGAATCCCATCTCCAAGGGCAGAGGAATAAATATCAGTTCCAGACTTCTTTCCTCCACGTCACCGCAACCACTACAGGCAAGCGATTGTTTTATTTTAAAGTCTTGACTGCAAGACAAGCTCTTATTTTAAATTAAACTTTCAAGGTCTCTGAGTCATTTATTTTTGTCAAAAGAGAGCCAGAATGAAATTCCGGGTAACAATAATAAATCCTCGGCGGACATAAATAAGTGACAATAACTTCTCTCAGTGTCCTACCGCAACGCTCGCTGGTTGTTTGTTCGTGCAGTGGCATGAGGAAAATCCAAGACATACAGATTCCTTTTCAAAGACTTAAGACGTGGAACAAATTCAGCTTGAAAGGGTTTGTGTCTTAGTTCCTTTGTCTTGGAATCTGCCGTCCTCAGGTAGGTGTGACTTAGAGACATGTCCTCAGGGAAATGGCTTCTCTTTTGGCAGCTGCTGACCACTGAGCTGTGACCGCTGGGTCTTGATTGAAAGATAAATAAACCAAGGTGTCCCGGTGGCTTGAGCTACAGTGAAGAACTGCGAATACTGGCTTTGCCAAAGACGTCTTGCAATGCCCTGGAGAACACAACACTGTATTCACTGAAAACAAAGATGCTATTAGCTAGCTTAGGCACTATCTTCTCTCCACACTACACCTCCCATGACACCGCACACTCCAGTCAGGCCTGCATTTTTACGCTTTTATATATTTATTTATTTTTGTTGCGTTTTCTTTTTCTGCTTTTTCTAAGAAAAACACATCCTTAAAGGGATTATGTTGTTCTGTAGAAGTTAAATAATTATCAATGCTTATTCCCTTCTGATTAGCCGTGCACTCTCTTTTGCTCAAACGTAAACCGTATTATTAAACTGCATTTTTGGAAATAGAAAGGCTTGTTGGATTTCATCCAGCAGATAATGCTTTTCAAATGGGATAATAAAATAGGTGACTGTTCATCTCAGAGTTCATTGACCTAACTGAGTTAAAAGGATACAGTAGTTCACAAAAAATCATGTCTTTCCAAACCTCTATGACTTTGTTAAAAAAAATTATCAAAAATAATGAATGAGGAGGACTGGGGCTGTCAATCTCCAAAATGTCAAAATGCCAACATTAAAGTATTATGAAAGTAGTTCATATGACTTGTGTGCTGTAATTTAAAGCTGCTGGTTAAAAATTACCCAGAATCAATTTTTGAGCAAGTATAACCAGCCAGTGTTCAAAACTATCTCCTTACCTTAGCCTGATTCACAACGGTAAGCTTGTAATAATGTTTAAATTCAGGTGGTACTGGTGGGTTTCCATTGGAAATTCGAGCATCGTCATTACGTCACATATTTTTACATAAGGAACGAGTCTCAGATTCCAGCTGCAGGCGGTAGATCATTTATAGCCTTTTCTCACAGCAGCTGCAGTAATTAAGCGTATCATTTTGATGGCGGATTGTAATCCAGCAAGGTCCAAATGATATTCATCAGTGACAACTGGAGATTCACTCGTAGTCAAAAGCAGAAGACTTCGGACTGCGGAGTGGCTACAGAAATTGAAATCTACAGGTAACGCTAATACACACTAAATACACATAGTCACGCAATGCTGATGTTGTTACATTAACTATTTGAGAATAAAGTATAACATTAATAATAATTTGCACGGTTTGATGTGATCTGAGATAAGCAATTGTTAGATTTAATCACCATTAGCAGCGTGATTGTAATGCTTTCTTTCTCAGTTAATGAGAACAAAAGTGGCAGACATGTTACTTACTTATTTTCCGGTGAAAATTCTTGTTTTGTTCATACTTCCAAGACGTAGAATCTGTGATTTTGAAGTACAGTATCACCAATGTGGTGACTGACAGCAAACATTAGATTCATCCACGCTGAGAAGCCATGCCGATCCACAAACCACCAAAAAATGATAATTCAGAAAAAAAACTGCAATTGCATGTTTCAAACAGAGATGGCGACAAAGAGGCAAAACTTACAGACTGCAGCTTTAAGTATCCTGAAGCTTTGCGACATCTTTGTGTGCAACAGACTGAAAAATCTGTAGAAAAACATATGTCCTCGCTGTATTTTTACAGACTTACCTTAAGTTGTTATTCACTGATATTCTTGACATCCACCCTGTGTGTTCAAAAGTAGCAATGTCTGATTTGTGGATGAATCATTCTTTTGAGTCGTATCTTTTTTAAGAATTGATTGATTCATTTAATGATTCATTTATGAATCAGATCTCTGGTCCAGCTTACTGACTCATTGATCGAGTTGCAACAGTAAACAGCTCATTGGAAAATTGATGACATTACTTAAATTCTATTTTATGGCTTTGGAAAACTTGAAATATTGTGTATGAGTCATATAGACTACTTTTATAAATTGCTTATGACATGTCTATGATGCTTTTGTGACATTTTTGAAGCTTGCACGTCAGTCAGTCTTCATCCACCATGATTGCATGAAAGAGAACAAACAGTTTTTTGTGTTTCAGGGAAAGTTAAATGGGTTTGGAATGACATGAGGTTGAGTAAATGATGACAAAATGTTCATTTTTGGGTGAACTAATCCTTTTTATCGTTGTAGGCACAGAAAGAATTAAATCAAATGGCGAAATGTAAGAAAAACATGCATAAAACAAAGTGATGACTGACAATAAGCGTATTATCATGATGAACAAAATACAGTTACTGTCATATTTGGCTGCAGTAATCACACACAATTGTCAAAATAAAGCAAATCCCACCCTTAGTGTGTTGGACAAAGCTGACAGTATTGCTCTGAGGTGCCATATTCTCTTCCTTTCAGTCCTGTGAACAAAAAAGTGGGTAGCACAGCAAATGCATTTTAAGGATTGCCAAAGCATGATCGACACTTGCATAGTCTACAGGCATCTTGACACCAATCATTTACATAAACATTGTGCTGCACACAACATTATTTTGCATCCTAGTTTAAGTATGCCTATTTATTGAATTATGCAAATTGATTCTAAAATATTCATCTTTTGTCTCTCGTCACACATGACAAATGACAAGGAACAACAATGATCGTCAAAATGCAAACATCTGAGTCATTTATGAAACATGATAATGAGTGAATCCAGAGGGGAAACATATTTTCCAAAGGGATGTGACAATGGAAACCGTGAGAGATGTTCGCTGATTGTGTGAAGGTGACACAGGGACAACGTTTACCAAAATGTTACCCTGACATCATCATCAGTGTAGTGTTTAAATACTGGCGAGATCACAGTCGCTGCTCGGTTCAGCATCAGTGTAAAGCGTATCTATGCTGGACGAGTGGAAAAAGTTATGCTACAAAAGTTATTGCACCTTCCAATAGATAAGGCATTGAAATAATTTTTAATTTCGTCAATCTACTGCATTCATTCAGTAAGTAATAGAAATAAAAAAAAAAAAAAATGTATTACCTTAATTCATCTGTCACAATGATGATAATGCCTTTGAATTATGTTAATTTGTTTTTAGCAACTTATGTACAATTAAATGTTATTAATGAATTGGCATGTAACTCTGATTTGACCGACAACCCTAGTTTTTGTTTCAACTCAGGTTTGTAGGATCGTATTGTGAAGGCTTTGGTTTCAACCCCAAATCCCCCTCAGTGTGTGGACACAGAAGTTTGAATCTTTTCATTGCGCTTAAAGTTTGAGTGCGTACTCAGTGCCAGTTCTCTACGGTTACCACTTCGCTCCCTCGCCCCTCTCTTTTTCAAAAATAAATCAAAGGGGGTATTAGGCAGCAGGGTTATCCCCGCCACTTTGCTGGAGGCTGCTGCTAATCTGTGCGTTTTGGAGAAACGAGGTTAGTTAAGCATTTTAATGGCCCTAGTCCTGTGGTAATTAGGCCTGGCCTAGAGGGAGCTCTGCTTGAGCCACTTGGGCCCTGAAATCAAGCCAGGGAACTAATGCCCTCGCACACACACAATGATCCTGAACTAATTCCCTGAGTAAACATTTTCTTTCCCTTCTCCTCATGGTGGCTTTCTCTTTAAAGTCCTCAAAAGGCCAATTCCTTTTTCTCTCTTCCCTTCTTCTCTTCTTGCTCTCTCATCTTTCTCTGCCATTCGTCCCTCCCTTTGCTATCGTTTTTAGAGGACAATTTTTCTTCTCTTTCTTCTCTTCTCTTTCTTTCTTTCTTTCTTTCTTTCTTTCTTTCTTTCTTTCTTTCTTTCTTTCTTTCTTTCTTTCTTTCTTTCTTTCTTTCTTTCTTTCTTTCTTTCTTTCTTACTATATATTGTGTATATAGTGTTAGGGTTATTGTTATTCTTTTGGTTTGTAAATTCATTCGCAAGCTGTGCATTGAGGGCTTAAACATCAAGACCTTTTTCATTTTGGACAAATGATGGACTGTTTTTGGATGACTGGATGGACTGACCTCAGACGAACAGGCGAATCTCAACATAACACTGACTGTTACGTAACAGTCGGGATCATTAATATGTACGCCCCCAATATTTGCATATGCCAGCCCATGTTCAAGCATTAGACAAGGGCAGGACATCTGGATGTGCACAGCTGAATCATCAGATAAGCAAGCAAGGACAATAGGAAAAATGGCAGATGGAGCAATAATAACTGACATGATCCATGATAACATGATATTTTTAGTGATATTTGTAAATTGTCTTTCTAAATGTTTCGTTAGCATGTTGTTAATGTACTGTTAAATGTGGTTAAAGTTACCATCGTTTCTTACTGTATTCACGGAGACAAGAGCCGTCGCTATTTTCGTTTTTAAACACTTGCAGTCTGTATAATTCATAAACAACTTCATTCTTTATAAATCTCTGCAACAGTGTGTAATGTTAGCTTTAGCCACGGAGAACTATCAAACTCATTCAGAATCAAATGTAATAATCCAAATAAATACTATACTTACGCGATTAGGCATGCTGCATGATGGATACTTTGTAAAGAACAATTTTGAGGGTTATATTAGCTGTGTGAACTTTGTTTATGCTGTTAAAGGCGAGCGCGAGCTCCGTGGGCGGGGAGCGTGAGCATTTAAAGGGGCCACAGCCTAAATCGGCTCATATTTAATGATGTCCCAAAATAGGCAGTTAAAAATAATAATAAAAAAAAATCTATGGGTTTTTTTGAGCTGAAACTTCACAGACACATTCAGGGGACACCTTAGACTTATATTACATCTTTTAAAAAGACCTTTAATTTCTACATATAATGATAGTTTTAAATACACTACTGTTCAAAAACCTGGGGTCAGTCTAATGACTCCAGTCTTCTGTGTCACATGATCCTTTTTTCAGATTTTTTTTTTTTTTTTTTTTCAGAATTCTTTGATAAACGTGAAAAGAGCAGCATTTATTTGAAATAGAAACTTTTTGCATCAATGTAAAAGTCTATCACTTTCTGGAAAAAAAAGGGGGAGGGAGGTTAGTATTTTGAGCTAAATTTCAGGTTAAATTAACATTTATGTATTATGAACAAAGTATAATAAACAATGAACAATAGTATTTTTAAGTTAACATTAACAGTAATTAATAAATTCTGTAAAATTTGTTGTTCAGAATACCTAATGCATGAACTAAAATTATCCAACTGAACCTAATTATAAAATGTTACCTTAACTGTTAAAAACAAAAAAAACAAACAAACAAATAAAATCATATATCATATAAAATTATATATAAAATCATAATCATATTTTATATCATTTTATAAGCATAAAATGACAGTACAAGATATACAATAATATATAAAACACTATAGCATGTTAAAAATGACATATAATAAATATATTTTCTCAACCTCCATTGCTATAGACCTAATGTGCCAGAGAAACAAGTGCGCATCCATCTTTAGAATTTTATCATTGAACTTCTGTTTTTGCGTAAATCTGTATCTTTCTATGGCATCGCTGTTGAAAAGTAATTAGCCGGTGTAGTGGATTTACTTATTGTAGAGTAAGCGAAAGTTATCATGATCATTGTACTATTTGACGCGGATGTCATAATAAATGTCAGTAGAACAGTAAGATTTTAAAACGAGCAGTTCATTCATAAATCCTTAAAGGATTAGTTTACTTTAAAATAAAAATTTACCCCAAGATTTACTCACCCTCAAGCCATCCTAGGTGTATATGACTTTCTTCTTTCTGATGAACACAATCAGAGTTATATGAATTGATTAATGGCTGTGAACAGGACCTACAAGTATGAAGCTCATTCATCCATAATAAACGTATTCCATGCCTTTCGCAGTTTAAAACGCTTACTCTACGCCTTCCGTATTCAACTTCCAAAAAAGCGTGACTGATGCCACGTTTCTTCGTAAGTTGAGATGGTCTGGTGGAAGCTAGATATTTTACTTTATGATTTGTTAAATATGGATATTTTTCTTACACAAACAAATGCTTCAGAAGGCCTTTATTGGAGTGTGTGGAGTATGTTTATGATGAATGGATGCACATTCTTGAGCTTCATACTCATTTGTCCCGTTCACTGCCATTATAAAGCTTGGACACATCAGGATATTTATTAATATAACTCCGATTGTGTTCATCAGAAAGAAGAAAGTCTAAAACACCTAGGATGGCTTGAGGGTGAGTAAATCTTGGGGTAAGTGAATTAATCCTTTAAGATCTTACAGTCATGCTATGGAAATACAAACGGGAAGACAGAACACAATGAACGCAGTGCTGAAAAGGGGCAGAGCTACATAAGGTCTATAGCCATGAACACTTTCAAACACTCTCTTTATTGCCTTTCTCCTTTCTCTGAGCATCTAGAGACCCTTGGGCCTGAGCAACCATTGTGACCTCACACAAAAGCGACACATTACATTTGAAGTGCTGCATATCTTTCTGGACTCATATTAGTCATACTCGGTTGATGAAAAAAGAAATGGCTTGCTTAATTAAACTAAAAAAGATAAACAGGCCTCAGTGTTAAACATTCAGGAAGCTTCTACACTCTGCTCCATGCTCTGTTTCACTTGCCTGTTCAGTGTGTTGCTGAAAAAAATAGCTGTACACATGTCTGAATGTCAGATTAGACCATAATAGACAGGGTCAGAGAGATCAAGGTATTAAACTCTGTTGTTCTACAAATATCAGTTTTGGAGTGTGAATGCTCAGGTATTGCTGTGTTTTAGACAGGATCAGGGTGTCTGTGACAGTAGTGAAGTGACATGAGGACCCCGAGGTGTATGAGACACTGAAACGGGTTCATCTTTTCCAGGAATAGGGCTTGTTTGGCTCACAGTCAGTGGCTTTGTCAGAGTCATCTTCATCTCTCCTCTCCGCGTGCTAAACGCTGCCCCGGGCCACTGTGTCAGGAGGTATTTATCTCCTCTGTGTGCGTATATATGACTGACGGCATATAAGTGTGTGCGTATAGGTCTCAGAGGACGATTCTTTTAGGGGACGTCGGATTTCTATGATTACCTTTTATGGCCTCAGTACTTTCTGATTAATGCCACTTGCTCTGTGACTCGCTATATAAATAAAATCTGCAAATAATGCTCCTTTGAATGTATGATGTCTGTGTTATCGCATGGGCGCAGTACATCATTTAGGAATCCAGTTCATTATTTCTTTAATGTGTGTGCTGCAGTCTAATTTTTCACTACATTATAATTAGGAGATATTAATGGCTAAGAGTCAGTTTAGTTAACTTCCATAAATTTAGCTTGAGCTGTCAGTGTAGAAGCAGTTGTCAGTGGTAGTTTAGGTTGATTCGCCAAATTATTTTAAGGGAAAGAACAAAACAAACATGATGTTATAAATGTTTGCATATAAAAAGCCAAGCACTAATCTCGGTGTGTTATACTGCATGTACTGCGTTCGGTACATGTTAAACTCAAGCGACAGCTTTTGTAGTGTTGATTCCCATATAAAATAATAATAATACCAGCTTGTTCCTTCTTTTTAAGTAAATGGGGCTAAACTATAACTATAAACTACTCACTGTTTCAATTGTATAGCCACAAGACATAATGTATTTGTTAACATTTGTTAAAAATCACTTTCTAACCTTTTCAGTGTAAAGTTATTTCAATTTTACTTCATTGCTTTGACAGTGCAATGCATAGAGCTCTAAAATGACTATAAAAATGATGAGAACATTGTTACAGCACAAATATGTAATAATAAATGCATTTTTAATTAATTAATTCATAAATAAAATAATACATGTTAATGAAACAATCACTCAAAAAAGGACATTTCACTGTTGTTAGTTTCACTCAAACCATCCTTGTTCACATTACTTAAAAAACTCATGTAACCACATGAACTTAATTTAACTGAGTTGTTTCTACTAAAAATGTGTATTGTCAACTTTACTTAATAAGTGTTTGTTCAGTCAACTTAACATTGCTGAGTGAAATTATAACATTCAAACAATGGCTTCATTTACTTACTCCATTACTCAACTGCAAGTGCTTCTCTGTAACCTCAATTTTTCTTAATTTTTAGGGAAAAAGTACATTTTTAATATAATTATTGTGATAATCAATACTATTCCACAAATTGTGTTTAACATGCATTATTCCTGTGACAAATCCAAATGACAAATAAAACATAAGCTTTTATAGGGTATACAAATCATTAATGATTTTAAAACCTTTTTTGATCCCTTGCGAGGTATCCCCTATCCAAAATTTGAAGTTAGATAACTATTTTTTATGTATAAATGCCAATTTATACATTAGTAATAAAAATCTAATTTATTTAAGCACTTCATTTTATTATTTCTTGCTGCCTTTAACATAATAATGCCAGGCCTTTTTGTTTGACCTGTACTCTGGAACACTTAAAACTCAAAAAAGAGATCAAATGTGGGCATGTGAGTGAATAAGTTGGAAACATTTGTGACCTGATCCAGCAAAATGAGTCACAGTGACCCAAATTTCAAAATTGAGATGTTGGTATCAATGGAAAGATGAGACAATAAGCTTTAAAATGATATCCTAGTCAAAGGATGGTTTTAAAGATATACCCATTTGAATTATGGTTGTCTGCCCTCTTTTTCAAATTGAAAACCTGAGAAAATCGCTTTTAAAGTTTTTTCCCCTTTTTTTTGTTTGTTTCTAAGCTTTAAAATTATATCTATTTTGTGTTATTCCACGTTGGAGAACGAACATGGATGGGTCCGGGAACATTGGATACACACTTCATCCCTGAGAGATGAGAGACATGTTTTTAGCCAAGTATGTTAAATCATTCCGTGAGTAATATCTTGTGATCAACGCAATATATTACATTGATTTTGGATCCGTTTTAATCTTGAGAATCTGCTTTAAATATTGTGCGATTTTTATGAAGTTATGAGCACGTGAATTATACATACTTGTTGTATTCAGTTAGCGGCTGTGCTATTTTTGTTGTAAATGCATATTACTCAGACTCATTAGAGGGTGAAAACAACGCAACAGAAGCTTGATATGAAAGCTTAAAGTCTCTGGTTTTGTATGCAAAAAGAATTTTTGTGCTACCTATATGGATTCAATTTTTATTGGCTTTTAAAGAGAGATCTGACTCATTTCGCCAGATCGGGTCACATTTTGATATCTGAGAGAGTGTGTGTCATGTGCTATTCTTTGCTAATAACTTTCTCTGTCAATTGGTGATGTGAAATATCTGTTTTGTCTCTAGACTGTGTGAATGTGTGGGATTGTCACATTGTGGTAAGAGAGGGTCAGTGGTAGGACTGATGGTCGGGCAGATATGTATGTGTGTTTATGTGTGTGTGTCTGTGGGGGTTGAGGCTGGGAGGCTGAGGTGGAATTGATGGATAAGGTTAGCTGAGCTATCAGACAGAAACATCACAATCAAGCCGTCAGCTCAATGCCTCCCTCTCCCTGCTCTCTTCCTCTCTTTGATAAACACAGGAATAGGATTACAATTTGGACAGGTCCTGGGGCAACAGGGAAGGACTGCCCAACCTTTCAGCCCACACCGAACACGCATCACACAGCAAAACAGCTCAAAGAAACACCTTCTCCTAACAGTTACACACACACAACAGGCTCGATGTGTGTGTGGGTCAAGTTTTGCTCGCTTTGTGGGGACCAAGTGTCCCCACAAGGATACTAAAAACTGTAGACACGTATTGTGAAGACCATTGAATTAAGTTAAGAACAGAGTAACTCTATTCTAAGGAGACTGAAAATGTTATTAACTCTATATAAAAATGATAGAAGTGAAGGGAAAGTTCCCACAATGATAGAAAAACAGTTTGTGAATGGCATATATGTAGTTAATATATATATATATATATATATATATATATATATATATATATATATATGCCATTCTTTTTATCTTTCTATTTATCAAAAATCTTTAACAAATTAGTAATTTCCACTGAAATATTAAGAGACACAACTGTTTTCAGCATTGATAATAATAAGAAATGTTTCATTTAGCATTTTCTCAATAATATATGCAATTTGCAATTTCTATTATATATATATTATAGAAAATGGTTATTTTAAATCATGATGATATTTCACAATATTAATGTTTTACTGTATTTTTGATCAAACAAATCCAGCCTCAGTCATAACAATCTTACTCTAACGTTTGCATGTAAGTCCAAAATTTATTTTGACTTACATGCAGTCCTATGAATACATTCTGCATTAATTGGTTCTTTTTAATAATTATTTAAAAATTGTTTAATTAACCATGAATAATGAGATGAAATTAATTAACTCTGCATCCAAAAAGGGAAAGGACCATGGAAGTTGTGTCTCAGATGAGAGATAATTAAAAAAAAAAAAATGTTGACTCACTTTGAGAGTTTCCTTCTGCCCAAAAGTAGTGATGATTAATAATTAAATGTCAACACAAAAGGTCCTGTGTACATGTAGCACATAAGCGGTCCCCTGACAAGCCCGCAGAGGACGTTCTGTAAACTGTTCCAAACCAGTGGAGGAAAAGCAAAATAATGTTTGGAGACCAACGGCAGGCAGCAGGCCAATTAAGATGTATTAATTAAGGAGGAGGTGTGAGAATTAATTTCTCCAAGCTTGATGCTCTGCCATTTTTTTGCTCTTTTATCTCATTATCTACAATAAAGAGGAAACTCTCACTGTGACCTAGAATGAGAGAAAGATTTCTTTATTCTCTCACTCTGTGAATCGGTATTCAAGTGAACGCTTGGGCGAACAGAAATTACCGATCTGCCTGCTCTCTTTGGCAGCTGTACCTGCTCTATATTAGACGGATGGACGGATGGCAGTGTGACCTGCTTTCCTTTTTTCTCTCATTTACATGTGCATATATTCCCATTCTCTCTCTGCAATCGCCCCAGGAAACTTCTATTATTCCCGTGCTGTTTCATCGACTCTGATTCTTACTTGCCCTTTCTCTACTGCTCTTGGTTTTCTCTCCACTCTCCTTTTCTTTGTGTCTCTTCTTCTCTCCTTCTGTTGCTCGAATGGTTTAGAGTCAAATGGCAAAATTATGCTTTACCCTGAAGTTTATAGTCAGTGGTAATGGGATGATAGTTGGTTTTATCACTTTTCCAACCAAAAATGACCACAAAATAACGAATAAACACCCCTCACAGATAGGCTACATATAAGGACAGTGTCTGTCTATTATGAAGAGAATAGAATAAGTCCTACATACAAGCTTGCAAAATTAAAATAGTAGCATCTTTAGTCTTTTGTCTTTTTTTCCCTTCACATTGTCTACAAAATAAAAGATAAAAATAAGGTCACAACAATAAGATCTTATAATTTATGTGTCACATTTGAGCAAATATGCTTTAAAGGAATAGTTCACCCAAAAATAAACTTTTTTTTTTTTTGGTCATTTTCTCAATCTCATATTGTTGAGAGACTTCTGAAGAATTTAAGCCAACTTTTTTCCAATTAACGTTAATGGTGTATGGAAGAGGATTGGGCCAAGCAATAATAAAAAAATGAAACCATTACGAGATTAAAGTTGTTAAATTTCAAGAAAAAACTCGTTAAATTTCGAGAAAAAAATCGAGATAAAATGTTGAGAATAAAATCGTTAAATTACGATAAAAAAGTTGTTAAATTACAAGAACAAACTCGTTAAATTATGAGAAAAATGTTGTTAAATTTAGAGGAAAAAGGCGAGATAAAATGTTGAGAATAAACTCATAATTTAATTTAAAATTTAACGACATTTTTCTCATCATTTAATGAATTCGTTCTCATCATTTAACAACTTTTGTCTCGTAATTTAACGAGTTTATTCTCAACATTTTATTTCAACTTTTTTCTCGTAATTTAACAAGTTTAATCTCGAGATGGTTTCATTTTTTTTTATTATTGCTTGGCCCTAATCCTCTTCCGTAATGGTGAAAGAAAAAAAAAAAAAACTCATAAAACTCATAAAAGTGGTCACTATAATGTGTGTGCTATATTAAAAGTCTTCTAAAGCCATTTGATAAGATTAAAAAAAAAAAAATCCATTTATATCAGCTCAGTGAAAAACAAGGAATAATTATTTATATTTTGGTCTGTTCCTCACATAACTATTCATATGTGGTCTCAAAAGGCTAGTGCACAAGTCTACTTTTCTGGAGCTTGAAAACAGTCACTTGAATTGTCATTTAATGGGAAAAGAGTGATAAAATTTCTTATTCTGCGTTCTACAAGAAAGCTGTACAGTTTCGGAATAAATTATGAAAATATTTGGTGTGCACTATTCCTTTAATTAAAAATATAGCAAAATATAGTGATTTGACAAAAGCACATGAATGTGACAGTTCAGAATAAAATGAAAGATAAACTGATCTATGTTGTCCTCTCATAGCCTAATTAAATGTTTAACAGAAAACATAATTAAGAGTGGAGATCCTCTCTGTGTTTTCAATTAGGCTTTAATTATCACTATATTCCTGGCTTTAGGTAATCACTGCCATGTTGTGTCTTTGTTTCTGAGGAATTAAAGACTTGCTTGGCAAAGGGAAGTTGAAGCTTGCTTTGTGTCTTTCTCTGTCCCTCTTTCTCTAACATCTGCAAATGGGATCATTGCATTGCAAGGAGGAAAAGCAGTAGAAAACTGTGTGGTAAGAGCATCTATGCGAAAACATGACAAAATCTGGGCTAACCTCCGAGCAGTCTTGCTGAAACGATTCTCTTCCCAGCCGTCATCTGCTTGCTGTCTACTGTGTGTCGTCCAACGCGGGGCCAGCCAGGGTTCTTGCCGCGAGACCGTGCGAGAAAGGAGGCATTGCCATCCCCTGCCAAAGTAGGCAAGCCAAAGAAATGCCTCCTACTGAAGGAGAGTCTGGCCCAATTGGACGACATCCCCAGTATGTAATTCCCTGAGAGTGTTTGGCACTACCAGGGCTTGACTCAATCAGGTGTTTGAGGCCTGAAGGAGGCCCAGCTCATTATCATGCCAGAGTACAGAAGGAATTCCTCCACAGGGGATGAGAAAGAACAGGCTTTCTTTGATATAGCCATTCCCACTTGGATGGTAGCACAGAAATAGATGGCATCAGATCAGTACAGTCATTCATCATGGCTACTCTACTAGCCCGATCCTCCTTCACCTCTGCCACCGGTGAGGGATTCAAAGACAGACATTAGAGTTCCCACTCATGCTGCAAGTTAAGGGGGAAAGATGAGACCCACAAGAGCATATGGTCACATTTATTCCTAAACATTTGTTAGAATGTTTTTTAGACAAACACACCATCAGTTTAAGCTATTTCGTTACAGTCCAGTTCTGAATGTGAGATTCATCAAAGCCTGTAGGACAATTGTTTCAAAAGATTCAGACTTGAATTGAGAATACCTTTTAAATACGGGTTAAATTCTTGTATCCTTTTGAACAACTTTCAAACTTGACCAAAAAATAAAAAAAATAAAATAAAAAAATGTCCTTGTTTATAGGACTTATGGAATAGATACATTTGTTTTCACTGAAATGTAGTAAATTCTTCAACTTCCCGAGGGGTGTAGACAAATCAATTTGATTTACAACTTTCAACTTTATAAAAAGGGAACCAATTATTAAATTTTGAACCCTGCTGGCCGCAGTAGGACCATTAATACAGGAGAATGTTTCTCTAGCACATTGTAAGAGTGTTATCTCTGTGGCGGGAGGCAGCGTGCAACCTCTGTTCTTCACATCAGGACGTTCACAGACCACAGGTACACACAAGAGAGGACAAACACTCCAATCGCCCTCCAACAACAACTTCTGTCTGGCCTTATCTGGAAGCAGGGCCTCACTCCCCTCTCCAACAGAGAGACAGACAGAGCCCTGCATTTAACAAGAGACCTTTGGCTTCTCCGTCCACTGCAATTGCACTTGAATTGTTCTGGTCTTTCTGAGCAATGTGTAGAAGGTCTGGCTGAGTTGTGCTTTGACATTTCCCCATGTGTTGTTTTAATGATTGGGGTGAGGAGTGCTTACAGGGTCTCTTTTCAGGGAGCAGCTCCTGCTCTTCAGATAAGCTGACATGGCATGCTTTAGGAAGCACCCTTACACAGAGGATAAGACAA
The DNA here is from genome assembly GCF_024489055.1 of Chanodichthys erythropterus. Taxonomy (NCBI): domain Eukaryota; kingdom Metazoa; phylum Chordata; class Actinopteri; order Cypriniformes; family Xenocyprididae; genus Chanodichthys; species Chanodichthys erythropterus. The sequence goes on along the minus strand of NC_090241.1, from coordinate 17,553,344 downwards.
GAGCAGGAGATATGCTAAGCGAGGGGAAGCTGGCTGGGGATGATCTATTGTTAGGTGAGCGTTGGGAGATTAACGCACGTGGCTGCAGGTGCTTTATCTGCCTGTGAAACTTGCCATCAGCTCACCTTTATCCAACAATGACAAATACAGAGTGGACAACTCTTCCTCCGCGAGCTCCGCTGTATTTATGCCAGGCTCTACATAATCACACACGTCAGCATCTCAAAAGTTCCCCCGATGGAAAGAAAAGAGGCTGAAAAGAGTCAAGAGATGGTCCACAACAGGTAAATGGATTGTGAGGGAGGAGAACGCCGGTGGAGAGGACGGTTCAAGAAGAGTGTGAGAGAATGAAGAGACATGGGAATAAAAAAGATAAACAGTTTGACCTCGCAATTTTGCCAATTTATACTGGCCGCCGTTCTTTCTCACCCCTCTCGTCTCCTTTCTTGCCCTCAGCCCTGTGTGGGACCAATCCTTTTTGGAGGGATAAATAGCATTGCTGTGCTTTAATAGCCCCAGTCCCAAACAGCCGGCCAGGATAAATAAAAGGAACTTTACCCATTTATCTCATGGAGAAAGGAGTTCCTATTAGGGTCCCTATAGCCACAGGGTCTTTCCCTCCCTGTCTGCACAGCTTTGGAGATTGCCTGTTTGCTTTAAGATGGTATTGAGAGCTCACCAGGACAATTACACGCAAAGGACCCACCTTCCCCCCACCCTGGACCCCCCCTCCACCCCTCCCTCCACTCATCACAGACTTGTCCCTCCTGTACCTCTGTGCCAGTGTTGCAGAAGATGCTCCTGATAAGGCTGGATGCATGCGTGTGTTTGTCTATGTGTGTGTGTTAGGGAGGTACAACAGAGTGGGGGCAAAGTGATAATGGTTGGCTGAATGGTTTGGAATAAAGTATCATGGCAAAGCGCCTGGAGTCAGACAGTCAGGGTAGTAATGCAAATGGTTTTCACCCCAGCTCTTCGTCTGGCATAATGATAGCCCTCCAAACAGTATGTATGATGAAACAGAGCGAGGGAAAGATATAAATAAAAATAGCACACCTTCACAGAAAATGACTTTATGTTGCCTTTGGGGATCTTCAGACACACCTTTGTACTTTCCCTGTAGGCACTGTCTATTCCTCCTTCTATCCCCCTCTCTCTGTATGATTTTTTTTTTTTTCATTTGATAAGGCGCAAAGTAGATATTTCTGTGAGGAGCAATACAGGCTGATGAAAAGAGAGAGTGGTGGGGTTTAAACAGACCTAACCTCTTGCCTGCCATGTCAATCTCATTTCAGTCTGGTTCAACAGATCAAGATGCTTATTTCCTCCAAAAAATAGAGAAATGAATAAGGAGAAGATTTCTTCCACATTTATCTCATAGAGTCACAAGATATAATATAGAGAAAAGGAAGCTCTAGATACATCATGGGATTTGATTAAATATTTACTCTGATTTGTTTGAAAAAGTTAATTTCGAAAAGATTCCATGTCCTACTTATTCGGTAAAGTAGAGTTGCAGACAAAAAGACTTCTCTTGCCGAATAAGTCACAGCAGAGGAAGGGATACATATTTCTCTGCTTTTGTTTGTGCCGAAGCTGCTTCCTCCAAGGAGACTGTCTTAACGTGGCTGAAGACTACAAATTCAGAGCCAATGAGTGTGTAACATAAGGAAAAGGAAGTGATTTTGTAAATCTCCCATCACTAAGGGAAGAGCTGGGAATGCTGCTGGTGATCTTGGATCAGACAGAGGAATCTCTGTGCCGATATTTGGATTCTTCTAGGCAGAGACTATGGCATAGACAGGACTAGCCAGGATGCAACAACATCTCAGTGCATATCAGTGCTTAGAGGATGTAATGTATTCAGCCCCATCCCATGAGGCACCTAAAATATTGTAACATAACAACAGTGGTTCAGAGATTAGTTGACAGCTAAAATCATGCATCTTTGGCATTACTTTTCACACTTGCTAATAATGCCACAGTATATGGCCTTTTCAAAAATAAGGCTGCACTGTCTTTAAGTCCATGCTCACAAATGTTCTAGAATTTTTTTTTCCACTTGATTTTTTTTAGAAAGCGTATGTTGAATATTGGGTTAAACTTTATTTTTAGGTGACATAGTTACATTGTAATTACTTACATAAGTACTGAGTAATATTAATTAACTACACTACTTACTATAGAGTTACGGTTAGGGTTAAGGTTTGGTTTAGGGTTAATTACTTGTAATTATGCATAATTCAAAATCATTACATAGTAAGTAACTATGTAACTAGTAACTACATCATTGTATCATGGCCAAGGTGCACAACAAACTGATCAGACTGTACTTCCATCACAGCCTCATTTTAATTTGTGTAAAATTAAATGTGCCATCTAACCTGACTAAGAACCATTGGCACAGTATTGCTTTCATTGATTTTTTTTTTTTTCCCCTAGCAATCAATAGTATAACTTTTATGTTCTGAAGATTAAAAAAATGACAACAGTTGAGTTCGTTCTATTCAGCGCTTTGCTACCATGACTGTCTATTAACCTGCCTAAAAAAATGAAGAGTTAATTTCCAGCCCATGACGAAGCTTAACAAGCTGAGTTTCCTGAAGTTCCTCCTCTCCTTTGCAAGCAGCTGGGGTAGCCACTTTCAGTCAGGCTATTATTGGCCATCTCTTTTTCTCTTACAATGCCTTTGTAATATATCATTAGGCTTCCCAGTGTCCTAATATCTCCACAAAGTTTCCTAAGGGTGCCTTCCGCCAGCCGTTGCTAAGTGGTCTTAGCCGGCTGCGATAGGGCCGTGTGCTGAGCAGGTTCTAGAGATAGGGACTCTCCGGTGGCGCGGCTCCTCTCCCAGGTCTCTCTCTGGCAAAAAGCTAAAGAAAGGGAATAAAAAGGGGTTGGGAGAGAATGAAAAAGAGGCAGGAGGGAATTGACACAGAGCTTGGCTACACGCCAGCGCCGGCCTCCTTGCGTTTAATGTACGAGCGGGGATTTATTTAAACAGTGAGAAGAGAGGACAGCTTCACAGCGCCAGATTAATTCCGCTTTTTTATTCAGAAAATAAAAGAGACTTTGAATTATTAAGAGATAGCGGGATTAGGAGCCTCTCTTTCCAACCCCAATCTACGCTCCTTTTAATTTCCACTTCATTAGAATTCTTTTTGAAGTATTTTAATGTGGACAAAGGGAGAGAAAGAGAGAGAAAGCACAAAATATTAAATATCAGTTAAACTGTATTAAACATAAGCCAGGGCCTCTATTCCACCCTCTTCTTTTTTTCATAGTCATAGTGATCCTTCCCTCTTGCTTCTCAATTATCAACTTTTATTGTAGGTTCAGCCAAGTGCAGAGCGGAAGATTTTTCAAATGAAACGGCTTCTATGGTCTATTCATGCGGAGGGCTCCAGGGCTGTGGCTGGTTCTTGCTCTTGCTCGCTGTTTAAAGTCCCCTCAAATGTGTCAGTCAGGGCTGGCATCAAGCAGTTTGCTCATATAGCATTGAATTTCATGGACGAGGCCAATGTCCAGTTCAAAAGGTCACGGAGTCGCGGAGTGGTGTAACAGTAGCAGTGTTTTAATTGGACAATACAGTTGCTTCCCTCATCAAAATAAGGCAGTACTGTAAAAGAAATAAGTTGAGGGGGGTGACCGATTGTGCTCCACTGAAAGATGGCAGCTAGTACACAAACAGTTTGATGGCAATGGCTTATTTTTTCCTTCCTTTTTTCTTCTAAGCGGTTTTGGGATTGTTGCTTTTCTTCGCTCTCGTCCTCACACGATTGGCGATATCAGTGGCGTGGGCTGTATGCCCTCTCCAGCTCTCAGCAGAGGCTAAAATGTGATTGTGGTGGAGGATTCTCTCTCTGTCAGGCGACCGGCTCCTAATCTCTGCCAGGCTTTGTGTGGAGGGATTACCGCTAAAAGTGTTAGCGCATATTTACAACTTCTCCAGTAAACTCACAACAGCCTCTCCTGTTGAAGGAGCCCAGCCACTGCGGCTAAGCCACGTTTAGCATATGTAATCAAGGCCTTTTAAACAACTGTATGTATGTGTGTATTTAGTCTCAAAGAGATGAGCACTGTTTGACCTGCCAGTTTAAATACTGATTTGCTGGAAACACTGGATTACCTGTGTAAACTAGAGATGAGTGTGTTTGCTTATTGTATTTGTGTAATTTGCACCTCACATAGGGCTCTCAAGGGATGGAGCGTTGAGCGCAGTGCATGGCTGCTCAGTTGCCCCAACATGTTGTGCAGTTTGGCTCAGATTTTCTGATCTTGTGATCAACTCTTAACAATTAATATGAAATATTGTATTATAAGAAATAAAATAAATAGATAAATAGTCCTTTTGCATTCATGTTGGTGTCATATAGTTTTGAAAAAATTAAGTCACCCCACAAAAAAAAAAAATTGATACAGAAATTAAAGCCATGCTCATAATAAAATAGGTGTTTTCAAGTGATTGTATGTAAAATAAAATAAACATTAAGAGACAAGGGACAAAAAAAAAAAAATCTGTCATTTTCCTAAGAAACAGCAGATGTTGTAATGCTATACGATGAGTTTACAGACTCTCTTCATTACTAGAGCTTTCCTCTCTCTTTCGGCCTCATTCTCTCGCCCCTAAAAGTGCTATCTTTTGTCAGCAATAAGTGTAGTTAGTCTATAATGTCGTTTGTGGAGTCGCAAGTGTCTTTTTTAAATAACTAATGCAAACAAAATGAAGAGCCCTGTGCGTCCATGCCGTTGGCTTCTCACTAGCATCTGCTGCTTATCAGCAGATCAGGACGCTGCCATGTGATTTAAAGCCTGACGAGGTGGCCCTTGTGTCTGTCTGTTGTTATTGAAATAAAGCTGGGGACCCGTCGCCCCTCTGTACCCCCCACCTAACCCAAACAAGTGTATCTGCAGAAACACACTGGCTTGTTATGGTAATGACCAGTGTGTGTGCTTTGTGTGTGCGTTGGTTGCGTGTTGGTTTGTGATCTCCCCCCCAGAGTATTTTGGGAGCCTGCTCCCATTTGATGTACACTCTGAAAATCTGTATGGCCCAAGGGGACAGCGCTAAACATGCTAACAATGCTAGCAGTGCAAAGCTTGACCTTTTTGCACTTGTCTAGCTGATGGCAAAAGGAAGAAGAACAATGAACCTACAATACGGCCTTTTGCACAGTATTGTATATGGGTGTTTCTTCAAATTCTATGCGCAGTATGTATGTATGTATCTGTATATCAGAGGCATTTCCTCTTGTTTTTGTTTTTTCTTCAAAAAACAAAAACAAAAAAACAAACAAACAAACAAAAAAAAACTGGATGAGAAAAAAATCAATATTACAAAAAATAAAACAATGCAAATATTACAAAATATGACATTAAAAAGTGTAAATGACACTCGGTTTTATAAAGTAACAGTGACCAACAGCGACACCTGCAGGTGAAGTTACAGCAGGAGGCTTGCCTCCTCTGTCCCCATTGACTTAAAGCTGACCCTAATGCGTGCGGTGGGCTTAGTGGAGAGTAATTGAGAATGAATGGGGGAAATGTGAGAGGAGGCAGTGCCTCCATTGCGCTTTCATTGGATATGATCGGTTATGATTGAATATAACTGGTTCATGTAATAAATCCCGCTTCTTGTTTTCATGCACGTTCTCAATGAGGACAATAATGGCACTAATGGGAAGACAGCCATTTCACCTCTTTATGTCACACCAAAATCAAACTTGAAATGGCCTGAAAACATGATGACTTTGGGGGTGGGGTCGATGGGGTGGGGGGTGCGTTTAGTGAGCAGTCAATTTGGGGAAATTAAAGGTACTTTATTTAACTAGGAAAATTAAAAATAATGGACATAAATTTACTTTTGATATTGGAAAAAATGTGAGGACTTTGCCTCCTCATTTTAAAACACCGCCACACACCACTGGTATACAATATAATATGTGCATTTATATACACTTTTAGACATTTGTCAATGGACAAATTAAATAAACCAATAAGTCAAAGTGCCCATAATTGAAAGTGTTTTACTTTCTCAAGAAATCCAGTCCTTGAACCATCTACTATTCAAGTGAAAGAAGGAATTTGAATTTCATCCGCACACAAACTATTATGTCAGACGGTCTTATGGCATTTCTAAGATCTTATTTTATTCGTCACAGAAATGTTGGCCACAAACTGACAACCATTGCCTCAGTCCTAAATGGGAAGTCATCCAATATCTGATGCGATCAACAACCTGCAGAGGGGGAAAAAAAGTGTCATCTGCCTGACGAGCGAAAATCCGAGGCACGTAATCTTGTGACGGGTGTGCTCACAAAAATAGATTTGTAAATAGAGAAAAAATGGAGGCTTTCCTGACTGAGATAGTTTTAGAGTCTGATTCAGTGATGCAAGCAGCAGGACTGCTAATCCCTGACCCACAATTAAAATAAAGGAGTACTGGAGTATCTACCCCTGGAGCCAATCCAACAACCCACTGACTAAACAGTATATTAAGATGGTTAGCAAGGAATCGAAAGTGAGAGAGTGAGGGGGAGGGGGAGGGGGGAGAGAAAAAGAGAGAACAATGTCAAACTATCTGTTAAAAAGAGAATACCTGATAAACATCATCTATTTAAACAAACCTAATGCTTGACTGCTTGTTGTGGGATGCATTTCATACATAAAATATGTTCCGTCACTGATATCGGGCCTTATCAGAGGGGAGAGAGGCAGAGGCGGGCTGGGGGAGCCTGGGTGGGAGCGCTGGGTTGTTTGTGGAGAATGATTGGGGCCCCAGAGTTGGAGATGCTTGGCTGATAATATCAGTCTGTCTGTCTGTCAGCCTCCAAGGCAGGGGTGACAGAAGAGAGAGAGAGAGGAAGAAAGAAAGAAAGAGAGCAAGCAAGAGAGAAAAATGCAATGGAAAAAGAGAAATTGATAGAGAGAAAACATATGAAAGGGAGAGGAAGTGCTTGGACGTCTGGTTCAAGTGAATATGGAAAGCCTCCTCTAAGATTCTGCCCCCTGAGACGGATAGAGGGAACTGCTTACCCCTCGCAGGCAAGAGCAGGAGGCCTGGATCCTCCCAAAGGAACACTGGCACAATAAAGAGAGCACGCCATCGAACGCTGGCTGTGCGTTTCTCCCAGAGTGGTTGTGTACATACAGAAGGGATTCAAGCGTGGATCAAGGTAGCACGGTCATGAAGATAGAGTATAATGGGCTGGGTGATGTTAAATGATGTTGAATTGTCTTTGCTTCACCATAAGCTGTGCCTTTATACAGCTGAACTCCTTTTTTATGTAAGTGGCCACAGCATTGCTCTCTCAGCACCTGATGAATTGCCGGGTAGAGAGGGCTTTTATAGGCAGAGGTAGTGGGAGCCAAGGCTATGAGATCCAGATGAAATGACCCACAGACACCTCAGCCCAACCATGACCCCACTACAAAACAGAGTCTCTGTGAGTGTGAACAAGTGTGTGAGAGAATTTTTTTGTGTGTGTGTGTGTGTGTGCACAATAACTTGTTGTAACAATCCATATGTCCTCTAGCTCTATGGTCCTTCAGCTGGCTTCAATTCACGACATTGGACATCAAGTGATGGCTGAAAACAGTACTAAAACAGTTTGTTGTAGAAAAGTAAACCAAAAAATGTACTTAAAGCTGCAGTCCATAACCTTTTTTTTTTTTTTTTTTTTTTTTTTATCAATTTTTAGCAAGTACATAACCAGCCACTGTTCAAAACGATCTCCTTACCTTAACCCGATTCACAACGGTAAGCTTGTAATAATGTTTTCTAATTCGAGTGGTACTGGTGGGTTTCCGTGGGAAATTCGAGCATGCTGCTATTTGTCTTTGCGTCATTACGTCACGTCTGCTTATATAAAGAAGGAGTTTCAGCTAGTAGGCTATATCGAATGTGAGGATGCTGCAGGTTATGGATCATTTAAAGCCTTTTCTCACAGCAGCTGGAATAATTAAACTTATTTTGATGGCAGATTGTATGGTGACAAATTAACGTGATGATTAGACTGTACAGAAATAGAAATCTACAGGTAACGCTAATACACACTAAATACACGCAGTCACACAATGCTGATGTTGTTAACGTTAACAATTTGAGAACAAAGTATAACAATAATAATAATTTGCATGGTTTGATGTGATATGAGCTAAGCGATCGCTAGATTTAATTACCATTGGTAGCGCAATTTATAGTAATGCAGTTGGTCAGAACAAAAGTAGCAGATTTGTCACTTACTTGTTCAGATGACATATTCATCCGCACTGAGGAGCTGTGTCGATGCACAACCCATGTAAAGATGATAATTCCACAAATAGGTGCAATTGCAGGTTTCAAACAGAGATGGAGACAAAGAGGCAAAACTTACGAACTGCAGCTTTTAATTATTATTTTTTTAACCATGAACTGCACAGGTCTAACAATATGCTAAATTATAAACATCAGCAATAAATAGTTTTATAAAATATGTATTTTATATATACTTTTATTTAATTTGCAGAATGTCTTAAGTGAACACATATTTTCTCTCAATTTTTTCAAACCACCCTGGCATAAACAACAGCAAAATGTGATTGATAGTCTTTATATTTTGAGTGTTGAAAGTGAACCTGCATTTAATGTAGTCTGCATGGCTAATGACAGATAAATTGACTAATGAAAGATACATTTGCAAAACAAAATACTGTACAGCACAACCTTTGACATAAACAACAAGAGATATGGGAAGTGTTTCTCCTCCTTTTTAGTTGATAAGCCATAGATTTTGCTACCATATGGAAGATATGAGTATATAGTCACATTTTATTATTTTTATATATCTGTCTTTGTTTTTTTCTGCTTATTTTTCTCTGACCCACATTGCAATCCACATTTGGGTCGTGACCCACAGTTAAGATTCGTGGCTAGAATGCCCTAGAAATATAAAATATGTATTGTGTTTTCTGTCTTTGTGTGTGTAAATAGGTGTGTGTTGGAAAGTGTTTAGTTACTCTGGTGTCTTGCACCTGGACTCCATAAGGCAGACATAAACAGGATTATCAGCAAGAAGGTGTGTGTGTGTGTGTGTGTGTGTGTGTGTGTGTGTGTGTGTGTGTGTGTGTGTGTGTGTGTGTATGTGTGTGTGATTCAAGGTTCTGCGGAGCTGAAAAATTCCATTTGTCAGATCACTGGCTTCCATGAATACTTAAGAAAGAGAAAATACACTGCTGCCTATCATATACTAATTAGACTTGTTAAGTCATGGACCACATATGACTAGAATATCTACTATATAAACACCACGTGTGAATTTTTCTTCCTTTTTGAACAGTGAAGTGGCTATAATTATCATTTGAACACCAAGCTGAGTGTTCATACAAATTGTTTTTCATACAAAACCAAGTGTAAGTTGCATCATGGTTGTATTAATGGACATGATTATACTTTTGATGTAGAAGATTTCATAATTATGATCATCATAATGGCATCAATATGATACTAAATAAAACTTTGGAGTATAAAGTATGTAAACTATTGAAATGGAATGATATTTACACCCAACTAGCCTTATTCAGAGAGAAAGACAGTGATTACTCACCATCTCATGCATTTGGCACAAAAAAAAAAAAAAAAAAAATGGGAAAGCACAAGCAGCCAGATTGCCTGAGTGCCATGCAACTTCTGGGAGTCAGGGTGTACAGAGAAACAAAATTGTCTTTTAAAGGTACTGGCTTGATGTTTTAAGTGCTTCTGAGAGCTGATCATTGTATTTTTTGTTTGCAAGGTTTATGACGAGTGTATTGAGAGTTTTGAGGCATTAGTATGAGACATAGTAACAAGTTAACTATAAATCTGCAGGCAGAAATCTATATTCTAGTTTGTTTGTTTTCTGTCTGTGGATATATGTGTAATTACAAGTGGACAGACTGAAATTCTGATGTAGAACAGTAGTAAGAGCAAAAAAAAAAAAAAAAGTTTAATGCATGTATTTTAGATATGATTATTTTGTGGGGGACAGAATAACTACGTTTTCTCATTATTTCCAACTAATTTGTATTTTGGTCTACACATACCCCTAAAACAATGTTTGGCAATAAATACTGTATTAACACTTAAGCTGAGAATTTGCAGTACTGGAGATTTTGTCCTAGAGTCCTTGAGACCTCAATTCAAACCTTGTTATTGTGTTTTTAAAAGTCAAGCAATTTATATAAAAAAAAAAAAAATAAAAAAACTGTTTGTGAGTGGTCTTGTAAAATAATAAGAATAATAAAAAAAGATTAAACTGTTGATGTGTTCTTTGAAAAAAAAAAAAAGACTTAAAGAGAATTTAAAAAGTGTGAATATTGACATTTGTGCATTTTTATGCATTAGGCTGTTGTTCCAACTTAAAAAGAAACAGATATGGACTGAATGTAAACAGTCCAAAAAGAAAAAAAAAAGAAGAAGAAGAAGAAGAAAAAAAAATCAATGGTGCTCCTAAGCATCAACATGTAATTACATTTGTGATTAGTATTGATTATGAGTCATACAGTTGGCCTATATATATTTAATATCATAGATAAGACTATTTGCATTGTGTCAAACCCATATTGTGTTGTATTTTGTGGTCTTCATGTTTATCTATTTTATTTGCACTTGTTGTTTTGTTAAAAGATTGATGAATTTGATAAATACTATTGCAAAGTCTTCTTGAAAGTCTGTCAGATTGTTTAAGAAAAAGTTTAAAAAACCTTTGAATTATATATTTGTTCAAAAATACAGTAAAAAAATTGTGAAATATTATTGCAATTTAAAATAACTGTTTTCTGTTGTATTATAATTTAAAATGTAATTTATTATTATTTTATTGTGATGGCAAACCTGTATTTTAGATTTTCCTTTAAAAAAAATAAAATAAATAAAAACCTTTTTTTTAAGAGTGAGTGACACTATAGGTAAAGGTAGTATAATGACCATTTATATTGCTGTGAATTTAAAGACCAAAATAAGTCATTTGGAAATGCCAAACCAAGTTAAACAAGCATTTTTGATTATCTCACTAATAGCTTGATTTACCAATTAACTAGCCTATATGACAACATAGAGCATGATACATTGACATGATAAAACTGCTACTTACTGTAGCTTCATTATGTCGCAGTAGTTTGGATATCTTCTGTTTTAATCATGCATTTTTGTATGCATTTTTCAGCTTCCTGTGTATATGAGTGTGTGTCTGTGTGTGTGTTTGAGTTTGTTTCTTCTCCTCTTCCCCGGTGGTGCAGGTTTTGTGCTGCACAGAGAGTTACGGCCCAGATCACTTAGACATGTGAATGATCTATAGTTTTTACCGAGGCAGATTGTCTGCAAGGTTGAAGAGATTAGTTGCATCTGGGGCTTTACAGAACGTGGCAAATTGTGGCCTTTCTTTAGTGCGTGCGATAAGGCCTTAAATGAAGGGAGTCTTCTTATCAGCCCGGTGCTAGCCATAAATCACAAACGCCTGCTCCCCGCAACTACCCCTGGTGGTTTCTATCTGCATTCTGGGGTTAGGGGGAGCCCATCACCACCACACAACAAGCACACACACCATTTGCCTTCTAAATCATCCTCCGTACATCCACACACATTCTAGACAGTGCATTATAAACCTAGAGACGCTCTCTTCTCTCTCTGACAATTGCTATTGCTTCAGCCATTTCGCTTGCTTTTTCACACCCTCATTTCTCCAAATGTGCTTTCTCAAGCCTTCAAAGAGAGTCTGTTAGAGTGCTATCAGACTTTAATCCAGGAAACACTGACATGCTAGTACTAGTTCAATTGAATAGCATGAGAAAACAGCATTTAATGGGATATTGTCCCTCCTTTGTCTTTCTCAAGCTAAAAGGAAAATAGAGTGGATAGCATTAGCTTTAATGAGCTTGTGTAAGTGATTCACTTGATTTATTATTTTTTCCTGCCTCTTAGTAATTAATGCTTTCGCTCTGACTTTTGTTGTTTCTCTCATTTTTTTTTTTTTTTGTGCACTATTCACAAGCCTTTGAGTTTTACTCATCATCTTGTTCCAGTTGCATATGATTTTGACTGCGAACAACACCACACAAATAGCTTTCTTACACTTCAATAGGCTTCTATGGACTCTTTAATGACAGGCCTTGTGCTGTCATTCACAATAAGAGTTTTTATTGTCCATTGAAATACTTTATGATGCTTTTTTCCAATGCTGGAAGGTGAGTAACAGGGACAGTAGTGTTGGACTCTCTATATATTGAGTGTCTTGAACTATACTAACATTTAAAGGTGCCCTACAATCAAAAATTGAATTTTTATTAGCATAGTTGAATAACAAGAGTTCAGTACATGGAAAAGACCTACATTAAGTTTCAAACCCCATTGCTTCCTCCTTCTTATATAATATATATACTTATATAATATATATACTGTTACGTAACAGTCGGATCATTTATATGTATGACCCCAATATTTGCATATATGCCATGCCATGTTCAAGGCATTAGACAAGGAAAGGCAGTATTAACGTCTGGATCTGTGCACAGACAAGGTAAGCCAGCAAGAACAACAGCGAAAAATGGCAGATGGAGGAACAATAACTGACATGATCCATGATATCATGATATTTTTAGTGATATTTGTAAATTGTCTTTCTAAATGTTTCATTAGCATGTTGTTAATGTACTGTTAAATGTGGTTAAAGTTACCATCGTTTCTTACTGTATTCACGGAGACAAGAGAGCCGTCGTTATTTTCATTTTTAAACGTGCAGTCTGTATAATGCATAAACACAACTTCATTCTTTATAAATCTCTCCAACAGTGTAGAATTAGCCGTTAGCCATGGAGCATAGCCTCAAACTCATACAGAATCAAACGTAAACATCAAAATAAATACTTTACTCACATAATTCGAAGCATGCATGCAGCATGCATGACGAACATCTTGTAAAGATCCATTTGAGGGTTATATTAGCTGTGTGAACTTTGTAAATGCACTGTATTATAGTCGAGAGCTCGTGTGGCAGGGAGCAGGCGAATTAAAGGGGCGGCGCTGCCAAAATCAGTGTATAGTTAATGATGCCCCAAAATAGGCAGTTAAAAAAATTAATAAAAAAAAAAAATCTATGGGGTATTTTGAGCTGAAACTTCACAGACACATTCAGGAGACACCTTAGACTTATATTACATCTTGTGAAAAAGCATTCTTAGGCACCTTTAAGGCAAGACACTATAGACAAAGCATAGTTTTTTCATGCACTGGCCATTTTTCCGATTTTGGGCTATATTTTCTTTGGATAAATAAACATTTGCATCTATATAGAAACTTTTAGAAAGGTTGTTTTCTAAAGGCTGTTTCATGCACTGAGACAGAAACCTCCACTTCAATAGAATTTACACCAAACTTTCCAGTTTTATCCCTATTCTGAAGTTTTGCTTCATATAGAGCGGCGTGTTCATATATCATTCGTCTGGTTTATACATTTTATTTCTAAAAACATGGTGATTTTTTTTTTATATATATATATATATATATATATATATATATATATATATATATATATATATATATATATATATATATATATATATACAGCTGCTGGATTTGTCCAGCTGTTGCTATTTTCTGATTTATGGTGATTAAAAAGAGAGATATGCAGTTCTGATTCTGTTCTGGAAATGTATGCAAATTAGTCTATACATTGCATATTTATATAGCAATATATATTTATATTGCATATTTATAGTCTATGCATTGCATACATCTATACATTGCATATTTAAAGTACATTGCATATTTAAGTTGAATTATTAATCAGCTGGGGAAGTATGGTGATATTGATTAGTTTACATTTTTACCTTATTCACCTGTGGTGCCCTGCCAAGATAATTAACACATTCAGATGCCCAGAAAGCTACTAAAGACGTATTTAAAACAGTTCATATGACTACAGTGGTTCAACCTTGATGTTTTGAAGCGACGAGAATACTTTTTGTGTGCCAAAAAAACAAAATGATGACTTTATTCAACAATATGTAGTGATGAGCGATGAAGCTTTACAAATCTTTTGTTTCGAATCAGTGAAAGTCACGCCGCCCAGTGGTGAACCATTGAAATTTCTAAACACTTATGACGTAACGAAGCTTTGTTTACTGAAATCACGTGACTTTGGCAGTTCAGAACCACTGATTCAAAACAAAAGATTCGTAAAGCTTCGAAGCTTCATAAAGCAGTGTTTTGAAATCTCCCATCACTAGATATTGTTGAATAAAGTCGTTATTTTATTTTTTGCCACACCAAAAGTATTCTCATCACTTCATAACATTAAGGTTGAACCGCTGTACGCATGTAAGTACGTATATAACGAAAATACCTGCATGTAATTACAACTTCTGTAATTAATTCTATAATTACACTGTTGACTCTTCCCTTACTCTTTAACCCACCCTTAAACCTACTCATAACTCTAAACCGGTCTCTAACCTTACCCGTATCCCACCTCAATAGCAGCAAAAGTGTTTTGCAATACAACATGAACACAATACATTCATTGCACCTAACATTTTTTTTTCGAACTAAGTAGTTAAAGACACCTAATATAAAGTGGGACACTAGTACTAACTCCAGGGGTGGACAGTCCTCAACTAGGCCTAACAGCCAATAGATTAGACCTTGTGCATTTATCAGTATGTGTAAATGAGAAAGCAGTTAGCGTTGGCCCGGCCAGACCGGGTATTAGAACAAGTAGCTTAAGATGATATCGCAGTACACACTGCCTGCAGGCTGACTGCAGATTACTAGGTCAGGAAAACAAGAGAGGGGGAGAAAGAAAGAGTGTTGACAAACAATCAGGGCTTTATTAGGCGTTAATTATATGTTAAGCCTGCGTTCGCTCCTAACTGGAGAAAACGCAAGCTTATAAGAGACCTGTGGGGTTTAGCGCCCCTTCCCTTATCAAGGTCACGAGTCGTCAGTCAGTGTCGTCTTACTTCACAGTCTGCTAATCACTGGGGTTACTGGGTAGGAATAGGTTGTCGTTTCCCCTTAAATTCGTTTGACCTCTGTTCAGGAACTCAATGTGAGCTACACCGCGATACAAATCACTAATCTGACAGGCTAACTGATAAGATGAAGCTTAAACTACAGTGGTGACAGGTAAATTATCATTATGAGACAGTTGGAAGAATTATTTGAGTGCTGGATTCTCTATATAACATAATACTAGACCTCTGATCACCCAAAGTGCATGTCTCCATGTTCAGGCAAGAGGTCTGTTGTCCATTGTGTTGCCTATTCTTGCCTTATCCTGTTGCAAGACACCTTCCTCTGAATGGAAAACTGCCATATACTCAGAACCTCTCAGAAGGAAGATGAAGCAGGCCAGAGAGGAAACAATTTCATTGTTCACTGATATCTTTAATTGTGATGGGCGAGGGGATTATGTAGATTTTGGTAAGCCCTACTGACAAGAAATGTTTGAAAGCAAATGGCCCATAGAACAGGAATGTGTATGTGTGTGTGAGTGTGTGTGTTTAGGGCTTAGAAGAACATCTCTGCCCTATAATAGGGTAATCCCAGAGCCAGGGGATCCCTTCTTCTTCTTACCAAAAAGGAAACATATACTGTTGTCTATTGTGTTCTGCGGCCTTCATGCTAAAGAAAGGGGATAGTAGTGGAGTTGATGAACTGTTAGCTAATTGGCATAGAGTTAAACTTGACTCATTATTGTGTGTTATTGTTGACCTGCACAAACTTTGGCAACAGGATGTGAAGTTATGCTCTAGTTCCTATCTAATATATAGTAAAAAAATAAATAACTAATAATATTAAAATCAGAATCTACACCATACATGACAACACCCAACCCCCCATCACCATCACCTGCTTTCAAATGGAGCGGCACTTAAACAGAGCCGTAGTTCGCGGACAAGCTACGCAATATCGCGTTCTTAATCGAAGGCGATTCATCTGCGATTATGAACACGATATTGCGTAGCTTGTCCACGAACTACGGCTCTGTATATTAAGTGCCGCTCCATTTGAAAGCAGGTGATGGACATTTACCGCTAATCACAGAATCGGCTTTACTGATGAGACACGCATGACAATCTCATGGGATTAATTGTGCAGCCCTACTGAAAGTGGTGGTTAACCCTTAAATGCATACCTCGGGTCTTTATCGACCCGGGACGTCATTCACTACACTCCTCCTCTTTCATTTTTCAAAGTTAGATGTCAACCTTCGTAGTATTCCTCAATCAATTCATTATAAAGAATAACAAGAAAAAAAATCAAAGTTATAAATGAATGCCTATTTTTTGTAAAAAATTGGATAGGGTCGCTATCGATCCAAAGTGTGTATCAGTGTATGTATATTTTTTTCTGCACAACAATAATTGAATCTTTGATGACGGAATAAGCGCAATTCACCTTTATTCCGCAAGGTTGCAATGTCTGATACACAATGATGAAGTGACGTTTCATTCAGACAGAAAACACAAGAATAGGCAAAACATGAAATGGCTCAGCTATTTACTGCAGTTGAATGAAATCAAATATGAGTGTCACTTGATGGATGATCTGGTGAAGCTATCACCGATCAAAATATTGATTTTGAAGATGCTGAAAATGATAGTTTTGAGAATATGTGTTAGAATGTGAATGGGCTCATATTCGCGATCTCAAACATATTCTCAAAACTATCATTTGCTGAATGAACTGGGAAATGAGCTCTGATGAGGACGATGGCATAAAACATCTGCTCAAAATGAACCACTCCAAGTTTTATATTATCAGGACAGGTAGAGATCATTCTGTGTTAGATATAGATCCGGGTCGCTAAAGACCCGAATATGTATTGGCGAAACATTCATTCAAGGGTTTACTTGCTGTCTATGGAGGTGTCGGATACCTCTTTCATCAAAAATACCTTAAATTGTGTTCCAAAGATGATTGAAGGTCTTAGAGGTGTGGAACGACATGAGGGTGAGTAATTAATGAATTTTAATTTTTGGGTGAATTAATCCTTTAACCCTGTTGGCAGAGTGTTTCTGCAGACAGTTCATTACTTGCACTTTAAAAATTTCAGTCAGAATAAAACAATAATTTGACTTTTTAAAATGTCATCTAGACCCTTTAGTCAGATTGAAATCATACCTATCTGTTTTTTGCAAAGTTGGACTAGGAGACTTAGAAAATGTGATTTTAGCCCAGCTCCATTCAACATATACAGTAGATTGTGCATGTTAACAAGACCAGTTGGCTTTGGTGTTGTGCATACAGTATGCTCCAAAAGATTAACACTTAAACATTGTCATGTATACTTGGACAGAATGTGGTTCGACACACAAAAACCTGCCGAAGCTCCATAAAACTGCGCATGAACATGTACTGACTGACTTAAACAGAATAAAATAGAGATTTTGTTAGGTGAATGAGACCCTAAAGCAATGTGTATCATTGCAAGTAATCAAGTAATCCTGAAGACCTTGATTTGTTTGTTCAGGTGTGTTTGATTAGCCTGGAGTTCCAAAAGCAGGATTAAGCATTCTTGGACTAGTCTTTGAGTCTTGAAAGAGGTCCCATCCCATGTAAAGAAGACGGTTACTCCATTGAGCACGGCAGTCTTTTTCCTAGGCCTTTTCTGTGCATTCAATGCACTTTCATCAGACTGTATTCATACATATATATTTTGAAGTCTGCATTCATGCTGGATGTATGTCATGACTATGTGGCTTAAATACTCTTTGGTCTGATGGCAGAGGTCAATCTCTTGTGATTTCTGTGAGATTCGCCCAAGGATTTCTCACTGTGTTTTGATTGAGTTTTGTGCGGAGAAGCAAAAGAAGGAGGGATGCACATGAAGGGATGTAAGAAAGGAGGCCGTGTGATTTGTGTAAAGGATAAACAAAGACTAAAACTAATTACCGCTGGAGGTCAGCACTCCAAATGCATATTCAAAAGCGTGGGGCGTCGCAGCAAATTTACAGCGGTCACACTTATTTAGCGGCCTGAATAGGCAATTTCGCAGCGAATCTGGAGAGAAAGGGGGACATGAAAAGTTGTGAAGAATTGATGACGGACTCCTTGAGAGTGAGCAAAATAAAATTGACCATGAAATCTGGAGCCTGGAATTAAATTGGCTGGAAGAAGAGATGAAAAAAGGGAGAAAAGGTGTGGGGTGTGACTTATAAAAGTGGTTTTGTGTGAATGCCAAGGTTAATTTGCACATCAGTTAAATGGATTATTAAATTTGAGAGGATAAGTTTAAAGGAAGGAAACCGTAATAGCTTGATAGATATCATTCAGCGTTAGATTGATGAAATCTGCGCAGGTTGTGAGGAACAGCGTTTCCCTCAGCTCAGCGAGGTTCAAAGGCGAATCGTTCTCATAGCTGATATATAAAATAATATGAATAATATGTAAAAGTTAACAATGCTTACTTTGTATGCCAATCAGATCAACAGATGCTAGGTCTCGTGAAGGTTTCCCAGGGACACGCAATCGTTTTCGTAAATCTGTTTATTTTTTACCATCGAGATCTCGTTTGTTAGTTTTACTCATCATCTGTTCAATTAATCTAGTTGTGCGCAGTGAATAAGTCCCTTGGTGCATAAAGCGTGGCCTCCCGTTTGCCGGCTGTACGGATATGCAGAGGTTAAACCGGGGCCAAATGCTTCTCTCACCATCCAATGGCATCCATCATTGCCCAGATTGGCAGACAGCAGTCACTTCAAAACAATCTACAGTCTTTTGAGGCCACATGCAGATCGCTGCAGGAGTGGGAAACAAACCCGGCCGCCATTAAAGTAGATGCACCAAAACCAATTGTAAAATATTAGCTGGGAAGTGACATGGAGGAACTGACAAGGCTTTTTACTGCCGGATGGAGTTCCTCCAAACCGTGAAATTTGGATACTTGGCAACTAAGAAAACAATTCTTGCTGGTGCGTTGAGTAGCTGCCCCATTTGAGTTGAGAGAGAGGGACTGTGGGACAGAAAGAGATAGAGCGACAGAAAGAGGGCCAATGTCTTCTTAATTGCCTTTGGTCACCCACACAGGCAAAACGGGTGCCACACGGCTCAGAACTGCAGACTGGGCAAGAGGCACAAAGGGCTGATAGATATTTTATCGTTCAAGTTAACGGTTAATACATTTCCATTCCCCGAGAAATCTGTCACTCGAAAAAATAAAGAGTGAGGCAAATTAAAGAGAGATAGAGAGAGACCGGCGAAGAAAAGAACTCGAGTGGGTGACACAGTTTTAGAATGCCCTATCTTTTGGCCATCCCCTCTTTTGAAAGGAATAAAGAGCCTGTGCCTCTTTCTTCTCCTCCTTTTCTTCTTCCACTTTTCTCTCTTTCTTTTTCTCTCCCACCCGTTCCCATATCTCTCACTTTCCTTTGCGAGTAAAAAAAAACTCTCATGAATGATGTATGTGTGTCTTGTTATCAACAGCGATTTCTATAGACCTCGACGCATTCACCAAGACATTCATGGCGTAATTGTTAATTTTAATGCCATAATGGCTTCAGATGGGAGGCCTGATTAGACATTTATTGCACAATTAAATGAAACATACTCAAAAATCACAAAAGGCTTCCATAATTATTTCAGGCCATTAATAAAATGGGCATTAAATTATATTGGACACAAAAGAGAAGTGAAATAGATTTCCATTAGAGCAATGGAGGAAGTGAGGGGGTAATAGATCCTGCCTGAATTCACTCTGAAATTAATTGTTGGCCAGCCTATTTCCACATACAGTGGAATAAATGAATGAGAAAAGAGAGGAAGGAGTTGGTGGCCATGAGAGAGGGGCTGTGGGGGTGACATTAGGAGTCTCTGATAAAGCCCTTTTGTTTGAGAGCCTACTATAGCTATTATATTCAAAAGCGAAGAAGAGAGAGAGGATGAGAGGCACGTAGTGATTTCAAATGGATTCGAACGTTTAGAGGATGCAGAATCCCTGAGCGCCGTCCACACCTGTCACGCGTTCAGAACTTTTGTTTGTTGTCGAATAAACGCGTCTCGCAAAGCTGAGTGCAAAACAGTATTTAAGAAGTGCCACTACCTAGCCAAAACACACTGCGTTTAGACTCACTGTTGTTCAACAAGATGTAGATGTGGTACAGCCATGACTGTAACTACTGTTAAGAAATAACAATGTTCCAAATGGCTCATGTTAATGCACCGGAAAAGTTAATAAACAGGCTTTTAAAACATAACGCTGCTTTTCATCTCCAACAAACACACAGGAGCACTTTAAACTGATTCAAAAGCGAACGATCTGAAAAGCGCTTCAGAGCACAGTTCTAATGGGAAGCCAAATAGAATTGTCTTTTGAACTGCTGCTCCATTGAGAATCACAAAGTGTAAAGGAAAAAAGGAGAACTGATATCTCACAATGCAATAACAGATCCCCCCTCCCAATAAAAAGAATCAATCAACACCCAGTACCAATGTTTATTATTCCAGTTTCATCTAAATCAATTTTTCGGCATTCAAAGGCATTCAGATCTTTTAATTGACTCTCTTTTATCATTACCCTTTTGGTTTCCTTTTTACTTTCCCTTTTTTTTTCCTCTGTGTACCTTGGTTCTGAGCATGGTTGCAAGATGCTTGCTTGTTTTGTGTTCTTTCATTAAACTGTGGATGCCACTACTAATGTCAGCCTTTAAAAGAAAAGCAGAATGTCAGTGTTTGTTGATTTGTATAAAGGATCATTTGAGTTTGTTAGCATCAGGGTGTATTCTTTCTTTCAGTGTTGCATTCAAAGCTAACAGCGATTTACATTGGTGTTACTTATTTTGCAGCTTGTTTTAAGTCAAGTTTGTGTAGTTTTATTTCTAACTTGCTCTTAAAGGGTTAGTTTGCCCAAAGATTTACTCACGCTCAAGCCATCCTAGGTGTATATGACTTTCTTCTTTCTGATGAACACATTTGGAGATATATTAATAAATATCCTGATGCATCCAAACTTTATAATGGCAGTGAATGGGAAACAACGATTTTGAAGATATCTAGCTTCTGCCAAACCACATCAGTTATGTGTTTTTTTGTAAGTTTAATACGGAAGGTGTAGGACATAGCATAAGCGTTTTGAACTGCGAGAGGCATTACACTTTCTTCATAAGTTGAATACGAACGGCGGTATGGCGGAAGCTAGATATTTTACTTTATAACTTGTTAAATATGGATATTTTTCTTAAACAAACACATCGCTTCGCTTCAGAAGGACTTTATTAACCCCCCAGAGCCACGTGGAGTATTTTTATGATGGATGGATGCACTTTCTTGAGCTTCAATCTCGTTGGCCCTGTTCACTGCCATTATAAAGCTTGGAAACGTCAGGATATTTATTAATATGACTCTGACTGTGTTCATCAGAAAAGGGTTCTGTCAGTATTGGCGGACGCTGTACACATGAGCACCACGACGCATGAGTGTGTGTCACATGGACTATTTTAATGATGTCTTTATGGCCCTTGAAAGTGGTAATAACGTTGCAGTCTATTGGAGGTCAGAAGCTCTTGGATTTTATCAAAAATATCTTAATTTGTGTTTCGAAGATGAACAAAGTTCTTACAAGTTTGGAACGACATAAGGGTGAGTGCTTAATGACCGGAATTTCATTTTTGGGTGAACTAACCTTTTAATCTCCCTTACTACAACTTAAAGGCATAGTTCACCCAAATCAACCTCTATAAAAACCCATACGACTTTTGTTTTTGAGATTTTCATTTTTGTCCATCCATTGAAAGTCCAGAATTTTCATTGATCAATTCACATATAGAGTTTGCTTTCTGGAAATGCGAAAACCAATGAGGTTTGTTCTCACGCATCAAATATGTATGGTTGTACTTATGGGTTTGCAATGACATCAGTAAATAATGTCAGAATTTTCCTTTTTTGGTGAGCTATCCCTTAAACTGTCAATGGAAGTAGACCTTAATGAGGACAATTAAAAATTACGTGGATTAAAGCGATGTCACCAGTGTCACTGGTTTTGAATTGTGTTTTTATGAATTTTTATTTATTTATATCTTTATAAACCTCTTTATTTTCTATCTGGTTCCTCAAGAGGCTGATCTAGCAGGGTCTCTCTGAGTCACAATTACCAATCAGGAAGCTGAAAGTGTGCCGCAAGTCATCCCAGCCGTGAGCGAGCCTTTCTTCCTCTTAATGAAGGTCAGAGAAGAGGCCCCATTTCTCTTTTTGGGTGATAATTCATCCCTATCTCCTGTTATCTGTGCCTGGCCCCTTTAATCCTAATTGTATTGTATGATTGTGCGATGCTTGCTTCTGTGTCTCTGAAGCATTACCCTCCTCTTTTCATTATCAACCATTGCCTTGAACCTCTTTTAATTTCCATTCTGTTTTATTTCATTCAATCATTGGCTCTGTCTTTCCTTTTTCATTAACTCTGCCCTTTGCACAAGGCATGGGATTCTCTAAGGGGTCCTTATTGGGCTCCTTCATGAAATGTTATATTGTAAAAATATTTGACCATGAGAATTGTCAATTTTATATGTCTCCTGTCGGTCATACGTTTCTGCCCGATGCTCATTTCGTTTTTGATTAGGGCTTGGTCCCAGCTATTGATAATCACAGATTGATATGGGGAGAGAATGAGGAAGAGGAAACAGATATGTAAACAGCCGAAGATGGACTGGGCCTGGCTGTGACTGGACACTTTCTCAGACATGTGGCCCAATCTCGAAGGCATCGATGGCTTGTCTTTCACCGTTTTCCGAAAATAGCATTATGCTCATCACTCTTATGGCCGCTCCAAAAAGGGCCTGGGATGCTGCGTGGGCTAATGAAATTTCTCCAAACCAAACAGAATTTTTTGTAAATATATATTTTGCAGAGGTTCCAGAAAAATGCTGGCTGTGACAGCTGACTAAAATCAATTTCCACACTGGAGAGAAATGGGAGCCAAGAGCCACGGCCAGAACAAACACTGGCAATTTGAATATGCGAAATAATGTCGGTCTGTGAGGAGGAAGCAGGCTGGGGGAGGGAGATGGAATGGAGGGGGAGGTTGAGGCAATACTCCACTTTTCAACCCACTGTCTCATAATGGATAGAATTTTCTGAATTTTACCTTTCAGGCTGGCAGTCGGAGTGAAAAGTTGCTGGAGGTCATCAGGGGTTTGCTTAGTGTTGGCTCAAAACATGCCAAAACAACTTTTAACTTCCATTACAGTCTGTCTATGTAATTGGCTGACATAGCAGCCCTTAGGGTGAGAACATTATGATTAATGTTTGGTAAGTGCCAGTGGTCTTTAAGTATATAATTTGCCAATGTAAAGCTTTCAGTTTAAATGCTGGTTACTTCATTGGCTCTTCATTACTTGTTAGCAATCATGTACAGTAGGTAATCCTGTTATCTTTGTCATTAATAGTAAAAACATATATACCACCAAATCCCATGTTCTTTATTCCCATACATATCATAATAGTCATCATCAGTGTTTGTATTGTTTTAGTTTCAAATAGATTATTTATTTTTGAGCTGTGATAGTAAATACTGTAGTAACCTTTAAACCTGTTGGTGGCCCTTTAAAGCAGATTTATCATGATACTCTTAACACTTCTATGGAATTTAATTTCTGAACTGCATATGAGGTGACGCCCAGGCAAAAGAGGGACTCTGCATTCCCACTAGAAGTCAGACATTTAAAATATTCTTCATGTGCTTTTCTTCAAGGCTATATGAGAGCATTTCCGTTGTAAACGCACTCCCATTTCCGCTGTTGAATCCGCAATGTTACGCACAGAACTTAACTTACCAAGATAATTCCTAGGGGGTGAGTATTGGCTTACAAAACAACATGCAACATAGTCGCAGAGGTTTCTTGGCAGAGCACACTTCCAAATTCTCAGAGGGAAAACATCTATTGCAGCATCATGCGAGCAGAATCACAGCAGCAAATGGGATGTAAAAAGAATAAAAAGCATTGAAATGTCAACACGGGTTTGTGAGGAGTCCTGAGTGGGACCGCGAGTTAGCAGTGGAAAAAGCCACTTAGCGCGTCAGGACCATGGACAGCTACTGTACCACCGTATCCATCTCATGAACCCTGTGTGAAACATGAGGGTCGGAAAACACGTGGGATTTACACAATGTTACCGCTGATTCTGAGAAAACCAGGGACAAACATTTCAACGGCGTTGTAACCGAATTGCTGTATTTCATGGAATTGTTGTGATCGAGTTGACCTCTTTTCATTCTATATCAATGAAATACCCATTCGTCCATCCATTTTCCAAGTCGCTTGTCCTATTTAGGCCACCATCCTTTTAGAGTCATGATCAGTAAAAACATCTAAAGATACTGGATTGATTACCGTAGGTTTCTAAAAACAATGAAATGTGGATTCAAATATAGCAATAACGTGCAATAATATATCAAGAGTTTTTTTATTTTATTTTTTTTATTATTATTTTTTTTACTTTTTGCAAGTTATTGATGGGGAAGTTCTGGCAAATGCAAATATACGCTCCACCATTGTAATAAGGCATGCCAAGTTTATTATTATCATTATTGTTATTATTATGAATTATTTTTTCAGCGGGGTATATATATATATATATATATATATATATATATATATATATATATATATATATATATATATATATATATATATATATATATAAAGTTCCATTCAATTTCTATAGGTTGATGATCACATTAAACATCATTCAGCTCAACTTTAGGCTTTAAATTGACTGGGGCTTTGCTAATGGCTTTTTTACGTATAGACTTCAGGTGCCTTTGTGCATCTCAGTCGACCTGCAAATGCTTGAGAATAATACACTTTTAAAGAAACAGTTATTTTTAATTTTTAAAGGAAAAGCAAAAATGGTGCTCATGTCAGTGCACGTGCTTAAAGTAGGCTAGACTATTCGATTGTAGTATTAGAATTTTAAAATATCATACTGATAAACAGTCATATCGAAATATTACTGGTATGATAAAGGTAGTTAAAATGGCTTGAAAAGCCAAGTGATTTCGAAAACAAAAATGCTTTAAATTAAAAATAAAAAGTAGTTTTTTATATAACATACACTGAGATACAGTATCTTACACATCAAAGCAAATACACATGCACACCTTTGCATGTGTTGGTGGGTTCCTAAAGTTCTCTGTACGCGCAAAAAGATGCGCAAGCAGTTCACTTTGCGCACGTGAGCGATCCATCCAACTTCTTCATTATGACGAGCTCCATTTAATGACGCGCGCGCCTCAGCATGCTTGATTTCACAAATCTCACTTCATTTGGCGTTGAGTACATCATCTCTATGTCAAATGCTGTGTGCCCCAATAATTTCTGTTAATTCCCGTTGTAATTTCTGTTTCTATCAGGCTGGTGTTCTCCGGATTTCAAGCTGCACTGCTCTCGGCTGTTCTCTGAAATGGAGAGGGAGGCTGAGAGGCGGTGGAACGGTAAAGCTTGATGGATATCGAGCCGGCACCACTACGAAACACACTTCATGCTCTCCAGACGCATTTACCATCAGCGCCTCAGTGAGGATTTATATACACATGGGCTTTGCTTAATATTAATATTAATAATAATAAAATAATTTAGCTTTTTTATCATCTATTAGTACTATTGGAAGCCAATAGCTGTTTTGGGTTTTGTTTTTCCCCTTCAATATTAAGTTTAGATATGGCAGAGATGTCCAGGTAGCTAAAATTGCTTTTAATATGCAGATTTTATTTTTATATGTAAAACGTGTCATTACGTTTCAGGAGTAAGAGTTGAGTTGAAACCAAATAAAAAAAAGTAATTCTGATGGCTAAAAAAAATAAAAAAAAATAAATAAATCATCTTTACCTTTATACTGCAAGGCTGAAACTCCTGCATATACCTGTGATCGCATATGTGCAAATCAATACATCTGCATTATCATTCAGTTATAAAGTGACCTTGGGAGAGCAATACTGGCTGGGCTAATGATGCATAGTCAGTTAAATAACCTTCGCCGTTGAGAGAAATATGTCAGACGTTGTAGACGTTTAAAAAAAAAAAAAAAAAAAAAATCAAAACGCTCAAACTAACAGACAAAATTATAAAATAAGTAAACAAATTATTTCGAAACACTGAAATAAGTTTTAGATTAATACCTGCAACGAACGCTGTATCATGTAATACGATAGAGACAATATATGTTCGTGTGCTAAATTACAGACAGATCTCTCTTCATGTCACGCTTGAAGGCCCCTCCACGAGATATCACATATCTTATACATTTCACTTAATAATTACACCCGTGCCTCTCATATATCAAGCTCCTTGCCTCGGGCTCATTAAGACCCTGATCTTTTTTAAACACTCAAATTTGCATGTTAAAGGTTTTGGTGCGCGAACCTTAACACAAAACATTACCTTGAAATAGTAATTTTTCTATTCACACATCTGAGTAGATTTTGACAATTCTAAATTAATTCGCAAAGTTTATTTGTCAGATACAAAAGAGAAAGGGAGAAAGAGAACACGAGGAAAAAACAGAGTAATAATTAACCGCAGCTTTAATGTAAAATATGTTCTACTGAAAATAATTAAGGTAACTTTACTGTGACCATGAATCTAATGTTTAAAGCAATTACGTGGTATTCTGAATAATTTAATAAAGCATTTCTGTCAGATAATATAATATCTATAATATATAATAATAGACACATCACACAGCTCAAGGTTTTCTTCTGCGTTTGATTATTTGTGGGATGTAATGATTCTATGAGCAACTGGCATTGTTTTCAAAATGCCAAATTTGCGTGGGTATGTTACCATTCTGAAAGGGTCCATGGGCATGTTCTACACATGTGAGATTACAGCAGCAAAACAGGTGCAAGCCCCAACCCAGCCTGTCCCAGGAGAGCTTTGGACAATTGTTCTCATTTAGGAAATATTGGCCTGGGGGGCACTGCCTCAGACAGCGCGCTTGTTTTCAGAGATCTTTAATACCTTTTCTCTCCCTCTCTCCCTCTCTCTCTTTCTCTCTCCATTTTCCTCTTGTTTAGACAATTCAGTTCTTGGTGCGTTGAGGTTTTAATGATTAAGGTTGCCATATGTGCTTAATCTACCATGTTGTCTAACCAAAATAAACTAATAAACTGCAAATCTGCTGCAAAAGTAAAGATAAGTATTAATTTAAAAAAAAAAAAAAAAAAAAAGAAAAAGATAAACATCAGATGAATTGTCAAAATATTTGAAATAATTAAAGCTTAACTTTAAGGGCACACACAGACGCGTGTTCGTATAAGGAAAGCGATGTTTAAAATAAGAATTTGTCTATTCTTCAGGCATCTGTCGTCTCTGAAGGATTGACGCTGGTAGATGTCAGGTTTTATTACAAAAAGGTTGAAGGTCTGTGTTTGTAGACCTTCAACTAAATGGATTTGGGGTGGGAAGAGAGTCACCTCCTTTTCCTCCCCGATCTTTGTTTGTGTTGTAATATACATATTTTGGTAGGTATTATGTGGCTTTCTCAGTGCTGATTGGGCGCTCAGGTTGGCGCGTGAACGCCCTGCGATTATGTCAGATCGCGTGCAGAGAGAACCAGCCCAGCCTTTGAACTTCACCGCTTTTGGCTCTCATTCACGCGCTACTCCTCATTTCCCAGCCAGGTGCTTCGCAGGGCGAGAATCCTCCGAGAAAAAAAGCGTGCAAACAGATCGCGGAAACTTCGCTTCCCGCGCTGGATTTTGTGTCGCGCGTGGCTGTTCTTCTCTGAGCCGAGCAGTGTCGTATTGAATAAGAAAAATCATTCAACTTAACGACATACACGGAAGAATTACTGGATTTTTCCTCCATTGATGCCGTTTTCATACTCTTCCTGCTCTTCAGAAGTGGCATGATCCGTGTCTGTCAGCAGGACAGGTGAATACTATTTTCTTTTGGTTGGTTGAAGAACTTTTTGTTGTTATTTTAACAGGGAACTTTAAACGGACGCCGTGAAAAAATGTCAAAACCGGTAGATCACATCAAGAGACCAATGAACGCATTCATGGTCTGGTCAAGAGGCCAGAGGAGGAAAATGGCTCAAGAGAATCCTAAAATGCACAATTCCGAAATAAGCAAAAGACTCGGCGCCGAGTGGAAGCTGCTCTCTGAATCCGAGAAGCGACCGTACATCGACGAGGCCAAGAGGCTGAGGGCTCAACACATGAAAGAACACCCAGACTACAAATACAGACCCAGGCGCAAGCCCAAGAACCTCCTCAAGAAGGACAGGTACGTGTTTCCTCTGCCCTACCTGGGCGACACGGATCACCTGAAAGGACTTCCGGTCTCCGCCACGGACTCGCTCTTAGGTTCCTCGGAAAAAGCCCGTGCGTTCCTGCCACCTACATCTGCCCCTTACTCCTTCCTCGACCCGAGCCAGTTCAGCTCCAGCGCCATCCAGAAGATGACAGAGATGCCCCACACGTTGGCCACCAGCACTTTACCTTACGCATCATCTCTGGGATACCAGAACGGCGCATTCGGGAGCCTGGGATGCCCCAGCCAACACACCCACACCCACCCGTCGCCCACAAACCCCGGGTACGTGGTGCCGTGTAACTGCACCGCATGGTCGGCGTCGAGTTTACAGCCGCCTGTTGCCTACATACTGTTCCCAGGTATGACCAAGAGTGGGATTGACCCGTACTCATCAGCACATGCTACTGCTATGTGACTCCACCACTAAAAACAGTCTCCTCTTTGAAAACTTGAATACAGCAATGCATGTACATAAGAAGAGAGGAATGATCGAGACATTTATACTGAGGCCGTGTGGACATGAACTTTTCACCATCTACGAGAGGTTCCTTGGATCCCAGCATGGATCTTGGAATAGATGTAAGGCAGGTGCCCAGAACTGTAAGAAATGTAAATGTTCAAACGTTTATTATTATGGCTACCGGATTTGGATGCCTTTAATTTTATTTATTATGTACGATTTGATGCTATAATAATGATCATTTTGTTTGAACAGTTAATATTATTGTTATTCTCATCATATTATTATTATTTGAATGACTTTGATTTGCACAACTAACGGTTAGGATTCATGTTTCTTGTACAGCCTGTTGTATTTACCATTTTTTTGGCACTCTGAAATTCAAATGATACGACTATAAGGATTTCAAAGTGAGAGATTCAGCGTTTAGATTATACGGGTTATATTGTTTATAATTATTAAACCGGCACCTAAAATTAGACAGTCTATTTAAAATATCACATGAAAAAAAAAAAAATCCTTATCTTTCAATATTTTTAATTTGGACTCTTTTTTTTCTGTGGTTCAGTGCTAGTCACTCGTTCATTTGATTTCAGAAAGAACTTAAAGTTTGAAGCGAAGCAGTTCATGTTGTATTTTTTATTTGCGATGGTAACTTAAATCCTGTCATGTTAATGGAAAGGAAATGTATCTAAAAGGGTGATACCTCGATTCTTTGTTCATTTGCCGAGCAAAGACATTTTGAATAAAGACAATCTGTCTTAAAATGCATAACCCTTGTTAAACTATTAATGAATCTTGTTCTTGACTATGTTCTTATACAGTCGTGCCAAAAGGTGACAGGCATGTCGGTAGTAAGTATGGTGTACCCGAACATGCGTTTAATAAATATTTACTCTTCCTGCTATGTATTAATTTAGCGGTTTTTATTTTTTATTTTTTTTTTTGCATTCAAATATAATGAATTTTGTCGGGTAGAGACAAGAACGCAGGCCTTAACTGCTAAACATAAAACCTTATACGCTAAATAGATATCTACAATAATTATCTTCTCAATCAGCACTGCTTAAATAGTCCAACGTTTCAGCTGAGGCTGTCTAATAACCATCTGGCTTTTCGGCATAGATTTGAGATGAACTCTGTCAGCGCGTGGCGTTCCTGACTGCTCTATAGGGACCGCCGGTCCAAATTAAATGGCAAAACAATTACTGTACAGGGACGCTTAGGGAAACTGAGGGCGAACATGAATTGTGATTTACCCCGAGACCCACAATAGGATGGAAATTGGACAGAAGAAGGGGTGGTACGAATATGAGCCATGTCATTTAGTATTACAAAACAATTTACAATAAAAACAAGTGAACAAAGCGTCAGGTGCTTCAAAATGTGGGCCGATTTTCGTCGAGTGGCGCCTACAAATGCTCTGTGACACATTGAAACAGACTGCAGATGTACAAGCTGCCAGTTTGCATTACTATCTCCATTTTCCATTCGTCTTTCTTTCTTTCTTTCTTTCTTTCTTTCTTTCTTTCTTTCTTTCTTTCTTTCTTTCTTTCTTTCTTTCTTTCTCCTGTAATTTTATTATATTTTGAGCTCATATTTTTTTTTTTTTCTGTAAATACGCGAGAGTTGCTGTGTTCAGTATGTAAAACTTTCTGCATTGAGGTGTGTCATGTCTCTGAAATAAGGTGATCACACTCTTTGATGTGTGCATGTATATGAGACGTTTCACCCTTCAGGGACTCTATGCTTGTTCCACCTGTT
The DNA here is from genome assembly GCF_024489055.1 of Chanodichthys erythropterus. Taxonomy (NCBI): domain Eukaryota; kingdom Metazoa; phylum Chordata; class Actinopteri; order Cypriniformes; family Xenocyprididae; genus Chanodichthys; species Chanodichthys erythropterus. Next base: position 17,522,857 of record NC_090241.1, on the reverse strand, counting down.
CCACCGCTTAGAACATTCCAACGTTTTACGGACAGAAACACGATGCTATAAGTTTCACAAAACAAATTAAATTAATACCTTCTTCATGAACTAAGATTAAATGTAAAATGTGGTTTATGTCGTTGCTTATTGATTTTACTCACCCGTATAAAAGCTTATCCACTGCCCAAAATATAGGCCTATATATATATATTTATATATATATATATTTTTAAATATATACGCTGTCATATAATAATAATAATAATAAAATGCATAGTAACTAGTAGCTTTGACTTTAGTTGTTTTTATAGTTAATAATAATTAAAAAAATCAGTGCACTTTGTTTTTAAATGCAGTTTACCCTTTAATTCAGTTTCATTATTCTTATTCGTTTTATAATTCGACTTCTAATGTGAACGGTAAACATTTCACAACTCGTTTAGAATAATATTTCTTTCACAGTTTGTCAAGATTCACATAATACTAATTCAATACAGTTGGTACAAGTTCTCCTCCTGTATTACAAAAAAAAAAAAAAAAGTGTTGCTGAAACTAAAGCAGATGCGTGAATGGGGAATGGGATTCACTCAAAGGAAACAAGCTCGCAGAACAATTGGGTTTGGGCTGCAAACAGAGGATTGGAATTGGCCTGTACTTTTGTCTATTGTCGCAGGGATGGGGAATGGGATTTGCACACCGAGGTGTAATAGCATTACTGTATTAATTAAAATTTTCATTTCACATCCAGATTGTTTACTTATCTGCCAGGAACATATGCTGGAAGAAGTTAAGATTCACGATTCTGCACTATTGCCCAAGGTGCAATTCAATATAAGGGAGGGAGGGGGCTCAGATTTTTATGACAGACTGTGCTCTTATCTGCCGCTGTAAATTAGGGTGATACTCCATTGAACCGAATAGCAAGTTTTTACATCAGCCCCCTAAAGCATGCAGATTCAACTTTGAAATTGGACGATGATAATTAGGGAACTTTAAAGAGCACTTCTAAAAGAAATGCGGGAAACGTGTGTTTTTTGCGTTACTAGATTATTTAACAAACAACAAGACCTGCACTTAAACTAAGCCCTTCAAATATATTTTTAAATGACTGTTTAGCTCAGCGTCCAGTCAGTCTCTAAAATCATTTTATAATTTGGCATATTGATCCAGGCAACATAACATGATAAACAAAATGACATACTGAACAAATCCACCACAAGACCTGAATATGAATAACAATCCAGGGCTTTATGTTTAGTTAAGAGCATGTGGGTGTAATTAGATGTTAATTTATGAGCCCTTCACAGCTATTAATCAACTGTGATCATTGCAGCCATTTTGAACTATTTGCTCAAGCATTCTGGTGAAATAAAACGTCGCAAACAAAACCCGAATAGAAAAAAAAAAAAAAAAAAAAAACAGAGGTGAAAATTATTATTTGAAATTATAGAGCCCTAAATCTGTAGCTCTTCTCCGAGACGTTTTTATTTGAGCTCAACGGAGAGCCCGAATTCAATCTGCCTTATCTCGCCAAGACTCCTTTCAGCAGGAGATCAGAGAAAAAGAGAGGATAATTGTTCTTTATTTTATTTAATTTAATGCGACAGGCTGTGCTTTCAGATCATTTATATGCTTCATTTAGTGATAAAATTCAATGAGGAGGGGGACACAAGGCGCTTTCTTTCTCAAACACTTTAGTGGAAAATATAAAACACATGAAACAAAAGTGAGGGGACATGACACTTTTAATTGAATGCCATGGGTCATTTGCATTATTGTCTCCTAATGTCACCCTGAAATCACGGGCGCAGCATTCAGTTTGATATGTAGCTTATAAATATCTTGCTCTGAATCTTGCCATGCTAATTTTCTAGGCCTATTTCATTGAAAACTAAAATCAGCTCAGTGCACTTTTTTTCTCTCACTGCAGAACCATTTCCTGAAATTTGTTTATTATTATAATTATAATAAAGCAATTATTTTTTAATATGAAATACATTATTTTCAAACATATAATAGCTATATTTTATAATAACAATTTATTTTATTGTTGTTGTTCTTTAATTATGTCATGCTTATCTCAGTCTAAATTTAGCGAGATATATAATATCGTACATTTTAATAGGCTATTGCAATATATTGGGTTTGGTGTTACGCTGATCTCATTTTAAAATTTTAACTATTGTCTCTTTCTCTCTCGGAAAGTCCTAAAAGCATCATTGCTGAAGCCTCGTCTATCTAAAATTGGATCTAGGATAGCATTTGGACAGAAGAAAAGTAAACCGCAGTGCTGTTGTTTGAAGCGCCGGCCTTGAATTTGGGGGTCCCTGAATTCTCATGTGAAAGAAATGAAACGGTGAAGGAGCTGATAAGGAAATATGGAAGAGAAAAGGAATCATGCCTCGGTGGTTTAATGTGCGGGTCCAGTCGGGAATGTGATATACACTGAGACTTTACCCCTCCGACTGATTCAAAGAAAGTGTAGGATGCATCTCTGTCTCTCTCTCACTGACACACACTGAACAGTTTAATACATATCTGAAACACAGCAAAATATGCTATAATGCATAGTTCCATTAGCATTTATCATAAAATCAAATGTTCATTCGTCTCTCTGCGCGTGGCAGTAACATTCTTAAGGATACATACTGATTTGGAAAAAATGACATTGTTGTGAAATATGAATTTCCCTCTAAAAAAGGAAGGATAACGGTCATGTCGTCAATATGGGTCACACATGCTGGAGTGACTGTCAAGGCCGGAGGAATGTGAAACTCCAGATTCCTCCAGATTAGTTTATAGACTATTCGTTTTACAAGTGACGCTGTAAATCTTTCAAACGGTTAATGGATTATGGGAGCTGCAGTAATACAAACGTTTTGCTGTCATTACCCAGCGCGTTTCTTACACAGTTGGTCGGGTAACAGTGTTGCAGTTTCATGTTACAGTATGTTACACGTAACACATTATAGGTTACACGCTGATATAATAAAAATAATAATTTAAATCCATAGGATTTTAAAACTTAATTTCTGTCTACTTACGATACGTACGTTCGTGGCAAATTTTCGACCACTTTTCAGCAGAAGAAAATGTGAAAATTTGAAACCGACAATTTTGTAGGAATTGTGGAAATTATTGTAGCCTATCATGTTAAAGGACGGAAATATACATGTTGATGTAACAATAATACTCCGAAACATTTTTTTTTTTTTTTTTTAAGTGTAATAATGTAGTTACCCCTGGTTTCATAAACAGGTTTTTGGATAGGATAAAATGACTTGCTAGGTCTAATCATTTTTATACAGGCAGACCGTCTCCTGAAATATAATTTTGAGAAGCTTTTGTTACAACAACTCGTAAACAATAAAACTTTCAATTCAGGTAAGGAAAAGTTGGTCATAATTTGTCGCGATGACACGACACAAAACGCGTGACGTCGAAATAAATCGAGGAAGCGAGTTTTGGGGTTGAAATGTGTTTGGACGAATGTGATTATTTTGCCATTAAAGGTTCAAACTATATGATTATACTTTTTAACGAAGGAGAATTTACAATATTCTAAAGTAATAATTAATTTATTTATTTGAAATATATTGATAACATCCTTAGCTGTATAAACCATTTGTGATACTGTTTAATGTGTTGAAGTGAACAACTGTTGATCTCTTATTCATGTTGTAACTTTTTGATACACAGCAATTATCTCAAATCAGTAAGCACTGCTTTACAGAGTGCTTTCTAACTTTACATACATTTAAATACAAGCTTATAGTCTATATAATTGTTCAATAACAGTCTTTGTGTGCAATGTGTTGGTCTTCCTTGAGCTGAAACTGCTTGCTTTATGTTAAAATAAGTTTTTTATTGTGGCCTAAAATATGTGTTGCACAAAAATGAATTTTATGACAGTTATTGTGAGCATACACTGATAAAACCATGCTGTTTTCTGTTACATCACACACACACACACACACACACACACACACACACACACACACACACATATATATATACTCACACAGAAAGCGTGCTCAGATTTGAGGGAAGTGTCAGTTGTGAATATTTAACTTGTTTCTTGATGTAGAATTTTCTAATTTCATTAACCAACTTCTGTTCTCCGGTGTAATTTGCATCCCTTTACATTCCATTAGCCAACAGTAGTGCAAAAGTTTTGTTTTTATAGGGAAAAAAGTGCAAAAATATGGATAGAGTAATGCATTATACTAGAAAATAGTCAGAGTTGGTTTATTGACACTTCTCTCTTATGTAGTGAGATAGAGATGACATACAGGGTCTTAAGGAGCCATGGTGCAGAACCTAATAGAATTTTATATATATATATATATATATATATATATATATATATATATATATATATATATATATATATATATATATATATTTATGTGTGTGTCCAGGTAACCATTTTACACCATGTTGTTATTATCAGTTCCCCAGTTTTAGCTTTCAATTGAAGATTGTTGAAAGACAAATGTTTCGCTTTCACTGCTGGTATGAAGAGGGTAATCATAATCCTGGTACAGCTCTGGGTCCCAATGCAGTTCTGTAGGCGTTTTTGTCAACAAAGTGGCGAGAAGAAACACTTTCTTTATGGGATATTTTAATTTTAAAGCCACAAACCATGGAGAAATGGAAATGAGGAGTCGGCATGTCAGCGCCTATTCGTTTTTCAAATAAGGCATAGATTTATTTTATGAAGTACTACAAGGAATTTATAAAAAATAACTGTCTGCTGGAGTCAGTTGGCACACATGCTGTGACGCATGCCTTGGTTCTCATAAAGGTGATGTGCTCATTTCCTAATTATCTCATTTAAATTGATCCAAAGTGACAAAAATAACTACATTGTTAGAAAAAAAAAACACCTATTTCAAATAAATAATATGCTTTTGAACTTTCTATTGATCAATGAATCGACAAAAATATTAAGCAGCACAACTGTTTTCAACATTGATAATAATAACAATTGTTTATTGAGAACTAAATCCGCATAGTAGAATGATTTCCGAAGGATCATGTGACACAAGACCTGAGTAATGGCTGCTGAATATTCAGCTTTGCCATAACAGGAATACATTACATTTTAAAATACATTAAATAAGAAAAGAGTTATTTAAATTGTAATGACCTTTCATAATATTACAGTTTTTCTGGATTTTTGATCAAATAAATGCAGCCTTGGTGAACATAAGACACCTTTCAAAAACATTAAATCTTACTGATCCCAAACTGTAATGGTTAATATATACAAGTAAGAAAATAAGTGACTGTATTAATGTAAGCATGACCCTTGATCATTATCCATGTATGTACATATGCACTATACACTATAAAAGCATAAAATGTAAAAACGCACAGGCATACAAAAATAAATCTATCCTATCATGCTTTGTGTCACCTTTCATACCAATGACTGCATTATTTACTGATGTTGCCTAAGCAGTAGCGAAAGGATCTTGTCTGTTGACAACATTGGGCTCTATGACACACACTGCCATGCAGGTTGACAAGCTGTCAGTCACCCTTCGGTTTGCAGCATATTACCTGATGAAAACCTAAACCCCAGTCAATGGTCTGAGACCCCATGTGACTGGTTTGTGGGTCCAGATGTCACTTGTCTCATTCAGATCCAGTCACCTGGATCCCCCGTCAGGAACACACAACAATCAAATGACCCTGAAACTCTCCAGAGCTTAGCCTGAATCAAAGTAAAGGAACGTAATTACTGGCTTTCAAACAGATATTTGTAGTGCTGTACAAGCAAAATTCCAACAGGGAAGTTCTAATGATGGCATAAATCACGACGAATGAATGAGATGACAATTGTATTGACAAATTTATCTCTGAATTGTGCGTACAACAAGACAAAGGCCTACAGTGTTTGCTTTCAAACAATAGAAGCATGTTACCTTTATTAAGATCCTCACAAAGGTATCTTTCTAAGAGAAGTGATGTCAGAAATAACCTTCGCTTCCCAGACACTCTCAGGTGAGTAGAAAAGATAGAGCTCGTCTCCTGCAGGCTGCACATCAAATGTAATTAAATTTCATTCGCAGTTATATCAACTGAACATCAGTCTCGACAAAGGAGATTAGTGTGTTTTAAAAAACCAATCGCAATTAATCGGTTTCGGCAAGAGAGCTGTTTGTGATGGCCAGACGGGAATTTCTTCAGACTATTTCGGGCCTAAGCGAGCTCCTTTTTTTGAATGCCTGACTTCAAAATTGAAAGCTTAACAAACTTAGTGTACTGTATGTAGCTGTAAACTTGTTCAATTAGGTCAAATTTGGTGAAATGGACAAACGCATGCTTTTCAAGGTCTTCAGAGGTCTTTGTTATTCGTTGGACTGTCCACATGCGCAGAATTGGTTCACGTTCATCAGTTCCAACTGATAAAATCAAGTCGAGTCATTCAAAAATGACCTAAAACTGGGTTGCCAGACTCTTTCTCTCTTTGGGCGCAAATAGGGTGTAGTGGTCCTACTGATTGCAGGCCTGTGGAGGACTGCGCGTATGTGTGCTAAAGAGAGAGAGAGAGAGCATGTAAGCTGAGTGGATGCTAATCGCTGCTCCCCGTGCCAGAGCATGTCTTCCTGGTCCAAATGAGATTAGAGCGGTGTGTGCGTGGGGCTGTGGAGGTGAAAGGTAAAGGCACTTATCAGGAGGGTTCCCCTCAGGGGCCGCGGTGACTGACTCAATCAGAACCCCGGCACGCACTTCTCACTGGATTAGACTAATCAGGAAAGAGCAGGAGGGATGTATAGACCACTTATCGGGACAAAAAACATTGGGCTCCCTTTCCCTTTGAACAGACCCTACAGAAATGTTTGTTAATTTTATTTATTGCAGGATGCTTGTCGCCGTGGCAATCTTCCATAGAATCATTAAATAGGGCTCTTCGATGCACGAAAGGCACTCAGTGTTTACATGCCACAGAGATAGCGAAGTCTTTGATGTTTTAAGACCCCCGTTCCCTCTCACTTTTTGTCTTTATTATATATTTATTTCTCACTCTCTGTTTGCTTAGGAATCCACCGCAGATCATCCTGATGTACGGTAGTGAGTTAAACAAAAGTATGAATATTTATACCAAGGCAACTTCAGGAGCTAATTGGGCCTTTAGCGTGCTTGCTAAAGCAGTAGCGATAAAGCAAATTAAGACACTTATGACTACCTCCAAATTAATCTCTTTTTCTGGAAGGGATTTAGCATAGTTTACAAATATACGGTCTATCTCTCCCGTTCAGATCAGAAAAATGCTTTTGGTTTCAAATCAAGAAGAAACATTTTAAAAACAAAACCTGTTTTGCACATTGCTACACATCCTGCAATAAACACTGAAGTGACTTCTTTCTTTTTGAGCTGCTGTACATCTTTGCATCATTGAATCATTTTCTTGTTATCAATGTAAAGATGATTTGAAACAATATGTATAAAGCGCTATATAAATAAAGGTGACTTGACTTGACATTGTGAAGAGGTCGAGTCACGTGCAGACCCACTTGAGAACTGTCACTGACAGTATGATAGCTGCAATTATTGTAATCAGGTTTAATTAAGACCACCTGAGCGTAAAAAGGGCTGCATTTAAATAATTGAGCTTCATTAGCCCATATGAATCTCATAGACCATAACAGTTAACAGACACTTAGGCTGTGTCCGAAATCGCATACTTTTCTCCTATAAGGTTGGCGAAAAACAGTATGTGAGACAAGAATTGCATCCGAATTTACAGTACTCATAAAATAATAGGCAAAAAGTAGCGGGATGACCTACCACTTCTGCCGAGATTCTGAAGTGGACATTCAGTGGACACTTTACTATCCTATGAGGCCACGGCAGAGGATTTGTGAATGGCATTGAAGAGATGCAACTGACACGGGTAGGTCACATCAACATGGCAAATGTAGTACATCCTGATATATAGAACATACTTTTTTAGCGCTTACAAAGTAATACTTATTCAAAATAAGTGAAAGAGACGTGATTTCGGATGCAGGGTCTGCACTTGTTTACCCAAAATCATTATTGATACGTCTGCATCCGACGCTGAAGTCTCTGCACAAAGTCTAAAAAAGAATCAGATTATAATGATACAGTGGCCTTGATGAACCTGTTGCCTTGACTGTGTCATATCGAAAGCTCATAGAGAAGGAGTAATTGCGAGACGACGTGTGTGTGTTTTTAATATGGTGGTTCTAGACTAGTTCACTACGATCTTACAAGCGGTTTGAAGCATGGTCGGATGGATAGTTTACTTCAGTTTTCAAAACATTCAGTGAAAATGCTGTTGTTCAAAGATATCTTCTTTTTTACAAGTTGGCAATTTCTTATGATTTTTTATGATTTGATTCGTATAAAAACAAAGCATTAAGTTCCACCTTTAAAGGCACAATATGTACGATTTTTTTGATTAAAATATTCAAAAACCACTAGAACAGTGTAATATATTACACTACATTAACCCAGATGTTTCCAAGAAATCGCTCCAGTGGCCTCGTTCAGCTCTCACAGCACTCGGCATGCTTCATACTACATTAACGTTAATAATCTCATCCATGAACTTGATTTCTGCTCCGTCGGATTCTTTTCCACTGGCTGTGAGGTGAAGACGACATCTCCCATGATTCCACACTCAATCTCAGCATCATAAAGCTACGCCTTTGTTTTGAATAGGCGACCTCTAAGTGGTGAAAAATTACATATTGTGCCTTTAAACCAAACCTCGGTGGGATGTAAACAAATCATGTGAAAATGTACAAATGAGATTGTACGAAATCATCTGAATTTCACCAAAAAAGTGAAATAGTTACAAATTGTGTAACTAGAGAGTATGTTGGGTTTCATAGTGTAAGTACAGAAAAATCCTAAAAATGATGTTGCTATAACAGTCTGGGGAAATTTAATAAAAAAATTATTAGTATACGCAAAGTGAGATGAGTGAGAAGTGAGTTCTGTTTAAAACACATTAGATCTGTATTCGCACATGACTGAGATATGATCATTAAAGAGACCGGGAAAAGGCAATGTTGTATGCTCATGCCTTGACATATCACTCTGCTTCACAAACATCTTACGAAAATGTCAGTAATCAGTAATTGATCATTCTCAACATTGTATTACTTAAACTTGAGCCTCTTTGGGCTGACCTTTACAAATACCCGTTTCCCCCTCTTCCTTTCCCGTTTTGTAAGTTTATCATAAAACCTGTACTAAGATAATAAACAGGTGGACTGCCTTAAGCATAACTGACTTATTTTTTATGTAATTTTAAATGATTTTTCAGTTTCAGTTATGTTAATGAACAAAACATGAACTGACATAATGCTATATGGAAAGCAGCCAAAAGCCACTCAGAATCGAAGAGAGAAACAGAATTACATTTTTAAGCTAAACGAGTTTAACAACTTACTGTACAGCTGACCACAATTACCCAATAATTATTAAAAACTTTTAAGAGCTGCCAAACAATTCCGGTATACTGTTATATCATAAATATTAGATTTTACAAACTTTTTGATGTTAGCAAACTGTATACCTTTTGATCTCAATGCTCCAGTCCCAAAAGACAATGTATGAGACTAGGTTATTGCACATCAACAATGCCTATGTATTTGGTGTTCAAAAGCCTGGTCCATCCATTCACAATGACATAATAAAGAGGATATAGAACCCACATTATTTGTTGGCGATTATTCCTATTATTTCTAAATATGAGAAGTTGTTATTATTCCAAATAATATTTGACTAATGATAAGCATAAGATATGAAAGTTTTAAGCATTGTGCTGTTCCTGGCCTTTGATTAGCACCTGCAACTCTGCAAATCCTTCTGAATAATTCTAACATTATAAATAAGAGGCTGGAGTTTACTTCCATGATCATGTCATAGATGGTATAAGAAGAATCATTTTAAACAAGTTTATTGGTTAACAAAAAATCTTAATTTACAAAATCTAAACAATCCTAGTTTTCTAGTGCTACAACTCACCCTGGTATGGTAAAGTTGAAACAACAGCAGTCTTTGTACTTGACAATAATTTAAACAGTTTATGGATAAGTTGTAGATTTCAAAACAATGTTAATTAGTAGACAATAATTATTTATTTTCACTAAATCAGGGGTCTCCAAACTCGGTCCTGGAGGGTCACTGTCCTGCAGAGTTTGGCTCCAACCCCAATTAAACGCACCTGAACCAGCTAATCAAGATCTAATTAGGCATACTAGAAACTTCCAGTCAGGTGTGTTGAGGCAAGATGGAGGCTGCGTCCGAAAACCTAGGTAGCTGTCTTGCTGCCTTGCTGTCTTATAAGAGAATGAAGCAAGAAGTTACCTCACGAAATTAATTTCAGACAGACTTCTGAGGCAGCATAACAGTTTAGTGATCTACAGCAATATAGCGCGGGCTTTGGTGAGAACTAAACAAATAGTAATTTCTCGATAGAAATGATATCAAAATTGAAATATGTTGATCAAAATCGTACATTTATACACAAACTGGGCAGCAAACGCAACTTTCGGACGCCATCTTTATTTTTCTAGCTCAAGTGTCACAGAATGGAAAGCACAGGATTGTGGGATATCAAAGGCAGCTAAGGATACATCCATGCTTCCTTCAAAAATCGATCTGAGGAAGGTATCTCATGAGACAGGAAGTGAAGCTAACATTAGATTTGGATGTGCCTTGATGCCTTACTACCTTGAAATGTGTCCTCAGAAGGCAGCATTTTCCAGTTTTCGGACGCAGCAGGAGCTAACAGTCGCCCTCCAGGTTTAGAGACTTCTGCACTAAATGGGCTTAATAAAGCATGATATTTAATCAGTTTCATTTATATAAGCCACTGTACATACAGTATTAACAATACTTTTCATTTTTTTTTATCTTTTAGACAGGGAACAGGCTTGTGGGAGGAAAACAGCAGAATCAGTCAGAGGGGCAAGTTTTTACATTTTGATTAAAGATTATAGAGATAATTGCATTTTATGCTTAGCTTATGGAAAAATGGACAGTCAGGGGTTGGTTGGTTAGCCTAGTCTAGCTGTAATTGCAAAAATAATGAAGGCAAAAAGTCTTTGTCATACATTTATTATAAAATGCAAAAATTAACTCCTTAGTACAGTCGTCCATCATTGTCACAACAGGGTAATAAGGAACATATCATGAAGCAGATGAGCCTTGTATCACCCTAAATGCTTCTATTTTGCAATAAAGATCAGCTGACTGTATTATCCCCCTTACTACACTATCATTAAAAAGTATGAGGTGTGTAAGATTTTTTACACATATAATAAAGTATTTTAGAAAGACATTTAATAATGGTGTTTAGTGTTAATGCTTTAAAACAGGCGTTACCATTGGAATACATTGAGATTCTCTCTGGGATGAACTTGACCTTTGACCTTTAAAGACTTCTGGGTGGCAGCAGTATAGAAGGAGGGGAGGTATATAATCAACCGCAAACTCACCTTCATGTCAATCTTATAGTGAATCTTATAGTATTAAGTGAATACTATACGGGAAAAAAATTCATTCCTGTTGTAAATAACATATCAATATTATTAGTATTATTTAAAAAGAGCATTGTGCTCAGAAAAGATGCTTTATGATTGAAGGTGTAATTTATCTCCTTACATTTTGTTTATTGGTTTTGAGAAACTAAACTAACTTTCCTTCACATTGTGTGACGCTGGGGATGTCACACAATGTGGTCCTGAACTATGTGAATATCACACAGTGCCTTACAAGGCGATTCACTCAGTGTTTTACATTTATTGATTAAGTTTAATTTTTCCTAAGATGTCTTTTGGAACAAGAACATTTTCTAAATGGTTCTTATTTCCAATTTCTTTTATAGTGTACTTCCTACGCACACTCTTCTGTTCAACAGATAAAAACCCTTATTTGTGAATGCCTCTCAAGGCCGGCATATATTGTGAAGTCAAAAGTGTGGCCATTTTTTATATATATCGATTTGCCCATGAAGATGCTTTCTCTCAGTGTGTTGAAATGAATAGCGCTTAAGAACACTTGTTTTGAGATGGAGGCCATTGTGTGGACTTCCAGAGCATCTTTGTCCTGCCAAAATGGTTCAAACTGTCTCTGTGCTGAACTCACAAAGCCTGTAAAATCAAATATTGTTTAGTGTTTAGACACAGACGGCATCTGCAAATACAGTTCTTTGACTGGAATAATTCGGACTTTTCAAAAGAAATCAATGTTATGAAACCTGGTTAACCAAGCACATAATAATTATTAAAATAGCAAAATAGATAGAACTTTCAGTTATAAAGAAAGCCAGGAAAAAAACACTCTTTACATTGTGACGCTGAAATGCACAAATTTCTAGCGTCATTCAGGTTCGTTCGTTCATTCATTCCTTCCTTTCTTCCTTAGCTACTAAAGACATTTAAAAAAAAATTCATGTGACTACAGTGGTTCAACCTTAATGTTATGAAGTGACGACAGTACTTTTGTGCACCAAAAAACCCCCAAAAATAACTGCTACAAAAAACCCAAAACACTGCTTCATGAAGCTTTGAAGGCAGCTTAACAAAACTTTTGTTTCGGATCAGTGGTTCGGAGCGTGAAAGTCACATGATTTCAATAAACGAGGCTTTGTGACATCAAAAGTGTTTCAAAATTTCAGTGATTCACCACTGGGGGGCGTGACTTTGGCAGTTTGATACACGCTCCGAACCACTGATTCGAAACAAAAGATTTATAAAGCTTCAAAGCTTCATGAAGCAGTGTTTTGAAATCGGCCATCACAATTGAATAAAGATGTTATTTTGTTTTGTTTTTTTGGTGCAAAAAAAGTATTCTCATCTCTTCATAACATTAAGGTTAAACCACTGTAGTCACATGAACGTTTAAATACGTCTTTAGTAGCTTTCTGAGCATCTGAAAGTGTTAATTATCTTGCTGTCAATAGAGACCTCACTGAGCCATCGGATTTCATCAAAAATATCTTAATTTGTATTCCGAATATGAACGAAGGTCTTACGGGTGTGGAATGATATGAGCGTGAGTAATTAATGACATAATTTTAATTTTAAGGAGGATTTTTAATGTTAATCGATGCTTCAACACTGCAAACAAGAATTTTCTTACAGTGATGCACTTACAATTGAAGTGAACCGGACCCATTTTTAGATTTTTATATATATATATATATATATATATATATATATATATATATATATATATATATATATATATAGTAGCACTGTTGTCATAGTACAGAGTTGTAAATTTGTATATAACTTTACACAAAAGATTAATAAGCAATTTGATCACACTAAAATAATCGACACATATTGTTTACATCTTCTAGCTATATACTTTCAAAACTGACTATTTTAAAGTTTAGATTGGCCCCATTAACTTCCATTGTATTGAACCATGAAGGCCTCTTTAATCTGTATTTTGCCATGTTTTTAGTATAAATATCTAAACATCCTTAAAAAAAGATTAAAAAATTGCAAATAGGACAAGAAAAATAAACTTTTTGGAGATTTGTTGTTGTTTTTGGACCAAAGAGAGAAGGCATACAGGAGAACAAGGTTGAGGGTCTGGTGACTTGGTAAGAGAACATCATTAGCATTCATTATAGTCCTATAAGCTTGAGTAATTACAGGCGTGAGAGCACGGTAGAAGAGCGGTTTACACTGTTAGTAATTTGATTTCCATCTACGCTAATAACTTCCTTTTGTGCGTGTTTATGTGCCGTGGCAGAACACAAGTACTGTTTGGCTGCAGGCTGAATGAGGAGGAGAAAGAAAAGGCTCTTTAAAATATCTATAATTAAGTTGTATTCATCTTATTTCACTGTCACAATCCAGATCTGTGACATGGGAAAGATAGAGGACGAGACTCAACTAGCTTTACATTTATGTAAGGTGTTAGATGTGTCATTAATACTGGATCAGATCAGTTCTTGACTGGGTCATATAACATGATATTTCTCATGGCTCATAAGAAGCTCATGAACACGAAAAAATAAAATTAAAAATAAAATTAACTACAGGTCACATCGCAAAGCAGATCTGTGTTTTTTTCTTTACGATTGAATTTAACCTGATAAAAAAAAAAAAAAAAAAAAAAACATCGGATGACTCTAAGAGATGAAAATAAGCTTTGTTCGTTAATTAACCTTAGTAAACCAAAGTAAAAATGAAGATAATACCATCCATTTGTCTCTGTTTGGGTATGATGCAGTTAAAAGAAGAAATATGATTTGATGGTTTTGTTCTCAGCTGATCTGTGACTCTGTGCACACTGCCCAAATGCAATTCAAAAGAATGAATAGAACTAGAAAAAGAACCAAACAGACCATTTATAAGCAGAAAGTAAGACGAAGTATTCACTTCTTTTTAAACCAAAGATGCAATCTCTTGATGCAATCTCTTTTTTTTTTTCTTTTTCATTTTGCAGCAATGCAAAATGCAAAAAAAAAAAAAAGTAATCTAGTATGTAGTGGCATCTGAATTAGTGTGTGTCTTTAGATGAAAGAGAGAGAAAACAGAAGTCATGACTCTCTTTAGTGAGTGTGTTGGTGTGTTTGAGGAGTGTGCACCACATTCATATTTCAACATAGAACAAAACCTATTCACTTGCTCTTTCATTGTGAATTATTTATTTATTTGTTTATCCGTCGTGTTTCGGCACTCGCTCCTAGACCTTTTAGGTCTTGTCAATGGCTGTTCTGCCTCCATGCGTCCTCCTGTTGGAAAGACAGATGAGGTGAAGGTGAAGTACAGTGATGTGGTTGAACGCAACAGAACACACAAAACCATGTTCTAATGGCTGAAATGCTATTTTTGTTTTTTTAGAATGCAACGTTTCTAAGGGGGTTCACAGAAGGTGACCTGTTGGTAATTGCATAGAAATGAGGGTGAGCTGCGAATTGAACCATGAACGTGTTTGCCACAGTTTCTGCTCATGTCCCTAAAATCTTCCTGCTGTAAACCTTAGGAAATCTCTTTCTCTCTCTCTCTCTCTCAGAGAAGATATAGCGCATTTGTTTTTAATATGTATTAGACTAAATATTCTGTTTGAATTACTTGCAAATGGGTTTCAGAGTTTATAGAATATTTTCAGACAAAATATTTATAGCAGGACTAAAATCAGACATAACATTATGACACCGATCGGCATAACATTATGACCACTGACAGTCACCACACCACCTGTTAGTGGGTGTATATTATTATTAGGCAGCAAGTGAACATTTTGTCCTCAAAGTTGATGTGTTAGAAGCAGGAAAAATGGGCAAGCATAAGGATTTGAGCGAGTTTGACAAGGGCCAAATTGTGATGGCTTGATGACTGGGTCTGAGCATCTCCAAAACTGCAGCTCTTGTGGAGTGTTCCCGGTCTGCAGTGGTCAGTATCTATCAAAAGTGGTTGAAGGAAGGAACAGTGGTGAACGGGCGACAGGGTTATGAGCGGCAAAGGCTCATTGATGCACGTGGGAAGCGAAGGCTGGCCCGTGTGGTCCGATCTAACAGACGAGCTACTGTAGCTCAAATTGCTCAAGAAGTTAATGCTGGTTCTGATAGAAAGGTGTCAGAATACACAGTGCATCACAGTTTGTTGCGTATGGGGCTGAATAACTGTAGACCAGTCAGTGTGCCCATACTGACCCCTGTCCACCGCCGAAAGTGCCAACAGTGGGCACGTGAGCATCAGAACTGGACCACAGAGCAATGGAAAAAGGAATGGTCTGATGAATCACGTTTGCGTCGCTTACCTGGGGAATCAGGTTTCACAATGGGATGAAGGCAAGCCAGCAGAGCCAGTGTGATGCTTTGGGCAATGTTCTGCTGGAAAACCTTGGGTCCTGCCATCCATGTTGATGTTACTTTGACACACACCACCTACCTAAGCATTGTTGCAGACCATGTACACCCTTTCATGGAAACGGTATTCCCTGGTGGCTGTGGCTTCTTTCAGCAGGATAATGCGCCATGCCACAAAGCAAAAATGGTTCAGGAATGTTTTGAGGAGCACAAGAAGTTGAGGTGTTGACTTGGCCTCCAAATTCCCCAGATCTCAATCCAATCGAGAATCTGTGGGATGTGCTGAACAAACAAGTCCGATCCATGGAGACCCCACTTCATAACTTACTTAAAGGATCTGCTGCTAACATCTTGGTGCCAAATTCCACAGCACACCTTCAGGGGTCTAGTGGAGCCCATGCTTTGACGGGTCAGGGCTCACTTGTTTTGGCAGCAAAAGGAAGACCAACATAATATTAGGAAGGTGGTCATAATGTTATGCCCGATTGGTGTAGATTTTTATTAAGAAGGAGAGTATGTTTATTGAATTATGTAATAGGGACAGCAGAATTATGTGTCTGGTGGCAACAAGATTGAGAAAAGTATATGCATATTACAGTCTTACAAATAACATACCTGCTTTTTTGTGAAATTTGGTGTATTAATGAGGTTATTTGTGTTGTACATGATGATCAATTGGGTTTGTTTTTTTAAAAGAAAATGTATTTTATGTATTTAATTTATATTTAACTGAATTTCATTGTTTTTGGGATAGCCACCCTGATGCTTGACTCTTCAGCCTCCTTTCCACAGCCGAGGCAGAGATGTTTGAATTAAGAATGTCAAAAATGTGTAAAAAATAAAGTGTTTCTAAACCTCTCTCTCTCACTCACACACACTTTCTCTCTCTCACTTTTGCTCAAGGCAAGGTATAGAAATGGAGGCATAGGGTCAGCAGGTTAACCCAACGTCTTTGTTATTGCACAATACCTTCCTATTTACCTCCTGGACCAATTCCTTTCTTCCCTGTGTGTGTAACCCAGCTGCCAAAACCCGGTCTTTGTCTCGACGAGGAGTGGTGACCCATGCATTTGGATTACCTTGCTTGAGTTTCAGTAACCCTGGCGGATCTGTGTGGGTAGGTGGGGGACCACTGCCCTGGGAAAACACACAGAGCTCATAGGGCAACCTATAAGATACCATTGGTTTGAACCCCCCACAATGCCATCTTTAAAATGATAGACTTTGTGCAAACGTGAGATCAAGTGAAATGATCAAAATCTGTCTGAGGTTACTTGACTCGAAAGCAATTAATGTGTCAAAGTACTGGCAGGTACACCGACAAGAAACAAAAAAAAATATTAGAAACTGCAAAACGGCTATGCTTGTTGTGACATGACACCCACTCGAGTGAGCGGCAACATAAAATAGACGGCTCCTGTATTTGAAGTGTTTTAATTGTTCTGTTTTGATGACAGAGGGGAGTGCATTATCCACTTGCTGTTTGACAGGTAATGAGTGAGAAGAATAAAGAGGTATTGTTTTCTTTTCCCTCTCAACGATTTGAATGTCAAACTCTGTTTTGTGAATTGATGGACTGGAATGTCAACACTGGCTTCTCACTATCCAGCAGACTTAGAGATAGAACAAGATTTCTTTTTTTGTGTTCAGCGGTGTGGGAAATTCTTTAAATATAATATCTGAAACTTCTCTTTACTCTTTACTTCAAACTTTTATGGCACAAAAGGAAACAGAAGATGAATTGATTCTTTTATTACTATGTCTTAGCTGCAACACAATGAATAAAAGAAAGAAAAGAATAAAGGGATTGTAAATACAAAACTCTGAAAGAGCATTGCAAGAGAACATCATCTGAAAACAAGCAATTATTTACTGTGGTCCAGAAGGGTTTTGCACCGCCAGTCTTGCCCCTGGCATTCACCAGGTCTTCTCAGCTCATTTGCCAACTGTGTCAGAGGTTTTGGCGTTCAGTAGTGCCAGTGTGAGGACAATTTGTGCCAATGTAGAAGAAGAAGGCATGGCCTTACCCACCCACAGAGCCATTGTGTGCCTGACTGATCCACTGGCATCAATGCACTGCCTTCCCATTGGAAGGTGTGTTGTTCTGGAATGTTGGTACCCCTCAAATGCGGTCCTACAGGTGACGGGAGTGCTACTGGATATTATTTTTGTTATTTTTGTCAAATGACTGCAAATCTTGGCATGATCTGTGCACACACTGTGAAAAGGAATTAAGAAACTTACCCAAAAAAAGGCAGCATGATTCATTAAGATGTTTGAACAATTGTCTTGTTAATTGTCCACAACAATACAAAAACCTATTTTGTTTAACCAATTTGAATTAATTTACAGATTTCTTGTTTAATAAAATTGAATGGAATTATTGTTTTTTATTGTTTTATGTGCACTTCCACATGTTTGCCTCAGTCCTAATAGTTAACGATTAACAAACTTGGCTTGCTGTCCTCGAAAGGAGGCTCAAACCCCAAGCTAAACCCCTCACAACAGTACTGCACAGAGGGAGGATAAGAGTAATAGAGGAGGAGATGGGGAGGAGGAGGGATGCTTGAAGAATTGTCGCTGGGATGACACAGTGACTGCTGCTTATATACACTCATAATAATGATTGACAGGACTGAATGTTTAGGCCCTTTCTCTACCCTACGTTTGGAACTACATTTAAGGGATAGTTCATCCAATGCTTTCTTCTGTGAAAAAAAAAAAAAAAAAAATCTATTTTAAACAATTTTTTTTTCCCCCTCATACAATGGAAGTTGGTGATCACTAAAACTGCTTGGTTTTCCACAGAAAAAAAAGAAAAGAAATCCATACAGGCTTGGGACAACATAAGGGTGAGTAAATGATGACAACAACAACAACAGCACAAAGTCAGTGAAACTATAAGCCTATAACAGAAACCACATCATTTATTTATGCTGCAGTGCATGCTGGGACCTATAACATATCAGCATAAACATAAAACTATAACATATCAGCACATTGTTCAAAATAAAAGTGTTTAGATGACTCTGTTAGGGTAGTTGAGAGAACATTTCAGGGAATATTGCTGGTCTAACATGGTTTGAGTACGCCTGCCTTTATGTGCATGAACTTTAATGGCATCCCATTCTTAATCCGTAGGGTTTAATATGGAGTTGGCCCACCCTTTGCAGCTATTACAGCTTCAAGGGAAGGCTTTCCACAAAGTTTAGGAGTGCGTTCATGGGAATTTTTGACCATTTTTCTAGAAGCGCATTTGTGAGGTCAGGCAGAGATGTTGACGAGAAGGCCTGGCTCGCAGTCTCCGCTCTAATTCATCCCAAAGGTGTTCTATCAGGTTGAGGTCAGGACTCTGTGCAGGCCAGTCAAGTCACCAAACTCACTCATCCATGTCTTTATGGACCCTGCTTTGTGCACTGGTGCGCAGTCATGTTGGAAAAGGAAGGGGCCATCCCCAAGCTGTTCCCACAAAGTTGGGAGCATGAAATTGTCCAAAATGTCTTGGTATGCTGAAGCATTAAGAGTTCCTTTCACTGGAACTAAGGGTCCAAGCCCAACCCCTGAAAAACAACCCCACACCATAATCCCCCTCCACCAAACTTTACACTTGGCACAATGCAGTCAGGCAAGTACCGTTCTCCTGGCAACTGCCAAACCCAGACTTGTGTTCTCTGGAGTGACGAATCACGCTTCTCTCAATCCGATGGACGTCTCCACTACTCTAGAGTCCAGTGACGGCGTGCCTTACACCACTGTATCCAGCGCTTTGCATTGCACTTGGTGATGTAAGGCTTGGATGCAGCTGCTCGGCCATGGAAACTTATTCTATGAAGTTCTCTAAACTGTTGAGCTAATCTGAAGGCCACATGAAGTTTGGAGGTCTGTAGCTATTGACTCTGCAGAAAGTTGGCGAATTCTGCGCACTGTGCGCCTCAGCATGCGCTGACCCCGCTCTGTGATTTTACGTGGCCTACCACTTCATGGCTGAGTTGCTGTTGTTCCCAATTGCTTCCACTTTGTTATGATATCACTAACAGTTGACCGTGGAATATTTAGTAGTTAGGAAATTTCACGAATGGACTTATTGCACAGGTGGCAACCTATCACGGTACCACGCTTAAATTCACTGAGCTCTTGAGAGCGACCCATTCTTTGACAAATGTTTGTAGAAGCAGTCTGCATGTCTAGGTGCTTGATTTCATACACCCGTGGCCATGGAAGTGATTGGAACATCTGAATTTAATGATTTGGAGGGGTGTCCCAGTACTTTTGCAATATAGTGTAGCTATAGTGTGTTAATAGAGGCTCTTTTCTATGGAAATAATGCAACAATAAGGCAGCCTTAAATTTGGTTGTGATCATGACAGATATATTAAAATGTAATTTATTCCTGTGATGGCAAAGCTGAATATTCAGCATCATTACTAATTACTAGTCTTTAGTGTCATATGATCCTTCAGAAATCATTCTAATATTCTGATCTACTGAAAAAAGAAAATGTGCTGCTTTAATATTATTGTGAAACAAATGGTATTGTGATTTATTCTTTGAGGAATCGAAAGTTCAAAAGAACATAATTTACTTTAAATAGATTTTTTTTCTTTGTAAAATTATAAATGTTTTTTACTGCCACTTTTGATGAAGTGAATGCATCCTTGCTGAATAACAGTATTAATTTATTTTTAAAATATCTTATTGACCCCAGATATTTGAATGATAGTCCATATTTTATCATTTATACTTTCAGAAATCTTAAAAAATAACTAGATAAAATAACAAAAATATTTCAACATTTTATTCATAATATTTATTTATAATTTCAAGTATCTATTCACAGCCATAGCCATAGTCTCATATTTAAAACATTAATTTTATAGCATTATTTCTGCAGATGTAATTCTTGTGTAAATGCAATAATACTGTGCTACAATAAACATTCTAAGAAAATGCACCTTTTCATACTTCAGTGCTGCCCATAGTGTAGAGATGGCAAAGGACTTACATACAGGCATTCTTTTGAGTGAAAAAAAAGCAATTAGTCTTAAAAAAAAACACACACAAATCACTTCCTTGTCATCATCTCAAAATATGTCTGTAATATTTTCCAGGTTCTGTCTCTCTTCCTTTCTCTCTCTCTCTGTTTGTCTCACTAATCCCTGGTAAATGGCTAAAGTATAGAAAGCCCTGCAGGCGAGGAGGTTTTGTGCTTGGAGTAGTGCTCAGTGAAGCACGCAGGAGAGAGGAGACACCAAGGGCACGTAGTTTGGGCTCAAGGTGACCTCAGATATGCAAGCACCCTCTGGTCCACTACACAAAGAAGAACGAGAAGATATAAAGGTAAAGATGTAGATCAGCTTTATGGGAAACCTCTGTCTATGACATAATTTTGGTGTGTCTATGTGTGTCTTTTGGTCTACTCTTATGGCTCTGTCTTCAGCTCCTAGAAATGAAGCCCCTCCACTTCTCAATGTAATATGTTTCCACATAATTAATTCTCTTCTTTTTGAATCCTCTCTAAATTCTCTTTACTAAAGCAGCATCTCTCTCTCTCTTGCCCCTCCGCCTCCTCTCGGTGCTGGATGATGAAAAGCTCTTGTAGGAGTAGGAATGGCTGCAGGCTGTAGACAGGCTCTTCCATTAGGCATGTTAAATATGAGAAGACAGTACTGTGTGAAAAGAGGCCCAGGCAGAAAGCTCTCCCTCCCACAGTCTCCGAACCTCAGCCGCAGAAGCAGTCAGGGTTTGAGCCGGGCCACGGTTCTGTAAACCACAACGCTAATTAATGTATCTCCACCCCTTCTGCACACGGAGAGAGGACAGATTAACAGGATGAATTTCAGAGAAGGGAGAAAAGTTCGGAGTGTAAGCATTAGGCCTGGTTCATGTTCGCATAAGCTGCATGTAAGTGTTGCTGCAAGGCTGTGGCTTTATGCTGAAAATAAAATGGGTTATTAGATTGAGTATTTTCAGGGAGATCACCACAATGTCCAAATTTAAATGAATCTGCTTGGAACTGAGCTCAAACAAAAAACTGTAGCTATAAACTGCTTATATCATCTGGATAAGGGGTCCCAGAACCTACAAGGAACCACATGGCGGGGGGTCTGCAAAAAAGTTCAGGAGGTAAAAATGCAACGCTATCTCACAACCAATTCGTATGTACTTTACGAGGTGGCTAATTCGTACGAATTCATACGATTTGTGTAAACCCCAGTGATGGTTAGGTTTAGGGGCGGGGTTAGGGTTATGTCATTCGTACAAATTCATATGAATTTGACAACTCGTAAAATATGACAAGTGAGGTCGTACAAATTCGTACGAATTAGCCACATCGTAAAATACGTACGAATTGCCATGAGATCGAGTTGAAAAATGTTGAAAACAAAACACAACAAAACAAAATGGATACATATTTAAATATTATTATTATTTGTCTTTTTCCCTTTATTAATGTATATATTATTTCTATTAATATTATTATTAATGTTAATAATGATAAAAAGCTTTCAATTTTACATTATTATTGTTTCATTCTGCTTTTCTGCATTCTGAAATGTTTGTATTTATACATTGATGTTTTTTTTTACATGAAAAGAAATGTATATATATATTAGATGGCTCCATTATTTAACATTGCTTCCGAGCCTAGATTGCCAAAAATTGTGCATATTATCCATAATTTCTGCTGAGCAGCATTAAACAGGCACAGCAAACTTTGAAACTTTGCTTGCAGCTACACTTCTGCTAGGCGGTACAGTACTGCTAATGTGGGCCGTTGTACTAAAATAAATATGGTGTAAAACAAGCCTTACTTTTTTAGTCACAAGTAATGTACCATCTGGTAGGTTAACCCTGTTTGTTATGACTCCCACAGTCCCCCAATAACAAACTCTTCAGGCTGTGTGGATCAGATGAGCTAAAGTCTTGTTGGAGTGTCTGAAGTGCTGTCCGCCCCATCACCTTTGACCTGACACCCGACCCCTGATGTGTTTTGTTGGGATGCAGTTGTCATGCAGCACCATAGGAGGAAGACAACAGGCCTGGGACGCTGCGGCAGTTTGTAGGCCTTCAGGCACAGACACCATCCGCCAACCCCCTCCCACCCATTACCTTAGTGGGGTAAATCCAAATCACTCAACTGTGTCTCCTGCCCCCCTCCTTCTCCAAAACCTCAATCTCCTGCCTGTGCTACTAACAAGATCTGATACTATCAGATAACTGCTGGAAGTGCAGAAGTGGGTGGAGAAATCATTCTCCACCACCAACGAGATGTCACCACCATCTTTGTTGGAACTGTCACGTTAGAGTGGTTTGTGCTCCTCGCTTATTGGAAAGACCAACAGACATTGTTGGGCGAATAAAAACATGCCTCCAATATCAGATCTCATCGCCATCCTGAAAATGATTGCTGGATGAAGTATGTCATAGACAAGATTGCCTATGTGTGTGAGTGTGTGCGCATTTGAGGCTTCCACATGGTGTATGCAAGAATCAAATTATGATTCAGGAACGAAAACGTCGGAGTTCACGTAGATAGATCCTCATCTAGCATTATGAGTAATTTAAACCTGAAACTGCTTAACCATTTCACAACAGTTCAAACAAAGCACAAGAGATTTTAATGAGTGTCAGAGGCCAAAGAAGATCTGATAATCTCAATGAGATGAGAGAAGAAACCTTAAATGGATATTAATATCAAATCAGGACTTGAGGAGTGAGAGCAGCGTAGCGCGAAATGCCCAATCTGAAGATCTCAGGCCCGTCTCTGCGCTGGCACTAATGTGAGCTGACCTCTCCGAGCCCTCTGTTAGGATCTGGAGAGACTCTGATTAATAATGGAGAAATGGCGCGGTCAAAGACAGCTATCTTGTGGGTATGAGTCGGAGATGTCCCTCTGCGTCAGTCACCCCGAAAAACACAACTGTCCTAGAGCCCCAGAGGACGGAATCTATAATTGATGAGGGATCAAAAACGAAGAAGGACACTATGTAGGTTGTGTGATTTAAATGGTCAAATGTGCTGGAATGGTGATTTTGTTAGTTTTGATGTGAGAATGGGAGAGAAAAATTACAGTGGCAAATTAAAGTGGCAAAAATGACAGTGGCACAATTTCACGTTTAGAAGATTTTAAATATTTCCATACACAATCTCAGATGTACTGTAGATTAACTAGATTTTCAGGCCAAGCACCAACTTCAAACAACTTTAGAATCTAAACTTATTCACCAATGTGAAACTTTGAAAAGAATATTACTTATGGATTCTTAGAAATAAATGGAATATAAAAAATGTTGTCATATACACTGCGGTGTTAGGTAAACGCATGATGCATAAAGTCCAACAGAGATACTTTTAATAATCACAGAGCACTTATACCACATAACATAAGATGAGCTCCGACAAAGGATTGAGCAAAACAGGGAGTACTTATACCAAAGACTATAGAATAACACAAGACATGTCACTCGTATTGTTTTGAATGGGAGAAAGTGTAACGCGCAATATGTTGGAATAAGTCCCGCCTTCAAAATAAGAGCCAGTCGCCGACTGGTAAAGTCATTGCATCGCTGCAGCGGTCGTTAGAAGCACTGGTTTCTATAGAAACAGTCAGATTCGCGCCTCCGAAATGAGAATAGTGTATAAAAAATAGTGTTTTTGTCATGATTCGAGGGTTTGAAAAAGAAAAAAAGAAAAAAATGAGACAGTTGTTGTCAGATTTCATTGGTGATTTCAAATATGAAATTCAATCGAAAGCTTGGCAAACAGCTTTGGAGAATTTGATGTTTCCCCATTCAAAGAGATAGGAGCTACATGGATGCCCAGGATGCCTGAGAGGCATTTCAAAGATGGCCGCCGAGTGAAATGAAAGGGACTTTGCTTATACATAGAGAACTTAACCTAGACACAGGTGGCATAAACCAGTAACCTAGGTAACAAACATGGAGGAGTTAGTAACTTAGAAAACACAGAAACTTGAACAAAAACACAAAGAAACATAACGTGACCCTGACAGATGTTGACAAACATTTTGCTACCCCATATTTTAAACTCAAGACACACTTCAAAAACAGACACTGCAATTTTTTTTATTTTTTTTTTTACTTTATTTTTTTTAAGGGACATTGAGACAATTACATGCAAACTGAAACACTGGTTGCAGAAAATATTTCTGTGAGGTTATCATATACTTTCCTTTAATTGATAAAATATATTTCTGAAGAAAATTGTTAGAAAAAATATAAATATCATTAATAGACATGAAATGTCTATAGATATTCTAAATAAAATATGGAATGTTTCTAGTGAAATGTATGGCTGTTTCTCAATTCGTGGAGACCGGTCTTGCCAGGCGACCTTGAAAGAACGAACTCGGAAGGACGCGAGGACACAGAACGCATAATTTGAGAATTGAGATGTGCTGCGATCTTGTTGCTCAACTGACCGTCCCAACATATTATAAGTGGCTAATGCACAATAAATACAACATAACATCACAAACAATTGTCATAACCTATTCAAAGATTTGTTTTCACATTATTATAGACATATAGACATTGTTTTCATATAATTTTATAGCCTATCTTTTTATTTCACCATGTGTATTTATGAAAATGAGTAGCCTTTGTGTTAGGCCTACATGCTTTGTCAATGTTAAGATTATTTTTTATATTCCAATAAAAATACTGCAGGCTTTCTTTAGGTTATCACTTTATTAAGCAAAACAAACAGTTTACTTTCACGAGCCGTCACGTATTTGCGAGCTTGTAGCGGGAATCTCATAAGTGAGAACAAGAACTTTAAAGCTTACAGGCTTCCGTATGTCGACTGCCCGCAGCGTCTTCTGGCATTTTTAACGGTTCGATTCTCTCAAGTTTGCATTCGATGCATCTTCGATATCAAGAACACATCCGGGTACTTTCATGCGTTCTCTGTTCTTGCGTTCTTGAGAACTGGAACTGTAGGCGTTTCTCAATGTCAAGGATACTTCCTTGGTCCTTCCAAGTCGCTTCCTTCAGAGGCTAGGCGAGGCTCCTCTTTAGCATTCGGAGAACACCTAAATGGAACAGACTAGCAAGTGCACGTCATTGCGTCATTACCCCTCGGTAAACAGCTGCTTTTCTACATGGAGACGTATGAACGCCTCCGTTTGTTCCTTGGTCCCTGTTAAAAAAGATGAGAAAGCTATGAATAACGCTGTGAATGGTATAATGGTATAATATTAACGTTAAATTACTTTGGACATCTTAACTAGTTATTTATAAAAGAAGCCGGTGACGGCAACCAAGCTAACAATTGTTAAATGACGGTCCGGTTCAGTTAGCCAGTTAGCCATAACGTAATTTGTATTTGTATAATTTATAATATCATTACGGTAGTAATTTGTACTGGCATTTATCTTTATTTATCTGACATATTTACTACAGTTATAACAAATGTTTGGTAACGTAAATACACTTACATTTGAAAGCATATTGCCAGCTAACGTCCGACTTGTTTTTTTTTTTGTTTTTTTTAACAAGATCGCAAAGCTGTGCACATAGTATTGTGGGTGATTTGAGAGCGTGAAGAGCGCGAAGGCTACACATATGCATCCTTTCCTGTATATGGGATATTTTTCGAACGAAGGACTCAGTCCTTGTTTGAAATTCCGAGGATCCTCAACATTGGAACAGTCCTTCGACGGATGTCGATGACGTAGCATCCTCGGAATTCTGACTTGCGAGGATCCTTCTTTGACATTGAGAAACACCTTCTATTTCGATGGTTGATGATGACGTAGAGCAAGAACACAAGGACGCAAGATCGGTGAAGAACGCATATTGAGAAACAGCTTATATTTTTGTGTTTAAGAACTTCTGCTGAGATGTTTTCCTCAGTGTCACTTGTTTTATTGGTCATGTACCTTAATAGTACTATGACAATCTTTGAAATACCCTGAGGTACTATTTCAATACTATGGTTCATGAAGATGGTAAGATAATCCAGTGGTTCCCAACTCTGGTCCTGGAGTACCCCCATGTAGCAGCTGGATCTATCGGACACACAATTATTTGTTATATTTAAAGGTGCCGTAGAACATCTTTTTCATCCTTTAAATGCTCACGCTTGCTTTTAACAGCATAAACAAAGTTCACACAGCTAATATAAACCTCAAAATGGATCTTTACAAAGTGTTTGTCATGCAACATGTCTAATCGCATAAGTATGGTATTTATTTGGATGTTTACATTTGATTCTGAATGAGTTTGATAGTGCTCCGTGGCTAAAGCTAACATTACACACTGTTGGAGAGATTTATAAAGAATGAAGTTGTGTTTATGAATTATACAGACTGCAAGTGTTTAAAAAATGAAAATAACGACAGTTTTGTCTCCATGAATACAGTAAGAAACGATGGTAACTTTAACCACATTTAATAGTACATTAGCAACATGCTAATGAAACATTTAGAAAGACAATTTACAAATATCACTAAAAATATCATGGATCATGTCAGTTTTTATCGCTCCATCTGCCATTTTTCGCTGTTGTTCATTTTTTAATTCCAGGGCACCTTTAATGAATAATCCAACAGACCCCTCATCCAACAACAAAACTAAGGGCCAAGGTGTCTGTGACAACTCCAAAGGTGGAGCAGGCCTCTGGTTACCATGGCAAGAAAGACAGTTTATGACCCAAATTAATGTACAGAGGGTCCGCTTTCAACAGCATTCCCTGTTGAAAAAGACAAATAAAGGCCCATAAAAAGGTCTTCTTTCCATGAATTCAACCTGATTTGAAAATGTATTAGTAATTGTTTAAACGTATACAGTTGATGGTTTTTATTAAGTTTTATATATTCAGATATATTTATTTATGTAGTTATTTTAGTACATAAAGTTAAACTAAATGAAAATTAGAAAATGATAAGTTAATTTGGCAGTTAGCTGAAATAAAATAAGTTTTATTTTATTTCAAGTAACATTTTTTTTTGTGTGTGTTAATATATAGTTGACTCTAATAACCCTGATATGAAGGTAAAGTTCTACTAAAGTAGTAGTTTATGGAAACATCAACAACTTTGCAACAACAACAACAAGACCCATTATTTTTCATTGTCTGCATCTCACAAACCATCCATGTGTGTCTTTGTGTGCTCATGTAATCTTTCACTACACTTTATGGAGAAAGATTATTGTCTGATAGAGGTGTTGATCAAACATGTCTAGACCTAAGTATATACTCGGGTGTCTTCTTTCAAGCCTGAAAGCATGTCATACTCTAAACAGGCTTTATCTTACACACTCATCTCTTTTCTTCCTCGTGAGCTCCCTCAGGGGCCACATGCTAGCACAGGAGCCTTCCATAGCTGAAGGAACATCCCTCGCTCATAAAATGTGACTCAAATACAAGCTTAATGAGTTTTTATATGTTTTGCACACAATTTAAAGACAGTTTTCTTGAAATTGTATAAAGGATGGTGAAAATTGGATTATAATGTAGTTTAATTTGGTTCATTACGGTCTGATTATGCCACTCGACAACAGGTTCTCTTATCTGAGGAGCAATGGTGTTGATAATATTTGTGTAATGTTGTTGCGGTTTGCAGATAGAGCACAGCTATTTGTGCACTCCATGGCCTTTTAAACTTTCGGCTGTTAAGCTTTAGTCAACTCCCTTTTGATCATTTAAGGCAAGTAAAAACAAGAAACATCCTCTTCTGTGGTCTCATCTCATTCACTTATTATCACCCTGAGGTGAATCCTGTAACTCCTTCTCTTTGGTTGTTCTTTCGCTAGCAGAATTGACTTGATATTACGGATTGACACATCAGGTTGCTGTTTGTGTACTGCTCTTGGCTCTTTTCCCTGCCCATGGAAGGTACTTTGGTAGGCATATCTGTGTAAAGTAAGTGCAGTGTGTGATTTGTTGGATCCAATCACAGTCGTTTATTGATGCCTTGAGGCCAGTCAAAGGTCTGTGAGAAGAGGAAGTATTCACATTCACAAACACATATACACATGAAATTTGAAACTGGGAGGTGGGGGGAGGAGAGAGGAATATTGACAAGTTATAAATTAGGAAATGTAAATATGTGTTATCTAAATAGTAGTGAATGTGTTTAAAAAAACATATTGTACATGTTTAAAGACATTTAGCTCAACAAGTTTGAAGCAATCAGATAATTTCATACTGACAGGATTAAACTCCATCAGACTTTCCATCCAAACCTCATTTCACACTCACACACTCACACACAATTACAGTGCATTAAAGAAAGATTTACTTTTTCAAAGACACATAATTATGGGTATGGAATGAGTCATAACCGTGAGAGACACGTAAATAGGAAAGAAAAACTTGTTAATCCAATTGTGACTGCCAGAGCTTTGCCCTGTGAAGACAAAACAAGCCAACGGATAAAGAGAAAGTTAAATCCAGACTCTTCCCTTTATTCCTGTTATTGTGCTCTTCCATTCTTTCCCATTATGTTTCAAGTTCTTTCACTATAAAAACATGCTACTTTTATTAACATTAAAGGGTTAGTTCACTCAAAAATTAAAATTCTGTCATCATTTACTCACCCTAATGTCGTTCCAAACCCTTAAGATGTTCATTCATCTTTGGAACACAAATGAAGATATTTTTATTGAAATCTGAGCAATTTCTGTCCCTCTATTGACAGCTAGCCTATCCAACTACCACTTCAAAAAGTTCATAAAGAGACTGTAAAACAAAGCTATTTGAATTGAGTGGTTTAGTCCAAATTTTCTGAAGAGACATGATCGTTTTATATACTGAAGTATGGAAGCCACAAAAGCAAAAAATAATATAGGTAATTGCGACTTTTTATCTCACAATTTTGACTTTTTTCTTGCAATTGTGAGTTTGCATCTTACAATTCTGTCTTTTTTCCCTCAGAATTGTGAGATTTAAACCCGCAATTGCGAGATATAAAGTCAGAATTGTAAGATATAAAGTCGCAATTCTGACTTTTTCTCGCAATTGAAAGTTTTTATCATGCAATTCTGACTTTATATCTCACAATTCAGATTTTTTTTTCTCAGAATTGCGAGACATAAACTCACAATTGCGAGTTATAAAGTTAGAATTGCAAGATGTAGACTTGCAATTCTGACTTTTTTTTCTCAGAATTGCAATTCTGACTTTTTTTCCTCAGAATTGCAATTCTGACTTTAAATCATGCAATTCTGTTTTTATAACTTGCAATTCTGACTTTATATCACGCAATGCTGACTTTATAACTCACAATTGTGAGTTTATATCTTGCTATTCTAAAAAAGAAAGTAAGAATTTTGAGATATAAACTTGCAAGAAAGAAAAGTCAGAATTGAGAGATAAAAAGTTGCAATTACCTTTTACATTTATTAAACAAGCTGAAGAGATTTCATTTAGGCTTTTTTTCTTCTTCTTCTTCTTCTTCTTTTTTTTTTTTTTTTTTACATATAAACATTCATCAACTCACACATCAGTTGTGGTAAACGGAAGCTCAAGCATGTTCCTTTGACCTGCGAGAACCAATGAGGTTCATTCTCGTGTGTTACGCAGCAAGTCTGAGCTTCTTCTAGAACCAATGAGGTTTGTTCTTGCGCATCAAGCAGTTCAGTTGAACTTAAAAGCCAATATCCAATCTATTCGTTATATAAAGTAATCAAGTCTCATCAGAATATTTGGAATTCATATATATTTGTTTTACGATCTCTTTATGAACTTTTTGAAGCATCAAAGTGGTAGTTGCATAGACTGTCAATGGAGGGACAGAAATCAATCAGATTTCGTGAAACATATCTTCATTTGTGTTCCGAAGATGAACGGAAGTCTGACAGGTTTGGAACAACACGAGGGTGAGTAAGTGATGACAGAATCTTCATTTTTGGGTGAACTAATAAAGATTCATAAATACTATAACAAATGTTTTGTTCATTGTTAGTTAATGTTAGCTAATTAACATTAACTAATGTTAACTAATGAAACCTTATGTAATGGGTTACCATATTAATTATATACTGGTCATTATAAGTCAATATAGTTCATAATGCATTGACTAATGTTAACATATACACCTTTTAATGGTTAAAATATGATATAGCACTGATCTACTCTCAGCCTTTGAGTTTATTCTTAAGTATGTATAAAATTTGTATCATTTATAATTCTAAACATTAAGGCCCAGTTTCACAGACATGATTAGGCCTTCATTCAATTAGGATATTTAAGTAACTTTTATAAAGGTACACTAGAAAAAAAACATTACTGGTGTACATCTTGAGACAAAACAATGGCACTGATATATTTCAAGGTATGTCAGTGCAAGTTTCTTTCAGTTAAAACAGCTCAAACATGCATTTTAGTCTAGGACTAGTTTAAGCCTTGTCTGTGAAACCGGGGGTAAATGATTATAGTTTGAATACACTTTAACTGTTTTATAGCCAACTGTACACTGTTTTATACTTTTTTTTTTGTGGCATTAGCTTATTGTATAATGCTTAATTATCAGAGACCATCAAATCTCAAAACTGATATTTAAAAGGCAACTGAGATTTAAAACTTATTCTACTTCCCTTTCTGCCACTGACCCTGTATGTAGAAGTTAACATTAACCAAGATTAGCCTAATAAATGCTGTAAAAGTATTGCTAATGTTAACTAGCATCTCTAAACTTTTCCTCTCTTCCATCTCTTCCCTTTCTTCACAAGCAACAGTAAAAGAAAACACAAACAGTAGGCTATGGAAAGCCAATATGCTGTGGGCCCGGTGGGAGGATTTGCTGATGAAAATATTCGCTGATCAGGAATGAATCAAAGGAGATAATAAATGTTTTGGAATTTGTGCACCCTATGGACTACGTCCCCCTCGCACTATCAGCCTGAACCATCAGGTTACTTGTCTTTATCAGTCGTTTGGCTGAATTACCATGCATATGGTCTTTTGAGCATGTACAAGGACTGGGCTGCACTGCCCTCTAGTGGTGGATGTCCATCTGAGGCCAAACGAGGTAAGTAGTCTACTATTTCTGTCCTTCAGATAACCATAATGTTATCAAAGGTAAAAGGCCTTTGCATAAAAAAAAGTGTATGTACAGTGTGCGTCCCTGTAGGTTTGAAATCCTTGTGGGCATAAAGTATATCTATTACTGTCTTAATTAAAACCTAAAATGTAAAATGGTTTCTGCAAGGGTAAGATGTAAAGGGTAGGGGATAGAAATAGCTCAGAATTAAATGGAAAGACCTCACCATGATACACAAACAAATGTGTGTTTGTCTGTCAGCTGGCTGAGTGAGTGACTGGGTTTCTCTTGGTTTTGTCCAGACATAAGGCTGCTCCTCCTGTTGAGGAGAGCACAGCACTGGTGATAAGATTATGCCGTGACTTGTGTTTGCCCATGATGAACAAGCCCTCGTTAGCAGGACCTAGAATGTGTGCTCATTAGTATCAGGAACACATATTTTGTTGAGAGTTCAGACAGACTGTGGCTCTTCCCTCTCCCTCTTCATCATCATTCACTGTTCGCACTCTTTAATTATCTTTGTCTCTCTAAGCAGCTTGATTTAGTGCCGATATACATTTTTAAGGACTTTGCCAATATGGTTGCCCAGTCTTAATTGAACCCATTTGCTAAGATGATGCCACAAATCCATCAAAAGTAAATAAAAGAAGGCCCAAGCTGTGGAAAAGAATTTACAGGATGCAGATTGTAGAGCAACAGAGTCACTGGGTTGCAAACTATCATTCAATTGTATATCTTAAGACACCTAGCCAGTATATTGTCAAAATAAAATATGACCCCAAATTTTTCAGGGTCTTTTTTTATTTGCATACGTGGTAGTATACGTACTTGTGACAGGGTCCATATGAAATTATAAGGTTTTGAGTTAAAAGTGTTTCGCTGTCAGTGTTTTTTTTTTTTTTTTCTTTTTTTTATTTTAGTTTCAGACTTGCAAAAATTTGAATTGGACATTTTTTTGTGAATTTTATCCCAAAATTCTGGTTCATATATTTTTGATATAGCTGTGTAGTACAAGCGAACCACATAAATAAAACCACACTGATACATTAAGGTAAGTATTAACTATAAAATTTACTTATATTGTACCTGAAAGCATTTTTCATAAATGTCAGGTCAGTGAAAGTTTTTATACACTTTGGGATCAGTAAGTTTTTTTTAGTATATATAGTTCTTTTAGTTGCTGCTGGCCAAAACAATGATTTGATATTTTTGTGAAATTAATTGCTTCAGCCTATAATAGGTTCCTACTGTGGTTACCCTATATAATGTGACAAAATGCGTATTCAAGTTTTTTTTTTTTTTTTTTGGCAATAAAGCTTGTTTCAACAGCTGTTTTGTAGTCAAGACATAAAGGTATATATGTGTATGTACCTTTATGTCTTTATGTCTAGTTTATGTAGAACCTGACTACCCTGAGAAATACTTAATGGAGTAAAAAAAAAAGTCTCCTCCTCCAGTCTCCTCTATCTTATGAAAACTGTCTGTAACATCATCTTTAGGCACTAATATCTCTTTGTGCACTATTCTTTGTGTTTCTAAGAAAGCTGGAAAATTCAACATGGCTGCTCTGAAAGTAAACAAAATCTTCCATTTCCAATTTTTCTTGGCAGCGGGGTGTTCTTTTTCAGCACTTTCTTTTATATCCTCTCTTTCCGGCATATCCAAGTTGTTTATTCTTCTTGATGACTATCTCTTGCACTGTAGAAATCTGAAAAGACTTTGGAGCAAATCATTCCAAGCCTGGATATTTTTAAAAAGATTCTTAAGGCTTTTGCAAAAAAAGTACAATGCCTTGGATTCCTTTTATTGCCATCTCTCTCCTCATTCTAGTCATCTTTGTGATACTTGCAAACACTCACTTTTATGACAAGAGCTCTAACTTAAATCAATTTAAATCGTCCTTTGAAATTCCTTTCGTTATGCTATTGTGCAGGTTTAAAAAAGAATGAAAGGCAAATCGGAATTGTAACATCTGCCGTATTGGGGTGCTCTTCCCCCTCCTGTATGGCTTTCGTCACACACACAAAAAGGTATTGATCGATTCAAGTCCATTTAAAGGTTTTGAAATAAATCTGTATCTTCACATTTTGAGAGGGGATACAGAGACAAGAAAGGAAAAAAAATCATGGGCCCTGCAGGCAAACAAACACATTAAAGATACTGGAAGGACAGAGGCAGCCAAGCTTAGTTAAAGCCAACTGGATGATTCATTTAACCGCTTCTGTCATCTCCATAAGCAGAAAGTGTATTTCTGCTGAAGCTAAGGACTCTTTCTCGTTATGTCTCACTTTCATTCTCACTGCCTCTCTCCTTCTATGACTTTGAAGCACTCTCCTTACAGCTCAATAGTGAATCCTGCACAAAGCTTACCCAGATGCAAATGCTCATGGTGGACATTACAATGTTTTTTTTTCTTCCTACCGTACATTCAAACACCAGAAACAATTATAGTGTATATTTTTTAAAACATTCAAGGTTAAAGAAATAACATCATCATGGACTCGCCCTCATGTCATTCTGAACATATGGCTTCATTTCTTCTCCTGGAACGATGACCCATACAGAGTTTCGGCTAATACAGCATTTTACTACAAAATTTAAAATGGACTATGACTCGGCATGTACTGTAGTATCGAATCTAGCCAGACCACTTTTATGATTTTTGTGCAAACCGTTCAGAATTTGTAAGCAAAAATAGCCATTTTTCATATCTCCGCACCACTAGGTGGCACTGCACCAAAACAGTGCATGTTGCCTTGGGTCATGCTTGTGATAACATCTACCAAGTTGAAGTCTGAATACTCTAAAGCATTGCTGAGATACAGCTTCACATCTTTTTTTCGCAAACACTACTTCAAATTCATTTGCGTGTTATATGAAAACGGTTGGGTTTCATCAAAAAGCTTTTAATAACTTTTTATCAGCATGGTATGAAGATGATCTGCACTAATTTTGGTGAAAATTGGACAAACCATCTAGGAGGAGTTCAAAAAAGTAAGTTGTTCAAAATGGAGGAAACATTTTCATTATGGAAAGTGGAAAGTATATTATATATATATATTAGGGCTGTCAAATGATTAAAATTTTTAATCAAATTAATCAGAATTTTCAGTGGATTAATTAGGATTAATCACTATTATTATTATCATCATTATTATTATTATTATTTTTTTTACATTCATATAGTGTTAATTTCGCCACCTATTTTTAATTTAGTCTTAAGTCTTAGTCTTGTGCCAAATATCCTTGTTAGTTTTAGTCATTCACATATCTTTTTTTGTTAGTTTCTTGACCGCTGCTAACTATAACACACCGTCGCCATGAAAAACAGAGCGTTGCCATGAACACACAGGATTCTAACCGTAGAGACGGAGCGCACTATTTTCTTTAGCGGAAGCAATACAATCGTTTTTAAATCAATAAACTCCTTTTTAAATCAATATTTTGTGTCAAATTATTGATTTATTTGGTAGGTAGCAATGTAATAAGCGGGATCCGAACTCGTTCTGAATATTTTAAAGGTTTAACAGCTGATGAAAAAGCAGAGACGATTGTAGACGAAAATTAAGAGAGATTTTATCTTAGTTTTTATTTTATGCAAAACATTTTCGTCTCGTCTTTTTTCGTCAAATTCATGTTAAATTAGTCTTAGTGAGCGTTTTTGGACAGTGGTGCAGTCTTGCCATCGTCTCGTTTTAGTCATGAAAAAAAAGGTCGTTGACGAACATATTTCGTCTTGTCTGACGAAATTAACACTACATACATACATGCATACATGTTATTGATATTTGACTTGGTTTAACCTTGTACTTGTTAACTGTACCATCATCAATCTTTTTAAATTTGAATCCGTCCACTTTGCTCACCTTGCTCCATCTGACCTGTAGCTCCCAACCACTTCCCTGACTTTCCTGACCTGAATAATTTGTCACACTGCGCATGCGTGAAATGCGTTAAAAAAAATTGACGTAATTAACAACAAACAACTAATTAACGTCGTTAACGCGCTATTTTTGACAGCCCTGATATATATATATATATATATATATATATATATATATATATATATATATATATATATATATATATATATATATACTGACACAGGTTGCATGTCACTAAGACGAAGAAAAAACAGGATAATCAAAGAAATGTTTCACCAATGGAGCTACGATCAACTTAGGCTTACGATGCTTTTGGGAAACGCAGCCCTGGTCAGACAAACCTTGTAGCTCAAGCTCCGGGGTGATGTTTCCTTCCGTCCTCTCTTCAGGCTGGGTTGCTGCAGGCAGAAGTCCACGGTCTGCGGTGGGCTCTCGTATCTTCATCCTGCCAGTCATCAGTGGCAGATGGCTGGTCTCTGGATGTAGAGTGGGGCTGGTGTCATCCTCTGCCAGGCCGATGGTGAATGGTGAATTGTTGTTAACCAGCACCCACTCCACGAATGCAGTGAAATTTTCCCTGGGAAGGTACACTGGAATGCGTGCCTTGGACTGCTCGCTCAGGCCAGCGTAATAAAATGAATAGAGCGAGCGGTCCAGGTAGTGTGTCTGGCACTCAGGAGATCAGAGGGCTAAATCCAACATACACCATGAAACATTAACGAGAGCGGACAGAGAATGAGGGAGATCACAGGCTTTAAATACACAGGGAACTAACAAGAAGATTAATACAAATATGCACTGGAGTATTTGTCCCAAAATAGGCAGTATGGGGTATTTTGAGCTGAAACTTCACAGACACATTCAGGGGACACCTTAGACTTATATTACATCTTGTAAAAACTGGTTCTAGGGCAATAAAGTCATATGACCACAGTGTAGTTCGTTCATAACCTACGTTTAGCTTTATACTTCTGACGATTGTATTTAGGCTTCAAAATTCATAAAAGCTGTATTCATTTGTGAAGATTATCATGATGAACAAAACATGAAAAGTAAAAATCATAAACTATTATTGGTCACAGAGCTTATTTTTTGCAAAAATCAAAAAGGCAACGGAAAAATCCTATTGGTTTTTTGTCGAGGGAGCCAGGGTGATGCTAACTTGTGGGTTGGCCTATAAAAATACTTCATCACTGCAGAACTCTATTAGCATCAAACTACTGAATGCACCTTTGATGGTTTATTTAAGTTGTTAAGGTATACAAAGGAAATTAGTAATTTAATCACGGGTCAAGTTTTTGTTTGTTTGTTTGTTTGTTTTTAAAAATAAGAAAATACACAGCTGAAACTCTTCCTCGAGTGCTTGCTTAAAATGTAGATTGTGTTTCCCGACTTGGCTGCGGCTCACATGGTGCCACTGAGAGGTTACAAAGTGGATCACCATCCAAATGGACATGGTAGTCATATCTGTTTGAGTTGAATTAGGAATGTCTCCCTTAAAAACAGCTTAAACTCCATGAGCAGTGCGAGCGAGAGAGACTTTGCCTCTAAGTCAAGTATCTCATTGACCACACTTCAAACTTGGTGAATTCTTGAGCCCCTTCAAAAGGCCATCTTGGCAACATAACACATGTGAACAAGCGCAATACGCTTGAGAAAGCTTCTCCTAAACACCCAGCACCTCTGATACAAGCAAATCCTCCTTAAGCCACTAAACTGTATTTAAGCACTGACCATGAGCAGAAGGCAGCATTAGAATCTATCAGAGCCATCGCCATATGATTTGTGGTGACAGGGTTGACGAGGAGCTATGGAGAGGGCTGCGTGTGGGTGGTCAGTGATCCCCCCTGATCTCTGCTCCTCTTAAACCTCAGAGGAAAATGGAAGCTGCTCGGATTATGGACTGCTGTAATTGTGAGTGGTGGCAAAGTCCGAGAGCAGTGATTGCACTGGATTAAGACAAGGAGAGAGAAAGAGAGAGAGAGAGAAAGAGAGAGATCTGCTTCCCCTCAGGCCTTTTGAATGGGAAGGAAGAATAAGGACCCTAAGGGTATTTCCTGCAGTGCCACCAAACATTACAGTTGACATCAATACTATGATAACGAGACGATAAGACTTCCTGCACCTGACCTGTCCACAGTCAAAC
Organism: Chanodichthys erythropterus; assembly: GCF_024489055.1. Classification (NCBI taxonomy): domain Eukaryota; kingdom Metazoa; phylum Chordata; class Actinopteri; order Cypriniformes; family Xenocyprididae; genus Chanodichthys; species Chanodichthys erythropterus. The sequence continues at coordinate 17,485,013 of NC_090241.1, read as the reverse complement.
CAGTGCCAGCTGCAAAATGATCTGCGACTGGGTGTTTTTCTTTTTAACTGGGCACTTATATGTGCTAATTTTTTTGTTTTTTTAAGTTGGAATGTAACGGAAGCAGCGACAGATCTTTTCTTCCTCCATATTGTGAAGTATACGTCCAAGTGAAACAGATAATCAAAATATAAACAAATGTAGGCCATTGGTTCTATTGGTTCTTGGTTCTGTTCATCAGTTTTTGATTGGATGGAGGAAGATCTGACTGCGAGCTTGCAGTTGATTGTAAGAAAGGGGCGGGGTTTAAGCAGGCTAAATTATTGTAGTCCAGCAAAGGTTACCAGAGGGAAGTCTGTCATTGATTAAAACACAATTTAAGAAAAAAAAATTGTTTCATTTGACTTTAATGACATACATAAAAATAAGCCATTTCAGTATTTATTGGGTTAAAATTTTGATGGTCCACTTTAGACATTCTACTAACCATATGTAACTTTGCAACTACATGTCAACAAAATGCTTGTTTTGTTGCACACAAATTGCATGCAATCGCTACTTTCTGGCATACACCATACGCCATACACCATCAAGTAAGGGTACTGTTGGCGGGTGGAAACGCAAGCCTGATCAGGGTTTACCATCCCGAATCGTACAGCACTGTACTGAACTGAACTGTACCGCTCGGTGGAAACAAGCCATAACTCTCATTAGAGTATTAGAAGACTGTAGTAGACTGTTAGGCTAGGGTTAGGTGTTAGGGTTCAGGTTAGTAGAATATGTTGGCATAGTTGCAAAAGTTACTAGTAAGTGTCTGTTGGGGGAGCATCAAAATAAAGTGCTCCTACATTTGATTTCTCCACAAATTTTGACAAATTTCCATCACAACCAACAATTTTGCCACTAATAAAGTTAGTGTGCTTGGTTACCAGTAAGACTACAAGAGAAGTGGGGTGAAATTGACTTGATGTGAGAGAATAAATAATAATAATAATAATAATAAACAACTAGGTAGGAGTGAATTTGCCATTGAGATGAATTGGAAAAAGTGTCCCAATCAACCTAAATTCACCTTAAATATTAGCTGCAAGCAGGATATTTGGTCCCACTTTATATGGATGTACACTCTAAAAAATGCTGGGTTAAATATGGACAAAACCAGGGATTGGGTTGTTTTCACCCAGCCATTTTGTTCAACCAATTTTGGATTTATTTTTTTAGCCAGCAATATAGTAATATAGTAAAAGGTGTGTTCTTGCTCACCCCCAAATAGGGGCAAATTTGTGGGGTATTTTAAGCTGAAACTTGACCAGACTAGAGACTTATATTACATCATGTGAAAGAGGGCATAATAGGTGCCTTTTAACCCAACCTGCTGGGTTTGTCCATATTTTACCCAGCTTGGGTTTTTTTAACCCAGCATTTTTTAGAGTGTACTAACATTTAAATCAATTATTAGTCATACAATGCACTTATTGTGTACATACATGTTTTTACATTGTACTTATATTTTAAAAATATCTGCATGTAATTACAGCTGTAATTAATTTCTGTAATTGCATCTATAATTACTCAGTTGACCCTTCTCTTACACCTGAACCCACTCTTAAACCAACCCATACCATCAAACCTGTCCCTAACCTTACCCGTATCCCACCTCAGTACCAAAAGTGTTTTCCAATATAATATAAACACAATAAGTACAGTGTATTTAGTTTTTGATGCAAGTACATAGTAGTTAAAGACAGTGTGACTGGATATTTTTATTGAGCATTGTTTCCAAAGCTGTAATTTTCTCAAATTTTGCAAAAAGTGTGAAAAAATTGTGTGTATTTACAATAAAATGACATAAAATGCAGTGACATTAGCCCCCCAAAATATTGTATGTCTAACAAGTATTGTAACAAAAAGTTCAAAAATAAACGTGGTGAAAAAGACTCTAAAATACAGATAAAAACATTGTTAAATAATGTCATTGTTAGCATACCAATTAAATAAACTAGTGGGACGTTATTATCTAAAAGTCCACAAGGCTGAAAGTGCTCACAGAAACACCCAATTACCAACAGCAGTGATTGCAAAACAAACGCAACAATACGAGCGAATAAAGCTAAAGTTTTCATCGCTGAGCCGATGGTGCAGAGGTGCCGGAGCTCATCTCCCGTCTGCTAGCGGCGCGGCTCCTTTGTCTCCTGGAGGGGAGGTGACCCCATGTCTGCTGCTTGTATCAGCGGAGCAGCATTGTGCTCTAGGGGAGATTTAGCTTCTCAAAGCATCTCCCAGCCCCAGCTTTCCCCACAAACACCCCGACTGCCATCTCGCCTTTTCTCTCTCACAGACAGTAATCTTTCTCTCTTCTTCTCCATCTCTCATGAGCTCGCATTGTCAGAGCGCTGCTAATGTTTGCCTCCTATTCAGTATATATACACATATATGTATTTTTGTGTCTGGAAGAATCCATTGTTCCCAAATCATTGTAATATCTATTTAGAGTGGCAACAGCAGTGGCGGCTGATGCTCAGTATTCACAGAGCATAAACCAGCCTTAAGACTTAGAAAAGCTGAAAGAGCTTATCCCTATATTCTTAAACTCTCTGCTTTTATGCGGGTCTTAGGCATTAAGGGTAGGATTGTGAATAGCAATTGTTTGACTGCTGCAAAGAGAGAGCGAGTGTGTATACGTGGGTGGGGGAATTTTATTCCACGGCAAAATCCTCTCTCTTTTTCCTCCCCATTTTTCCCTTTTTTTCCTCCTTTTTGCTCGCTCTGTCTTCATGACTGTAAATATTAACCACGTTCTTAACTCGTAACGGTGTATGAGACAGAGTAATGTGCTTTTAAGGATACATTATGTGAAAGATTTTCCACAGTATACAGCGCTGCTCAGAAATAAGAAAAGGCTATTTTATGGAGACTGAAAACAAATTTGCCGCGGTTGAGAGGAGAAGAGAAAAAAGTGATTTGGAAGCTAAAAAAAAAAAATACTGATAGAACTTTGAGGTATCAAATTGTTACCAAACAATAAAGAAAAGCCTCCAATAGGGTTGGGAGGATCTGGGGTATTAAAAAAATAAATATATGAATAAAATTCTCAGTGTCCCATTTCTTTGTGCTTCATTGCTATGTCTCAAATCCGTACTTGGTCTTTCTTTAGATAGTGTCTAATGCTAATGCATTTCAAAAGGCTTTTTTCAAAGCACAATGGAATACACCATAAGAGTTTAGCAGTTTCGCTCTAGATGTGCGTGAGCTCAGCGTATAGAAGAGGACATCGTCTCTCTGAAAGGCCTGCTGCTTTCTGTTTATAGCCATTCTGTTGCACAGGAAAGAGTTTATGTATACAAAATGTTCTTACATTTATGGTATGGATAACAGAAGGACAGCAATTTTTGGAGGACAACATATGGCTTATCCTTTTCTGGCTCCAGAGAAGATTTTGTTATTATACCATCACCTAACAGTGTATAATCTGTCATTGACAGCAGCTCGGTTCTATAATCTTCAGGAGAAGAGATGACCAAGGCCTGTCTTTTATATCAAACTAATGACACAGGCTTTGAATACACACAGATGTTGACGGTTTTAGTTCCTGTGTGAGTAAAAATGTAAAGGAAAACAAGAGCTAACTGTCATTGAAAGCAGCTGAAGCCAGGTCTTGGCCTAGACCTGTAAACATGAAGCAAATTGCTTCTTGGCTGTGAGGAAGGAAAGCGGTGGCGTTTGCAATTCTGTGTGCTGTCGTTCTACCGGGTCCATTAATACAGGCAGGGGCTCTTTAATTGAGGGAGCAAGGCTGAGGTTGGGTGGAAAATGAGAGGATGGTTAATGGGAATGAGCAGTGTGGATATTTTAATCAGCTGTGACTCCTCAGCTGGATGGAAATGGAAGCGAACAGCTTCTCGTCGGCACAGCCATCCATCTTAAAAGCCACTGGCTGTATCATTCCTCTCGTTTGTCATTCCTCTGTCATCAACGCACCTCTTCTACGTGTTTCTCTGTTGTTGAAAAGGACACATGCCACTTGCCACAAGCACTAAAACTGTTACTGTTGACCAATCTAAGCAGTGACAGACAGTGCCCCTTGTTTTATAAAAGGGAGAAACTGTAACGCACAATATGATAGCTCTAGTAAAAGAAGTCCTACCTTTCATATAAAAGAGCCAATTATTAATTGGCTAGTTTGAGCCAATTAAGCTGTACTTGACTGAAAATAACTGCAGTGTGCTCCCAAAATGGCCACCAGCTTTTGCATGACGATGACATATAGGGCGAATTCCAGTTGGAAGTGAGTATCCATATGCCCTACCCATAGCCCTTGAAGTAGAGAATTTGGAGGGAGCAGGGCACTTGAGTATCAAAATGTAGCCATTTGTAATACACTTGGTGAAGAGAGCAATGAAAGAAAATGTAATTTCCTTATTTTGGTGTTTCATTGTTTAAATGTTTGGAAATGTATGACATAAATGTCATCAAAACAAAACAATTTGAAAACTTACATTAACTCGAACTCTCCCGCCATCTAGCTTTAAAGGGTTAGTTCACCCAAAAATGAAAATAATGTCATTTATTAATCACCCTCATGTTGTTATACAAAATTAAGACCTTAATTTATCTTCGGAACACAAATTTAGATATTTTTGATTAAATCCGATGGCTCAGCAATGCCATTGTAAATCTCAAGATCCATAAAGGTACTAAAAACATATTTAAAACAGTTCATGTGAATTCAGTGGTTCTACCTTAATATTATAAAGCAACGAGAATACTTTTTGTGCACCAAAAATACGAAAAAATTACTTTTCAACAATATCTCATGATGGCCGATTTAAAAACACTGAAAAAAAAAACTGAATCAGTGGCTCGGAGTGCCAAAGTCACGTAATTTAAGGAGTTTAGCCATTTGATAGGAGATCCGAATCACTGATTTGATTCGTAAAGCTCTGAAGCAGTGATTTTAAATCGGCCATCACGAGATATTTTTGAAAAGTCATTATTTTGGGCTTTTTTTGGCGCACAAAAAGTATTCTCATTGCTTTATAATATTAAGGTAGAACCACTGTAGTCTCATGAACTGTTTTAAATATGTTTTTAGTACCTTTATGGATCTTGAGATTTACAATGGCATTGCTGGCAATAGAAGTCTCACTGAGCCATCGGATTTAATCAAAAATATCTTAATTTGTGTTCTGAAGATGAACAAAGGTCTTACGGGTGTAGAACGACATGGGGGTGAATAATAAATGACATTATTTTCATTTTTGGGTGAACTAACCCTTTATAATAAATAGTGAGGAAATGTCACCTTGGATCACATTCAGCAAACAGGGCGTGCCTGAGAGCTATGGGACAGGAGTGATACCAGTGGCGCGAGTGTTAAAGTCGGCATGAAATCACAATTGACAACTCTTATTTTTTATGGAATATTGTAGTATTTATTATTAAAAGTGTATCAGTGCAATTAATTAATGTACCCTCGTAATCTTTAATTAAAAACATTAACCTCCCCTCCCCCCTCAAAACGACTCATCGTCTCTTCCTATCAAATGCTATGTTAGGTGGAGCTATCTGGAACAGCCAGCAGATCCAGTGTCGTAAGGGGAAAATGCTGTCGCTGGGGCTGATGCCAGTCAGATGTACAGTACCCTCAAACATTGAAAGGAACCTGATGGAGGACACGATCAATCAGTCAGGCTGCAGGTCCACTGGAGCAGAGCAAGTGACCAGAGCGTTTTTAGATTCATTCCTATGGAAGTTGAGCGTCACGCTTAACTTCCATAGGAATGAACTGAAAATACTCGCTCCAAGCCAACAGACATGCACCGTCAGTCAGTCTCTCAGTCTCTCTCATTGTTTAGTGCCATTGTCCGTCCTCATCATCCTCAATAAATAAGGTTCTTACAGTAACACACGTGATGGTGCTCACAGTGAGTCTGCTGGAGAGAAATCCCCCACTGACGGCAAACAGGCATTCAGATCTGTCTCCATTTTGTTAGCAACGCTCAACTACCAACGATCCAATCAATTCCCAATGGATGAAATCAAGTCCTGCCCTCTCATTTCAGATGCCGTTTCACATTTGGATAGATGTCACAGTAAAGAAGAAAAGACAATTGCAACTTCCGCTTCATGCCGACTTTAATGCGTGCCACACAGGATAAAAGGAAAAAAGCTGGTTCCCGCCTCCTTCAGCACTAAAGTAACAAAGGTTTGTTGATAAGGGAAGAAGGAGGTGGAATGATGAACATTAAACATAACTTATAATAATAAAATAAACATTAACAACACAACAAAAGTAAAGCAGCAGCTCCTCATGGACAACTGCCGCATATAGACATAATAAAAGCAACATAAATGTCCTAGGCCTGGTCCTCTCTCATCTTGCACTGTCATCACTCCTTCTTTTATTCTTCCGAAGCTCCTCCGTGACTCCTCAAGACTGGTGAGGCGTGCAGGTGACGCTCATCAAAACTAGCGTCACCAGCCTCACTCCGCTCCCACAGCTTTCGGCCCCATTAATGAACTTGTTGAAGGGCCTTTCATGAAGGGATTCAGGTGATGAATTTCATTTGGAGCGCACTTACAAATGCTTTCCCAAAGTGCCCTTCAAGGGCACAAAAACGCTCTTTGAATTTTGCCATACCTTGGTTGTGATTTTGGAGGTATGTGGGTATTTAATGACTATTTCCTGTTTCTTTTAACAGCTATCATGATCAAGGGTCAAGGTTTGGCTGCTGATAGATGCTGTAACTACACCATTTATTTGAAAAAAACACCTTTTTTTATAATCTTTTTTTGTGGACAACCATTAAAATTAAAATCGAAGTAATGTGATGTAATTAACTTTTTTTAGATTCAACATATTAATTACAAATATTTTATAATATTATTGTATTTGTTTTATAAGTGCATTTATTCTGGTACCATCCAATCAGTGCTTTATGACATAATTTTCCTGTGGCTCCAAAGTGATTAGTCACATGGCATTTATAACGTAGGTGTCTGGCTCAAAACCTGGCTGCAGAACTAAGCTCCCATGAGCAAAGGTGGCATACTCCCTGCGGCAGCTGAGCAACTGTCATTGAGATGAATGGGAATTCTAACAGAATGCTCACTCTCTCCAGGTATTGTTGACCTCCTTGGTCATGATAGTATTGGGGAAATTCATACACACAACAAACCAAAAATTCAGAGGTTTCACTGTAGCAATGAAGAAGAGTGTTATCTTTTTTTGTTTGTTTTTTTGAGCTGGGGTCATCCTCAGCTATTTGAATACATGTGCCTTTGTTTCTGGTCTTCGGGATATTTGCTGAGGCAGTTCATATGCAAAACTTTGCAAGATATTGTCAGACGCTCTCATTTGTCCTTGCCACGTTTGTCATTAATCTTTGGCCCTGCTTGGTGAGAGACAGGCCTGATTTGTATAGGGGGTCTCTAGAGGGTAGCCCAAGACATTCAAATAATATAATGGCATTATGACCAGCTGCAGTAAAAATGTGTCATATAAATTATACATTAGCATAGAGTGGTATGCCCCACAGATTTATATGACAGCTCTCAGTCTACAGTGAAATTCAGTCTGGACTAAGAAAACGAAAAATCCCCCCTTCCTCCCTTAAGGCTCCATATAGCGGCTTTCAGTAATACTGAAGTGGGCTGTTTCATTAGAGGTTGTTTGATGGTAAACAATGCGGGACTAAACACCCTCCTACCTCAGCGGGCACAGAAAGACATTAAGAACAGCTTAAGCTGTATTATGTTGCATTTGCTTTGTCCGCCATTTTTCTTTTAGACACTCAACCCTGAGTGTGACCCCCCTCAATCTGGTTAATGTGAACGTGTTTCTAAAGGATCCAAGGATGAAATGCCGCTTCGTTGTGTCTAAATCACTAGACACTTATGAATTTGTTTTTCTTTAGTGCTTGGTACCCTACGGGCTCAAGAAATGGGGGTGTTTCTTCATCAATGCACTTTTTATGTCCTGATTTTTATGTTTTTCATTAAAACCAACCATTTTGTTGTTGTTGTTGTTAAATGAACATTGCATTAAAACTGTCTTACAAACTTTATCATTTATGTTTTTTTTTTTTTTTGTGCAGTTTTTCAAATGTCTTTTATATATAGGATTATATTTTACCCTTGTTTACAATGCATTGTAAATATATATATATATATATATATATATATATATATATATATATATATATATATATATATATATATATATATATATATATATATATTATTTTAAATTATTTTAAAATGTGAAATTATTATATTATTTAATTTTGTGTGTATGATAAATAAAATGCTAGCTATGAACATAGCCATAGTTAACGACACCCATATATTAAATCAAGGGGAAATTTGAAACATTTTTTTTTTCTCCATAACATGTCCTATATATTGTTACAGGGCCACATAAATGTGTTATAGAACATGTTACCCTACATATTCTTCTTCCCTCGTGTCACTCCAAGAGTGAAAAGTTATTATTAAGGTTGTTTTGTCCATAGATGGTGAAACTTTTTTCCCCTCACATCTCTAATAGTACTACTTATCCAATTGACATTAATGGTTGAGGGCATTTCTTCTCTGCTTCAGAGAGCAGTATACACAAAAAAGAAGGGGGGAAGAGAGAGAAATGTAGAGTGGCACAGGGAAATGACCTAATACCCAAAGGAGCAGAAAAACAAGGTGAACAGGGTACAACAAGTACTAAGCCACATATGAGAAAGGTGGAGAGCTGAGAGAGGCAAAGCCTGGAGACTTTGTTGGCAGAGATGAATTAGAGCACTGGAAATAGCCTTTTCCACCTTCCCACTGATACCGCCAGTTAACACACTCACACACACATACGCACATCTATCTCTCTTGCTTCTCATTTGAAACATCCACAAAAAGACAGAGAAGGAGAGAGAGCATTGTACGGAGGAAGAATAGACTGTAGCATGTTCAAAGTGAGACTCGATTTTCAGTTCTCCAGAAAGCCATTTTGTCGTCCACATATGATGCAAGTCAAAAATAATATGCTTGACCCTTTTGTGTGCACACACGGTAAGAAGTTTGTTAGACTGTAGAGTTCCATAATAACTCACAGACCTCATGTATATTAAGTAGAAATTCACCGCCTTTTATGATAAATTGCCAGGGTAATAGCAGGACACCTTTTTTGCATTTCAATATGAGTGAGTGTCAGATTGTTATTTCATTACCTGATGACACATTAGCTGATGGGAGTTTAATTTGCTATTTCCTGCTCTCTCTTCCTCTCTTTGATAGCCAGGTATCCACAGAGACCACGTCTAAACATGCATGGTCTTAAGAGGAGGGGTCGAAAATGAATTATTAAAGGAATACACACGAATGTCAAACGCATTGCATAGCCAATTTCAGGCCCTCGTAAAAATAAATAAATAAGGTGGTACATGCATGTACACTCGCATATATATTTGAATACCTTTGGAAATTTTCCAGTAGACCTTAAAATATCATCAAAAGTAATGATGCCACAGACTGCTGGGTTTCTCTTTGCTGAGTAGACAGAAAAATCAAGGTTTAATTCATTATTTGATAAAAATCTGAATGTCAATGAAACTAAGACATGGTAGACTGGCGCAATATTCTGCCATTCAGCTAGACTCTCTCTCTTTCATTTCTTCTCGCCTAACCCCATGCCCTAATCTACAGTACAAACTCAGCGGTGGAATTCTTTATGCCTTACTTACTTTGAGTGGGGAAAGAAGCCAAATAAAAGGTGCCTGTGCAATTAACAAATGACTTCTGCCTTTCTCGCCCCCTGCTTAATCTGTTTGTACCAAATCCAACTAATAATACATTAATGGAGAAAAAGATTATAGCGGATGAAATGAGACACTCAATGGAGGCAGTAATTACTCTCTCTGTAGTGCTCAATAGGCGTAGGCTGGATCAAAAAGCAGGCTGACGTGATACCTAGGAAACCGAGAGACTCTGCAATCCTTTGCCAAAAACGACTCCATTATACTGTTCTCTGTAAAGGAGTGGTATTGAATGATTACACAGTTTTGCTAAAATAGAGAAAAGAAACAAATTAGTGCACCTATGTGAGTCTCTAGAATTTGTGATGTTCATCAGGTGGGGGGAATGAAATTCTTTCATCAAGATTAAATGAAAGCGGTTCATTAAATAAAATTAAAAAAAGTCAAAGGGTGATGGTCTTTCCTTAATTTATTTTCTATAGTGAATGTTCAAAGGCGTATCTTGTGTACTTCCTGAAATGTCTTGAATGAGAGCGAAATCACAATAAACAAGTTTCTTGTGGTTATGAGAAATCACATGTTACTTGATGTTTGGAAATAAAAGTGTTCATGAAAACTTTCTGTAACTTTCAGAATTCAAAACTTTCTCCTCAGTCCAAACTAAGGCTAACGCCAGGTGCACACTATACACTGTAAAAAAAATCCCAGTAAAATTTACGGTAAAAAAACGGCAGCTGTGGTGGCCAGAACGTTACCGCAAAAAATACAGTAGAAACGTAAAAAAAAATCTGTTAAATTTACGGTAAAATAACATATTTCATTAACTGATCTAATGTTAATTTACCAACCTAATGAGGTACTAATATCTGTTTTGTACCTTTATAATACACTGACAGTCACCAAACACAGTGGTGATAAGAGTCGCATGATGAATCAAAGTTCATCACAAGCAGATTTTCCACAAGCTGAGAAGGACAACACTAACATATAGAAGGTGCACACAGTGTCATTCACACACACACTAAACACCATCATGGTAACATGCATGAAATTTAAAAAATTTAACAACATTAGATGTAACATAAAACCCTAATGTACATAACTGATTAGAAAAAAAATGAGAAAAACTAAGAAGAAACAGAGTTATTTCAACGAAAATATATCAAATGTGAAGTGTCACACAGGGAATTGTGGGAATGTCAATTTACGTTTTTTCACTGTAAATTTTACAATGAATTGTTATTTTTCACTTCCAAAAACTGTGAATTTAACAGTATTTTACCGTAAAATTACATTAAATGTACCGTTAGATCTATTACAGTTATTCACCGTATATAGTACGGAAACTTTCTGTAAACCAATTGACCAGTTTTTCACCACAGCATTTTTACAGTTTTTTACTGTTAAAATCACGGTCATTTTTTACAGTGTACGATTTATAATAGTCCTTTGTGACTGTTGCTTGTCAGACTGTACGAACATGATCCCCGCTGTAGGATCTCAGTGGTCATTTATGTCAGACTGTGCGGCGGTCAAGATGTGTTAAAACGGCCAGCTTAGACATGTTCCTGGATCAACATATTTTGTTGATCCTGGAATAACATCCCTGTCTGAAAATTTAGTCTTAACCCTATTCCTACCCCTAAACCTAATCCTACCCATAACTTATCCCTAAAATCATAGGTGAATAACATTGATGTAGAAGCACCTAACCCTGGTTGCAAGCCTAAACTTGACGTAAACGTTAAACTTGTCCCTCAAATCTGATTGGTTGATTGGAATGTTGTTCCAGGATCAACAAAGATATTGATCCAGGAACATTTCGTACTTGGTGAAATCACATTAACCGTGTTAAAACGGGTGCATGCAAGAAGACTCGTTCTCAGTTTTACATCATCAATCCGTGACACGTTCGGTGACTGTGAGCTTACATGCGGGATTGAAATGGTGGCTTGCAAACAAAAACAATCTCTACTTTTAATTTTGATCATGGCTTGTCTTGAAAAGAAAATGCAAAAAAAAGAAGACGATGTGTGTGGAGCAAATGGTACTTCGTTGTTGTCTCACTAATTGCGCCATCGTGTTCGGTGTTCCTATTGGCTTTTGATTGGTCATCGTAGGAGAAGTCACTCTACTGGACTGTTTGTCAAATCTTCTGACACTGCTAGAATTTAGTCTGAGGTAAAATCTGATGGCAATGGTCATTAATTAGCTGTCGGCGAACATGTCAAATTGGCGATTACAGACTTCAGATTTTGGTCTAGGATCAGAAGAATCGTTTAGGACTCTTAACATTTGCATCAGTCGGCAAAATCGTGGCCAAAACCACAGTGTGAACACGGCTTTTTTTCCCAAGCAAGTTAAGCTCAAAGCCCTCCCCACAGCTCATTCTAAAGATTTCATTAGTTATGTCAATGACAGGGATGCTTGTCTATGCAACTCTGAAACAAATAATAACCCTGAACCATACACTAACAAAAATGTATTCCTTTTCACACAAATAATGATTACAGGAGCAAAGAAAGACTTTGAGAGGTTTGTTGCTCAATACTGTACTTAGCATATTTTTCACCACTGTATTGCTGCCTTCAGTGCAATTCTATTGCATGGGAATCTCGTACCACCATGTCAGGTATTCATTATAATGACATGTTTCACATTCCAGTTAGAAATATAACACAGAAGTAGCCTAAACAAACAAAATAATTCTATTTTAAAATAAACTTAATATATAATGACATCTGAATTCAAAATGATTAAAATTATTTATTTATACACAAAGTTGAGTGAATCACTACAGTCTTGCTTTTCGCTCACTGATCTCTCTATATACAGTAGAAGATACATTATATGACATTATCTAAATCAGTGTTTCCACCGAGTCTCGAATTGTTGCACCCCTTACAACATCACAAATCAGCAGCTTGTCTATCATTTAGAGTTCCCACTAGTAAATACGATTTCACTTTGTCATTCATGTGCTTGGAACTCATAATTACAGTATTTCCGACTCCACTTGAAGGGCACATATGTTATATGACCTCAAAACACTGTTGCCATAGTGGATGATTTGTAAACTAATACATTTTACATTTGCATTGCATAACCAGCTCCATAAGTATCACTTTTTTTCCAAGTTTATCTGTTTTTAAGAATATTTAACATTCTTTTAGAATGTTAAATATTCAGACATTTCATGCCGGCAAACATGCTAGAAGCTGAAAAGGTCACACTTTATAATAACACACACTATGAATCATTAGTTAAGCATTAGTAAATAGTTAATTCATCATTTATAAAGCATTGTTCCTACATTAGACATTTGTAAGCAATTTATAAATACAGCTGTAAATGTTTTATTCTTGATTTATAAGCATATCTATAATGTGTTTAGTAATTGTATTTTCATTCTTTAATAACGATCAATTTATCGTTTCTAAATTAAGTCTTACATTAATTACAAAACAGTTATTAACAGTTGTCAGTGGTTCATGGGATCATTTAAAAAAAGTGTAAGTAAAGGATTAATAAACTATTTAAATGTACATTTATACATCATATTATTTACATATATAGTAATAGTAATGTGTTCCTACTGTATTTCATGATTAATTCAGGACAGGTAGTTCTAAAACATTTAGTAGATGTCAGTTAACTATTTTTGTGAGCTCATCTAAAGTGAGGACCATTTATGCCTTGTAAAGCTTTTACAAAGGAGATTTAAAGGCTCAGTTATCTTCAAAACAGAAAAAGGAAACAAACACAACATGATACAGAACATAGAAATATTTGTTTCAAGATGCAAAAAATGAAACTGTACAACTGTACACTTGATAGGCTATAAGATGCTTTATAAATGATGAATTGACTTTTTACTAATAATATTTACTAATGCTTAACTAATGATTCATAGCGTGCAGTTATTATAAAATGTTACCGCAAAATAATATATAATTTTGCAGAAATGGTGCCACAGGCACAGAAGAGGTAAAAATATTTTACCTGAACTTCTTAAAAGTTTAGGTAAAATTAACTAAGATAAATGCCTCTTTTACAATTACAATACTAGGTGATCAACAACACATGCGTCCATGCCAAAGTGGTACATGCCTGAGCTTACTAACAAGCTATGATAAAGTTAGCATATGTACACCTAGCTGTTAGCACAGTGTGGATTAACTGGCATTGGCCTGCTGCCATTCATCTCCCACATACAGCTGTAATTTATACAGGCCAAATGAGCTGATGTGATAGGACCATATGCTTGAGTGCATCAATGCTGCTCATAATTCAAATCTAATAGCTACTTAAACTGAAGTGAGAACCTGAGCAAGGCCCTTCATACAGAGTGGGGTAATAAGGGATGAGAGATGAATGGAGTGGGTGACTGATGCTGCTGGAGCTCTGAGGAAGTGGAAAGGAGAACAGAATAAGAGAGAGGAGGAGATGAGGCTGTGTGATTCCTGGCTTTCAGTTCCAGCTCTTTAACTGAGTTCTGTTTCATTGTCTTTCCCTTCGCTAACTGATGTCACGCGGCTAATTAGTGGGTTAATCAAACGTGTTATGCAGTTTAACTGGAATGTTTAGAATAGAGATGCAGAGGTGAGAAGACAATCTACAGTCAGTACTGCATTTGACATTGTACCTACTAAAGATTCAGTTTATAGAAGGACTTTGTTCACTAGAGGAAGTATTAGTCTTTTACTAAAAGATAATTGAAGCTGATTTATGAGAATTTTTTTTTGTGTTATTAAAAAGCTGTAAGTTCATATCACTATCAGTGTAACAATATGTTCATATTCATAACAATACTACAAAACTATCATCTAAAAATGTGAAATAAACTGCTTAAATAAACCAGTTTATATACATTTTCAAAACTGGTGTACTATTGTACCACAAATACTTTTTTTTTTTTTTTTTTTTAAAGTTAGTGTACTTGTTTACCAAAGAAATAACAAAGTCAGTGAAATGCATACTTTAAATAAAATAAGAGACACGTGATATGTGAAGAACAAAAGGAAAATAAAAGTAAATATCATTTGTGCAGAGAATGTTTAATTGTACATCATTTAGGCAAAGCAAGAAAATTCTAAAGCATTTTAAAATTCGCAAAATGCTAGCTGCACATGGAAAGGAGACAAACCGCTAAAATGTTTCAAATGTATATATATATATATATATATATATATATATATATATATAGATATCTATATATATATATATATATATATATATATATATATATATATATATATATTTTTTTTTTTTTTACCACAGAATGCTATGTGGTTTAATTATTACTGATATGGGAATTTTGATTAATTAAAAATGACAGAATTCTCATGTCACACAAAAATAAAGTCTCTTACACTGTAAAAAGTAATATGCTCTATCTACTCAAAATTGTTGCAATAGATTACAAGCAATACTATTAATTAAATTCAACATATAAGAATTGAGTTCCTTAAAAGTCAACCATTTAAAATGTGTAAAATTAGCAAACACCATTACAAAAACCACAAACTG
The DNA here is from genome assembly GCF_024489055.1 of Chanodichthys erythropterus. Lineage (NCBI taxonomy): Eukaryota > Metazoa > Chordata > Actinopteri > Cypriniformes > Xenocyprididae > Chanodichthys > Chanodichthys erythropterus. Next base: position 17,469,768 of record NC_090241.1, on the reverse strand, counting down.
ACATAAAAAGCAAAGAGTCAAACTGGCCAACTAAATGAAACACAGACATTTTCAATAACATCAACATCTAAACCTCTGGTAATTCATGTGTTTCTCTTTCCTTCAGTGATTCTTGTTATCATCAGGTGTCTTCAATGTTGGCAATAAAAAATAAAGAGTTCTTAATTCATCTTTGACGTCTGTCTGTTATGATAGATATTTTTGTTTAAATTTTACTTATATTGTACTCATTTTAAATGGTTGACATTTAAGGAATTAATTTGATTAATTCTAACTCAATTGTAATATAATATTGCAATATAATATTGCTTGTAATCTGTTGCCAGAATTTTATGGAGTAGATATAGCGTATTACTTTTTACAGTGTAATACACACTTTTCACACTCACGCCATTTTAATTTGTCCATTAAAAATGTCTACTAGCAATGTATATATATATATATATATATATATATATATATATATATATATATATATATATGAAAAATAAAATGTATTTCATAAATAACACATTTATAATAATGTTTAAATAATAAATTACATACCCCAGTCCTATAATGCCAAGTCATTGATGTACTGTAATTGATTTGAATACAAATATTATCAGTAATGTGCAATAATATACATGTGATGCGATCACTAATGCTGTAAAATAGTCATCAGTGCTCCCATTTACATGTAGATCTGATTCTCTGAGTTGTTTGTCAGGAAAATCACATTGTGTCATCTAATTACATTTTATTTCGGTGCCAGCCATTTTCTTGCTGTTATAAGCAAGCAAGAAAATTGTCATTGTAATTCCGTCGAACACTATGAACAGAAAATAACATGAGCTTGCCTGCAGCCAGTCGCATCTTATTTCACCTATTATTCGTCTTGTTTACTTTTCTCTGACATTTTGCTAAAAGTATAAGATGCGGCCTGTTACCACAGCGTTAGCCACCATTGTCATCTCCCGCACAACCCCAAATCAATGACAACAGCCACACTTCCTTCCCTCCCTCTCCCCATCGCTCAATTCTTCCGAATGTCATACCCATTGCCCATTGTCACTGTATTAACCGTAGGCTAGCTTAAAAGTAATTGGAAACTGACGCCATCCAGAGCTCCAATTAACGCTCCCGCCAAAAGTCCCCTGTTCTGTGTAATCCACTATAATAGCTCCATGTTTTGGGGGACGGCGGGTTGCTCGTGTTCACCGTTCACCTCCTGACACTGGGCTCTTCAGCTCCATACAAAAACCCCCCGTTTGCAATAATCTCAATTTCCAGCATTTGTCTCCCTCTCTCTCACTCCATGGTGTTTGCTCGCAGTCATTGCGTATGTATCGCGGGAGCAGGAGGTGTAATTGACTGCTGACGACTTGGCGACAGGATTGTTAATTATTACCTCAGGGAACAGCGACCGGGGGAGAGTTCAGCTCTTCCACTCAGAGCACTTAAACAGCCGTGACTACTGCACTTACCATATTCAAATGCATCCTGCTCTGTGCTGTCTGGTGTCAAACCTCTCACTGTGACAGAGAAAGAGGAGCTTCAGAAGTATAGAGTGAAAGTACAATGCAACATTGTCCAGATGAAGAATGACTACTTAGTACTTCAGTTTGGAATCACCAAGTATTTGTGACTATGGCTGCTAATGATAAAGTCCAATCCAGTCAGAGCAGAGGCTAGCTGATAGAATAATGAACCATGCTAATGTAGTAATAATTATATAATATGATTAACTGCTCATTTAATATCATAATATTTGACTGACAACTCCCTAAACTATCAGCTTTACAACTACTTTTGAATTTTTCTTTCATGAAATGTATATCTTAAAATGGGTTAAATGTGCCATATGTAATATTTTGCAGTAAAATATCCAAAAACCACTAGGCCAGTGGTATATATTTTGTTCACTTGAGTACGTACAATATCCCAAATGTTTCAACTATTTGTAAATCGTGAGAAAATTGCAATTTTAACCAAGGCTCCGGGATGTGTGAGGAGTCGCCTGTCAATTGCGTCATACCCGCATTAAACCATAGAAACACCAAAGATGCTCTAATATATTACATGTTTTAATAGACAAGGGAACAACTGTTTTGATATATTTATATATTTACAGAAAACTAATTGTTGTTATATAGCTCAACACGTTTAGTCTTATTGTTTAAATCTAATTTTCTTGATTTTTTGCGAGTACCATGCTTTACCATGCCTCAGAGAAAAACACTATTTTGTCAAGTAGCTAACATAGCATAATCAGATGCAGCTTTATTTTTACGTTATAAATAATAATAATACGTTTTTAATAATACAACACTCTAAAAAATGCTGGGTTAAAAACAACCCAAGTTGGGTTGAAAATGGACAAACCCAGCAATTGGGTTGTTTTAACCCAGCGGTAGGGTTAAATGTTTGCCCAACCTGCTGGGTAGTTTTATTTAACTCAACTTTTGTTTAAAAATTGCTGTATTGCTTAATTAAAATTAACCCAAAGTATGTTGGAAGTGAACATTTATTAATGTTCAATGAATAATTATCAAACCACAAACATTTATTAAATTGCTTATTAATAAATTTATATTAATAAACTATTAAACTATTAAATTTATATTAATAAAATATTAAAGCTTATTAATAAACATTCACCTTTTGTCTATTATTGTTGCCTCTAATTGCATCTGGTTTTTAATTTCCCAACTATTTTGGGTTCATTTTAAGCCAGCCATATAGCAATTTTTAAACAATAGCTGGTTTAAATAAAACTACCCAGCAGGTTGGGCAAACATTTAACCCAATCGCTGGGTTAAAACAACCCAATCGCTAGGTTTGTCCATTTTCAACCCAACTTGGTTTGTTTTTAACCCAGCATTTTTAGAGTGTAGTGTTATTAACTCAATAATACGTTTTAAAATGAATTGCATGCCATTTATCAACACAAGCCATCCAGTATTTAATATGATATTCCAAAATCGAGCTTCATGCAGTGTGTCTCAAACAAGTGTCTCACAGCAGCCGCTGAGTGAACGCACAGAGTAATGTTATAACATCATTTTCAACACACTCAAATGTATCTAATATGATAAACAGAGCTGCGTTATTCCATACTCATGACCAGAAAAGCAGAAGCGGTGCCGGCGACGGCGACTGTGTCATAATAAAAGTTCTGCTGCTCGTGAGGCGTGTGTTGCGCAATCGCTCCAGCGGCCTCGTTCAGCTCCCACAACACTCGGTCCTGCTCTGCTTCATACTACAGTAACGTTAATAATCACATCCATGAACATGATTTCTTCCAGAGTCCTATCCCTATTCTTTTGCACCGTCCATTGCAGTGGAGACCACATGTCCCAAGATTCCGCTCTCAAACTTGGCGTCATCAAGCTATGCCTTTGTTTTGAATAGGCCTCTAGCGACTTCTAGCGGACAGAATTCTTACATACTGCACCTTTAAACTATTGAAGTGTGTAATATCTATTATTAATTTTTATACTTGAAATATACCCTTAACTGTACTTTAACTCTTTCTTCACCATTTTTTTTTTTATTTTTGCAAAACTTTCATGGCCCCTGAGAATTTTTGTTGTATGAATATCTGAAAATGCAATATATCAAACGAAACAAAGTAAGTACGTTTTATTTTAAAAAGCTACATTTTAAACAAAAAGCTGAGAAAATTGCATTTTTGTCAAAGACTACATCTAGATTGGATTCAGAACGATGATCAAACATAGATGGAGTGGATCAAGTCCACCAACACCCCCAAAGCTTCACAGTCCTATACCTTTTCCTTGGTTGACATTTTATTCGGTAATGTTAGGCAGTTCTTATTTATATTTATATTATATTTATATATAAATATGTTCTTATTTATATTTATATGTTTGATGATCATGTTATTTTACATGTGCATAAGCAATGCTTCTGTCGCTTGTTTCTGCTTCTGCTTCACCTGTGTTTTGATCCAGAGATTCTGTACTCTTTCAGAAGATGTGTAATAGTGTCCTTTACTGTACACTCTAAAAGAGTACACTCTTTACTGTACACTCACACAGCCATATAGTCATTTTTAATCAGTAGTTTACAAGTTTACAAACATTTAACCCAAGCACTGGGTTAAAACAACCCAATTGCTGGGTTTGTCCATTTTCAACCCAACTTGGGTTGTTTTTAACCAAACATTTTTTAGAGTGTATAACAGTGAAAATGTCGATAGCCAGAAAATTCAGTCAGTGGCTGGGAAAGAGTAAAGTAGATTCCTATGTACACTACCGGTGCACTACAAAAAAAAAAAAAAAAAAAAAATCCACACTCAGAATCAGGAAAATATCTGTTTCATAAGACAGCATGTAAAATATAAACATACTTAGACTTTTCTGTCAGTGTATAAGTCAACTATACGCAAGTGTAATTTTAAGTATGTTTCTGAAAAATACATAAAGTATATTTCTGAGAAGTACATAAAAAGTAAACTGAAAGTATACTTTCTTATTTTTAGTTTAAAAGAACACACTTGAATAAACTTCTTTTTTGTAAAGGTTATATTGGTCAATGCAATGAATTTGCAAGTTCAAAGTTCTTGAATCCTTGAGTCCTTCATGTGAAAATCCAAATCTCTCAGATTCCAATTGAGATTGCTGTTTTTCACCTGCAGAATTTTGCCTAGAGATTTCCTAGCAGTGTTTGCAACTAAATGTGCCAAACTGATGGCAGGAGAACATCAGTCAGTCAGAATGTGGCATAAGAACCTCTGACCTACTCTGTTAGCTTGTCTGGAAAACAAAGCTGCAAGGTCTAGAGGCAAAGTGGGAAAATGGGAATGGGTCATGAGCCAAGTTAGATTCGAACTTAAGCCAACCACTGTGCATTACCTCCCGCACAAAAGCTAAAAAACAAAAACAAAAACTGCCATTTGTTCATCTCCTACAAAATACAGCAACACTGTGATAAAATAGATTTTTTACAAACACTTTCCGGCTTTGTCTGGTGTTGACTTGTGTTGGCTCTGTTTTGTGAGATTGGGTAGATCAGCCTGGTTAGAGAGACATTGCTTTTGCTCCACTGTGGCATCTATATCAAGCTTTCTTTGCGGGAGGATATGGACGGGGGTGTAAAAACAATTGGACAAAATGGCCTTAACACGCTTAGAGCCTCTTCTTTCTTTAATCAAAGCACACACACATGAGGCACAAAGGGAAACAGAGAAAACGTGATTCTCCGCTGGAGCTCCATAGCCTCTGTTCTCTGGCTTAGCTTCACCAGCTGTCCCCTATGCTGAAAATGAGGCGACACACAGGGTTTCAATGGCCTCTTTCACAACTCTCTTAACCACAGAAAGGCTCTCACTGTGTTCATTCCAAATGGAGTCTGGTGTAAGATGTCTGATCTTAGCAGGTGTATCACTGGAGTCTTGATGGATTAGGAAAGCTACTACAAACTTGATAAATAGGTACAAGTGACCTTAAAATTTTAAGTCATACTTAAAATATGAAATATTTGGTAAGGTTTGACAGTCAAAAGTATGTAACTAAGTCACTTTTTTCCAAAGCAAATTACCTTGCATTCAAAGTATACATTTGATAATGCATTCCTTCAGAATTGAACCCATGACCTCGGCATGCTAGCACCATGCTACACTACTGTTTGAGCTACACAAACACTTTGTTGCTGTAATGCAGAGATCACTGTGTCAGAGCATCTCCAAAACTGCAGCTCTTGTGGGGTGTTCCCGGTCTGCAGTGGTCAGTATCTATCAAAAGTGGTCCAAGGAAGGAACAGTGGTGAACCGGTGACAGGGTCATGGGTGGCCAAGGCTAAATGATGCATGTGGGAAGCGAAGGCTGGCCCGTGTGGTCCAATCTAACAGACAAGCTACTGTAGTTCAAATTTCTCAAGAAGTTAATGCTGGTTCTGATAGAAAGGTGTCAGAATACACAGTGCATCACAGTTTGTTGCGTATGGGGCTACACCAGTCAGGGTGCCCATGCTGACCCCTGTCCACCGCCGAAAGCGCCAACAGTGGACACGTGCGCACCAGAACTTGACCACGGAGCAATGGAAGAAGGTGGCCTGGTCTGATGAATCACGTTTTCTTTTACATCATGTAGATGTCCGGGTGTGTGTGTGTTGCTTACCTGGGGAACACATAGCACCAGGATTCACTATTGGAAGAAGGCAAACTGGCAGAGGCAGTCCAGTGCTTTGGGCAATGATCTGCTGGGAAACCTTGGGTCCTGCCATCCATGTGGATGTTACTTTGACAAGTACCACTTACCTAAGCATTGTTGCATATCATGTACACCCTTTCATGGAAATGGTATTCCCTGGTGGCTGTGGCCTCTTTCAGCAGGATTATGCACCATGCCACAAAGCAAAAATGGTTCAGGAATGGTTTGAGGAGCACAACAACAAATTTGAGGTGTTGACTTGGCCTCCAAATTCCCCAGATCTCAATCCAATCAAGCATCTGTGGGATGTGCTGAACAAACAAGTCCGATCGATGCCAGATACCACAGCACACATTCAGGAGTCTAGCGGAGTACATGCCTTGATGGGTCAGGGCTGTTTTGGCAATCACCATGGACTAATAGTAGTTCAAAAGTCTTTACAGTGAACTTTTACAGAATGTTTGGTTTTATAAGTTGTTTCGAACTTCTGAAATGAACTCCAAAAGTCCAACTTTATTTCAGCCTGATTTTTTTTTAAACAATGTTACACCAGTTCAGTCTTTGCTTTCGCTTGAATTATATTGGGGTCTTTACAGCATCTGGTATTCCCAGGCAGCCTCCCATCCACATATTAACCAAATCAAACCAGAGATCAGATGAGATAAGATGTGCCCATTGGACCATGAACCATTGCTTTTAAATTACTATTAATACACAATTACTCTTATATTGTGCTATTGTGGCTGCCAACCTAAAATTTACAACAAATCACAGGCTGTTCTGGACCCTTATTTTAGAAATCTCCACATACTGGCTGCTGAAACTGTGAGTTATGATTGTTTTTTATTCGACCTTTAGGAACTTCATTTGAATACCCCTACTATTGCTGTGAACGATAAAAGCTGTTCATTTTGCCTGATATCACTGTTAAACTTTTCTTTTTATTGTCCACAACTTTGCCCTTATGATCTTTATTGCTGATTTAGTAGAGAGATCATCATTTGACATCTTTATTATGCATTTTGGCCCCACATTTCAACGCATGCAGGTTGAGAGGAAGCTTCACTGAAGCCCAATAAGAACAGTGACATAATGTTGGATTCCCATCTGTAATTTGATAGTCGAATGAAAGGAGTATACCTGGAAGGGCACAAAGCGTTTAAAGATGGCTGTAGCTGGCCCACTTGCCCTTGCCCTTAGTCTAACATTCAAGGGGAGAAGAGTATCCCTTTGTTATCATCCTTCTCTCTCTTGCAATTATCACCCTCTCCACTTCCCCCTGCCCTGCGGAGCCCGAGAGCTGAGCCGGCTGAAGACGAAGAATAGCTACATTTATAATTTTTTTTACTCCCTCTCTCTCTCTCTCTTCACTCTCCATAGATTAATTTTCCAGGAAGCCCTGTCACTGCCCATACAGGGATAGTGAGGGAGAGAGAGAGAGAAGGAGAAAGAGAGAGTAGAAAATGAGGGGAGGGGAGAGATTGGGGCTATGGTGCAAAAGCCTTTTCGCTTTCCTTTTTCCCCTTCTTTTTTTTTCTTTGACAGATCATTTTCATACAGGGGTATCAGGGGGTCTGGCCGATAATTGGCATGCAGATTGCTACTGATGGCGTCCTGCAACAGAAGAAAAGAGCCGGCTAGTTAGAATAATGAGCCAGCCGTTCTGATGGATGGCCGAGAGAGGAGGTCATACAAAATGTTTCAGACACAATCCAAACCCCGTTCCCCTCCCCTCACCTTAGCACAAGCGCCGCCAATATCCCTACTTCTCCCCTAAAGAGCCTCTCTTCTTTGCCTGATATTACATTATTGCTCTCCAATCTCTCTCTCTCGCTCTCTCTCTCTTTCTCCCTCCCTTCCTAATACTTTACTTTACTTAGATCCACCATTACTTCCTTATGCTTGTTTTCCTCTTCCAGCTTTTAGCTCACATATACCTTCATTTTCTTAAAAATATCTTCACTTCAAGGCCTTGATGTCAACAATATGAAGAGAGGTGTCTGATATCAATAAACCACAGTGTGTATACAGGCTATAGATGACGTAAAGCATCTGAAACGTCGCCTGAGTTTGGCAATTAACTCATGCCGTTAAGTGGCTTCTTTTCATCAGTTCCAGAGAAAAGGTGGTTGGCGAGAAATTCTCTCTTTATTTATTTTCCAGATGTTAAATAAAGGGTTGAAAATAAGGCTTTATACTGTCATTTCTAAAGGGTGTCTTAATAGGGGTGCCATAGTTTCTGAACTACATTTCATCACATTCCTTGTACTCTTACTTTAGATATCTTCTCCTTTAGATATGTATAATGTAGCAAATTAGATACACAGCAAAATGTTTATATCCTTGTGTTAATGAGTGCACTTGATGCTAATAACACCAAAGGTATTTCTATGAAAGGAAACATACAGATTTAGGTGATTATATTTGTCTAACTTGTGTAAATTCAGTTGTTGCATGAAAAGATTTCTAATATTCCTAGTAATCTGGCCAGTTTGTCTTCATAAACATGAAATACTGTATACATTATATGTACACTACCGTTTAAAATTCGGAGGGTCGGTAAGAGTTTTTAAATGTTTTTGAAATAAGTCTCTTATATTCATCAAGGCTGAATTTGCTGTATTTGATCAATAATACAATGAAAATGTAATATTGTGAAATATTATTACAATTTAAAATAACTGTTTTCTATTATTTATTTATTTTTATTTACTTATTTATTGTTTGCTTAATATTTATGTGGAAACTGTGATACATTTTTTTTCAGGATTCTTTGATAAATAGAAAGTTAAAAAGAATAGCATTTATTTAAAATATAGAAATATTTTGTAACTTTATAAAAGTAATTTACTGTATTTTTTATCAATTTAATGCATTCTTGATTAATAAAGGTGTTAATTTATTTAAAAAAAATCTTATTGATATACTTTTTAGTATATATAATATATATATTAATATATATGGAAAAAAAAACAACAACATTCATATAGGCCTATATTGTATATTTTTATCAATATATATATATATACCCACTTTATATTAGGTGGCCTTAACAACTATGTACTTACATTTAAATGAATCATTTGATACAATGTACTTATTGTGTACATACATGTTTTTACATTGTACTTATATTTTAAAAACACCTGCATGTAATTGCATCTGTAATTAATTTCTGTAATTGCATTTATAATTACACTGTTGACCCATCCCTTACACCTCACCCCTACCCTTAAACCTACCCATACCACCAAAGCTTTCCCTAACCTTACCCGTATCCCACCTCAATGGCAGCAAAAGTGTTTTGCAATTCAATATGAACCCAATAAGTACATTGTACTTATTTTTTGTTGTAAGTTCATAGTAGTTAAGGCCACTTAATATAAAGTGGAACCAATATATTATATGTCTAATAGTACAACCCGAATTCCGGAAATGTTGGGACATTTGTTTAAATTTGAATAAAATGAAAATTAAAAGACTTTCAAATCACATAAGACAATATTTTATTCACAATAGAACATAACAAATGTTTAAACACTTTTATCCACTAAATGAGCTCATTTCAAATTTGATGCCTGGTACAGGTCTCAAAATAGTTGGCATGGGGGCAACAAATGGCTGAAAAAGCAAGACATTTTTAAAAAGATTCAGCTGGGAGAACATCTAGCAACTAATTAAGTTATTTGATATCAGGTCTGTAACATGATTAGTCTCCAATTTGTGAAAGAGTGCGTAAAAAGATTGTGGAATACTTTAAAAACAATGTTCCTCAACGTCAAATTGCAAAGGCTTTGCAAATCTCATCATCTACAGTGCACAACATCATCAAAAGATTCAGAGGAACTGGAGAAATCTCTGTGCATAAGGGACAAGACCGAAGACTTTTATTGGATGCTTGTGGTCTTTGGGCCCTCAGATGACACTGCATCACTCATCGGCATGATTGTGTCAGTGACATTACTAAATGGGCTCAGGAATACTTCCAAAAACCACTGTCGGTAAACACTTTAGTCCTCCGGGCTAAAGAGGAGGAAGACCTTCAAGCGTGTTATCAGCGTTCAGTTCAAAAGCCAGCATCTCTGATGGTATGGGGTGCATAAGTGCATACGGTATGGGCAGCTTGCATGTTTTGGAAGGCACTGTGAATGCTGAAAGGTATATAAAGGTTTTAGAGCAACATATGCTTCCCTCCAGATGACGTCTATTTCAGGGAAGGCCTTGCATATTGCAGCAGGACAATACAAAACCACATACTGCAGCTATTAAAACAGCATGGCTTCATTGTAGAAGAGTCCGAGTGCTGAATTTGGCCTATCTGCAGTCCAGATCTTTCGCCTATAGAGAACATTTGGCGCATCATTAAATGAAAAAATACATCAAAGATGACCACAAACTCTTCAGCAGCTGGAAACCTATATCAGGCAAGAATGGGAACAAAGTCCAACACCAAAACTTCAGAAATTCATAATCTCGATGCCCTGTTTTGAAAAGAAGAGGAGATGCTACACCATGGTAAACATGCCCCCGTCCCAACTATTTTGAGACCTGTAGCAGGCATCACATTTGACATGAGCTCATTTTGTGAATAAAATTGTAAAATTTCTCAGTTTTAAACATTTATGTTATCTTTGTTCTATTGTGAATAAAATATTGGCTCATGTGATTTGAAAGTCTTATAGCTTTCATTTTATTCAAATTTAAAAAATGTCCCAACATTTCCGGAATTCGGGTTGTAATTGGTAGAAGCTTTATTGTTATTATATAGCGTATAAATTATAAATCAGTATTGTTTTATACCTTTTAAATTAAGCATTACATAGTTCCTAGAAGGTGACCTTTGTCTAATAATTTGGATTTGACTAAATCTCTAGCTCAAACACCCACTCAGGGTTTCATTACCATGCCTTGAGGAAAGATTCAGTTTTTTAAAGATACATAGTTCTCAATAGCACATTGACAAGAGGATTTGGGTTGTTGGGCCTTACAAATATCAACAACCATCAACTTCAGTATGAACGAGAAACCTGTTCACTTTTGCAGGCAGCAGTAATTATTTTCTGAATGAAGGTAGGTATTGGAATGTTGACGCACCCTGTTTCTGCCTTTGTGTTAAAACCAGAGGCTTTGAACGTTTCTTTTATAAATCTCTCCTTTTCTTTCCTTCACTGTTACCTGAGGTCTTAACTCCCATAGCTGTAACCACATAACTACTTTAGCTAAACCCCACCTATTGTGTCACTACTTGTCTGTCTCTCTAACTTTAATATGGCTGTTCACTCACTCACAGATCTGTTGGCGACGGTGAAACCACCCCCTGTCAATGCCCAATATTTCCCCTCTGCTCTTCTCCATGACTCTGTACCATGATGTCAGAATGGGCCTGGAGGGTGTGGTGAGGCCTAGTAGTTAAAGCTTCTCACACAAAGGAAGCTGTCACTTCCACACCGCCCCTTGAATGCCATCCCTCCTCTCTGATCGCTTCTAATCCCTGCAGCTATACTGATAATTAGCCCGTCCTGTCATCCAGCCAGGCACAGCCTCCTCTCTTTGATCACCTCCAACACAGGTAATGCTGCAGAGGAAGGCTGATTTAGAGTGGAGGTGTGGAGGACATACACATTTAACTCTGTGTTTCCCATCATGTTTTGTCTTATGTGGCCCCACAACCCCATCGGTAAAGATCCCCTTCAGTGCCACCCCTTAAATCTCACCCATATCTCTGCTAGTGAAACGCACAGAAATGTGTACCAACCTGAAGAGAATTCAGTGGAGGACTGTTGAGGCAGGCAGCAACAAAAACATCTTTGATAAATATGTGAGATTAAGTCACTGAAGTGTGAGAAAGTTTTTTTTTTTTTTTTTTTCAGATTACAGATTTGTATTGATTTCAGTATGTGTATATGTGTCAGTATACTCTATCCGTATTTGTGTGTGTGTGTGTGTGTGTGTGTGTGTGTGTGTGTGTGTGTGTGTGTGTGTGTGTGTGTGTGTGTGTGTGTGAGTGAGTGAAACTGGTAAAGAGCACTCATACATAAAACTACCACTATCCAGTGTTTTTATATAGATGCATAAACCCAACAACTAACACTACAAATTGTCTTTGGTTAAAGGTGCAATAGGTGATTCTCTTCAGAAGCATTTATTGCTAGTTGAAAGTCTCCTCATATCCTGATAGCAATCACTACGTTAAGCGGTCTATATATATATATATATATATATATATAAAAATATAAAATATAGTAATATAGTAGTAGTATATTTTAATAATATATAAAGTAGTACACTGCCCTCCAAAAGTTGGAGATATTCCACAATACAAAATCCTTTTTAATTTGTGATAATTTTGCACTGATAAGGGACAACACAAACTATGAAAACATATTTTATTACATAAACAGTTTATACATAGAAAAATATTAAATTTTCTATTCCTCAAAATACCCACCATTAGCAACTGTCTGACCTAAACTGGGTTCTAATTGGTTCATTGTATTCTAAACTTAATTGGAAATCAATTGTTGAAGCTATTAAGGTGTGCTGACCCAGAAATCTTTTACAAACCTGGGCCAAGTTTAAACCAGTAACCAGGCATCACAGCTGTCAAAGGGGCATGTCTGACTTTGACATGTATATATTGTCATTATTATGTAATCAAAATGAAAATTATTATTGCTGGTCTTCAATGATAGGCTAATGTCAAGTTACTTTAATGTATTTGCACCAAAAAATGATAATGATTTAAGCTGATATTGTTCAAAACCACACTTTGCCAGGGGTGTTTCCAAACTTTTGGAGGGCAGTGTATGTTTTTATATTATTATTATTATTATTATTGGGAGACATTTTTGTACTTTATAACACAGGACCATTTAAAATCAAATAGTGATGGCAAAAGCTGATTAAAAATGATGGAAAACTTTCCTTTAAATGTTCATATATAGCCTGTATGAATGTATAAATGATATGTGCTCTATGTATCCGAGTAATGCATTTGTGCAAATAAAATGTAAATCATGTTGCACGTTCACAAGATTTTCCTTAAGCTTTTTGTATCTTAACATTTTCAGAGACCAAATGCTATTTTTCATTTGTCCAAAATCCTCACACACTTATTGGTCACTTTCATTTAACATTTAACACATTTTATCCAAAGCGATTTACAGTTCAAAGCATCAACCTTTCCAGTGAGTTACATCACCTTCACTGCTGCAGTTTGCAAGTGCTGTGTATTCAGGATTAGTTGCTAATCGGGATAGTCCAATTTACTGGCAGTTGTGAGTATTGTCATGGAGATCCTAGGGATTGAACCAGGACCTGCAATTTGTGAGGCATGTGCGCTATACCACCAAGCTACATCTTCTTATTAGCATGATTTCATATTCCCGAACAAATTCAAACCTGGAAATTTCAGGAAAAACCCAACTTTAAAGCCCATACTAAATCCGAGCTGCGCTTTCATCAGCTTTTGCGTAGAGGAAGTGTCCATCCCAGAGGGTCCTCGCTGCAAACATAATCTCTCCCGCACCCCCATCAACGGCAAACAGAAAGGGAACAAATTCACTGTCTCATCCTCATTCTTCCTGTCGTGCCAAGAAGCTGTATACAGTACACTGCAGATCAAAGCCTTAATTGAAAAATAATTATAGGCACTTAATCATGGGAGGCGGCGGGCTAATTGAAGCAAAAACAAGGCAGTGAGTGGAGGCCCTCCGAATCGTAGCAGAAAGAGGATATTGTGTGAGCTCCCGTCTTTAATAAAGCATCGTCTTCAATCCCCCATTGTCTCCCAGATTAAATTGGAGAGGGCTATTAGCAGAGTTAATTGGCTCTCTAATTTAGATCTGGCCAGTCTCAATGCATAACGGATGTGAGTCGCAGCGGCCCGTGATGTGCTCACTCTGTCACACCATATTGCCAGACCTGATTGGTTAATTGCTCTGGAATCCGCAAAAGTTTGTGCCCATCCTTCAACTGCAGGGGACCTCTGCCTTCCTGGAGGAATCTCCACCCTCAACTCAGTGTTGTCAAGTGATTCTTCATTCATGGGTGATGGAGAGCAGCACTCATGAGTGCGTTTGCAAGTTATTTTTGACAGTAAAATGTAGCGGCGTGGTGTTGCTGATCTCTTGAGTGAGTTTATGTTTCCTAGTAAAGATGAAAAGCCACACAGCTTAAATAAATTCACCCTGCGACCTCACTATCCACGAGGCTCTGACCCGGGGGTCAACACATTAAGTGCGGCTATCGGTAATAGAGAAAAGGTCTTTATTTTCCTCCAGCATCCTGAAGCCTTTCCGGAGAACTTAAGCCTGCCGTATCCGGCACCGATGGGACCATGTCAGTTTCTAGCATCTGTGTTTCCTCTGTGTTAGAACAAAAAACTATTTCAATGTCACTAGAATTCGCCATTTCCCGGTATTTCCGCAAGAGCCATGCTGGTTGTTGTATCGTCTGCTTGGTGTTGCGTATTAGTGGATGCTGCTCATTGAAGCTGGGCCCCCGGGCGTTCATCTTGGAGGATTTGAAATCCTCTGTCTGTCAGCTGAAAGCGGCAGCGCTGGCATTATGGAAGCTTCGGGATGGACAGAAGATAAAGAACAAGGACACAGAAGATTGTGAGGAACTATGGATTGACTGTTTCAACACTTATTTCAAGTGTGAAATGTGGGTAAAAATCCTAATTGTCCTCTTCTTGACTGGCCCACATTCAGTGCGAAATCCTCAAGGCCTGTTGAGAAGTACAAACAAACTGTTTCCGCTTGGGGCTTCGGAGAATGAAAAGAGAATGAAAAGAAACACTCTTATCAAGTGCTCTGCAAATTTGTTTCCTGCTGTGATACACGCAGCTTATTCTGTACACTCTGCGCCCTCTAGTGACAGCTGAGCTGTAATAGCAATTAGGCATCAATCTAGTGGATAGTGAAGAAGAGTTACAGAGGAAGTAAGCCAGGTAACCATGGGTAAAAGGCTGTAAATGGCACCCTATTTGTCACCATTTTCTCTGGAGAGTCTTTCATCTTCGCCAACACTGCACGGCTTGGGTTCTTTTCTCCGAGACTTCACTAATGGAGGGCCCACAATGATTGCAGCTGCTCAGGCTATCAGAGCTCAGAGGCACTGACAGATTTTAAAGGCCAGAAACCTTTATGCCTCTTTATAAGGATGCAAGCCATTCAAGGCCACAGTGTAAAATAGGACAAACAATCGCCAGGCCGCTGCAGAAAAAGCGGTAGGAAGGCAGGTTGTGCGTTGCCGGGTGAGAAAAGGAGAGGGGTGTAATTCAACATTTAATCTCATTCTGAGATGAATGTGTGCTGATAAGAATGGCAAGAAACCCAACTCTGTTGCCCGAGAGATAAGAACATGCAGCCAGGCTATTGTGGGGACTGTAGCCTGCATGGTCACTTTTTTTTTTTTTTTTTAGAACTTTCAGCCATCTCACTTGTTGCAAACTATCGTGTTTCACCTTCATCACACATGGCAAACATTACTTTGAAATATTTTCTCATTAGCTACTGTTTTACTTTGCATTGTTACTTCTACCACAGCTATAAGAATAATTATAATCATGATCATCTTTAAAATATGAAAGCTATAGTGATAATTGTACAGTTTTAATAATCGTTCTAATTCTCTGAAAATAGGCAAGTCCACACCACAGCTATAATGATAAAGACATTGAAGAACTATATAGTTGGAAATACTTTTTTTTCCCTTCCAACTGATGAACAATAAACACACTGACAGCCAATCAGAAGCCTTCTTTGAGAGTGCACTATATAAATCTGAACTAAAAATCTGATGACATGTGAAGACACAAGTCTGTTTAAAAATGAAATTAAGATGATACTGAAAAATAGATTAGATTATAAATTTATATATATATATATATAAAGTGTTTTCCTTTTAATGTTGCTTTGTGTACTTTTTTCTACATTTTGTTTAAATGTAAACTGGTCATCAGTAACGTTTTTTCACCAATACAGTATATAATTAAATATCATAAACACACAAAAAAGTGTTTGAAACCCAATGATTATTTACAGTATATAAAAATTTGTACTACTTCCTGCTTGGCTGCTAAAAAAAATTTTTCACTATCAAGTGCACGGTTTATAAAAACAAAGCGCATGAAGGTTATACTACAGCACTCAAACAAGTAATGGCTGATATTTTTGGCTACAGTTTGTGGATACACTTATGATAATGATTCTTTTGCAAGTGCTTTTGTATTCCATTCGAATCTAGGAGAAAATTTGGGTTTGGAACGAAAACATGCATTTATTTGACAGGTCACATCACATGTCACCATGCTCCTGGTCTACTGGCCGCAGAACTCCATGCACTGGTCCCCGAGGTCCCGCCGACCTCTGAACTTTTGCGTACTCCTGCACGGTTTGCCGTGAGCTCTTCTATGGAGGATAGCTCCAAATCACTCTCCTCATCAGATAGCTAGGACAGGGTAATACAAAGCCATTCAATCCAATAATACAGGCATTGTTCAAAAACAAATTATATTTCTGCTGCAAGATTTCATGGTATGGAAATAACTTATATGTGTGCTATTTTTTTTTACCGCTCGCTGTTTTACAATGGATGGGCGAGGGGAGGGGCTGGATGGTGGCAGAACTCTAGTCCCGCCTACAGGTTTTTTGATTGGTGTGCTTAGCTGTCTTTCCAAACTTCTTGTCAGTGTTTGGACAACAGAACCTGCAATCATAAACCATTCATTTTAACTGACTAATACTGTAATACTGTACGACTAAACTATAATTAAACTGAATTGGAATGACAGGAAGGAATTTACTGCAATCAATTGTTCTGTCACCCTGGTCCATAAATGTTAATTTATTAAATATGATGAAATATATAATTTCAATTCAAATTTCTATAGGTGGCATTTAAAAGTCGATAGGTTTTTTTTGAATGGCTTTTTGATTAAATGCCTGAAATAAGGTTAACACAAGCTCAAGATATTTCAATATTTTATTTAATGACATAAAATAGATCAGTAATACCTTGTGATTTTTTTTTTTAAGTTTTTCATTTTTTGTTTATACTTAGTGGCTAAATGGGACTGCAGACGTTGTCAGGGATATTAAACATAATCATCCAGAACACACTAGTCTTCTTTTTTATAATCTTGCTCTTGCAAATCTAACTCAAAATTTCAGGGAAAATGTTTTTTTTTTTAGAAAAAAAAGTCAAAAAGAGTTGTCGGAAGCTTAATGGTCATGATGCTGAAGTCATGCAACCGTGATGTAGTTCGTTTTCAGCCTACATTTTGCTTTTTACATCTGGCGATTGTATTTAGGCTTCAGAATTCTTAAACGTTGTGTTAATTTGTGAAGATTTTCACAAAGGCTTCAACATTCATGATGAATAAAATGTGCAAGAATCAAACTTTTGTTGGTCACAGAGCTTTTCTTCTGCAATAATCCAAAAGCCATTGGAAATATTGACTTTTTTTTTTGTTTTTTTGTCAAGGGTACCAGGGTGATGCAAACTTCCAGGATGGCCTACAAAATACATCATCACTGCAGCACTCTATTTTGGCAAAATGATTTGCACATTGATATAGATAACAGAGAGCTTTGATCATATATATTATTTATATATATTAAACATATTCAATATTCAGATTAGTTCCAAATGGTCTTGTTGGGATTAAAATACATAAATATGTAGGAATCTAGCATTTCCTCACCATGTGGATTGGGAGCTTTCTGGAGTTTGGGTGTGTCTGCAGCCTCTGACAGCTCACTGTCTGACCAATCAAGCTCGGCTGTTGGGTTCAGCAGTGATCCTGATTGAACAAGGCGCACGGAGGGGGAAGGCTTGCCCCGTGAGCTGGTAATATAGGCACTGTCCTCAACTGACTCATCCTCATCTGAACTGAAAGGTGGTGTGCTGAAGAGAGAAATATACTCATTAAAGACAAACTGATAAGCCTGGGGTAATATTAATTATAGCTAAAAGCTGCTTGGCCTCTCACAATTCTATTTCGTGTTTTAATTTTCATATGTCCCTGAGTAGTATGAACATTTACCAATTGTGAGAAAAAAAAAATATATATTTACCTGTATATTATATATACCTGTTCTTTTTTTGCAGTGTTTTTGGAGTCTGATTTTGAGGAGGTGCTTTGGAGCGTGGGGTGGGTGTTGGAAAAAGTGCTTTTGGCTGCTGGCTCTTAGCCTTCTGAATGGACGGCTTTGAGCCATCCCTGGATCGGAGCGTTTTTTCCTTCACTGGGGTTGAATTTTTCTTTCCCCCTAAAAACAAATATACAAGATTGACTGATCTTGGTTCAGATGAGTGGCAATCAAATAGAACTGACATGAAAGCAGATAAGTAAGACATATGAATGGGTAGTGTGGTGGCATGATAAATAACACATCTGCTTACTCTGTTTCGAAATGCTGGGTGTTAATTTCCCATGGCTCTTCTGCAGGCTTTTCACTCGCCTGGTGACCTCATGTACCAAGTTGTCTCTATGGGTTTGAAGGTCTGGCTGCTGTCTACATCTCTGCAGTCGCTGACCAGTCAACAGAGTGCTCAGACTTTTAAATGTTTGCTTAGAGATGCCCTTGGTACCCTGCCAAAACATCATCACTTTAACCACTGAGCAATGTTTTTGAATTGCACAGTTATATTACATTCATGTGTCCATGGTCCAAAGTTAACTTTTTGTCAAACCTACTAATAGCAGGTGAAATAAGATTTACTGGCCATAAATAATGACACTTTTTAAAATATTTATTGATAATAAAAACTTTATATATAATTTAAAAAGTTGGTTTCAATAACAATTATTTATATCCTTTTTTTAAATTATTTAAATTTCAATTGTACTGGTAAATTATTCACTGAGGAAAAAGTAGTTAGTTTAACTTAACAGTTTAACTTAAACTTTTATTTACTATTTTTACTCCATTTTTGCATGTCAAATGTTAACATTCATGCCTGCAATGTGTTCTACCTTGCGCAGTCCCATATTCTCCAGTTTTTCCTCTAGTGATTTTTCTAGAATGGGTCTAGACTCTCTCATCAGTTCTGGCTTTCCTTTGTGTGACTTTTGAACTTTCCACTCTGGTTCATCTGAATCATCCAGGCCTGGAGGTGCATGCACAGTTGCTTTAAATACATCACGGCATGACTGGTGTATGCATACAGTATACTGTAATTAGAAACAACTGAACCACATACTCTCTCCTTCCTCCTCTGGCTCCTCAAGAGAATCTGGGGCATTCTGAGAAACCACTGGAACTACCAAATGGGAGAGAAAAATGGGCCAAACCACATTAAATTTAATTCAAAGCAACAATATTTTATTTAATCAAGCAATGAGTAAGTCCACATAGATATAATTCATTACCTGAGACTGGTATGACCGACAGTTTTTTAATCTGTGTGATAAAGCATCAATTAGAAAGATAATTAGAGTTTAAGAATCAAGACATCAGCAGATAATTTTACAATAACTACAATCACTTTAATAATCTAATTATGAAATAATATAGTTAAAAGGTAAAGTGCGCCATTTTTCAATGTGAAAATACTTAAAATACCTTTAAAATAATATCATAGGTTAATATGTAGAGATAAGTTTGTAGGTTGCAAGCACTGTGCTGCTTCTTTTTATAGGACGGCCTGCAATAAACTGTTTGGAATAAACTGCAATAAACTTGGGATGAGAGGCGGAAAGGCTAGTAGGGCGGTTTGGGGAAACTTCTGGCATCTGGAGACATTATTTTTGCAATTATGTTTGGTGCCTCTAGTGGAACTTCACCTTTAAGGAATCATTTTCTGACTTTCGTCCACTGCTTGGGAATGTACAAGTAAATAGCTAACCTTCTCCTCTTGAGATTTGATGAGCCTTTCCTTCTGGCTCAACTGAGAAGAGAGAGAGACAACCTGCTGCTGAAGTTTCTTCAGACTGGAGCTAGAGTTTTTCTCCACCGACAAGGCCTTCAGAAGCCTGGCATTCTCACTCTTCAGCTGTGATACACACATACAAATCACAGACGTGATGAGATTTATTCCAAAATGTTGCCCAGACGGTGCAATACCAGAAAGACTTGCCTCTTCTTGCTCCTGCTTGTGTCTAGTCTGTGATTCCTGTAATTTCATCTTCCATTCACTTTTCTAAATGAAAAAAAGTGGACATGAATAATTACATTTATTGAGTATATTATATATATATATATATATATATATATATACATGCAACTTTAGGTATTGGTATTTAGACATGTAGACATGGACAAGACAATCTGCTGAAGTTCAAACTGAGCATCAGAATAGGGAAGAAAGGCGATTTAAGTGACATTGAATGTGCCATGGTTGTTGGTGCTAGACGGGCTGGTCTAAGTATTTCAAAAACTGCTGATCTACTGGTATTTTCACACACAGCCATCTCTAGGGTTTGCAGAGAATGGACTAAAAATGAGAAAATATCCACTGAGCATCAGTCCTGTGGGCGAAAATGCCTTGTTGATACCAGAGGTCAGAAGAGAATGGCCAGACTGGTATGAGCTGATATAAAGGCAACAGTAACTCAAATGTCCACAGAGGTCTGCAAAAAAGCATCTCTGAATGCACAATACGTCGAACAATACCTTGAAGCAGATGGTCTACAGCAGCAGAAGACCAAACTGGATGCCATCCCTGTCAGCTAAGAACAGGAAACTGAGGCTACAACTCACACAAGCTCACCAAAATTGAACAACAGAAGACTGGAAAAACACCACCTGGTCTGATGTGCTTCAATTTCTGCTGCAACATTCAGATTGTAGGGTCAGAATTGGGCATAAACAACATGAAAGCATGGATCCATCCTGCCTTGAATCAACGGTTCAGGCTGCTGCTGGTGGTGTAATGGTGTGGGGGATATTTTTGGCACACTTTGGGCCCCTTAGTACCAATTGACCATTGTTTAAATTCCACAGTCTATCTGAGTATTGTTGCTGACCATGTCCATCCTTTCATGACCCCAGTGTATGCATCTTGTGATGCTATTTCCAGAAGGATAACGCACCATGTCACAAAGCTCAAATAATCTTAAACTTTTTCTTAAACATGACAGTGAGTTCTCTATTCTTAAAGGCCTCCACAGTCACCAGATCTCAATCCAATAGAGCAACTTTGGTATGTGGTGGAACGGGAGATTCAGATGTGAAATCTGCAGCAACTGTGTGATGTCATCGTGTCAATATGGACCAAAATCTCTGAGGAATGTTTCCAGCACCTTGTTGAATCTACTTCATGAATAATTAAGGCAGTTCTGAAGGCAAAAGGGGGTCCAACCCAGTACTAGCAAGGTGTACCTAATAAAGTTGCCGGTGAGTGTATAAACATGTTTTCCGAAGAGTTATTCAGTGTTTGTAGATGAATAATCCCTTCCTTGCCAATTTAGAGGACATTGAATAATAATGTCCATTCATTCATGACTCAAGCATGATGCACAAGGAAAGAACCCTTACCTTCCTGGCCATCGTCTCTTTCAGCTTTCTTTCTCTGTTTTCTCTCATTTCATTCTCAGGGTCAATCTCTTCTTGTAAACTGACATTGTTAAATGGACCCACCTCTTTGTTCTGCAACAACAGCAGTTTCTATAGATGGAACAATGACAAATAACATAGAAAATTATGACAAAAACACTAAACTTTTCCATCATACAAAAACATGCTGCTACAAACTACTGAATGGCTAGTAGACAGACATAGCAGAGGATCTGTCTCCATCTACTGGTGACAATTTGAATGTTCATTTTAAATGTGCATACTCACAGCCTCTATGGATGAGCTCTTGCTTGCCATGTCTTTTGACTCCTGGAGAAACAATTGTCTTAGTTCTCCAATTTCTTGCTGAAATTTTCTTCTTTCCTCTTCTTTCCATCTCTCCAACACTTCTTTCTCTGACTGTTCTCTCCTTTGCTGCTCTTCATGTTCCTGGTAGAATTATTTGATATATATTTTTTTTTAACAAAAAGGTACTTAAACTGGTATTTCATATGGAGTGTGTAAGGATACAGAGCCCCTAAGAAGACATGGTGAGGGGAAATAAAACATGAGATGGAAGGAAAAAGTGCTTTTGCATTTGCTGAGAAACTTGATCACAAAATGTTTTTCTTCCCCGATTCCTTTTTTCCAATCACCATGTCCCTTTAGGTGCTCATATAAAGGAAAAATTCTATTTCAGTGCTTTTGGGTTCGCTCACAAAACTTTTGTGCTCTCCCAGTAAACACTTTGACAAACAATACAGTGCAAATTCCAATCGAATATTGCCATTCAAAGCCCAAAATGCACATTTGCCAGTCCCCGTCCACTTTCATTGTATGGAAAAGAGCAGCTTGGCCATTTTTAGGTGAACTATTCCTATGAGAAGTATAAGGCATACTAAACTGCCGATAAAATAAACAAATACATTAAAATGTTCAGAAAGTAGGCCTACCAAACATTGGAAATAGTTATAGAAGGAAATATGTTTATTTAAGAGGTTTAGAGCTGTATGTGATGCTGGATCTGGATTCAAACACAAACTCACCTGCTGCCGCCTCAAACTGTCAGTTTCTCTCTCTGCCTGAAGCTGCATCTGTGTCAATCTCAGTCTTTCCTTCAGTTCTTCAATCCCATCTTCCATCTGGTCAACCTTCCTTTTCTTCTGCCTCTCTGAGACACACAAATGCACAAGCAGTGATACTGAGTTGCCGAAATATTCTTTTTTTTCCACATCATAGAAACAGTTATCAAGTGATTAAACTGCTATCTTCCCTATATCTGAAAATTTATGAAACTTAGTTTGAAAAATAAAAAAATAAGGTGTGGACACACATTTTCTCACCAACCTGCATCTGTGACCTCAGGATGTCTTCGCTGAACATGTGCTTGTAAGTAGGAGTAGTTGACAAATGATTTTTCACAGAACTGGCACTTTCACAAGGAAAAGGGATCAAAACATTAGTTTTATGATTATTAAAGGATCTTAATTCACTTTAGTATAATGCAAAACAAAAGTTTAATGCTTTAACTGCTTTAATATAATGTAAAAAAAAAATAAAAATAAATAATGTTTATTAGCTAATATGTACAAAGTTTGGGCTCAGTATGATTTTTTTTTTAAAGAAATTAATACTTTTATTCAGCAAAAAAAACATTAAATTGATCAAAAGTGACAAAGACATGTACAATGTTTCAAAAGATTTCTATTTCAAACAAATGCTGTTCCTTTGAACTGTTTATTAATTATTCTATTAAATTATCAGTTTCCACAAAAATATTAAGTAGTACTACTGTTTTCAACATTGACAAAATATATGAAAATAGAAAACAGTTATTAAAATATATATATATTATATATTATATATATATATATATATATATATATATATATATATATATATATATATATATATATATATATATATATATATATATATATATATATATATTCTATTAATGATCAAATAAATGCAGCCCTGGTGAGCATAGAGACTATATTCAAAAACACTAAAAAAATCTTATGGACCCCAAACTTTTGAACTTTACTGAATGAGTATGAGTGTACCATTTTACAGTTTTTTTAATTGTTCACACAGTTTCTGAAACCATAGCTCCATTTCTCAAAACTCTACACACAAAATCACATAACATGCACACAACATGCAAAACGTCACACATCTCAAAAGCAAACGCTTCATTCAAAGCTATTTTAATTCTTCTAAAAATGGTGCTTTTGCATAGTAACTCTACACACAAACCATCAAATGATTAGCAATATACACGGATGTGAAAAATGTAAAACACTACTAAACTGTGTCTTTTGCTTGTTCAGTGTGCAGTGGAGAGGACAGTTATAGCAACATACATGTATGTGCACAAATACACTATATATACAGTATACACAATTGATTAATTTTACTGAACTGAATAAACACTGACTGAACTGACTTGAGCTGAATAATGACACAATTGGCTTGAGCTGCTTTTCAGACAAATTTGTTACTATTGTGAAGTCACTTTGAAACAATCTGTATATAGTATAAAGAGCTATAGAAATAGAGGTGAGGTGACTTGACTTGTATGCAGTATATACTGTATTTACAAAATAAACAGAAATGCATGGGTGAAAAATGTATTTGTTTCTCAAAACATTGAGTTT
This sequence comes from Chanodichthys erythropterus, assembly GCF_024489055.1. NCBI lineage: Eukaryota > Metazoa > Chordata > Actinopteri > Cypriniformes > Xenocyprididae > Chanodichthys > Chanodichthys erythropterus. Next base: position 17,445,447 of record NC_090241.1, on the reverse strand, counting down.
TGATATCTAATTAATCAAATTATCTATATTTACACTATAAACAAAAATGCAAGGGGGTAAATATAAATTATTTCTTTCTCAAAACAATGAGTTTTGATTTCTAAGTGAACAAATTATGTTTAAGTGTTTTCACACATGATCATTGGGTGTAGGTAATCGGTAAATGAGTGTGGCATTGAAATGCCAGTGTTTCCCAAATGAAACACAAGCTTTTAGTTTTGAGTGATGTGCCTTATATAGAAAACTGTGTTTAACATTTTGCAAAAAGTCTGTTTTACAATTGCAAACTGAGTGTAAAGCAGATGATGTGCTTGCAGTTTTGCGGACTTGGTCTGAGGATTAGGTATATGAGCGAATGCTTTCACTGAGTGGGCCTCAAGTACCACTTTTAGTGTATAAGCAGTTTTAACAAAACTGTAAAAAGACATTTCACAAGTTCTTTATGTGTACAACTTTTTAAGAAAATTACCTTGTGATAATTATTAGCACTGGCCTGCAGGAGAAGCTGTTGAGTGCTGATCAACTTCTTTCTCCGTCGATTCTCCAGCTTAGTTTCTTGCAGATTTTTTTCGAGTTCTGCTCGTTGTTCTTCTCCTCGCTGGACCAGAGAGAGCGCCGCCTGCAGACGCTCCTCCAGTCCTGACAGCTGAGCGCTCAGGAAGTCCTGGCAGTGCAGCAGGTACTCAGTGCTCAGCTGAGACATACGAAGCAACTTGATCAAAGAAGGGTCAGCAGGCCCACGGCAGTTTGGGCACCGCTCGCCGTCCACGGCACAGAACGTTACGGTCATAATGAAATCCTGAAGCACACTGACATCTATCTCTCGCGCAACACGGTCCACATCAAGGGCGGAGATACGCCTCCAGTCTATGGGCTCAGTGCGTGAGCGGAAACGGAAGGGCTGAAGTTGGTGTGCTGGGCTCCAGGGTGGTGTGGGGGACAGAGCAGTGTAGGCCTCAACAGGGGAGAACTGGCCCAACATGGTGAAAGGTTTGCGATACAAAGATGAATCAATGTGGTGATTCCTAAACAGAGGCTGAATCGGGAGAGAAAACAAAGAGAATTTCTAGTTTAGCTATGACAACCAAATCAGCATATCTGAATGATTTCTGAAGGATCATGTGTCACTGAAAACTGCAGTATTGGCTGCTAAAATTCAAATTCAGCTTTGCCAACAAAGGAATGGATTACATTTTAAGTATACACTCAACTAGAAAACAGCTATTTTAAATTGTAAAAATATTTCTGATTTTACTGTGTATAAACTGTGATCAAATAATGCAGTCTTGGTGAACATAAACGATTTCTTTCAAAGACTTTAATAAATCTTACAGTAGTGTAAATGGCAAGAACTTAAATTTCAAGCTGTTCATCACACAAAGCTATTGCATTGTGAATTATGACCAAATTTTAAATTTTTCCTTTATTTCCAGTTAGGCTAAAACAGATTAATTATTCATTTTTATTATTTTTATTATTATAATTATTATTATTATTTAAAAAAGGAGGGATGCAAAAAATCTATTTTTTTTCTATTCTAAGAGAGTTGTTAAAAAAAAAAATGAGTATCACTGTCCCAAAGACATATTACTCCCATAATATACAAATGCACAGGCACATGCCCTATTTTTACTACCAAATACCAATTCCTTTGCCTGTAGATGGCAGACAACATAATGTGAAAATCCATCTCTATGACAACTGTTAAAGCCATTGTCAGTGGGCACTCTTGCATTATTGTTTGTAGGGCTGTATTTCAATAATAAGCTTTCCAAAATGTAAAGAATAAAATGCTTCTGAAAAATTATGTTCTGTGCAGTAGGTATGATATACATTAGCACTGACATAGTACATTAAGTGCATCAGCCATAACAACAGAACCAAACATAGATCTATTAAGTGAGTACTGTATATGTATTTCTTAAAGAGCAATTTCTTTATAATAGTCAAAAACACACATGTAAATCTGTTTACCTGAAAAGGCACTTGGTGAGAGTTCATCTCGCTCATATAAATCAGTCATAGTGTCTGAACTGAGTTTGAAGCCTCTTAGTTTACATATCAACAATAAACCGTCTCTCTGCAACTCAAAACACAACCCATCTGATTAGTGGCTTATAGTATTTTACTTCCCCTGTTTCTAGACAACCAGCCACGCCTGCAAATCACTGACTTCACTGACTGCAGATCTCAACAGCTTACCAGGCAAATTACCTGCATCAGGCATCCTCTTCTGTTAATAGTAATTAAAGGATCAATCATGATAATGTGATTTAATCAAAAACTTTCAGAGAATTTCAAGTTGTAATTTTATTTTATTAAAACACAAAACCTTCTCTTTATTAGGCCACAGGAATGTTAAAGTGTGCCACTTGCATGAATAGGTGGGCAACTTGTTAACAAGCACATTGTAATGTTCATTTTTTGAAGAACATTCAAATGAAATTCATACAAAAAATTACTTGAATACACAATTTTCTATGATCAACAAGTTTGTTATTTCTGAAATTTCTGAATTCAATTCTGAATTTTCTTAAAAAAAAAAGAAAAAAAAAAAGGCATAAATAGTTTGGCATAATATTTTAGTATTATTTCTTTATAAAAAATAAATAATAACGTATTTTGGTTTGGAAATATTATAAATCAGATCAACGTCAGTGTAGCATTACCAAGATGCAGGATGCAGTTTGTTGTCAAGTGACCAAAACAAACACCCTTACTATATTTTAAACATTTTAATGAAAAGGATTTCGACAAAATGTATCAAAATCCTGGACAAAATCCTTTATTAGTGTGTATATATATATATATATATATATATATATATATATATATATATATATATATATATATATATATATATATATATATATATATACAGATACAGTGGTGTGAAAAAGTGCTTGCCCCCTTCCTGATTTTTTTTTTTTTTTGCATGTTTGTCACACTTTAACGTTTCAGATCATCAAACAAATTTAAATATAAATCAAAGATAACACAAGTAAACACAACATGCAGTTTTTAAATGAATGTTTTTATTATGAAGGGAAAACAAAATCCAAACCCACATGGCCCTGTGTGAAAAAGTGCTTGCCCTCCGCTGTTAAAACATAACTTAGCTGTGGTTTATCACCTGTGTTCAGTTTCTCTAGTCACACCCAGGCCTGATTACTGCCACACATGTTTACAATCAAGAAATCACTTAAATAGGACCTGCCAGACAAACTGAAGTAGTCCAAAAGATCCTCAAAAGCTACACATCATGCTGAGATCCAAAGATATTCAGGAACAAATGAGAAAGAAAGTAATTGAGATCTATCAGTCTGGAAAAGGTTATGAAGCCATTTCTAAAGCTTTGGGACTCCAGCAAACCACAGTGAGAGCCATTATCCACAAATGGCAAAAACATGGAACAGTGGTGAACCTTCCCAGGAGTGGCCGGCCATCCAAAATTACTCCAAGAGCGCAGCAACGACTCATCCAAGAGGTCACAAAAGACCCCACAACAACATCCACTTGCTTCAGTTAAGGTCAGTGTTCATGACACCTTAAGAAAGAGACTGGGGAAAAATGGCCTGCATGGCAGAGTTCCAAGAAGAAAACTGCTGCTGAGCAAAAATAACATAAAGGCTCGTCTCAGTTTTGCCAGAAAACATCTTGATGATCCCCAAGACTTTTGGGAAAATACTCTGTGGACTGACGAGACAAAAGCTGAACTTTTTGGAAGGTGTGTGTCCCATTATGTCTGGTGTAAAAGTAACACAGCATTTCAGGAAAAAGAACATCATACCAACAGTAAAATATGGTGGTGGTAGTGTGAGGGTCTAGGGCTGTTTTTCTGCTTCAGGACCTGGAAGACTTGCTGTGATAAATGGAACCATGAATTCTGCTGTCTATCAAAAAATCCTGAAGGACAATGTCCGGCCATCTGTTCGTGACCTCAAGCTGAAGCGAACTTGGATTCTGCAGCAGGACAATGATTCAAAACACACCAGCAAGTCCACCTCTGAATGGCTGAAGAAAAACAAAATGAAGACTTTGGAGTGGCCTAGTCAAAGTCCTGACCTCAGTCCTATTGAGATGCTGTGGCATGACCTTGAAAAGGCGGTTCATGCTCGAAAACCCTCCAATGTGGCTGAATTACAACAATTCTGCAAAGATGTGTGGGCCAAAATTCCTCCACATCACTGTAACAGACTCATTGCAAGTTATTGCAAACGCTTTATTGCAGTTGTTGCTGTTAAGGGTGGCCCAAGAAGTTAATAGGTTTAGGGGGCAAGCACTTTTTCACACAGGGCCATATAGGTTTGGATTTTGTTTTCCCTTCATAATAATAACCTTCATTTAAAAACTGCATGTTGTGTTTACTGGTGTTATCTTTGATTCATATTTAAATTTGTTTGATTATCTGAAACATTAAAGTGTGAAAAAACATGCAAAAAAAAAAATCAGGAAGGGGGCAAGCACTTTTTCACACCACCGTGTGTGTGTGTGTGTGTGTGTGTGTGTGTGTGTATATATATATAATATGCATTTATGCATACGGACAAGATGTTATGCTAAAGTTCAAACTGAGCATCAGAATGGGGAAGAAAGTTGATTTATGCGACTTTGAATTTGGCATGTTTGTTGGTGCAAGACCGGCTTGCCTGAGGATTTTTTGCCTGAGGATTTTCACTTGCAACTATCTCTAGGTTTACACAGATTGGCCCAAAAAAGAGATAATATCCAGTAAGCATCAGTCCTGTGGGCAAAAATGCCTTGTTGATGCCAGAGGTCAGAAGAGAATGGCCAGAGTGGTTTGAGCTGATAGAAAGGCAACAGTAACTCAAATATCCATTCGTTGCAATGAGGTCTGCAGAAGAGCATCTCTGAATGCACAACATTTCGAACCTTGAAGCAGATGGTCTACAGCACAGCTAAGACTGGGAAACCGAGGCTACAATTCACACAAGCTCACAAATCACCTGGTCTGATGAGTGTGTGTGTGTGTGTGTTTTCCATGAATAATATGTTTAAAACGTTTTGGAAAATGATATGTAGCTTATTCAAAGCCCAAACAAAGTTAGTATTTTTTACTTAATTACCCCACTTGACATATTTGCAGAATATAAAACATGGTTTAAACGTTGTAACTAACCTATACCAGACACATTTCTAACTTGAGACATGTGATTTAAACTAGATTTTTAAAAGATTGCTCCCTTTTATCATCTCGGATGTCCTTATTTGTCATTGACCGATCTGTAGTCTTACTAATAACAGTACAACGGTATAAATCGATAGCAATATAACGACATAAATGTATAACGTATGTAAACAGTTTCTGCGGTCAACGATTGGCAACGGCAATAACAATGTCCACACTGATAAACGTTATAGTTAATGTACAGAGATTTCAGACACTTACCTTTGTCTCTCTTACAAAAGGTAAAACAACAGTTTATAAGTTAAAAGAGGAAAACCGGAACAATTCATGATGGCAGTTTCAAACTAAAAATTGAAAGAAGTTAACAGCTGGCAACTGTTGCTGATGGGCGGGGCTAAGAGAGAAGCGCTTCCTGTTGCCATGGAGACCACTGACTCATGACCTCAGGTGCCCAACTGAAGATAAGCAGAGAAGAGGAGAAGAGGCAGTTTTTCAGGAAATTGTTAGTTTAACCTCTTGTGTTGGCCTATTATATTGTATTGTTATATTTTTGTTAAAGTAAACCATGTAAACAGAGTTTAATATAAAATCAAATGGATAGCTAAATGTTGGGTTATATAAAGTGGCAGAGGAGAGAATTTTTCAAGCTTGGATTGATCAGTAACGTTAAATGAAAAGCGCTTCCAGTCCACTGCATACTGAAGAATGGGTAAGAATACTGTGCCCTGACATACACTAATTTTCAGATTGGTCATTTCTTTGTTGTTATCGTACCCTTTTTAAAAAAATAAATAAATAAAAACATAAAATATTTTTTAGAAGAATATGTTGTATGCCTATTAATAATATTTTATCAGATAACAATATTGCATATTTTTTGATACTTTAAAATCATCTTAAATGCTGTTACTTCATTTAACTTTTAGAAACGGTAGTATAGAAACTGCCATACAACAATGCAATTGAACACAAGATGGCGCCACAAATTAGTACACGTCTGGGATGGTGGCAAGTTTTCCTGCTAATAGGGAGTTCACAAATATCACATAAAATAATTTTGTTTCTACACAAAACAATTCATGAATGTTAATAAATGGACAAAGGAAAAATGACAATAAAAGTGTGACAATCATCAATTAATTTCTGTGCATTTTAACAGATTTTCTTTAAGGGATGTTTAAATCCCATTCTAGCTCTCTGACTGACTTCTTTGGCCACTTCTGATGAGCAAGTTCATCCTTCACTGTCTGTTTAATGAGGTGCTTGGGTTGCACAGCTCTGTTGTTATTACACAGTACTAGCAGTCTTGCTGTCAGGACTAGTATCTCCTTTTTACAACAATCCATCAGATTGCAATTTTATTTTGTATGACCAATGAGTCACATGTGGCGGGGGAACATATAGATGCAGGGAAGAATGGGGGTAGTTGTAACATTTGAAAGTTGTCGATGGGGATATCAGTTACTGGTTACATAACTAGCTTTTAAGTCCAAATTCATAAATGATCACTATAGAAAAATTAAAATAAATAAATAATAAAATAAAAATGTAGTTTTACCAAAAAAAAAAAAAAAGAGTAGTGTTTCTACACTGTAAAAAATTATTTTCATGATTTATCACATTTTTTCTTTTGTCAAATCAACTTCAATAATTAATGTGGTTCAGATAACAATATTTTTAGTTCCTGTTGACTGAACTAATTACTTCATTATATTAACTTGATTTTTAATTTCAATGAACTCAAAATTTTAAGGCAACCAGGTACCTTTCTTTTTTTTAAGTTTAGTTTTAGTTTAGTTTTCCTTTTCCATTCTCATTGATATTACAGTAGTTTGCTCTATCCTTGCTGTTGTCCTATTTTTCTTGCTTTTTTGTATTTTGGTTCTTTTGTATGGACCAAAATAGCAGCAGTCCCTTCACCTCTCACCCCTGAAGACCTTCTCCTCTCCGTTGCACAAGATGGTCATCCCCTGATAGACTACTTTGAGGAGTTCCTCAAGCTCAACTACCTGGTGTCCTGGAGCAACAGCACCTTGAAGACCTGTTTCTGGAGTGGACTGGATCTTTTCCAACTGCTGCCACTGGGAGCTACCACCGGCACTGTGGCCTCAGTACATGGACTATGCTCTTTGGCTCAGTGGCTCACCAATCACAGTTGGCGAGATGGAAGAGGAGGACATCGCCATGCAGCCACAGCCTACCCAGCCCACTTCCGTCATCCTGTCACCACCCATCCTCGCTCCAGTGACCTCACCTGCTAAGGAACTTAGTCCTTGCCTTCTCCTCTACATGTCTACCACGAACGGACGAAACGCCTAAGCCCATTGCAGGCAAGATCCCGAGCCTGCCGCAACGCCTACATCAGAGCTGACACCGGAGCCCGAGCCCAGCAATAAATCTGACCAGGTGCGAGAGCCCGCAACATCGTTCATCCCAGTAGCCGTACTCGTGGAGTACGAGGGCATGGAGGAAAGCCCCACCTATGCTCCCGCTGCTGAGGGTGAGCTGTACCTGGCCTCTCCCATCTCTGATGGTCTCACCCAGCTCCAAACCTGTCTTCTGGCCCCACCTCCACTGGTTTCCTTGATGTCCTTGGCTTCTCCTCTGTTTACTCCATTCTTCTGCACAGATCCGCCTTGGGTCTTCCGGTCTCCAGCTCCACCTTGGCTAATGGATCCGCTGACTCTGCCTCTGGCCACAAAGGCTGTCACACCTCCTCGGCCCATCAACCTGTCGGCCCCACCTTGGGGCCACCTGGGACCATCATCTTTACGACTCCACTGGGTTCCCTCGTCCCTCTGGCTCCACTTTGGTCAGTCGTCACTCTGCCTACGCCAAGGACTTCTGGGCCTACAGCTGTGCCTCATCTCCTCAATGCTGCTCAAACCATGACTCTCCTTGGCTCCACCTGGGTCTCCTACTCTCTAAGCTCCACCTCAGTCAGGCAGACTCCTGGCTCCACCTTTGATCCTCCATCCATCGGTTCCACCGTAGGCCTTCATCTTGGCACTGCTCTGGTTCACTGCCAGGTTCCTCCCTCCATTGTCCCCTTCCTGGCTCCTCCCTCTGTCGACTACCCAATGGACCTTTCTTCAAACTGAGTTATTTTGTTCGTGAAGCCCCACTTCGCACCACTAAAGTGTAGTTTGTTTACAGCTCAAGGACACAACTTCTGGGAAAGAGGAGTAATGTAAGGTTTATGTTCTGTTTTCGGACTTTTGGTGTGTTTCACCTTGTTTTACTATGTTCTGTTCTTTTTCATTTGTTCCCCACTTTCCTGCTCTTCCTTTATTTTCATGGTTACTGATTTAGTTGCACACATGTTTCTAGTCTGCTTAGTTGCCTTTTGCTTTATCCTTGTTCTTCTGTTTTTCTTGTGTGGTTTGTATTTTGATTCAACTTGCTGAAAAGCCATTAAAAAGTAATACAAATATAATAATAATAATGTAAACATTTCATTTTTTTTTTTTATCCTAGTTGGAAATGTAGCCTACAAAATGAATATTTTGAACAGTGTAGTCTTGTATACCATTAGCATTACATTCCAGTACATCCCCATTACATTGCTTACATTAGAAGTTTAGAGATTTAAGACTACTGTTATGTAATATTAATAAAACGTATGGAATTAATATACAACAAACTCCATATTTCCCACAGGCTCTCGTTATGTAACACACTTTTAATAGGAAAAAGCCAGATCTCTCTCTCTCTCTTTCACTTCTATTAATAAATTAGCATTTAAGCCAAAGCATTTATTATTAATTACTAGTTTTCAGGTTAATAATGGATGTCTGGGCATGATTAATGCATTTTTAATTAATTAGCTGCTAATACGTGTATTTTCACTGCCTTAACAGATGCCTGACTGCTGATTAGTGTTGTAATCCTTTTAAGGTTGCCTCCCTTATGCCTTATAGTTTTACTTCTTTCTCCATGAGTAATTCCTCTCAACTGCTAATTTTGCTGAAGTCATGTAATTTCCCATTCACACTCAGTGTGCAGTCTTCTTTATCAAAAGGCAATTAATCCACACATTTATATATGTAATGTATTAGGTCCAAGGAAGACGAAGATAAATAATCAAAGTTCAGTTTAATAAACTAAGTAAATAGCATAATCCAAGATAGCAAGGCACCGCACATGCAGACAATGACAGAGAACTAAAGAGAAACTTATTACACAGGCTAATGAAGAACAGAAGGTGACTGATGAGAAACAAAATAAAAGTCCATGCAAACGAAATTAAACACACAGATTGTGATAATATAAGCAGTTTATATGCATTTTTTTCTATATGTTTACTTTTATTAGACTGTAATTTACCTTAAAGAAGGTTTCACCGTCCACTTTTTAGTTTTTGTCCTGCTGTGTTGTGAAGTTAATTAAACCTTTAAAATGGATTTTTTATTTCGCTGACACTTTATTTCAATGATCCACTTTAGACATTCTACTAACTAAAAATAACTCTTAACACTTTACAATAAGGTTCTTTAGTTAACTACATTAGTTAACATGAACTAATAATGAACTGCACTTATACATCATTTATTAATGTTTGTTAATGTTAATTTCAACATTTACTAAAATGAGTTAATGCACTGTGAACTAATAAAATATTGATGTTATCAGATATTTAGCAGGCAGTCTACTATTCTGTATTGACTGGTATCTGCAAAGTTACTTATAGTTAGTAATGTAAAGGGGACTATCGAAATAAAGTGTTACCAAAAGTTCTTATATGTGACCATTTATGTATGGTTTGTTATGATAGGATAATATTTGGTCGAGATACAACTATGTAATATATTTATATTTATACTTTATTTATACTATATAATTTATTTAATTATTGAATTATGATTTTTTATTTTTTAATAAGAATACGATACACTTTCAACTTATAATGAATTTAATCAGTATTTAGTTCAATTTACATTATATTGGTTAATAAAAATTTAAAAAAGAAAAAGAAAAAAAAGTAAACCTGCTTTTACACAAATCTGTGTTCAACTGCTTGATTATCAATCACTAACTTGAAATGCAATAAATAAAACAGTGTTTTGTCTGTTCTGCTCTCATTACTTGATCAGTTAAACAAGACCAGTTAAACTTTAAACAGGAGAAAAGAAAGTAAAAAAAAAAAAAAAAAAAAAACGTATTAAAAGATTAGAAAAGCTTTGAACCTTCTTATGACCACTAAGTACATTTTAATGAAAGAGAAAAATTTAATAAAAGCCAGATATGACCAAAATAAAGCCATGCTAAATGAGTGGGATGGGATGTTTTTTTTAATAAATGAGAATACATTTTACTCCTGAAATGAAAAGCAATATAAAATGGCAAAATTGATTAAATAACTTTCAGTTATTTAGAAGCTGTTCTTATCAGCACTGAGCACTGAGGAAAGTGTTATTGATTTTTAGGAAACAGCGGGGTGTGGTGATACTTTAAGAGAGGTTCAAATAGCTTCGCACTTTTCATAGTTTCACACAGTAAATAAGTAATGCTCAAAAATGTGCTGCTTTCAACAGAGACTGATCATTCACCCCTAAAAGAAGCAACATGGGAAAAAAAAAAAAAATCTATATCCATCAACTGCTTGCGTCACTGGAAAGTCTGGCAAAAGAGAAGCTGTGACAAACATCTCCTTTGTGTCTTTTGGTCAGACTGTTTGAGACATACTGGCTCTCTTTGTTATCTGCTTACATTGATCTAAGACACAAAGGATGCCAAGCACTTTAATGATTCACTGAATGTGCCTTCATTTTATGAAAGGCATGGTCCAATGAACTTGATAGACTCTGTTCATCTGTAAGTTGCTTTTGAGAATCAGATCTTTGATCATATATACATTTTATATAGAACCGATGAGCTATTAGCAGTATGGATCCTTCAATTCTTCTTAAACACATCACACTATTGCTAAGACGATGCAGTAATCTATTGGTTGCTCCAACATGCATCATCCTGCAGTCGAATTGTGAGGAAACATTTGGCTTTATATATTTTATAGGAAGAGTCTTACATACATAATGATACAGTTCTGCACCTGCTGTGTGACAGATGGTAAGAGGAGTTATTTTAAGCAGAAGCCAAATCTAGATGATTTGATCGGTTGCAATTTCATGCACAGTTGGATTCCCCCATGCCTCTACAGGTTGTGCTGTGTGTTAGCAATGTTGCAATTGGCACAGCAAAGACAAAATGCACTTAGTCTTATATACATCTACACATAATTCCCATGGTGGACACTGCAATTACATTTGGAAATATGAGTCAGATGCTTAAAATACTTGGAGGTCACCAGAATTGGCCTTCTCACCATATTATGCAGTTTTATAATCTCAGTTTCAATTGGTTATGATTCTTGGTTTTATTTAACAGGTGCATATTGCATTTTTCATTTTTCCAACTGATGGTTTTCTGTTCTCTCTCAAAATGTGAGTGAAATAGAAATCTGAATACAATCTCACTTTGATTTCAGTTCATTCATCATCAGGCTAATACAGTGCAGGCAGTTTTAGAGTGTCTTTGTAAAATGTAGAAAAAACATAGAGATAAAATTAAGATAAAAATGGATTGTCAGCATTAAAAATATTGAAGTAGATTATTTTTTTATTACATTTTCTGTGTTGCTTTGCTATGTTCTGAATGCTTGCTTGTTAGAGTATGCATGCAGGTGCTAAAGGTGTTTCTGGTTGGTTGTTTGATTGATTGATTGATTGATTAATTGATTGATTGATTGATTGATCCACTCCGAGGATGTGAACAGCTCCGAATATAATGTCAAGTGTTGTCATCTCAAGGCTACATTAGTTAAACTGATCTATATAAATAATTTGTATATGTATGTATAAATAAATTCATTTAGATCAGTGGGTAATTACAACATGGCGTGAATGCAGCATAAATCCATGCAGGCAAAAATTGTAAATCAAACAGAAAGCTTGACATATTGCTAAGATAATGGAAAGATGCACAAAACGTAACACATTTGGCTTAGTCGTATAACTCAAAAGGCCAAGTGACTAAATATGTAACTTTTTAAAACAATAAAATAAACTTTCAATGAGACATTTATTGAGACTGACACTTTGGGCCGGTATTTGGATCATAATTACAGGCGTACTACGTTCGTTCTTAACCTGAAAGGGACTTTGGGTAATAATAATAATAATAATAATAATAATAATAATACATACATTTTATAAAGTTATTTTCTCAAGGCACTTTACATAAAAGTTTTATATAAAGACAAACACAGCAATATAAGACGATGTACTGTAAATATAACAAATGACAGATATGCCTAACAAAAAACAACACAAAAGCAAGTAAAAGCAATCCTGAAATAAAATGTTTTAAGACAAGTTTTAAAAATATCAAATTAATTTGCTTTCCTAATGTAAGCTGGGAGAGAATTCCACAGTTTTGGAGCATAAGATGAGAAGGCCCTGTCATCCCTGGAATGAAGCCATGTTTTGGGAACTGCTAAGAGACCACTTTGGCTAAGAGACCTGGACAGATGCTTCAGAGCCAGGGGTTATATGGTCACCATCCCCAGCCCCATTAGAATTCTAGCTGCCGTATTTTGCAGATATTGCAATTTGTTACGAGAAGATTTGGACACTCTAACAAGGACAGCATTACAATAATCTACAATAGTTTGTGAGAAAACAAATGAGTTAATCAATCTTTCAGCAACAGAAAAGGACAACATAGGCCAAATATGTGCAATGTTTCTAAGATGAAAAAAGGAGGTCTTAAATGTGTTCTGTAGCCTACAAAAGGCTTATAGCATCGAAGATTTTATAGTTTACTTTGGAACTCCAAGGTTACACCATCAGCTGAAAAACTATAGAAACAGCATTACGCAGTTGATGTGGAGAGCCGAGGAGCATGATCTCACAGAGGACCAGAAAGTATTCGTATTCATATTCGTAAGTTAAGAGCGTCCCAGCGTCATTTCTGTCAGTCTCCACCTCGATAGATGGCGCTAAAAGCGCCATTCCGTTCCACTCGCTTCATTTCAGTCCGCGGAGGACTAAAATCCCTGTGTTGAGTGACGCAGGAGAGCAGTGGACGATTGGAGCAGCGCTGATGTGCAACAACTAAGACCGAGAGTCAAGAGTCCAGGGTTTTAACAGAATAACACATTCTGATAACAGATGAGCGTCTGAAATGCCCTTGTTTGCACTGATGTATTCGGTTACCACATCCATAACTTTACTGTGTTCTCTGCGCATAATCGAGATCATCTGTCCGGAGTCGATATTACTGCTCCAGTAACGGATTGATCCACGCTTCTCATTCACATTTTACGGCATGACATGTAGATAATCATCCGATATTTTGATGGGGCTCCTGAGGATCATGATGCCACCCAAGTTCCAGCTGCTGGCTGTTATGGCGTTTGGAGTGGCGATGCTTTTCATTGAGAACCAGATTCAGAAGCTGGAAGAGTCTCGGGCAAAGCTGGGTAAGACTGCGGTTTTGTCTCAAACCTTAGTGAGCTGCCTACCTGGCCAGCATGATATGGACATGATCTATGTTCGTTCGATTCTGGATAGAATCGCTTGGAACGCGCACATGATGTCCAAAAATGCGGTTCGTGTAAGCAGCTCGTTAGGGTTTGAGACAGCCTGCTGCTGCTGTCTCTTTTACAACAAACACACCACTGCAAGACATGCAAGCCATGATTACAGAGTGCATTAAGACAACCCAATTTGCATTGCACGATCAACTTTCTCAAGAAGTAGTTCACTGAAAAATGTAAATTCTCATGTATTCTATATGACTTAATGACTTCTTATTTGTTTCTTCTGTGAAACAAACAAGGAGAGATTTTGAAGAATGTTGTTTTCATTCAATGCCAATAAATAAAAGTAAGTGAAGATGACAAACCTCAAATGGATACAAAATCACCAATAAAGTAGCTCAGACTTCTCTTGCGCTATTCTTCATGTCTTTTGAAGCTGCATTATAGATTTATGTAAAGGGACAGACTGATATTTTATTTATAATCTTTACCTGGAAGTATTTTTCTTTCATGTTTTTTATTTTTTATTTTTTTATATAGTATTTGTTTTGTAAGGGTTATATAAGCCATGAACTAAATGTTTTGTTCAGGAATCGAATATCGCTCCTTCTCTTGAATGCTGAAGAGGAGCAAGAACGGATGACAAGATTGTCTGTGAATAACAATTGAAATTTTGTTCTGTTCCTCACATAATAGTTGTCATGACTCTAGAAGACTTCTGGGCACCTTTTAAATTACAACAGAATTTTTATTTTTGGGTGAACCACCCCTACATAACAAACCATAGCAATGTTCTATGGCACAGATACACTAATGAATGAAGAAATTCATTAACTCCGCAAATATTGTAGTACATTTCATCTAGGGTTGTCAAGAGTACTGACTTGGGTACCAAGTCGGTACTGAAATTTTTAAAATGTGATCTTACTAGCATTTCCCCCTAGCATTTTAGCACTGTTGAGTGGATCTTAAACACCTCCGATTGGCCATTATGTTCACGTACTCAACAGATATGCCTATGATTGGAAATCCGCTGATAGATGACTGCTTTCAGATGTTCCCGTGTGTATCTGTGTAAGTGCTCGGTAAAGAGCGACAAAGATGCCAATTTACAAATTGTTTTGAAGAGTTGATCATTGTAGCCAATCACAGGCGTATCTGTTGAGCATGTGAACACAATGGCCAATCAGAGGTGCTTAAGTATCCACTCAACAGCATTCAAAATACTAGGGGGATATGCTGGTGTAAAATTTTAATACTGACTTGGTCCCGAAGTCGGTACTTTTGACAATTCTAATTGAATCTCTTTTTCTGATCCAATTTTTCTCACCAGTCTGCCTTTGTTTATTCGTGGCTTACACATTTATACTCATTATAGTGCTCAATGTGAAGACAGACTTCAACTAAAGTGAAATCTGTGGATCCTGATTGATGCTCCAGCAGGCTTTATCTCACCCTTTCTTGTCTTGTGTTTATGAATGTTATAGCTTCCTAAAGATTGCCTCCTGGTTGAGCTTTAATTTTATTCTGATGCTGAATTTTTTTGAACCGCTCAATATGGAGTCAACATGTTTTGCAGTATGATCATGCAGTCAGAGTTCCCTCAACCATATGCATTATGTTTGCAAAGCAAATGCGTCTTTGGTTGGCCCCTGGGATGACCCACATTTGCCATCCTTGTGGTTTGTTAGAAAGCATGCTTATAGCCTAAATGTTTATAGTGGTGTATTATGTGTTGAGCATACCTTGAAAACATTATTTTTGTCTGAGCATTTTAATATCCAGAGCTTTCTGTTTGTATCTTAAAGGGGCTCTATGTAAAATTTTTACTTTAATATGTTTGCAGATATTTAGGAAACATGCTAAGTTCACCTACTTGTTTCTCAGAAAAACAATTCTACAGCCAGATATTCTACTTTGAAAATGTGTGTTCCGTGTCGGAATGTCTGTTTTTGTTTTGGTCTGTGCGAAACCTCATGCTGCAGTTTATCCAATAGTATTTCAACATCACAGGTTGCCAGTTGGCGGAAAAAAAACGCGTATTGCAGTCATGGAAACCAGCAAACAAACTGGGTCAGAGAATCAGGCAATAACGTCAGCTGTGCGTTCTCGCTCTCTTCTCTGTCATGGTGAAGTGACACACATCCGCGCGGGCGCCTCCTCTCTCTCCCTCGTCTTATTCGCTCCAGTTAAGTAGTGTGCGCATAAATGTTAATCATTCCCGCAGGTCTCGCGCTCACACCGAAAGCGCACGCACTAGGGATGTTGCGGTGACAGATTTTTTCCACCGGTTAATCAACGTGTAAAAAAAACGGTAATCCCGGTGTCACCGGGGTTGCGTGTCGGGGATTTCGGGTGGCCGAAAATGTGGTCGTGCAGACGTGCACACGTCTCAATTTACTTTCACTTTAATTAGCGGCAATTCAGTAGCATTTGTTTGAATTAATCATGGGTTAATTTATTTTATTCTTAATAAAAATACACAAAACAATAAGACACTCGCTTGTATTACACACATCTTTATTGCAAAATGAATAATAACTTAACACACCATGCAAAAACTAAACAAAAGCACTTATGAAACACCTTTTAAAGTGCATTTATTAACAAAACGAACCACTGCACACATCATGCAAGTATCAAACAAGAAATTATATTAAAAAATTCACTATTCGTTAAATAAAGTGCCTGCCTTTTTCAGCAAAAAACAAATTCAAAGTATTTCCAAATAGGTGCTTTTGCATTTCGCTTTGAAACCAGATCTTCCGCCATCCTTTGCCAGTTAGCTCGCCTCACTCTCCTCAAATGATAAATGAAATCGGACACCGGCTGCTGCTTTACTGCGGCGCTCGTTCCGCTTATGCTAAATTACGAAAGCACGTAGTCACTAACTGAATTAAGTGCTTTATTGGTATAGGCTAAAACTTCAACACGATGGGGACGGTGCCGGTGGTCAAGTGCTATGACCGGTAGGTGGGTTAAACACTGTGTATTACCGGTAACACAGACTATCGTAACAAGCCTTAGCACGCACTACTGATCTATATTAGTGGAGTGAATGCTCAGTCTCAAACAGAGACAGAAATCAAATAGAGTTACAAGTACCAAAATAAGCGCATTCCTGCGCTTAAAGGTGCCCTAGAATTAAAAATTGAATTTATATTGACATAGTTAAATAACAAGAGTTCAGTACATGGAAAAGACATACAGTGAGTTTCAAACTCCATCGTTTCCTTCTTATATAAATCTCATTTGTTTGAAAGTCCTCCGGAAAACAGGCGAATTTCAACATAACACCGACTGTTACGTAACAGTCGGGGTGTACGCTCCAGTATTTGCATATGCCAGCCCATGATTGAGGCAAGGGCAGAACGTCTGGATGTGCACAGCTGAATCATCAGACTAGGTAAGCAAGCAAGGAAAACAGTGAAAAATGGCAGATGGATTAATAATAACTGACATGATCCATGATAACATGATATTTTTTTAGTGATATTTGTAAACTCTTTCTAAATGTTTAGTTAGCATGTTGCTAATGTACTGTTAAATGTGGTTAAAGTTACCATCGTTTCTTACTGTATTCACGGAGACAAGAGTCGTCGTTATTTTCATTATTAAACACTTGCAGTCTGTATAATTCATAAACACAACTTCATTCTTTATAAATCTCTCCAACAGTGTAGAGTTAGCCAGTTAGCCACAGAGCATATACTCAAACTCATTCAATATCAAATGTAAACACCCAAATAAATCATCTCTACTAAAAAGCCTCTGAATCCATCTAAATATCTCTATTAACAACAGCATATCAAAACAGATAATCATCAGCTTACAGTGTGCAAGACTCCTCAGATTTCATTGTCAATTGCACTCCCTATTGTTGCTGGCAAACATATGCTGTAAAAGCTGGCAACCCGCGTCTTTGAATGAGGGGGCGGGCCAAACGATATTTTGAATTTTCACTGCAGTACCTATTTTGAACACTGGGTGTCATTCCTACAGAGAGCCCCTTTAAATAGTGTGATGATAATGCATCTGTGAGCCACATACTTACTGCTGATGTTCCTATTGAAGGCATGAAGCTGGGGTGTTTAATCATACACACATCCTCTGTTGACCCATGACAAAGCAACACGGGTGCATCCACACATCAGTGCAGCAGAACTGCTGAAACAAGTCCATTTATTTAGTCTGACACTGAAAAGATGGCTAGAGAATGAGTAGAATTCTAGTTACAGGTCTGTGAAAATTCATTGAACATTTAATTGAGTGGGAAACTTAATTAGGGCTCCTGAAGTGGGAAAAGCAGCACATGGTTTACGTTGAATGTTTTTCCAGAAATAGACAAAAGATACACTTGTTTATTTAAAAAAAAAATAATAATAATCCTAGAGGTCTGCGAACATCTGCATGTTTGCTTTTTTTATGGAATAATCATTTAATCATTTGCACTTAAAATACATAATATACAAATACAAAGGCCTAATGGAGTCCCACCAAAGGAAATAGCATAACTGGCAGCATTTACATTTAGTGGCACCTTTAAAATAAATGAATAAACATGCCACTCTCTGTTACCAGTATAATGATGCTGTCATATTTAGCACTGAGCCCAGTTTTTGTATTATGGATGAGGAAATATTAATCATGAGTCCATGAAGTGGAGAGTTAATTTAATTGAAAGCAATGTTGCAGTTCTAACCCTGTGATGGACGTTTGTTGAGGCTTAGGATGCCAGGACTGACAGTGGAGTGAAATCTGATTTGCCCTGTGCAGGCTTTGAATTTATAGTCTCTGCACTATGCTTATTAGGTTGTCTCACATGACATGGTTCATTAGAAGATGGAAAACCTTTAGCTTTGCCTCCCACTCCACTAAGTTACAAGCATCACTGTCAAGCTATAAATCTGGTGTTCAGCCGCTGCCAACAGGCCTCTTATTGGGGCTTTTCTTACACCATAGATTATACAACATCAGTTTATTCTCATTCTACTACCAGCTGTGCAGCTCACAAAGAGAAATAAGCAGAAGCCTACATGCAGTGTGACAGGAATAGCTCCACTTTAAAGAGCCCACGTTGCATCTCGTAAAATTCTCCTAATGTTGTCCTGTTGGCAAAGAGATGAAAGCGTTGAAAGACTGAATTTCTGAAATCAATTTGATGCCAATGATATGCAGCATAATCACTCAGTTATTGTTAGAATATGCATTTGGAGGCGTGAAATGGCAGACGTGTTTTTGCATTAAAAAGACAATAAAGACAAAAATGCAGTTCTTTTGAATTTTCTGTAAAAAAAAATGGTTCACAGTTTCCATTAAAATATATTAAACAGCATATTTTTCTTGAGCACCAAATCAGCACATTGGAATAATTTTAGAATCGGTTATTATTTTTTCATTTATGTTTTGTGGCACAGAATAAACTCACTTGACCTTTTTAAGAATATTTTCTTTCATCACTTTTATCAAACCACTTTAACTATACAGTCATACTGCTAACTGAAAGTCCTTCACTTATCACAACAAGCATTTTATCATTAATCATTTTGAAAAGTCTCTCTTTCTGCATTGATGGTGGTTAACTGTTAACAGACATAAAGATTGGATGTCCTTGTTAACAGGTGATTCATTCTCATGTCAGTCACTGAAATCTCTCTGGACTGGAGGACAAACTTGCTGTCCATGTGCCCAGGGGTGAGTGGCTGAAAGCAGAGCTCTCTAAATTGGAGACCTTGCTCTGATGACTTTTAAATGGAGTGATTTATTCTGTTTGTCATCAAGGCAGCACCTCTCAGCTGTTTTACTAGTATTCATGTCATGTTTTGAGAATTGAATATGGGCCCTGCTGGCTAGATGCAGAACAGGTCTAACTGATGACAGTGCAATATAATATATATACATTTTTTTTGTCTGGCTTGCTTTTCTGTCATGTGTACAGACTCTTGTGGGCAAAACAATGCCTTTATCTTGTGATTCAAGATAGGGCTGCACGATATTGGAAACAACTGACATTGCAATATTTTGTTTTTCTGCTATATGCACTCTAAAACATAAAACATTGGTTCAACAAAAAAAAAAAAAAAACGTTTTCCACTAGAATTTTTAACTTAAGCCAATTGCGAGAATTACATTAATTCAAAGCAATATTTTGAGTTGATCCAACATAATGTTTTAAGTAAGGTGAAGACGTTTTTTTTTATTTTTTATTTATTTTTTGCCACAATAAAAACTAATTTCTAAGTAACATGAATGCAACTATTTAAGTTGATCCAACATAATGTTTTAAGTAAGGTGAAGACGCTTTTTGAACACAATAAAACGCATTTCTATAGCCTGACTTCGTCATACTCATATTCTAGGCAGAATGTGAGTCTGATACTGCTCCATTGCACTTGAATTATGGGGCGTGTCTTAACCGAACCAGTAAAAAAAAAAACCTCTGCACTCAATTGGATAGACCTACAACCAATCAGAGCAACGCAGTAAGTGACGTATGTTGAACTTGTACTTAAACTTTTGTTTTGCCGAATCCCGTTGGAAGGACGGCAAACACATCTTTCCCATCGACAAATGCCTTGATTGCGGTTCTTTGTTCGTCTTTTAAAATGAATGTGCTGTCGATTACTTTTATTATAGACGTGATAGCGGAATCTAAACATCTTACTTCTCCAGCTGCAGTCATCGTTGGTGAAAACCAATTCAACCCAAGCACTCTTTGATGACGTGGGTGGTTACGTAACCGCAGATAGCCTATCCATCATCGATTAAAGCCCACCCTGGCAATTTGATTGGCTCGGCCTTCTGGGAGCCGAGAATAATTACTCCACAATGGATCGAGTCCAGACCGAACTTCCCGTCCAAAAAATGTTGTGGGCGGGGTTCAGGCTGGCACCCAGGCTAGCATTTCTAAGTAACATGATCTTACCAAGCACCGCTTGTCACCATGATGGTACACCTCCAAAAACCCACATTAACACATTAACTCTTCTAAGTTAGCATAAAAAAACTCTAATTACTGCTAAATCTCCCTTACCATTAATCTTGTGCAAAAAACATATAACACTTAATTTTAGCATTTACTCTCCCTTTCAAGTGCCATGGGCAATTGATGCGAAATATAAATCCCAGCCCAGTTAAAAGAAGTGTTCATACAACTCAAAACAATGAAACGCGTTTAGAAGTCATCAGAATGTATTTTACATTAACAGAACTTAAATTTAAATACATTTTTGATTAACTGAAAATGTTAAACTATGACAAGTCATGATAGTATATCGAATATATACTACAATATGCATAATTTGTGTGTCATCCAAGCTCAATATAATAACAATTACAAGTAAAAAGTCTAACAGCATTTCAGAACATGATTTTTTATTTCACAACAAAATATATATATATATATATATATATATATATATATATATATATATATATATATATATATATATATATATATATATATATATATATATAGGTCCCCTGAATTAGTTTTTAGAGTGTGAAAACAATTTCACCAGATGACTTGAATAGTTCTATTTGGAAAGAACTAATCATTCTAGAATGATTGGGGTGATTTTGTAGGGGAGTGATTCTGTACAAGCATAGCTAATTACAATAGAACAAAGATACAAATGAAAAAAAAATCAGCGCTTTGTTTTTTAGGTAAGTCTAACAGTATTCAGGTACAGAAATTGAATAATCAAATGTAAAACAACATAGTCTTCACTGTATAAATGTAATATAATTAATATTTGTTAAAGCTACAAACATGACTTTCTCTTTGTATGTTGTTGTTTGATTAATTACACAGACAGCAGCAGGAATATTAGGCACTTTTTTTAAAAGATTTATTTTTGCCGTTTTTGCCTTTATTATGATAGGACAGTTACTAGACGAGAGAGAGAGAGAAAATTGGGTCGCCCAAACTCGGGTCGCCCGAAGCGCATTAGCGCTACATGTCGGCGCGCTGCCCATGAGGCCATCGGCGCCGACAGGCTGCTGTCACTTTAAGACCGAATGCATGGATCTAATATAATGATACGCATCCATTTTCTTTCTCAATTGTTTACGTTTATGTAAGCCACAAGTGACCGTGTTTATAAGGATACTCGCTGAGATGGGCATTTTGACATAATTTTGCGTGTCCAAATTCAAGCACTCCGAAGAGAAAGGAATTCGGTGTTTGCATACTGTCTTCCGAATTGATTTCTCTTTTGAGTCTTCTTGCACTCAAATGGTTTAAAATCCCCTCATTGTTTAAACTGACAGGACCTAAAACACATGCTTTTGCTCTATGATGGTTATTCTTGGCAGTTAATCCAAGAATCAAATGCATTTCGAGCCGTGGTGCCTGGTCCGTACGGACCCCAACTATGATCCCTATACTTGACATTGCATATCCTGCGATGTGACTGTCATGGATGCGCACATCACAATAACGATGCTAAAACTATATATTGAGCAGCCCTATTTCAGGAGGTTTGATTCCTTGCGATTTTATGGGAAATGGAACAACTTTGACTTCTTAAAGGGATAGTTCACCCAAAAATGAAACTCATACAGGTTTGGAACAACATGAGGGTAAGGGTAATTTTTTTGGTGAACAATCCCTTTATGCACCTTTACACCTTTTCCAAATCTATTTTTTTTTTTTTGCTGTTACGTTGCTGTTATCTGTAAAAATCTGACATTGTCTCATTCTCTTTAAAACAATAGAAAAAAAAGTTTAATTCACTATTTATAAAAAAAAAAAAAAATACAATGAATTTTACAGGCAAATACAAACCCTGATCTTTATGCAGGCCGGCAATATTTAAATGTTAAATAATACTAATACTCTTTATGGATTTAATGAATTTGTCTTTATCTTTATTTGTTACATTATGTTACAACAGCTTTTTTAATTGTAAATTCTCCTGCATTCTGTTTTACTGATTCTGTTTTCCATAATAGCAGAGCAGATGAAAGGTGCATTGCATGTTGCTATTGCTATTATTTGGGCATGAATTGGTGCATTGCATGTTGCTATTGCTATTGCTATTATTTGGGTATGAATTTGCTTTTCCCATAGTCCCATATTTCCAAAATTTTCTCTTTTTTCCCCATTTTTTTCCCCACATCATGTTTTGTGTGTAAGAGCCTTTAGGTACTTGAAAATTCCCTTTTTCCTTTCACAATTTCCAATTACCCACGGTGGCAGGATCTCTACAACAATCTTGATGTAAGGTTTGTGAGTGTTCTAAAGCACAGGAAATCTGTTATATGCAGCTTTTCACATATTGCTTACAGGCATCTCCCAGGAAATATAATACATACTGGGGTCAACTCCATTTCCTAGAGATTATCCTGGAAACTTCTAGCACTCCATTGGCATGGGAACTGCTAAATTGGTTGAGAAGTTACCTGCACTTTGTTCACCTGCTCACAAGCAATTACGTTTCTGTAAATGCCTAGCTGAACCTGATATCACTTATAATGAAACTGAGATCCTGCCGGTGAGAGAGTGTATCTGTTTGTCACATTAGTTTCTCAATTTATTCCTCAGTAAGGATACAGTTTGTCTTTACAATCGCTGTAATTATAAATGACCCACTTCACCCAAAAGAAAAAGCATAGTGCAGCTTTAAAAAGAGGATTTGACATGACCAAAATGGAAATATATATCCTATTAGAATTGTTCATCCTTCCGTACTAATGTTGCCATTTACTTTGCAATTACATGGTGTAAGGTTTTAAAACTTGTTCTAAATTCTAAAATAATAGCAGTCCACTGACAATCAGAATCTCCCTAACTCTGAAGAGCTTGAGCATTTAAAGCAACAGAAAACTGCAGCTTGCAGTTATAATAAATATATAGATATAGTTCTTGGGGTGAACCAGCATTGAGAACTGAGCGGAACCTACAGCTGGAATTTTGTCCTGTCTTATACAGTCCAGTCATTCTCAGAGGGTATTATGTAGAAACTGGACAATATATTTGCTGATGTGACTGTGATATCTGCAAAATTGCAAGGAATTTTATTAATGTTCCTCTGCCTCTAAAACTCGAAACTGAAAAATGTGTGTGATTGAATAACAGTTTGTATTTTAGAGACATGGACAGAACAACAGATTTTACTTTATTGATTCTGTCTTCCGTTATGACCTACTTTCCGTTGAAGAAAGCTCCCTCTGAACATTTTTCTGTTAAACAAGCTGTTCTGAGGTAAAGTCTACTTAAAATGGGTTTATTTTTTCTTTATTTTTGGGCTTTAGACAAATATCGGCCAAAAAAGTTATGGTACTGTTCTGTATCTATCGATCGATCAATCGATCGTAAAATTATTAGGCATCAAAACGTTACATGAACAATGTACACTACCGTTCAAAAGTTTGGGGTCAGTAAGATTTTTTAATGTTTTAAAAGACATATCTTCTGCTCACCAAGCCTGCATTTATTTGATTAAAAATACAAACAAAAACGGTAATATTGTGAAATATTATTCCAATTTAAAACAGCTGTTTTCTATGTCAATATACAGTAAAGTGTAATTTATTCCTGTGATCAAAGCTGAATTTTCAGCATCATTACTTCACTCTTCAGTGTCACATGATCCTTCAGAAATCAATCTAATATGATGATTTGAAAAAAAAAAAAAAATTATTGGCTTATCAAAATAATATTGGCACATCATTTGTTATCCTTTTGATGCAATTAAACAAGATTGTTGAGAACTCACTGTCATGTCATTCCAAGGCCATAAAACATTAGATAATTTTCGAAATTCAAAGTTATTTTAACAAAAAAGAGATTTCTGTCCACAACTAAATTTGGACGCTTCAAAAAGTACAGAAAATAAATTTAATTTAGGCTTTTATTCACATATGAACATTGATAGATGCGCATACATGGAGCACACCAAATATGGTAAAGGGAAGCTCAACCACATCTTCTTGACGTGCGAGAACAAACCTCATTGGTTAATGCTTGTCAAGCAAGCACATTTGAGATTCTATTTACAATATTTGATGTTCTGTACTGTATGTATGTATTGATAATTTTGACATAAAAGTAAACTGTTTACAATGAACTTTAATTTTTGAAGCATCACAGTTTTGGTTGTGTGGACTTTCAGTGGGTTTGATGAAGGTAAGTCATTTAAAGTGTCATGAAACCCCCTGTTTTAACACTGCACGGTCACACCTATGATTTAAAAAAGACTCAATATTGGCGTGTTAAACTAGAAAAGTGTGAGTGTAGGTGGTGGGAAGAGTGGAGACAAAAAGCAATAAAAAAGACTTACAATACTCATTATACAGACACATGAATATTTAAATGTGAACGGAGAAAAACAAACAACAGATTTGGGGGCACCTTGATGTAATTTAAAAATATAACCTTATGACAGCAATCTCATAATCTTATTTGAGACTACTAACAACTGTCAAGAACAAATAAAATACATTTGGTTAAATTATTCTTAAAAATATCAACAAATCAGCATTATAACTTTACAGAGCTTATGGTCTATGAAAAAATGAGGAAGAACATTCATAATGTCTTATAATATTTTCATACTGAAAATATTATGTGCACATACATGGTGCTGGTTAACATTTGGAGTATGTGAAATATGTCCATAAAAACCTGAAACATGATTGCTCTGGTCCAGATTTGAACTGTGATCCGCATTGCGAGTTTTAAACTCATTATGATATTCCGTGCATAAACTGCTCTCATGTGCGCTCCATGTGTTGTTGTTGTTGCGTATTAAATATTGTTACAGTCATATTTTCCATTGGTAGTCCATTGGTACTCCAGCTCTGATCGCATCCCGGGGAAAATGCAAACACTTTTTTGCTTCTGTAGTGATGCATTTATGATTGTGTGTCTGAACAGGCAGAGGCGCTGAACCGGTCTTGTGTGACTTTTGAGTTCTCCTCTATAATGCGATCTTATGTGTAACAGCGGATTAAAAATCGCATTCTTTTATGAATAATACGGAGAAACTGATGACAAAGCTGCTTACTCTGCAGCCAATCACCACTCCGAATTAATGCATATACCTCACTTTTCGTGACATAGGTTTAACTCTGCTTTATAAATCAGAAGAACGAAATAGCCCAGAAAAAAAGAAAATAACCACTTTTCCCTTAATAATAAATGAGTGCTATTGTTGTTTTCGTTGGTTTGCAACCAGTACATATGTTAACATCTCAAAAATTTGTTTTAGGCTTATATGACCCTGAACTAACCCTTTAAGCTTTCACATTTAGTAAAAGCATTGGTCATAGGTACACATTAAAAGGTCTTTAGTGTCTTTTGAGGCCTTTTAAGAGCAAGATTGCATAGAATAAATATACATTTTGGCATGGGTGGTACTTGTAGAATAACTACCTTTTGTAATTTTCGTATTTTGCTGTGTCCCAAGATGTGGCTCAACACCCCCACCCTTTTTGAATAGAAATCCCTTTTGAAAGAAGTGGGTTGTAGCCACTTGGAGACCAAATCTGAAAGCAGACAACCCATAGAGCCCAGTGTGGGAACAGCTGAATAGATTTTCCAACTCGCTTCCCTCCGTGCTCCTCCCCTTTATCCGAAAATTGGAATGCCTCTTGTTCTGTAGTGGATTCCCTGCTCAACCTGCGGGTCTCCTTGGCAAAGTTGTGTTTACTGAGGCTAGTGAGGGAAAAAGGGAATGGATGATTGACAGCTGCCTCTCATTTTACTGTGAACTCTAGTCTATTGTTCCACAGAGACTTCTCCTTAGCCTTATCACAAAGAAAGCAGCTCTCAGGAAAAACAAAAAATTGTCTGGGCCATTATAAGGGAACATACCATTTTTGCCAGTTTTCAGTTTTTAATAATATTTGAGCCCATTCCCCCTGCTCAGTCTTTCTATGAATACAAGAAACTTGGGTGACCCCTTTTTATATTTTTTTGGGAAGAAAACCAATAATTCCAGTACAGGTCATTTTGATCCCCTTTATGCATTTGTGTAGGTTATTTTGTTTGTGCATTGTAGGTTTAATTGGCATTATGTAGTAGTGGTTCAACGGATCACAAAACTCACAGTTCGGATCATATCGCGGTTAAGTCACGGATCGGCACAAAAAAAAAAAAATTGGGGGGTAACTTTGCATTTATTAGCCCACTAACTACTCTGATACCACAGCAGAAACTGCTAGCCTAACTAATACATTATTAAAGGCAAGTGAGAAAACTGTAAAAAGAACAAATACTGTACACCGATAACAAGCATAGATAAATACAACATAGTTACAAATAAAGTATAAGGTCTAACTGTAGTATTAATTTTTGTGTATAGAAATGTAATAATTAAATGTAAAATGACACACAATGATTATATATATATATATAATTCATATATATAAAATCAGGCTATATAAAATCAGGCTATATTTTGTATTTTTATTCATGAAATTATTCAAGTATTGTGTTCCTAATGAGTTGGACTGAATGTATTCACTCCCGTTGTGTCTTTGCAAGCCGGTATTTAATTGTCCCTCCCCCTGTGTTTCTCTATTAATCTTTCCCTAGAAGACTTGCTTTTAGATTAATCAAGTGACAAATGATCCAGCCTGCATGGATGTTGAATCATAGCACACCAAACCACTGCTCCACAACACCAGGGGTTTCACCTGCAACCTAAAGATTTTCTCATTCTTGCGTGGCGTATGTTTTCCCACTGCACACAATTTCATTATTATCTTTAAAACCTTTTCACAGTTGCAGTCCACTTATCAGTTGCTCCCATAAGGAAATTCTGACTGCTGAGTCTCTTTTAGGGCTGAAATTAATTATCCTTAATATCGCTAAATGAGAATAGCTGAATATTAATAGCAGCGGTGCTGACCTAAGAATAGCGCTAGTCTGAGATCATTCATTTCCATTCTCATCTCGCTCAGCCGTCCTGGAGCCCCATGCCAGAGGCTTTTCTAATGTGCGAGTATGTTCTTGCAAGCATTCACTTCTCCATCACTACCCACACATCACCCCAGCCTCCACTCCAGCCGGCCTCTCACGTCTGCAGTCTCACACACGCTCCAATGATCACAGTAATGTTGTCTGAGGAGAGCAAGTGTACCATACACACTGGTAATAATGGAAAATTGGAGGTTTTTAATAGAAACACTGGAACCGGTTTTGCTTCAGGAGCCAGATTTGGCATTGGACATCAAGTGGTCTTTAGGCCCAGCACTAAATAAAAATATTAAAAATATTGAGGTTTGTGGTCATGTGACTGAATAATTAGCTCAGATGATTATCTGTTGTTGCCTTCTAGAAATCTCAGATGCCGTTGCTCCAAGAAAGAAGGCATCTGCCACCAAACGCTTGCAAAAATGAAGTTCATCAGAGCGTATTGTTTGCATGCTCTAAACCACAAGTAATTTATTACATAAATAAAAGAACCACAGTTGCTTTGCCAATGGCTACACCTTCCATTTTCATTTTGAGACAGTTTTCCAAGAAGTCATGATTTTGTTCTCATGAACAAATGGGGCTATATTTGCAAATTGTTTATGAGACAATCTGATTTTTCATGTAAATTAAACTTGAATGGGCTTGGCTTGTGAAGTGACAGATGAATTTGCGTTTTAAGGGGTGTTCACACCAATCACAAAAAGGAAAAAGTTGGCACACCACGGCTCCATAAATAGAAAGAAATTGCATGTTCTCACCAAAAGTGATGTTTCGAGCCATATGGCTCTTGATCAGACAATGAAACCATTTACGAGAAGGCATTTATATACATCAAAGTGTTACATCACTTTTTTAAAAAAAAAAATTATGTGATGTAGTCGTCATTCATGTGATGTATATAATGTATTTTAGGGCCTACTTGTCAATTATTTAATTGTCTGAAGAACCATATGGCTCGAAATGCTGTAAATAATCTTTCTATTTTTGGAGCTGTTGTTTCCTTTTTATTTTGTGGTTGAGCACCCTTGTTGATCTTCGCACACTTTTTGCCTAATTCTTACTGTTCACACCAAGACAAATGTTTGATGAGAAAATATGGTGCGATTGATATTTTAATTTGAACAAATATTTTAGGAATTTATCAAAAACTTGTTTAAAACTAAAAATGTTATTGCCATTTATTAGGCAAATAACAAACTGAACCAACTAAATAGTCATTATTGACATATAATATCCAAAAAACAACTAAAGTCTCTGTTGTTATTGAATCGTTGTCGATGATTTTCATTATCGATTTTGTTGAATAGTTGTTGAAGCCCTACTATGTTCAGTTAAATGGTTAGTTGCAGATTATTATTTGCATTAGTGTTGTCACGGTACCAAAATTCCAGTAGTCTGTACCAATTCCATAAAAATTTTACAAATTTTTTCTCATCAGTGAACAGTTAAGGTCATTGCAGAAAGAAGCCAGATTCGTAATGATACAGTGGCACCCTATTCAGACGACTTACGTTTTTAAACACTGACAAGACTTGAATATAAAGCTCACACATTTTAACAAACATATCATATTCACAGTTCCACAGAAAAGCCAATATGACAGCCACTGTGTAACAACAGTCGGTTGTGAGAGGTGGCGTTGCATGCTGTGAAGGTATTGATCTGGTGCTGAGAAAGATGATCTCAGAGATAAAGACTGAACAGAGATCCTATAGATAACAAACTCTTTCCCACAGCCCGTTTGTGAAGAATTTCTCACTTTGGCTGGCGGAGCTCGCTGTAGCTTCTACACACACAGAGAGAAGGTGAAAGTAGTTGTGCTGAATCATTACGGCAGAAGGATTGTCATAAATTATTCATCAGACCCTCACACCTGACTGCCGCCTTGGCACAGAAAGAGAAGCCTGGCCACAATCTTCACTCTTCTCAAGTGTTTGTGTAATCCAAGTAAAACTATTGATGGCTCTTTGACAGCTCTTTTTTGATCTATCAGTATTATCTGTGAAAGGCTCGTATTCTGAAGGATTGTGTTCGAGTCGTGTGACTTTGATGTGACTTTCGTCTCCTCTAGCTTATGTGGACTGCTTCATCTACCTGCTGAGATCAAAGTTAGAGCCACATGCTCTTGATCTTAAACTCTGCCCTATGAATAACACTTTTTTTTAATCCATTTTTCACTTTTCTGCTTAATATTAAGGCCACATATTAGGTCAAGGTGACTATTGTCAACCAGGATTGACTGCCGGGCCACCCAATGCCAGAAAATAAGCATTGATTGGAAATAATGAGGAAAAACAAACCCAGATATAGCTCAAATTCATGAATTTCATCATATTTCTGTTGTATACAGTATGTAGTTTCAAGAGTGTGTTTTTACCCAGCTAGTCACAACTGCTGATAATTGGTTTCTCTCACCAATATAAGGTGAGATATGAGAAACAATTATTATAATGGTGTAATGGATCATTGGTGGCATATTTTGTTTGTGTGTAGTGAAACGCCACACTATGCATGTATGTACAGTATGCTTGTATGTAAATCCACTTCTTGTTGGAATTTTCAGTGTGAATACATAAAATAACATTGTGAACTACAGTCATGCATGCATACATACATGCATACATACATGTATTCCTTTTTACATAAACTTAATGAATAGTTATGTATTTTACAGGAAAATCCTGATTCTGAAATTGACAGGTACTGTGTATATACACCACAACTTAAAGGATTAGTCCACTTTCAAATAAAATTTTCCTGATAATTTACTCACCCCCATGTCATCCAAGATGTTCATGTCTTTCTTTCTTCAGCCAGGAACGGTGCCAGTTCCGTTTTTTTTTTCCGTAAGTAGAATAGGGAAGGCGTAGGATACATCGTTACATACATACATCGTTTTCCTCGTCTGGTATCGTTTAAAGCCCTTTGAAGTTGCAATGAAACTGCAATTTTGACCTTCAAACGTTTGGAGGCCACTGAAGTCCATTATAAGGAGAATAATCCTGAAATGTTTCAATCAAAAACCTTAATTTCTTTTCGACAGACGAAAGAAAGACATGAACATCTTGGATGACATGTGGGTGAGTAAATTATCAGGAAAATTTTATTTGAACATTAACTAATCCTTTAATACATAGAATTTTCAGATTATGCAATCAAAATTTGTCTACAGAGACGATTGCACCTCCATGTAACAGGGACTGAGGTCTAGTTGGGCATAAAGAGATGGCTACATTAACATTAACTGGAAGATGTAGAATTTCTTTTTTGTTCACTGTTTGGCTGTTTCACTAAAGCTAGCAACATCAAAACTGAAATAGCATATACTTCCTGTTAGTAAAAACTGTTTGTATGCCATAGGCAATACTACCCTTCTAAAATCTAGACAGTAGAGTATATAGTGCATAGTATGTAGTGCGTCATTTGGGACAAAACTGAGGAATGATATAGATCTTTTTATCCAAACCGGAAGTAATGAGTAGTTTCACTGGAGCAAAATCTAACCCTTCCATCTTCCTGCATTAGAGACCTGTGCAATTAGTTCTTCACACGGTCCATATGAGGTCTGCAACACTGCCAGGGTGTCACACCGCACAGCAGCCATTAGCATGTTATTCTCACTCACACGTCTGTGTAACAGTCTGGTAACAGTCAGAAATAATAACCAGTTCAAGTCATGCTATTTCTCAAATAATCTACTGCCTCGTGTGTTTGTTCATCTCTTCTGTCTACAAGTTTCTGTTTTCAGCAAGAGAGTAGAGCATTAGTATGACGGTTCCTCACCAACTTAGTGGATAGTGGATGAAGGTGAATGACTTTTGCTCTCTTGTCTTGTTGATGCACCTATGTTTTATTATTTATTAATTTGAAATAACCAAACGTGTGACAAGCCAGAGTTTTAACAGATGCTCATGCTGGTAATATGAGTATGTGTCCGGCTTGTGACATTTCTTGATCCTGCTCCCCCACTCTCCTCCTCATCATTTCTTGGCCTATTTTTAAATAAAGGGTAAATGTCACTTCAGCCATTTTGCTGTAATATAATTTGAGAGAGTGAGAAGTTTTGATTCATTTGATTCATGATGATGATAACATCACATAAATGGCTATGCCATGCAGTTATTTGCAGCATATTTCACTAGTAGGGTTTTTTCTGTATTGACCAGATCTGCAGTACCGGTACCTGCTGATAGCGGCTGTGTAAGCGCCCTGTAAAAACCGTCAAAGGTTTCTATTTGCAACATGTTTTTGCAGCATTAATGGAACATTCCACTTTTTTTTTTTTTTTTTTTTTTTAAATAGGCTCATTTTCCAACTCCCCTAGAGTTAAACAGTTGAGTTTTACCTTCTTCGAATCCATTCAGCCGATCTCCGGGTGTGGCGGTACCACATTTAGCATAGCTTAGCATAGTTCATTGAATCTGATGAGACCAATAGCATCTCGCTCAAAAAAATTACTAGAGTTTCGATATTTTTCCTATTTAAAACTTGACTCTTCTGTAGTTACATTGTGTACTAAGACCGACAGAAGTGAGACTTTTAACGGGTACTAAGAAGAGAGAATCCATTACTCCGCTTTTAATTAAACTACATTGGTTACCCATACGTTACAGAATTCAATACAAAGCACTGTTGTATGTTTTTAAGTCCCTGCATGGTCTAGCCCCTGAGTATGTTACTGATTTAATCAGCCGCTGTCAATCCAGCAGATCTCTGCGCTCAAATGATCAGTTGCTTCTTGTGGTTCCACGTACGCGTTTAAAATGTAAAGGTGATCGGGCGTTTTCTGTTGCAGCTCCTAGGCTTTGGAATGACCTTCCTCTGTCTCTAAAAACTTGTCCTTCATTGGGTGTTTTTCAGAGTGCGCTTAAAACTTATTTGTTTTGTTTAGCTTTTGACAATGCTTTGTAAGTGTGTATGTCATATGTCTTTTTTTGTTTTTTATGTTTCTTTTTTATACTTTCTGTACAGCACTTTGGTTCCACTTGTGGTGTTGAAAGCGCTTTATAAATCAAGTTGAGTTGAGTTGAGTTGATATCATTCAGCGGCTGTGACCCCCTATGATACGGCAGCAAAGTTCCTTGATTATTACACCGGAATGACAAAAATGGACAAACCCAGCGATTGGGTTGTTTTAACCCAACTGTTGGGTTAAATGTTTGCCCAACCTGCTGGGTAGTTTTTATTAACTATTGTTTGAAAATGACTATATGGCTGACTTAAAATGAATCTAAAATGAAAATTAAAATGTTCATTTATTAAACATATTAATAAATGTTAATTTTCAAGATATTTTGGGTTAATTTTAAGTAAGCAATACTGTAATTTTTAAACAATAGCTAAGTAAAACTACCCAGCAGGTTGGGCAAACATCTAACCCAACTGATGGGTTAAAACAACCCAATCGCTTGGGTTGTTTTTAACCCAGCATTTTTTTAGAGTGTAGCTTCACTTGTTATGATGTCATAAGCAATTCAGTTCTTTATTGTTAGCAAAGTTTTTAACCATCGTGAATTGCGTCTTAAATATAACTGTGGTAGAATGTGCCTGCATGGACGCATTGTCTATGCTATGCATAGTTGCGCCTGGTCATAATTTTAGTTGGTGCAACAGCTGTAAGTATTTATCGGAAGGCTGGCCGTAGCTAAGCCCAGCGTAGAGCTTAGACCCAGATTTTTTACTTCCAGCAGGTGCAACCAGACCCAGACGTCTAATACTTATAGTTCACTTAAAAATGAACAATCTGTTATCAGTTACTCACTATTATGTCTTTGCAAACCCATAAGACTCAACCATGTGCATGATGGACGAGAACAAACCTCATTGGTTCTCGCACATCAAAAAAGCATGTTTGAACCTATGCAAATAAGAGCCTAAATTACTAAATCTGTTCACAAAATGATTGTCTCATCAAAAGACTTGGATTAAAGCGCTCTATTCATATGGATTTATTTTACTCTTTCTCATTATGAACTTTGAAGTGTTAAAAGTTTGGTGGAATGGAGGGACATTTGTGTATCAAAGGAGGACAAAAGTCATAGGTTTGCAACGACATGAGGGTAATTGATGACAGAATTTTAATTTTGGGATGAACTATCCCTTTAAGAGTTTAGAAGAAAAAAGAAAAAAAAAAACTAACCAGAATGAGGAATATCAAAAGTGCTGCCTTGCGAACATGTTATTTTTTGAAGTTTGAAGCTAAAATTGCCAAGAACTGTTATTTTGTAGACCTTGACTCAAGAGCTGAGTTATTGTGCCAATAAAGGTGAACTTTAAGTGGTTTCCATGGTGACAGTCTTTAGTTTAAGTGCTCTGAAATGGACGTTTAGCAACATATTCTTGACCTGAGCTTTGTCCACAGATTTGAGCCATTTGAAAGCTCATTGAGAGACTGCAGTGCTGTGTAGGTTGATTTGGAGACCCAGCTAGGATCTTTTGGGCAGGTAAGACGGAAGGACTTCGCTCTAGCGAAACAGAATTGTATATTGTAATGGCTGCTTTGTGATTTATGGGTTCTGAAAAGCTTTTGTGACCTCTGTATCTTCCTGCCTGCCCTGCTTATATGCCAATACTGTGTGAACATTCCCCTATATTCACTTGGACTCGGCATCAAGGTAAAAGAGGGCAAATTAACTAACTAGCAGGTGGGCCGCATGCAGATGAGTGAGGAAAGGAATATCAAAGCAGCGTTACGTGCATCTCCACACAATTTCTTCAAAGGCATTTTTTTCTCAGAAGTGCTGAAATGTGTTGTTGCACCTCTTGTTTTTCAACTGGCATCATTTGTAATTAGGACAAATCATTTGTTGTATTATTGATTTTGGCATTAATGTGATACAGGGTAATGGGTTTGTCTCCAGCGCCTAGATTCTTCTTTACATCAATGAGTCTCTTAGAAATAGAAACATATATATTCAATTAAATATTAAATATCCTTAACACGTTATTGTAATTTAACGCAAATAAATTACTGAAGCATGTGAAATTGTGTCATTAACGTAATTTACGTCACGCAGTTAGATGATCTTAAAAATCTATGCTGATTAGGCTACATCAGAGATGGCAGAGACGAGAGATTTATTCATTCCAGTGTCTGTTCCACTTTAAAACACAAACTCTGTCATATCCTGTCATTGTATCTGTAGAGCGCGAGCCCTCCCGCATCGCGCTGTTCCTGTTCCTCCCGGAACGTCGGAACATCCCACCGCTGTATGGCCAGATGACATGCAAACTAGTTTCTCGGCTGGATAAAGCATTTCGTTCATAAAGTTTTGATGGACGAGGACTGCAATCAAAGTAAAGACAATTGCAGTGACCTACAGGAGTCGTACATTAAGCACGCGTGAGTCCGTTATATTATGTGCAAACAAATCATGTATGAGCACTCTCGACACACACAAACACACACATTTCCATTATATTCTGGTTGTTTTCACACACATTTAGGACAATGTTTCGATTTTTTGTATGTTGCTGTGTATTTAAAGGATTAGTCCACTTTTAAATGAACTTTTCCTGATAATTTACTCACTGCCATGTCATCCAAGATGTCCATGTCTTTCTTTCTTCAGTCGAAAAGAAATTACGATTTTTAATGAAAACATTCCAGGATTTTTTTTTCCATATAGTGGACTTCAATGGGCACCAAACCCAGATCCCAGACAAGAAATAGGGGTCTTATCTAAAGAAACCATCACTCATTTTCTAATATATATATATATATATATATATATATATATATATATATATATATATATATATATATATATATATATATATATATATATATATATATATATATATTTTATTTTTTATTTTATACATTTTAACAATAAATGCTCATCTTGAACTAGCTCTCTTCTTCTTCTCTATATAAATTCCAGCAGTGTAGACACTACTAAGTGTATTACTGCCCTCCTCAGGACAAAGTTTGAAATAAATTGCCATATACAATATGCTAGTGCAAGTATATAGCAATTAGTTCAAACTTTGACCTGTGGAGGGCAGTAATACACTTAGCAGTGTCTACACTGCCGGAATTCAAATAGAAAAGAAGAAGAAGAGAGCTATTTCTTCTGTTTATTTCAAATATTACTATTATCCTTCTGATATTAATGGAAATGTCCATCATGCAATTGTCTATTTTTATTTTGCTCTTTTAAATGAATAGAAATGAGTAATCAAAATGTAGCGTACAGTGGTGCCCCTTAATTCTCAGCTGCCCTAAAGCGAGGATGCAGTTGTTCATGAGCTAGAGGTTGTAAAGTCTTTCACAGAGCAAGAACGAACATGAGCTGGAAAATCTGCATAGCTGGCAGAATTTATTAAGCCTCGTACAGTGTCGCTGTACCTTTTCATTCAGGCTTTAGGCATAAATAATCACCTGCAACTTATTTCCTTGATTTGTTTTTCTCTTTGCATGTAGGAAGTGAAATGGACACCTTTGCCACAGTTTCTTGATGATTACCTCGCAATTAGTGTTTGTTTGTATGTTTGTTTTATATTCTGGGGAGAATTGAAGTAAATGGGTTTTAAGGAAATAAGAAATATTCTGTCCTGTGGAGTAGACTGTGTTCTTTTATGAGGTAAATTTATCTGTCTTTGATCCAGGTAGCTGGGCTTTGCAGGAACAGTGGGGCCTAGTGTACGTACTGTACTCTTTGAAGTATGTTTTCATTGCTGCAATCTCCCATGTGCCAGTGGTCCATCTCGTCGCACGGGTACTGCCAGTAGCTTTAGTTTTGTGTTGTTAATAACATCCATCAGGACACATTCTCCAGTGAAGCTCCTTGAGTCAAAATAATGGACCAGAACTAACTGTTGTGAATGAGAGGTTGTAGTGTAAGTAAATGAGGTTGTATATGTAGTACATGTTCTGAAGAAGGACATCTGATTGTCAGTAGTTTAATTTCTTTGTCTTGTATTCTGAGACTGGAAGTGTGTAAATTGGGTGTAGGTTTATTCATTGATGATTATGTTGAAGTTATTTAGACCTCTCTAAAATGTCCCCTTTTTGTGTTTAGGTTGTTATAGGAGTTAAAAAATCAAGTTATAATTCTCCCGTTTTGTATGGTTTAGACTTTTTCTAAACAGATTCTTAGTTCATTTGACTGCTGTGGTCCAGAAGTGGATTGTTGCTGGATGATGAACAGCCTGATTGAACTGAGCTCATGATTGTGACTGAATAGTCTACTGTTGGCGATACAGGAGTTGAGCTGTATGTTAACCTCTTTATTTGGCATCTATGCCCACAAGATTATCACATGTCTTGGTCACCTCGGATTCAAACTTTTTTTTGTTTGTTTCTGACCTTTTTCTTGTGATAATATCTCCACACAACAGCACATAGTTCATCCAAAAATGATTTCATCATTACTCACCCTCATTTCGTTCCAAATCTGTATAAAGCTCTTTTTTTCCTTTGGAACACAACAGAAGTTATTTTGAAAAATGTGTCCATATCTGTACAATCAGCTTACCGTACAAAGTCAATGGCGTCCCATATTGTTTGGACCCCAACATTCTTCAAAATAAAATATAATATAATATAATATAATATAATATAATATAATATAATATAATATAATATAATATAATATAATATAATATAATATAATATAATATAATATATTATTTATGGCTTATCATACTTGAAATAGTTAACCCTGGGTCATTCTAAACCCGTGGTAAACGGAATCTTGCATTATCGTGCTTCACATTTCACACTGCTCATAATTTACCCGTGGTTAATAATTAATCCTGAGTATTCAAAACGTTTGACGCTGACGTTTCACACTGTACATTATTAAACACTGGGTTTACTTTCTTATTTGCATATTTGCAGTGTCAGTGTCATTCTTTGAATGAATGCATAAAAGCTCTAGCATTGCGCATCCTCATATAGCCAACTGTACTGTTGAGTTTATACTGAATGAACATTTCTGACTATAAAGGTAAGAATGAAACAGTTTCTTCTTCACTCAAATCGTTGTGTTTTCTGTCAGCATTTGATATTTTTCCTCAAACGCTGAATTTACTGTTCATATACAATGCGCAGTGTTTTTGTGACTGTCAAAAGCAAATACAAGTATGCAATTGGTTGTCTGTTGCCAAGCGCCTAGCTGTAACATTCTAACACTGCATTATTTCACACTGTACAGATCATCTGAAACATGCAAGTAGTAACAATTTTTCATGGCCTTTCGCTGTAACGTTAACCTAGAAAAATATGGGCTATTCAAGTGCTTGTGCGGAGAGTGAAAGTTGAATGGCAGCGTGCTTACTGCAAGACGGCTAACATGGAGGCGCCGGTGCGATCACTCACACTTAAAATACTCTGTCATTTTTGGTTATTCAGATAAGAGCAGTACATCTTTTGAATCTGTGAAGAGTCTACTTTAATTTGTGTAAACTCACAATAGCAAAAAGTGCGTTTGTAAAATAATGAATGCAAACGGTGCGCTTTCTGCATTAACGTTACAGAAAGTAGTGCGTTAATGTTCTAGGTTAACGTTACAGCGAACGGCCATGTAAACCAGAAAAATCTGTAGTCGAAAAGTAGTGTTTTTGTTTGTTTTTGTTTTGTTTCCCCCCAACAGCGATGATAATGTGCCTCTGCTATAATAGTACTAGAAGAGTGTCTTCTATAGAAGAACTGAATTGGACCACACCGAAATGTCACTTTGCACAGATGGACAGTTTTGGGCAAATTGAGACATGCAAAATTATAATCTTCTGATTTACTAAACAAAGAATATGACCTTTTTTTTTTTTTTTTTTGCAATTTACAAAGACTTAGGCTTTCACAAAGATGTGTGATATTTCAGGTCACCTAATTCAGTGATATCTGTCAGGTAATAGGGGTATTTTCTTAATGCCATTCCTTTGAATGACACAAATGAATAAATACATGAATACAAGCAAAGCTTTCATTTGTAGCATTCTCTCTTGCAGAAGAATATTTATCCTATCTTATGTGCATCACTGCACATTGTTTTTCTCACAAGGGTTAGGAATAAAAGACCTTTCAAATGTCATTAGTGGCTCATGGAATGTATTTTTGGGATGTTAATGAATTAGTCATGAATGACTCTTTGTAACACTGAAGCTGAGTAATTTTGTTGAATTGTCATGGGGTTTTGAGCTTCCGTATGTGAAAACGATTCTTTGTCTCAGTCGCTATACAGATGTTGCTTGCCATAGTCCTCTGTGTATATTTTATATAAGTTATGTCAAAATGGAATGCAGACAAACACAGTTGTCGGTTTATTTTGCTTTGAATGATGCTCTGGGCTAAAAAAAAAAGTCAGCTTTCAGTGTGTTTGTGTTTCTGTGTAATGGAAGCTGTCCTAAAGACCCTTTTACACTAATGGTGTGTGTGGTACCTGATTCATCTAATGTGAATCCTAGGGGTACTTGTCCTATTTTAGTACATTATTCTTTATTTATGCTGTACACAAACACCAACAGGGATAATTTGTCTAAGGCTGGGTGATATGGCCAAAAATATTTTGTCCTCTTGTAGTGAGATGGCAGAAACTGAAAATACCACAAGCATCATGCATGCTTG
The DNA here is from genome assembly GCF_024489055.1 of Chanodichthys erythropterus. NCBI lineage: Eukaryota > Metazoa > Chordata > Actinopteri > Cypriniformes > Xenocyprididae > Chanodichthys > Chanodichthys erythropterus. The sequence goes on along the minus strand of NC_090241.1, from coordinate 17,406,260 downwards.
AGTATGTGTAGTAGATGAAACTGCAGCGCTCATTCACATAGAAACACACAGAACATGCAGACCTTAACCAAAATGCACCTGATCCTCTAGATCAGGGATGGGCAACTTCATTAATGACACGGGCCAACATTTTTTGTCCTTCATAACAAGGGGCCAGATTACAAATCTACACTCAGACCTTTTACACTTGTTCAATTTACTTTCTATTAAGGGGAATCAATGTATAATTTATTTGTTTTAAAATATTTTATTAACTATAAAACTTGTGCAATTTTGCTAATACAAATGGGAAACTTCGTTTTCAGTTGACAAGCAATATTACCCCAACAATACTATTTTTAAAAATGTATAAGAACATAAGTGCATACCTTTCTGTCATTCATTTGGCAAAAAAGTTTTGCATTTTACCTATGAAATCTAAGACAAGTGCAACTCTGGTGTCACATATATGTCTTTCATAGGCTACTTCTCTTTAGCTGCTTTTCTACCGTCAGGCCAGACTGTTCTCTTTGCTTTACCGTTCCATTCCGTGCCGATCTGAGCTGGTCAGTGTGGATATGGTTTCATTTTCCACTGTGGGGCTAATAACTCATTCTCATTCTAGCAGCACGGTTTGGTGCGGTTGACTAATTCCGGGTTGAGAACGATTTCGTGGCAATCGTGTCGTGCCTAACCAGGCTCAAGTGGAAATACAACTGGAATCATTCCTTACCATTCCGTTCTGCCCGATGGTGGAAGGCGCAGTGGTGTAATGGCAATTTACAATAAAAAAAAAAAAAATTTATTCCAGATTTTGTGTGGAACTTTGTAAAAAGATAATCCATTAACCATCCTGATTGAATGGTAAACTTTCACATTAGCATGCACATTCTACGCTGTTATTGATACGGGGATGGACTAGAAATAGCGACCTCGCCTAGATTGATTTAGTATTAACATTATAATCTGAACACAATCTTTACATTACTTGCTTTTCAAATGTTTTAAAATCGATCATCTGAATGATCCAGAGGGCTGTACTTAAAGCCACTGCGGGCCCTACTTTCTGCTGTTAAACAAGGTTTTGAAAAGAGGTTTAGAAAGATGTTTATGCTGCTCTCTTAAATACAGTGAAAGTGAATGGGACCAGGGGTTTTATTTATGCAATAAAACGTTCTTCTGACTCATGCACTGTTTTCAAAGTCTTCTGAAGCCATAAAATAGATTTGCATGAGGGATATACCTGACTTTCCTCTCAGAGACCTTTGACCAATAAGACTCAAATAGTTGAGCAGATCTGCTTTGAAATATTTCTAAATGTGATCATAGATGACCGGGTTTGCACTGCCTGCGGCATCACTAACATGGCATCTCAAGGCAAGAAGTGACAAGGTGAATAGAGGAAGTAAGATTGACAGAGAGCTGAAAATAGCCTGTGATGCAGTGATGTCTCTGTAGAGCATCCATCTAATGCTGTGATTCTTCACACGCCAGAACTGATTTGATACACTCAAGCTTTAGATTTGTAGGTCATAATGATGAATGTTAAAGACAAATGTGCCAGTTTTCCTTCTGCAGTCACGGGGAAGTTGTCAGACTAACCACTAGTGTTGTCAAAAGTACCGGTACTTCGGTACCAAGTCGGTACTGAAATTTTGAAAATGTGACGATACCAGCATTTCTGTAGTACCGAGAATCTGGGTATATTCGGTACCACTGATAGGGCTGTGGCAGTATTTACGTGAATATGACACGAGTGAAGCACAAAGCTTTGTTTACAAAAGAAATAATAGGTTAGCAATTAAATGTGACATCGCAGTCATGGAAACATTTTGATTCATGCCGAATGAGAGGCACGTGAGTCCACACATTCAAGCTTTGTATTCTGTTTTGCGAATCGTGATCTGGTCACCTGATTGGCAGTGAATTTAACAATATTCCATTAGTTATTCCACTGAACATGGAATCCCTGTTTCTTTTCCCAAATCTTCAATCACGCAGAGGATTATAAATGTTTTTTTTTTTTCATTCGCATTTAGGCCTATTATAGGCTATTCACATTCTTAACTGTGGTAAAGTAAAAAAAACACCATAGGACAGAAACCTTTTTGCTTGCATGCCAATTTCTATTTAACACAGTTTGCGCTTGTTATTAGACTTTATAAGGCGCGTCAAGTTTATTTGTTCAGCGCGTTTCACACACGCTGGTGATTTGTACTTTCGCTTTTAGTCTGACAGTGCAAAATCAAACAGCCTGAATGTCTTGCCCCTGCAGAGGATAAAACTCGCTCTTCAGACCTTTTACAACAAGTGTCAGTTGCTTGTAACATCAGGAGATAACATGAAGATATTATTAAAGAGTAATGGTCTTTCCTGCTCATGTCCCACATCCCTCTCAAAGCGCAGAGCGGTTGGCTATATCAAAGACTATAGAAGAACGGGACTTTGGCTATATGACGCATCTTTGTGTGGATTTAAAAAAAGAATAATTTTTAAAATACTATTTAGGTTAACTTTCTTATTATTTAGGTTACCATTATTTACCGATATTTATTGAATAGTTTTACAGGCTAGTGTGTTGTTTCACTGACGAAATAGCTAAAATAAACACGCTGTTAAAAAAAAAACAGCATATGCTGGTAAGGTAGGTTTTGAAGCTGGTATGCTGGTTTGAGCTGGTTTATGCTGGTTTATTCTGGTCAAGTGCTGGTCCTATGCTGGCTATAAACTAGTCCTGGAACCAGCTCAAACCAGCATACCCGCTTCAAAACCTACCTTAAAAGCATATGCTGTTTTTTGTTTTTGTTTTTTCAGCAGTACAAAATCGATGTTTGAGCATTTATTTATTTATTTATTTTTTTTATATTTCCAAATTTATTTAATTGAGGTAGCCTACATATACACACAAACATACACACACTCCAAATAATATTTAAATTTAAATAGGCTATATAAAATAGTTCCAACAGATTTTGCTGTGGTACCGAAATTGGTACCGAGAACCGTAAAATTTTCATGGTATCGGTACGGACTACTGGAATTTTGGTGCCGTGACCACACGACTGACCACTGATAGATACTGAAACATGACAAAGCAGAGAACCAGGAAGTAGCTTCCTTTTAGCAACCGTAGCATTCAGTTTTATTCTCGACGCTGCACGTTGGTCGCAATCAAAGAGAGTGAGAATGAAAAAGATGAAGAAAAAGAAAGATTGGCTCACAGAATTCCTTAAGGGAATGGAAAGAGATGGGAGTGTGTTGGGAATAGTGCATGATGGACAGTCAGAAAGAAATGGCAGAGGCACATACATTTTCTCTCCCGTCATGGCGAGATTAATCTTAGGTGTCAGTTGGATGTGCCTCAATATTTATCATTTACTGCATGCAAGAGCCCACAATGAAGTGCTGAAACTTTTGATGCTTGGAACTGCAATTTCCACAGAAATAGAGTTGGATGATGTGCAGCACATTAAAATCGACCCTCATGCATGATTTATGAGGAAAAGTAAAATTGACTGCAGACACTGAAATGTGTTTTATTGGAGCTGAACATAATTATGCAAGGTTGATGTAATAATCTTTGTTGAGAGGGGTTTGTGTTATGTGCTGCGGATTAAAAAATTCATGAAGTCTTCAAAGTTTTCTTTATGTAAATTTAGTGCCTTGGATGGACCTTTCATGTGCTTCATTTGCGGGAGTGTGCAGTGACTCTCGGGGGCGAAAGTGTTTCACAGGGCCTATCAACACTACGGCTGACCGCAGCCTTCAGTCATTCTGTCAGATTGAAAGATCCATTTCGCCTTGTGTGAATTCTCATTCTTCTGAGGCTCAAGTTCTTTAAACATTTACATTGCACTCCATTTTGTATGACATCACACCACGGTCTAGAATATCTTGATGGTTATTTTAGTACGAAGTACTCAGCTTTTTCCTCACTTTTTCTCTCTTCCTTTTTAAGAGGATTATGATATAGATTATATTAACATGTTACTTGAGTTTTTTTTTTTTTTTTTTGCACAAAAGTAGAAAAATTATTATTTTCAACCCTCATTTTGACCCCTTATTTTGAAAATTATACACTTTTAAGGGGTGGTTCCTCTAAAGCTTGTAAGTAAACAGCCACTTTTGTGATTGGCTAACATCATTGCATTAGAAAACATATATAATATCCCCCATGCTGTTGCACACGTAAGTGTTTTGAAAACATTATCCATATAAAACCATATTTTACAGACAAAGCATTATGAAGCACTGAAACCGCAATGGACCCTTCGCATGTATGCATTTACAGTATGTATGCACCGGTGTCAGACATTTTCAAAGAGATAATTAGTGATTTTTGGCGAACAGGTGAAATATCTGAGAGAGCAAGACAAAAGGGACTGCAGTATGCATTCAAGGGATATATCCACGACATAATATGGAACAGATTAGAAAATAATTTGATCAAAATTGAAGCTAAAGCTCCCAGTGCGAGCAGCAAATGGGAATGGGAAACACACAATTTATTGAGGAAAAGCTTTGTTCATCCACAGCAGGTTAAGTGAAATTTGTGAAAATAACCTAATAATTATAAATGAAACAGCTTATCCATAAGTCTTGTGGAATAAACACAAGACATTAGCCTGACCACTTTGCAATGATAACATTCTCCCCCTTATATTTTTAGCACGCCAGGCTAACGTAACTCTGTCTTGCCTTTTAATCATTTTATTTCAAGTTCAAATATATGCATTATGAACAAAGAACTGTCATTATTTCCAAGCAATGATGTGCTGAGTTAGCTAGCTAGCTAACCTACCTGTCAGATTGTCCTACCCGGGCTTACTGCATATGCATACATCAATATTACATCATCGTTGTCATGACAAATAACACAAAATTACTGTATATGCATTATTATAAGGGTAGGTTCAGGGTTGGGGTAGGTGTAGATATTAATAAAGCCATAGACCACGTTAATATCACACTGGAAGCACAGTCTGATAGGTAACGTTTGCATTTTTCGGATTTTGTCAGATTTTGCTAACGTTACCTACTGTTTCAATGGGAGGTAGCAAAATCTGACAGGGTAGCACACATTTTCAGAACACCAGCATTTCTCCACTTAGGTTTTAGGTGTCGGGAAGGGGAAAAAAAATTCCACCACCTCGTCCAAACTTTTAGGATACCAGGTATCAGGTTAACACAATCCATAAGCACAACGCTTCGGCATGTTCCCTCGCTCAAAAGCTTGACAGACCTCCAGCGCCTAGTAACGGTTGCTAAACCACGATTGGGCTGTGGCGGTTTTCGGGCGTGGCTTAGCGAAGGGTCAATTTGAGCCGGTGAACTCCAGTTAAGTCTACCATATTGAGAAGAATCCTGGAATGTTTTCCTCAAAAACCTTAAATTCTTTTCGACCAAAGAAAGACATGAACATCTTGGATGACATGGGGGTGAGTAAATTATCAGGAAATTTTCATTTAGAAGTGAACTAATCCTTTAAATAGGACATGTCAAAATGAACGTTCTGTTACTCTTCCATTTGTCCTGTTGTCAGGAGTCACTCATGCGCGTGGAGTGTATCAGAAGTTGAATAGACATCTGTGTGCTGTATCCAGCCTTGATGGCGTCAATTAGTATAATTGTATAATGACACGAGTATAATGACCCGACACTCACGCCTGGTTTAGACTGATGTCAGACTGTAGACTTCCACAAACAGTGCAACATATTTTGATACTCCCTGACATCTTAAATTTTGTTCTATCTAGTTTAAAAGTACTTTTAAAAAAGCCTTGCGTGATCTGACAACATTTCTGCCCTTGACTTAAAGTGTCCCTGTTATACTATTTTAAAGGTTTTGGAGGTCTCCTATAATAAGTTTACATGCATCCAAGGTCAAAAAACGCTTTCATTCACTTTCAAAAGATCAAAGAAAATTAGATTCCTCATTTCATGACCCCTTAAAAGAGGTAGTTCATCCAAAAATTCTGTCAGCATTTACTGTTATTCCAAACCTGTATGACTTGAACCATGAAACACAAAGGATACATTTTGAAGGTCAAACTTTTCCACACAATTACAAGGCATGTAGCTTACAAGCTTCAGAATAGGTGCAGGAGCACTTAAAGTAGTCATAAGTGATTAATAAGTAGTCAAGTGAACCATATGGCTTATGTGCATGCGATATGTGTTATACGATAGCTGTTAACATTGTAAAATGTACAAAATTGTTATTCCCTGAAAATCTAGACAACTCCCCTAGCTCTCATTCAGTACGTTTACATGGACAACAATATTCTGATATTAACACGATTAAGACATTACTCTGATTAAGAAACCACCAAAGCAGCGATTTTTGATTACCTTAATCTGGCTAAAGTCATACTCGAAGTAAACACAAATCCAATTAAGACAGGTGGTGTATTTCGAGTTTAGTCACATGATCGGTGTGCATTATAGACATGTACACACCTTAATCACACAATTAACGTTGTGTGGGAGTTTTCGCCGCTTTTTGCGACAGGACACATAATACACACACGGCAGTGGTCAGCCGTTTGATGGCAAACGAGGTCATAGCTTCAAGCAAGAAGGCACAAATCAAATTCCTCTCACCTCACCTCATCCTCATGTCTCATCCTGTTGCTGAAGAATTTGTATCCGCCTCCGTCTTTTTACGGAGCCCTGCACATGACAGGGAAAATAAATAGTAGGCTTAATCGTGCACACGATTTACTAATCCGTTCCCCCCATTTACTAAATCGTGCAAACGGTTTACTAATTCATTCCCTCAATTTATAAATCATGCGCATGATTTATAAATCGAGGTAACGAAATAGTAAATTGTGTGCATGATTTATAAATCAAGGGAATGAATTAGTAAATCGTAAATCATGTCATATGCGGGGCTCTGTTTCTATTTGCACGTATAGCATGACAAATTATTAACTGCACTTGAAGCTTTTTTAAAATTAAAAATATAACTCCCAAAACTGTATATGGTACCATAACGAAGATGAACTGTGTGGTGATATGTGAAATTCTGCAGAGAACGTCTGATGGCATGAAATTTGCCATTAATCGATCTATGTTCTATAACATGTAAAACGGGAACACGAAAGGAATATTCTAAAAGCAACTCATGTAAACAACTTAATCATAATATTGTCTTATTCAGAATAAGGTTGATAATTAGATTACTGCTGTCCATGTAAACGTAGTCACTGACCCTGTTATGAGAGTACTGTCGTTGAATAATTTGTTTGAGTCATACCCTTTTAGTTGGGCTGAACAATGAGTGCATTTACATGCACATTCTTAAGCCGATTATGATTAATAAGGCGACAATGAATGTGGTCATGTAAACGCAGTAACCTTTTTTTTTATTGGAGTAAGGTCATAAACGGCTTAAGCATAAACTGGTCGGAACAGGTAGTTTTTTGGCTCTTACCCCGATTTTGTGCGGCATTTAATTGCATTAACCTGCTTTCTGTCATCTTATTGAAGTGCGCATGTGTGATACATAACAAAAACGCATCCTTAGTGCAGATTTAAACACAGCCAGACAGAGCGAGCGTTTTGCAGGAAAGGAAGAAGGAAATATCACAAGACCCAGAAAATGGTAAAAATGTGTTCTCATCTCTCATGCAGTAGAAGTAGAAGTGGTTCAGTCAAAACACTGCATCTGTAACTGCATGAGAGAATAATATATGAACCATAAGTTTCTCGCTGACATGTTGCAAGCTTTATTTAACATCACAACTGACATAACATGGAATACTCGGAGTCAGATATGCAAATTATTATTTCTGACGTCACTACAGGGAAATAACCTGATTTATAAACTAATGTAAACATATATATATATATATATATATATATATATATATATATATATATATATATATATATATATATATATATATATATATATATATATGGTGCAGTTGCTTGATTTTTTTGGCTTCTATAAGTGATGATTGTATAATCAAGTAAGCGTAAGTTGCTTCACTCCAGCAAATGTTCATCTTGAAATACAACAATATTAAGTTATGATATTAAGTTATATAATATATAATATATAAATTTTACTTATGTTAACGTATCTTCATTGATTGTGTGCAACAGGTTTTTCAGCAATATTTTGATCATGTTGATCTTTTAGAGGTCTTAGAAATCGACATATCATATGTAACATTAGGCTTTATAGAGTTATGTCGAAAAAAATATATAAAACGTCTGCTTTCAATAACTGAATGATTTAAATGCTTCAAAAAATTAAGGAAAATCAAAGTTTTAGACACACTTGATCCGGACTTGGCGATTCTTGAGTTGTCATGTGGCTTTAGAAGACTTGGAATATAGAGAACAAGTTGATTGGATCACTTTCTCTCTTTTATGATGCTTGTGCATTCTTTAAAAAAAAAAAAAAGAAAAGAAAAATATCTCCAGTCCCCATTCATTGTTAAAAAAAGAAAAGAAAAAAAAGGCATGTCTAGCATATTCTTTTTAATTTCTTTGTTCGTGTTTCATGGAAGAAACAAAACTAATCAAGAAAATGTTTTGTCTTGAGTCAGGCTGAAGATTCCTGCCATAATGTCCCTTCATGCCTTTTTCTGTCCACTTTGGAAGATGCATGAGCCCGGCAGCAGTGGCAGGAAGCTCGTCATCTGTCAAGAAATCAATAGGCCAATTAGCCAGTGCTGCCCTAGTCAGACAGGGGGCTGTGCTCCACAGATCCAGACTGGGTCTTTGCCAGTTTGGCTGGGTTTGAAGCACCGTTTGTGTTTCGCTAGAGGTTAATGCTGAGGTGATGGTGTTTGATTTAGGCTGTTTACTGTCGGATTGATTTGGTGAGTTGCTGTCTAGACAGAAGCACAGTGGTCTTGTTTTCAATCAGCTGATGTCCTGGGTAATTTTGATTTGAGCTATGTGGTTTGAAAATGCTACGTGACTTAGTATTGATTGAGGTGGCCTAAAAAAAGAGGTGTATGGCTGAGTATTGTTGGAAAAAGAGAGGGTTGCAGTTTGGACATCCACAGCCCAGTTGATAGACCTTCAGGGAGAACTTTATTTAAGAAAATATTAGTAACCCGCCAACAGTTTTATGTTCTATTGAGAACTTAATGTTTTGTACAGTCTTGTACACTAGTGGCTGTCCTTTCTCTGCCATTTAATGGCAAAAATGAATCTATTACGTCCGTCTTCAGTGTCGCATGATCATTCATAAAGCATTCTAACAGTTGTACTTCTTAAAAGATTAGTTCTATTCAGAATTAAAATTTCCTGATAATTTACTCACCCCCATGTCATCCAAGATGTTCATGTCTTTCTTTCTTCAGTCGAACAGAAATTAATGTTTTTGAGGAAAACATTCCAGGATTTTTCTCCATATAGTGGACTTCACTGGGGTACAGTGGGTTGAAGGTCCAAATTGCAGTCTCAGTGCAGCTTCAAAGGGCTCTACACATTTTTATACTTTTTAACCACAAATGCTTATCTTGCACTGCTCTGCGATCTGCCACGCGTTACGTAATCACATTGGAAAGGTCTGTATTGAAACTGCAATTTGGACCTTCAACCCGTTGTACCCCATTGAAGTCCTCTATATGGATAAAAATCCTTTTAATTTATTTTCAACTGAAGAAAGAAAGACACAAACATCTTGGATGACATGGGGGTGAGTGAAATATCTGGAAATTTTAATTATGAAGTGAACTAATCCTTTATTTTATTTATTTATTTTTTCCAGGATTGTCTGAACAGAAAGAATTATAAGAGCATCATGTAATTTTAAATGGAAATCATTTGTAACATTATGAATGATATACTGGGTTCAGAAACTGCCTGAAAGATATATTGTGGAACAAAAAAAATGGAAGCGAGGATGAAGTTGTTTGCTTTATATTTTGTGATTTCTCTGACTTGATTAACTTGACCTGTACTGTGCAATGCTATTAACTTAACAATCCATCCCTCCAACACTTTTGGCACCACTAGCATGCTTTTCATTGGCAGACAGAAACCGAAGCGGATAAGCTGGCGAGGAGGGAAGCTGTTACATACTGAGTCATAAATCTGGAGTAGACATGGATGAGATGATTGCTGATGGACAATTAGTGAATTATTTTATTTTTTTATTTTTTTTTTGTTGTTTTTTTAATATATATATATATATATATATATATATATATAATATATTTTAAGCATCAGTTGGCTTAAAGGGGATCAATTCTAAGACATTTCTCAGAAAGGATTTTTGCTGTGCTTTAGTGTTCTGTCAGCATGGTAAACTCACTGAGATGTTGCATCTCTAAATTCATCCTCATTCTCTGCCATCAACAATAAATGTCATGAGAATAACTGTCAAACTTCAAATCTCATGGTGTGAATGTTGTTCCTGTTAATATGCATAATGATTTATGCTTATGAAAAGCTTTTCTTATTGCCTGTGTCAGGATACACTACTCTGATAAAATTAAAATATACCAGACTTTGTTTATTTTTATATATAATCTGGTGCCCCGTGGCCTCATAGGTCCATATTTCATTCTTGTCAGACCCTGTGCTCTGAGAGCCTCCAGTGAGTTCAAATGGGGTGTCCTGCATTAAATAAGAGATGAGAACACTCAGGGAGAAGGAGCTGTCCAGACCGATGGCACCATCAAATGCCTGTAGTCACTTTGCCTCGTCTTTCTTCTACTCTCTATCTCAGGCCAGCTCACTTCCAGAGTTGGTTCCTCCAAGTCTACAGCCCAGTTTAAAATAAGTTGTAGGTGTAGGTATGGATCATTTGTTGTCTAAGGGCTGAAACACTGCATTATGATGGATAGGTATTTCAGATATTCTTAAATGGAAAAGCAAAAGGTGAGCAGCAACAAATGTGATGTAACAAACTTACTATGGGTCAATGACATAAAAAAAAAAAAAAAAATATATATATATATATATATATATATATATATATATATATATATATATATATATATATATATATATATTAATAAAAATTTAGGCATAATATTGTATTATTATTATTATTTTATTTATTTATTTATTATTTTTTTTTTGTGCCATGGTCAGTATGTCTCTCAGATAAATTGATTTCTCTATGATAAGCCAAAGTTAGTTTAGTTTGTTCAACCCAGAAACTTCAAATTTATGATATTTATAAAAAAAAACCAAAAAAAAAAAACTTTTTACTTTGTACAATTTTTCACGTAATCAGTGTGCAAGATTTTTATTATTTCTTTTTTTTTTTACATTTTACTTGAAGGCCACACCACATGACATATTAAGAGTTATTACATTTTTTGAAAATTACAAGATTTTCAATAACTTGAATACAAAGAGTACATTTCTTATCTCTTATGTCATTCAATTCACAATTATTTGTATAGCGCTTTTCACGATACATATCATTTCAAAGCAGCTTTACAGAGAATGCATGTCAACATCACAATTTAAAGCATGCAGTTAGCAAATAATGTAATAATTTAGGCAATTAATTTACAATCACTGTTAGCAGTTTAACTGAACATAGAAGCAATGAGCTCCTGAAAAATGAATTACATTAACAATGATTAGGATATATAGAAATTGTGCAATGTGCATGTTGATCCAGATGATTGCGTCTTCTGAAGTCCTCGCAGGAGTTGGCGCCATCTCTTCATAGGTGTTGGTCATCTGAGGTCTTCTTAAGAGGCTGGATCCGAGCTGAAGCTGATGTCCTCTCTAGTCACCTCGCGACGGGTGTCCCGAGGCAAAACAAAAAAGCAAATGGAGAATAATTAGCGTAGCTGCTGTTCATAACATTAAGCAAAGATATCATAGTCATGTGCAATTGATCTGGTATGAGATGCATTATGTGAATGCTTGGCTAAAGAGATGCGTCTTTAATCTAGATTTAAACTGGGTGAGCGAGTCTGGAATAGCCTTCCTGATAATGTTCGGGGCTCAGAGTTTCGGAGCCAAATGTGCAAACGCTCTCCCTCCTTTAGTGGACTTAGCTGTCCTAGGTACAACCAGAAGTCCAGAGTTTTGTGATCTTAAGGAGCGTGAAGGATTGTAGGGCGATAGAAGAGCAATTAAGTACACAGGAGCTAAACCGTTTAGAGCCTTATAGGTCATTAGAAATACTTTATAATCGATACGGAACTTAATGGGTAACCAGTGTAGAGATGATAAAATTGGTGTTATATGATCATATTTTCTTGACCTGGTAAAAACTCTAGCAGCTGCATTTTGTACTAATTGTAGCTTATTTATTGCGGATAATATACTACTCACACACAGTACTGATACAACAGACAACATACATTGGACAATAATAAGTGCACTTACTGTTAATAAACTGATCTGAAACATGCATTGGTGGTGGCAGGCAGAATAGATTCCCAGGAGAATTTAGGACATTGGTAGAATAACCAGTGGCTGAAGTTGCTCCAGAGTGGAGTATTATGAAAAGCATGTGCAGAATTATTAATGATGGGCTCCAATCTTCTTTCTACCACTGCCTCCAGTGAATCCCTTGTGAGCCTGATAACAGACTGGCCTTTTTAATTAGTTCGTTGAGAGGTCTGGAATTGCCTATGCTGGTGGCTTAGAAATCACACTGGCCTTTTAAATGCTGTAAAACGTCTCCAGTTGCTTAATGCATAATAAAAGACCTGAGCACGTTTTGAAAGGACCTTTCTTGTACAACATAATCATATTATCCATCCAGTCTTCTATTTAAGTAGACTTAGGACTTCAGTTATTACATTTCCCATCACTACGCAACATTTTTATTTTTAAATGGATCTTAAAAATGCCATGTGGTGTAACCATTAAAAAAGGATAGCATATGTATATTGTTACACCTTTAAATATGTGTGTACACATCTTAATCATTTTTAAAATGTCACATTTTTGCAAATTATAATAATTCATAAACATGACATCCTGAACTAACCTCACCTTGGGCCCTATAATACACCTGGCGCAATGCGACGCAAGGCGCAGCGCAAGTGTGTTTGCTAGTTGCGTCCGGCGCCGTTCGCGTTTTCCCGTTCAGCGCCACGTCCTTAAATTAGTAAATACATTTGCGCCAGTTAGTGCGCCCATGGGCGTGCTGGTCTAAAAAAGAGGTGTGTTCAGGCGCATTGCCGGCGCATTGCTATTTTAAGGAGTTGGAAATAGACTGCGCCAGAGACCAACTCAAACCTGGTCTAAAGTCTAAAGCCAATGGCGCAATATTTTTTTGTTAGAGCGTGTTGGTAGAAACTGCGCCTCTGGGCGCGTCGACTTTGCTTATTACACACAGGGATGCGCATCACACAAACATGCCAAATATTAAAAACAAAAGGATTACAGTGTAAAAGAATATTATTGTGTAGGCTACATAAATATAAAAATGTAACTTTGTTTACCTTCTAACTAAACGTTTAACTTCGCGCACAAGAAGATCGGTTTCTTCGCTTGAAAAGCGTTCAGCTTTTCCGCCAACAAATTCTGCCATGTAAATAGCAATCCGCCATGGCGCGAGCGCATCTCGCTCTTAAAGGGAATGGGAGATGACACTCTGATTGGTTTATTGAACGTTACACCCATTACTCATTAAGAGAATAGGGACAACCCATTTCAAAAATGCGCCCCGGCGCACGGACCGTTTTTCCGTCGTTAAACTAGCAAAAGTGGATTTGGACACGCCCTGAGTGCACCTGCGCCGTGCGCTTTACACTTTGCGTTTAGATCGTTAAAATAGGGCCCCTTGTCATGAAAAGATCAAATTATCTGATAATTCTGTGAGACTTATTGATCTTGATACAGGTCTTGATGGTTTGCAGGGGTCCTTCCTATGATATATATACAGGGCTCTCAAGTCTCACGCATTTCATCCAGTTCACACGCTCACACGCCACACCTTGTATTTCTCACGCAGAGAAATCTCCAGGATAATGCACAACAAGTTGCGCCTCTATTATAGGAATCAAGCGAGTTCCCCATAGAGTAGAAGGCCCTGCCACGCACCAGTTAATCTAATAAAAAAAATATAGCTACCGAACAGCCAATCAGAAAATAGAATTACTGTATCCGGGTAAGATTTAGATATTCCCGCCACAAAAATATTTATGTTCTGATTCCAACGACACATTCTGTGATTCACGGGCTCGCGCACTGATTCAGATGCTCGCTGAAGTAGTTAGCTACAGAGGAGGACATCTGTCAGTCACATTGATTCACATCTGGCTACAGACTGATCGTGATCGATGTGGGACCATATCCTATGAGTACAGTAAGTCATCTCATCAAATTGCTGGGGAATATTTGTGTCCAGGCAGCTGGTAGGTTAGTTAACAGTTTGTCCAGAGTACTTTTACGTGAACTTGCCTGGCTAGTAGTGATGGGCATTTTTCCAAAATATTGTATTTGAATATTTGGGCTGGTAAAAAAAAAACGAATATTCGTGTATTTAAAGCTGCAGTCCGCAACTTTTTTTGTGTTAAAAATGTACAAAAAATATATAATGAGAATATACAACATGAAGTGTTTATATTCTGACAATTTTAGACCGGACTGGTAGGACTCACCGCAGAGTATGTAACTTCATGACTCACCACAGACATACCATGAAACATACACAGAGAAAAGTAGCTCCGGCTAGAATGTTCCTCCGCAAGACGCGTGCAGTTCTATTTATTAACCGCTAGAGGGCCAAAAATCGCGGACAGCAGCTTTAAATTACGATTATTTTGAGAAAATGAGAGACGTTTTTTATTTTTTATTCAAGTTGTCGTCACCATTTCTGAACAAACTGATGATTAGGTAATATACAAAACAAGTTTTTGTTTTATCTTAAGGTTTTCATTCAGTTTAAAACATTAAACAATATGTGTAAACAAAAATATAGGCCTAAAGAACAAAAGCATTATAGGCTCAAGCAGCGAGCGTGAAAAAACACTAGTAAAGCAGAGCGCGCCAGTTATCGTGCCGAACGTAACGTACATATAAGGTACACTAGAGTCGGAATATGGTTACCATGTTTATATTGTTTAACATTACAATGTTGAGGAAAAACAACAATATAATGTGTATGATTATATTACCATTATCTATCTCTCACACTCACTCACTCACATACACACAAAAATGCTGAATTTAATAAATATTTTTTTTATTTGTACGAATGTCATTTTTCATATCAGACCCCCGTCCCCACCCAAACCCCCGTCGCCGCTGAAATCTCACTCTGAACTCAGTTCAAAACTTGAGAGCCCTGTATATATATACTGTATAATTTCTTGGTTTTGATTTGTTTTGGTTTCCTGGTTTTTGATTGTTTTCAATTATTGAATCACACCATTTCATACAACACTTACAACAATTAGCCTTTCGCAAAGACCCGCCCCCCTTAGTTACTGTTGCTTTGTCCGACAAGCCGTGGTGCTGTCACTCCACACGCAGTGAAAAATACATCGCGGAACAAAGAGGATACTGACCACACATCGACAGACAAGACAGAGCAGGTTACTTATGATATTAATCAAAGTCCCAGCTTTCAAACCGTGTAGTTATTAAATAAATTCAAACAATAAAACAGTTTTGTTGCCCTTTAATGTGTCGTGACCATGGTCGTCAACCGCTCATAAAAAACGATCATCTCTTCCTATTAGTCCATGAACATGAGAATGAATGTTGTTTCAAACGTGGAAATACGTCAATACACATTTTTCAAGTTTAACTCCACCGAGGTTAATCTTTTAACTACTGGCTGCTTTGTCGGGCAAAATGGCGGATGCGGCGTTCTGATTGGTTAGATCGCTTGTCAATCAAACTCCCGGCGAAAGGTCAATTGAGACTCTGGCTTTCTCTGGCTACTTTGACATTGCCTAAGAAATATAACCATGAGAGAGAAAATACTGTCAAGTTTAACAGTATTATAAATAAGTTTTAACAACACATACCAACTTGTGTCCCCATTTGGAACCCAAATCCAAGAAATGGCATACCCAAATTAAAGTATAGTTCATAAAGCATTTGGACTTCTATACACTACACAGCATGTCACATGACTGTTCATGTTCACTGATCACACTCGGCATGCGTGTACAAG
Organism: Chanodichthys erythropterus; assembly: GCF_024489055.1. Lineage (NCBI taxonomy): Eukaryota > Metazoa > Chordata > Actinopteri > Cypriniformes > Xenocyprididae > Chanodichthys > Chanodichthys erythropterus. The sequence continues at coordinate 17,390,200 of NC_090241.1, read as the reverse complement.
TGTAAACAGTTGCCGCCTTGCACATGTAGGGAGCTGCAGTATTAAAAAAAATGCAGAGTTTAACTACACAATGGCTGCTAAAAATGACAACAAAGGGCCTATTCAAAACAAAGGTGTAGCTTGATGACACCAAGTTTGAGCACAGAATCTTGGGACATGTGGTTTTCACATCACAGCTGGTGGAAAACAATTGGGATAGGACTCGTGCAGAAATCATGTTCATGTATGAGATTATTAACGTTACTGTAGTATGAAGCAGCGCAGGACTGTGTTGAGCTGAACGAGTGATTGCGCAACACACGCCGCGAGCAGCGGAACTTGTATTATGCCACAGTCGCCGGCGCTGCTTCCGCTTTTCCGGTCATGAGTATAAGGTGACGCAGCTCTGTTTATCATATTAGATACATTGATTTGAGTGTATTGAAAATGATATTATGACGTTACTCTGTGCGTTCGCTCAGTGGCTGCTGTGAGACACTTGTTGCACACTGCAGTAAACTAGATCGATTTAAGAATATCATATTAACAAACGCAGGATGGCTTGTGTTGATAAATGGCATGCAATTAATTTTAAAATGTATTGTATGATGGAGAAAATTCTGTATTACTGTTACTAAAAAATAAAGCTGCATCTGATTATGCAATGTTAGCTACTTCACAAAAGAGTTTTTCTCTGAGGCATGGTAAAGCATGGTACTCGCAAAAAATCAAGGAAATTAGATTTAAACAACAGTATATACAGTACATAACAATGATTAGTTTTCTGTCTAGAAATGTAACAGTTGTTCCCTTTTCTATTAAAACATATATACACACATATATATATATATAATATAGTTGATTCCTCGCACGTCCCGGAGCCTCGGTTAAAATTGCAATTTTCTCACGATTTACAAATAGTTGGAAACATTTGGGTTATTAGTACTCATGTGAACAAAATACTGTATGTAACACTGGCCTAGTGGTTTTTGGATATTTTAATGCAAAATTCTTACATATTGCACCTTTAATTCTCTTCATGTTTAATCAGTCAAAACTGCATTTTATTCAGCTAAAGTGATAGCTGGATATCTTTATCAATATTAGGGATTTCCTGGAATGTCAAAAGTTTAATACTTCTATGGGTCTCACTTGTGGACTTTTTGCGGTGTTGCGTATAAATAAAACAGACATTACATGAAAGATTTTTGTGCTCCATAATGCTTACATTGCCCTATTTTGGATAAAAATACAACAAAAAGTATTCCTCTCTAAAGATATTTGAAGTAAACATACAATAATCCATACGCTTTTATCTGAATGAGCACACTTTTGAACTAAAAGCCTCAAGATTTAAATAGAACAAAACACAGAAAGGCGTCAGCAGTTAACAGGTTATTGTAACGTTTTCTGTTTAAAGACTAGCAAAATAATTTAAACTTACTCTCTGTATAGTGGCAAAACCCACAGGATGATGGACATGGAGGTGGCTGCCTTTTGCACTCACTGTTGATCGGCAAGTCGTGCTGACTGGGGTGTCTAACGAGTAATTTTCTCTAAATCCAAAAATACTCCCATACTGGCAAGCTTACTTTTTTGGAGTGTGGGTAGAGACTCTGCCCTGTCTTATATTGGATGACATGATTTTGCACGGAAGTATTAGCTGTGCACGCTTGATGACAGATGGCAGCGTTAAGGTGCAATACCGTCACCTATTGAACATTGGAATGTCAACCAGGTACTGCCGCTGGATTATTTACGTATCATATTATTATATGTGTACTATTCATTTTAAATATTGCAGTTATTGCCGAAAGTGATATATTGTCACACCCTTAATTAACAGTATATAGTATTTTGTGTTTTGAATACCACAGTTATCGTCAATACTGGTATATCGCGACCCCTAATTTATGTTTTAGCAGCTCCTTCAAAAAAAAAAAAAAAAAAAAAAGGGAGTGTCATATCATTAACCTACAAATACATATTTGTTTTCTGTGTATTTAATAAATACTGCATTAATTTCTCCAAAATATCTCCAGTTTACCTCCATTGTGAGATGGGGTATATCCCAAAACCCAAGTGTTGCATTTTGGCACCAATCTCTCACATTTAGGTTACAGACATAAATCATACCACAAATCATGATGTGTATAGAGGAAAGGTGTGCTATTATGTTTCTATGCTATCAGACTTGTGGTTTTCATCTGGTGGGCTAAAAAATATCGATAAATTAACATTAAAGGGGGATCTCCTAGGTCGGAGAATATCATGAAAACCCGGGCTAGGTTCTTCTGACTTGGTTAAGTAAGTGACCGAAGAAGCCTAACCAAAACAGCTTAGCAACTCCATTATGAAACCCTGGCAAGCACTCAGAAACGCCAAGCACTATGGTGGTGATTTTGTATAGGCAAGCACCACCAGCATTTTCTTCAGAAAATGCAAAGATTTTCAGAAAGAAGGGTGGAAATTAGGCAGAACTGAAGATGTATGATCTCATATGCCTGTTTAATAATAAGGGCAAGAGTTTGGTTATCTCAGTGGAGGTCTGTAATCGAAAAGCTTCAGGCATTCTCATAAAGGAGATGGCTATGCAAGACTGTTATTAACGAAAATCTTATTCAGTGAGGTGGTTTCATATCCATTAGCTATCAGGGCTTCGAGATGCAGATATTCAAGGAAATTGCCTCCCACTCGAAGAGCATTCGACATGAGAATGTAACATTTAAAGTGTGACCAATATACACAGTGATACTGCTCGTTCCATATTGTTTGTTTAATTGCTGTTGAAAGATGTGAATGAGGGACTGAGAGAAAAAGAACAAGGGATGGGTTTGGATCAATAAACTGAGAGGAAGTCTGGTTTGCTCCAGCCACAGGAGCTAAATGCCACCTTCCTAATTAGTCCCAGGGGTCCCCGCAGCCTGCTGGCCTGAAGAGGTGGCTGTCTCCATTTCGATGGTCGACAGCATCACTTCACCTTCACCCTTCATTGATCTCTCAATCATGTGTGTCGGGGCCAGTCTGGGAGGAGAAGCATCTGGGAGAGTCATGAGATGAGCCTCTTTAGCCCTGTCATATAGCACATAACACCCTCACACTGACCCGTTTTATTTCATGACTCAGTGCTCATCCTCACTCAGCAGACTAATGGAGTGTTTGGAGCATTTCTGCGTTCTCTATAATGAGCTGACAATAAGTGACACTTGAGTGTTCCCTAAATCTCATCGAAACATAGGGGCTCTTTAAGTTAAATATGTTAGTTTCAAGGGCATATAAGACTGAACTTTAGCTGATGGCTTTGTTGGCCACAAAGTTGTATAGATATTATTTACGTACCTTTAAATATTGTATTGATATTATTAAAACTATTGGATGGATTATTACAACTTTTATTAACTTTTTTTTAACCTTTTGATTATGTATATTATAGTTAGCTCTTTGTGCTAAAACTGTTAACCTGATGATGATGATGATGATAATAATAATAATAATAATTATTATTATTATTATTATTATTATTAATAAGATAAATGGTACTAGTTAAAGAGCTTAAGGGTGTTTTCACACCTATGGATCGCTTGTTTTGTTCCGAAACAGGGACTAAATTTGTTACAATGTTGCTTTTTTTTCTTGGTTCGGTTCGCTTTCACATGGCAAAATTTCAAAGCGTACCAAAATGCGTTAAGGTAAGTCACATGGGAGTAAAACTGTCCTCTTATTGGTCAGAATTTTCTCTGCGTCATCCATCAAAATAATGATTGACAAGTTCGCTCCATGAGTTTATTGTGGCTTTATTTGTAACTGTCCAGACACACACAAACACTTTATAAATGTAGCCGTCTCTACCGCAGTTAATTCATATTTGCTGCGGCAAATTCAAACCCGCGCTCTTTCTCTCTCTCTCTCCGTCTCTGGGTTTCCCTGCGCTGTCTAGTAGGCGACCTGTTGTCCGTGTGTCTGTCGGGAGAGACCATTTGAATTTTATAATGAAGCAGAGCGGGAATTGAGACTTCGTCGGGACAGCATTCTCGCACGGAGAAGTGTAATTACACACCAGAGGCGATCGTTGGCTTTCAGATATTGTAAATAATGTGCTCACTCACAGAATCAGACATTACTGATTTTTATATCATATTTTCCGTTATGAAATGATATAATTTGGTTCGTTGGTCCGTTAACTGGGTCGATTGCTTTCACATCTCAAGCGAACCGCTCCAGAGTTCGTTTGAAAGCGTACCGAGACCACCTCTTCAAGCAGGTCTCGGTACGCTTGTTTGGTCCGCTTTTGGTGCGCACCCGAGTGCGATTGCTGCTTTCCCACCTGCCCAAACGAACCGCACCAAAGGGGCAAACGAACTCTGGTACGATTCAACCGAACTAAATGAGGCAGGTGTGAAAGCACCCTAAATAAATCAATGGAAATTCCCTTTTACTCATTTTAATGGATCAAGTAATTTATTCTCATTGATTGGGCTTCTGTCTAGTAATTAAAAGGACACCTCTAGAGATTTCTTGAGTTGGCTGATGTACTGAAGCCAACCTAGTTTCTCTTTCCTTTGTTTCAGACAGCTTTAGTACAGACCTTAGTACAGAAACACCCATGTGTCTGTTGTAGTTCTGCTGGGGTTTTGGTTGGAACTATTATTTTGTTGCCTATAAAATCAGTGTCACATTTGCAAACGTGTGGATATTTGGATTTGCATTCTTGCTTTTATAATATTACCAACATTAAAAACAAGAACTCACAAAAGGTTTGTTTTGTATCAAAAGTTTGAATCTTAAATTGATTTCTATGCACCTCCTGTGCCAGTCTATTTGTTTTTCATGCTAGTAAGTGCTACATTGTCGAGAACGGCAGTAATGTAGCGCGATCTGCCAAGACAGCAGACTCTGACGTAACCTATAAGCTCCAATATGCACGCTGCTTATGTGGAAATGGATTTTAATCAGTTTGACCGCAAAATATGTTTTTTTTTTTTTTTTTTTGATTGGATGTCATGTACTTATGGCGTTGTGCCATGGAATACATGCTCTGTTTAAAAGTTATTTTAAGAATTAAATGAACGACAAAACTTTGTTTGCTTACCCCCTCTGTCACGTCACGTACTAGTTGTAAAGTATTAAAGTATTAGATATACACCAGTTGGCTGAGACACTTGACTTCTCTTTACCAGAACACTGTAGACAAAACAATATACACAAAGAACAACAGTGCTGGGACCAGAAGATGGTAGTATCTCTCAGAGCAGTGGTTCCCAAACTGAGGTACGTGTACCCGAGGTGACAAAAGGGGGTACGCGAACAAAATGCTGAGTAGTTCATTTAATTCTACATTAAAATAATATATTAAAAAAGAGCATGTATTTCTAACTGCCAAAAAGTCATAAATCCAGTACATTTAATCAAATTACCTCATCATTTGCAGTCAAAAATGACTGTATCCATACAAGCAGCATGTATATGATAGATTGCGTGCCGAATCTGCTGCCTTAAATCGCGCTAAATTACTGTCGTTCTCAACAGTGCACCTTTGTAAAAGTGGGGATTTAGCACTTACTCGCATGAAGAACAAATATAGACACCGATAATGAATTAATTTCGATTTAAGACTCCGGTACAAAAACATACCTTATATGAGTTCTTGTATTTAATGATGATAACGAGCAAGAATGCAATTGTTCCCAAATATCCACACGACTGCAAACGTGAAATTATTATACAACAGGTCAAAAAACAAAACGTACATTTTACATTTTAGAGTAAGTACTGCCAGTATTTACTCTATTTTGCAATGAAATAATAACAAAAACAAAAACCACAGCAGAACTACAACACACGTCTGTGTTTCGCAAACAATTCTACGGCTTTGAACGAATTGTGAGAGTCGATTCAATGATTCATTCACAGCCACTTGCTTCGTTACTGAATGAATGACTCGATGACTCACTCATAAAAACAGTGACTTGCTGCCACCTACTGGCGGTTTTAGTTTAATATTTAAAAGTTTTACTTAGTTTTAACATCATTGCATATTTCTCTATTGAACATTTTTATTTAAAACATTTATTTTATAAAGTTATTCATAAAGGTAAAAAAATGCACTGGAAAATCAATTTAGGGGGCAAAAATTGTGAACTGAACACACTTTACAGACTGTTTCCTTCGACTGGAGCAGATTTTAATTTTTGACAGTCAGAGAAGAGGACAAACGTTTTCGACTGAGTCGGACTGCTACACGACACACTGGGCGTTTGGCGAGTCAAGACGGGAATATATTGCGATACCTTGACTGCATGCGAGATCTTGTACCAAAATGAACATGTAAACAAACAGCTGCCGCTATTTATCTGCAGTTCCATTTGTGTAGGGGAAAAAAAAAAAAAAAAAACAGGAAAAAGGTCCTGATTGGAGAGGCAACATGGATTTTGTACTCTACACCGAGACTTGTAGGTGAATAAACTTTGTTAAATTAAGCTATTTTTATGATTGCCAGTGTCATTAGTCGCAAATATTAAAGTGACAACGCACACTACGTGATTTTAAACATTGACTGTAAACACCGACTGAACGCAACTGGCTCTGACTCAGCGGATTTAGGCATGATCAGTCTTAAGTATCAAATCACATTCATAATCGGCCTTACAGTCATTAAGTGTGTCCCTGGCTTTAAGTGCCAAAACATTCTTAGTAAAAAGTGACTTGTGTTGTGAGTAGGAGCTGTTTAAAAAGAACGTAAAAGCAACTTTCAGTAAAGAGAAATGTATCCAATAATAAATCAGCTTCAATTATTTAAGTGTTGTTGCATGTGTTGCTACAAAAGCTGCGGTATAATCTTCACCCACCTCACGCTTATGAAGGGAATGAATAATCTCTGAAGAGGGGGTAATACTTCATGCCCTCACACACACACCGATACTGTGAGACAGAGAATTAGGCCAGAGTGCTGTCAGCAGTTTGGAGGCCCATAGAGACAGTCTGGTTCCCTGAGTCAGCAGTGTAAGCCAGGCCAGGGGTGCAGCTACTCCGTCTTAGCCTGAAAACTTAGAGCCGTCTGCTATGCAAAAAGCATTTATTAGACTTTTATTTTGTCTTTACACTGCAGAGAGATTACAAGGTAATTTATATTGTGTAAAATGTACATTTTATCTAAATTCTTAATTTAATAAAACAAGCAAGCAGTTTAACCCAAACAAAGCTAGCTAACTTCTCAGTGATGCAGTATGTGGGGAGATAGAGATTGACTAACTAATCGAATATTGAGAACAGTTAAAGCCGCAGCTGTCAGTATGTTATGTTTATTCCGTGATTGCAGGGAACAGTCACTGTTTCTTTTCTGTAAATCAAAGCCATCCGTGATTTTTGAAATGTCAAAAGAATTAGATCTTGTCTGTTGTATAATGGCTTTGTTCTCTGACCATTTTAGCCATTAGAGCTGATTTGCCTCTGTTAATGTTAGCTTGGTGCTAATGAAGCTGAATGATTGGGCTTAATAGTATTTAATGAGAAAATAGTGGAGTGCATTATGTATAAAAATAGTGTATGGTATTTGAAGATTAAAATTCAACTTCCGAGTACAGTCTTATCACCACTTTATAAAAGCCATAGAAAATATACATGACGTAGCTAGTTCAGCTATTTGATTTTTTTTTTTTTTTAAATTTGAAACCCTCTTTTGCCGTTAAACTACTATCAGGATTTTTTTAAAGACCAAAATTAGCTCTGAAAAGGTGTGGACTGAGTTGTTTTTGCAGCTGACCTTATTGCATATGTATTTGTAGGAGTTTTTAAATGAATCACGCAACACAATTTACTACTCTTTGCGCTCGTCAATTTACTGGTATTTGTGCCATTATTTAACTCTCCAAAAAAGCATGTCTTAAAGGATTAGTCCACTTTCAAGTAAAATTTTCCTGATAATTTACTCACCCACATGTCATCCAAGATGTCCATGTCCTTCTTCAGTTGAAAAGAAATGAAGGTTTTTGATGAAAACATTCCAGGATTATTCTCCTTATAGTGGATTTCAATGGCCTCCAAATGGTTGAAGGTCAAAATTACAGTTTCATTGCAGCTTCAAAGGGCTTTAAACGATACCAGACGAGGAATAAGGGTCTTATCTAGTGAAACGATAGGTCATTTAAAAAAAAAAATTAAATGTATATGCTTTATTTAAACAAATGAAACTGCACTGAAACTGAAACTGCACTGAATGAAAATAATCCTGGAATGTTTTCATCAAAAACCTTTCATTTTGTGACATGGCTGCAGTTGTTGCTGCTAGGAGGAGACACCGCAGAGAACAGAGAGTACGTGGTGTATGTGTATATATATATATATATATATATTATTATATATATATATATTAATATGTTATATATTAGTTGTGCCTGTATCAACCCGCACCTGATGAGAGCATCAGGCATCAGCTCTGTTTGCGACCCAACGGTAATTTATGCTGCTCTTGTTAGATTGAGTTGGTCATTATGTAAATGATTTGTCTGCATCTGTGTTCTTTAATTTTCATGTCAGCAGTAGATCACACGCAAAACTTGCCACTCCCATCGGTGCATTTGTGGAATTGCGCTCTCAAGCTAATTTGCCCCATTTAGTAAATCTGGCCCAATGTGTCTTCATGTGAAGTTATAGACCTTTAATAAACATTACAATTTTAAATGTATATTTTTATTTAGTGATTGGGCATCAAATAGCATCAAATGTTATTAGCATGATGAATATATATTATCATAAGAGATGCACTTTTATCTTCAACATCTACCACCATCCCTTTCTCTCCTGTTGTATTGTCTTCCTTTTTTCCTCTGAAGCTCCAGCCATTTCTCTGCTCTATGAAATGGAAAGAGTGCCCTTCCTGCTCGCCCATCCGCATGGCTGAAGTAGCTGTCAGCAACTGAGTGTCACTGAACGGGCAGCTGATGGAGGCACTGCACTTTTGTCCTCTCCTGAGTTAGCCACACGCCCACAGCCAGAACTGACAGCAGAAGGTGACACAGAGTGAAGCAAACCGGGCTGAGCGCGAAGCCCTGCAGCACTCCTGATGTGTGCTCAAAGGAAAGGAGCTACTAGAGCTTGCAACACTGTTGCTTAGTTAAGGTCAAGTTGATATTTTGGTAGTCTCCGCCTCAGGCAGACACCTACAGTCCATCCACTGACCATCTGATGTATGTTGCACACAAAACTGGACAGTACTTTCTTGATCTGGCAAGCTTTAATCTGATTGGCCGGTATTTTATTGATACAAGTGATTTTGATTTATATGAATTTTTAAGAATGAAACTAAAAACTAAAACCAATCGTTTTAAATGCTATTTATTTAAGTGCAATTTGGCATCAACATTATAATATACAGTATGAAAAATGGATATTGCTGAAGTATTAGTGTTTTCTTAGATGACAGCAAAGGTATTAAATATGTAAAATAGTGGAAATGACTGCAAAATCGGCCAGTATTTGGTAGACTGATATGTATTTATGAATTTATATTTATTTTAAATAGTTTTTTACGAAATTAGAAATAATTTGACAGTGAATTGATATGAAAAATTTTACCTTAGTTTTAAACAAGGATTGAAAGTTTGTCACTCATGCATTTCCAGTGACAGCAGAACTCTCCTGTCCTCATCCAAATTTCATGGACGGACTGTCACGCACAGAGTACGTGTTATGCAGGCTACAAATGCACACTTAAGCTGATCTAAAAACAGTCTCTGTGGGTTTTTCCTGTGGATTTCAATTCTGTGTCACTCTGAGGTCACTCAGAAGAAGGTCTGTTTTGTATCTCTGTTTCAGTGATCAAATGACCTCTGGTGTTATCTTGGTGGGGCTCAAGCTGTGAGTCACAATGTGTTGTTGTTGTTGTTTTTTAACATTAGTTTTGCCCCAAGTTGACAACATTCTTCCATAGCTAGAAAGCATGTATTGCCATAAAGTACTAGATTGTATGGTGTTCTAAATGGATGATTTAGGGTCCTGAGTGTTGATTCAGAATTCTATGGAATATTCTGTTTGAATGGATCATCTGCAAGTTTAATTTGTCTGGTTCACCCTCAAATTCTACAACGGTCTGTAAAGTAAGCTAATAAAATAATTTCAACTCATTATTTATTGTCAATGTTAAATATGTTATGATATAAAATAGGGCTGTGTATCACCAACAATGTCACGATACGATACGCATCACAATACTAAAGCCACGATACGATACGTATCACGATATGGTTCAATTTAGAATTTAAATTTCTTTTGAGCAGAGTTTAGTAACAGTAATATGTGTTTATTGAATAACCAGTGTTACAACAGTCATGATAACTGAAAAAAACATTGTTTTTTTTAATGACAAAAACAAAATAATTTAAATTAAATATAAAAAAAGTCACAAAAAAAGCTTCTTTTAAAAGTTTAAAGTCACTCCCTCAGTAACTGAATTGACAATTATAGTGACACTGAAGCATATCAACAAAGCTCAATGACTAATTTCACTTGCAACAGTAAGTTGACTTGTAAGAAAACTAAGTTAGTTAATTATATCGGCTATAATATTATAATAATGTCTATACTGCCTGTTTTTTTTTTTTTTTTTCCATCTGTAAAAATGATTCTTTTGCAAAAGATATCCATGGATATCAACTAAAAATATGTTCTAGAACAACATACGTTTTTATTAACGTGGTCTACAAAATATGGGCTACATGAGTTTACAATACACAATTAACAATAAGGTTCATTTATTAAACATCAGATAATGTATTAACATGAACCAACCATGAGCAATACATTTGTTACTGTATTAGTATACACATACTAATTAAATGCGCAGGTCTCCTCTCGTGCGTCCTCCCCACTGGACGAGGCCAATATCACTTTCGTTTCGCTTTCAGATATCTCTATTTTATATGCCATCACTGCTTTTAACTTTCTAGATGTAGTTACCGAAATCAAAACAGTCCATAAACTATATCCTCACGAAAACGTCAATCAAGCCTAAAACGTTAGCACGCTTTGATCGATGATTTGGAGATTGCGTGTTTCTCTGTTCGAGAGCGTCACGTGACGTCACGTGATTGGCTAGATTTAAAAGCAAGACAGACTCGATACGGCAGCTTATGGAGGACCAAACCTGCAGAAATTAAAAATAAATAAATGAATGAATAAATAAATATATAGATGAATAAATAGATAAATAGGTAAATAAATGTGATAATAGGAAAATAAATTAATGAATAAATGACAAAAAAATAAATATAATTCATTTTTAATAAAATTCATTTTTTTCATTTTTCCCCCTTAATTATTTTCTGTGTTTATACATTTTTAAAACTTTTTTTTAATTTATTTTTATATTTATATATTATTTTTACATTTATTTTTAGATTTATTTATGTATGTATGTATGCATTCATTTATTTTTAGATTTATTTATTCCCACATGTATTTATTTTTAGATTTATTTATTTATTGATTCATTTATTTTTACTTTTCCGTATGTAACATGGAAATGAGGAAGGCGGTCCTTCTGTAGCTTCAGTGCATCATTGGTTAAGAGCTTACGCACAGAATCGTCAGGCCAGCTAAACGATAGAGATCGTAGTTTGCAACGAAAATGACGGCAGCCGTAGAGTTGTAAGTTATTTTCACCTAACGATACTGTTATTCGCGTTATGCCGAAATATGTAAACTATTTTCCAGAAATAAAAACACAAAGCTGAAGCTACTTATGTGATCCCCCACAGCATCATCGTCATCGAGTCTGGAACCGTCGACGTCAGACGCTAGGGTGATGACGCTCAGAGTCAGACACTCAGTGGACGATTGGTTAGATTATTAATAGCTATAACTTTAGCAAAATGACAAATAACGTTAATGCAGTAAATGTTTTAAATTGGGAGCACGGAGAAAACTTTATACGACGATCAGATGGTCTCATATCGACATTGTTAACGTGGGTAGACGATATGAAGAAGTGGCCAGAGGAAACCATGGGACTGTCAGGAGTTGATGGAGCAGCATGTAGAGGGTGTAGGTGAAGAAGACTGGAATTATTTTAAATCAGCTTTGTAAAACAAGAGATAACTTTGTGATTTGTTTTAGAAAATGTATAATTTAATACAAGTTGTATAAAATCAGTTGTAAGAACTTTTACTGACCTTCATGTAATATTTCACCATTTAATTTTCATATGCAATAAACCAAGATGGAATTTATTTGCAAACTTTACATGACTTATTCCATTTAAATCAGTAGACTTCATTCCTTCCAGTTTTAAGGGGAATCTACAGAGCTTACATTATATGGTTTTATAAGAAATTACTGACAGCTAACATCTGGCCACATTGTAAAGATTAAAACAAAACTTCACAAAAGATAACATTATCATATTGTAAAGGTTTATAGAAATAACTTTACAGATAAGTAACATAGTAAAGGTTTATAAAAAATAACTGCATACACTATTTACACTGATTAGTTAAATCAAAACTACAGCACAGACAGAAGTGGAACGCACTTACAAATTAACACTTATTCCTACTCTACATCAGAAATTATGTTGCTTAGGTTACACAGGACAAATTCTCTAAATGATCAATTTTAGGGGTGAGTTTAATTGGAACTGTTTTAAGAAAGGATTTTGAAGTTTTTCAGTCATATGACCACTTGGCGATGGTGATTTCTTCGGAGAGCCTCTCTTGGTGAATGCTGGAATGATGAGTTTCACCTTCCTTTCATAGTGGAAATCGGTAATGGTGAAGCCTCTGTCTGCATTTACTTCAGCGCCTGGACGAAGGTATTCCAGGAACTCTGAATTTGCAGTTGTGAATTTATCACAACACCAGGATTTGAAACACCAAACCTTTAAGCAAGATCACCCTGCAATAAATTAAGACACAGCTTCATCAGTAATCAGGAGCTGATCCCAAGTGTGTAGCTGGAAGCTGTTGGTGTATGTTTTGGTAAGGTGCTCGGCGACTGAATGAAACACATCCGATGTCAACCCTGTGTGCTGACAAAGATGGTTTCTCAGAGTTGTGTACAATGGCGCCGGCTCAACGCATTGTGTTCTCATCTCAGATGTAGGTGGCTTCAGGTTGAGATGTGATTTTGATGTGTAGTTGTGGTCAGAGACAGATGGATCCTCCTATTGTGTTTCTGCATCACAGTTCAGGGCATGTGGATGTGAGCATCTTCACTGTTGTCTACATCACTGACGCTCATCGATGCATCTGTGGAAATAGTATAACCAAACACATTTTTACATTAGTAATAATACATCATGAGAATGAATATACAATGCCACTCATACTTGAACAGAACAGTGTGAGAGAGAGATGCATTAAAAACGAGACAGTATATACACAATCTCTAACTCTAGTGTTGATACGTACATCAATATCAATATGAGAGATGTTGCTAGATTGCCTGCTATCATCTGCAATCTCTGTAATTTACAGGAATAATGTAAGCTACTGTAAGACTATTGTACCATAGCACTACAGTAAATGTACTATCGTAAATATGAAATATACAGGTGACAATGGTAATAGTGCAAGATTCATTGTGTTTTGTGAATATTACTGATCTCAAATTCATAGAACGGACTTCACAAATCTATCGTTAGGTTAACAAGCACATGGCTAGCTAAGTTAGCTTACCTGAATCTGACAACCTGTTCAGCATCTGTCGTGACTTCTTTACGGGAACATCGTAGCCGAGACATTTCTCGGGTAAGGGTGTTCGTCAGTCAGCTTCCCGTCCATGAAATGTGGGCACTTCAAGTTTAGCGCCTTCAGCCATTGCCTCAGGTGCTCCTCCTCGTCTTAAGGCGGTGGGTGTTGAATTGTAAAGTGCAGCGCAACACTCCGACCGCTTAATATAATCTACCGTTACAGTTATAGGATTACGGCTAGAGACTAGCATTAGGTCCCTCTCAACCAGAAGTAAGATAACTAAACGAACGCTATGGTGTCACCCTTGTTGTCGTGAAAATAACGCGCAAGAGCTACAACCTGTCACTACACAGCCAGCCGGAGTAATCGAGCAAGCGCTTCAATCAATGATGAACCAATGGTAAGCAAGACCAACCCACCTAATTATCATACATGACAAAGAAATGTAAAAATAAATACGAAAATAAATTTAAAAAGTTGAAATAAATAAATGTTACAATAAATAAATCTGGAAATAAATACATATTGGAATAAATAAATATAAAAATAAATGAATGCATAAAATAAGTAAATATAAAATAAATGGAAAAAATAAATAAAATAATACATAAATAATATTAGAAATAATTAAAACAAAAGCAGAAAATAATAAATTAAGGGGGGAAAATTTTATTAAAAATAAATAATAAATTTTATTAAAAATAAATAATATTTATTTTATCATGTTGTTTATTAATCAATTTATTTTCCTGTTATCACATTATTTATCTATTTATTAATTTATATATTCATTCATTTATTCAGTTATTTATTCATTTATTCATTTTTAATTTCTGCAGGTTTGGTCCTCCATAGCAGCTGCTGTATCGATACGCGCATCGTCAGGAGTTCATGACGATGTATCGTTGTATCGATATTCTGAGCACAGCCCTAATATAAAGTGTTCATATTGCAAGCAAAAAAGGTCATGGTTCATGTTTCAGTTATGTCCGACAGACCGTACATTATCCTTTACATATTCTAGCATATTTAATTGAGACTTGCCCTTAAATTGCACATAAAAACAAAACAAACTGTAGTTGGTCACTTTACATGTCGATCAGACAGTCTGTTCCTGTCAAATTGGGTGTTTTTTGACCAGAATAATGCTTGTTTGTTTTAGAGAGCAGAGATTTGATTGCTGCATAAGCAGTATGGTTAGTGGCAGATAACATTAATGCATGGTGCAATTCATTTGCAGGAATCAGAATGGTTTCATGGTTGGGGTTTTGAAATATGGTTCGAGGGAGGTATCTAAATCTAGGCCACTGCACAATGGGCTGAGGATTTGGCCAGTCTGCCTCACTGTCTCACTCCGCTCCCCACAGTCTCGTCTGACTGCTGTAATTTCATTAAGCTGTGAGCCCTCACCATACATTGGGAAGTGTAACACTTGCTAATTGGGAACAAGCATTAGCCAAAGCTTGTCTTGTCTGCCGATTTGAAAGGGAAGAGACAGTGATCGCCCCCTAGTGCTGAAAATCCCTGGGGTTAAGGAGGCAGTGAGATCAAGTGGCATCAAAGCACTGAGTGTGTTTTAATTGGGGCAAGAGGATTTACTGAAGCCAGCTCTTAGCAAGATGAGTCGGATAATGGAAGAGATTGCTAACAACAGCTTTAAGGCATGCCTGTGGGCCAATCACAGATGAGTTTATTTTGTCAGTTATTCTTGGCATATTTTGGTAAAATGTTGCTCTTAATGGAAAACTAAATGTTTTAAAAAAAACGATTTTATGAAACTAATTTATTGTACATTTACATGACAGTGATGTACTAAAAACAGAAAACTTTTTTCTTTGCATTTTTTTTGCGTACATTGCCAAAATGATTCCCGTTCACACGGATCCATGAAAATGACTCAAAATGCTGTATTATGTATGCCAGGCCAGTATTTGGCGATGTCACTTTGTAAAGAAACACTACCCTCCTGTTAGAGATCTGCTACCTGACCCGAGCCTGACAGGTCCTGAAGAACTTGCGGGTTTCGGGTCAGTGTTTCATGCATATTTTCGGGTTCAGGTTTGTAACAAAAAAAAAAAAAACTATATATATAGCCTATGTAGCAGGCTATAGGTTTGCATGTCATCTGCTGTGTTGTGGCCGAAAGAGCACGCTAGAGCGGGAACACATTTATATACAGTGGCAAGAAAAAGTATGTGAACCCCTTGCAGAATCTGTGAAATTGAATTATTTTAATAAAATATGCATGTTATTTAGATGAAAACGGTGTTGTGTAGACACCCCCTTTGTAGAACTGTACAATTAATCGTTAAAAGATCACAATCTCATTCCTAAATGACAACGACTCGCCGGTGTCTGTTAAACCTTGGACAAAATCATACCGGAACATTCAAATCTCCAAATGCGATTCCACTGACCCAGAGAAGCAGTTATCATGTGTAGTAGGTATGAAATGGCTTCACAAACAGTCTTTTCAACCACACAGTATCATTATTTGTTACAAAATTTCATATTTTCAGTTTATAGTTCGAATATAAACCCTGATGTCTACAGAAGTGATCAAAATAGAACAAATCACCCTTTGAGAGTAGCATGGCACTTCAAATAACGATTGTATCGATTACATCGTAATGCCACAAGATGGAGACAAGTGACTGGTAAAAAAATTTATTAGTCATTTAATCATTCATTCAAGAGATTAGAGATGCTCCGATACCCTTTTCCATTCCCGATACCGATTCCGATACCTGAGCTCAGGGTATCGACCGATACAGAGTACTGATCCGATACCTGGGTGCAGGGCTCTGAACCGGTTCAAGGAACGAAAACCAAAACCGGAAACGAACGAGATTTTGACCGGAATGTAACCAGAAACAGAAACTGAATAAGATTTAATCGTTTTGAACAGAAACGCTCATTTGAAATGGCCATTAACCGGTTAATAATGATATTTTTTCGTTCTGTTTAATATTTTGATTTGGCAGTCAACCAATCACGAAATATTAAAATAGAATATAATCAACCAAACATATAAAACTTTACACTGCTCAATTAAATTCTGTAATACAATCTGCCGTCCTGTGACCACTGCCTGACTGTGCTGTTATGTGAAGAATGTTGTCCATATTGCGAGTGAAGTACAAAGCTTACATAATAAATAGCCTAATAGTTTAGCATTCGTCTCGAAAATGGAAACGGTGCCGAATGAGAAAGGTAGGCTTCAGATTCACTTTAAATTAATTTGTTTCGCATCTTATTTAGTTTTATTTCTAATAAATAACCCTGTTTTTCACTTCTTCGCTGCTCTAAACAGTGGTTGCTTATGGCAACACAGCACAACTTCCTGTGTTTCTGAGCCGTGAAGAAGAATTGATTTCAGATTTGCAGCATTAAGCAAAGATAGCGGGCACAACTAGATTTTGTTTAAGAAAATGGTAACGGATCGGTACATGAGTTTAATTACTTGCCGATACCGATGCTAGAATTTTTTTTCTGGTATCGGTGGTATTTCCAATACTAGTATCAGAATCGGAACAACCCTACAAGAGATTCATTCAAAAAACACTGATTCATCCAGTAATGAAACAAGTTAAGTATTTATGAGTGAGTCATTGAATCATTCATTCAAACTGTTTTTTTTGGTTTTTTTTATAAATAATTAATTCAGATTCATTAACATTTTAAATAGACTGCAACAATTTACATTTGTCAGGACCTCTAGTAAATTACATGTTATTTTGTTTAGTTGTCTGTAATTGTAGGAAAATCATGATCTCCATTTGAAACACATTTGTATTTCTCAATTTATCTAGAATCATGCAGCTGTACCCCTTAGAAACTATTTCCTGCCCATCCATGACTGTGGTGGGGCATTTTACAGATCCCTTGGTTTCTATTTCTGTGCCAGAATTTCCTGCTCTATTTCTGTTTCCAGAGGCAAAATGAAAGACAGAAGCTTTAAATTCCAATCATAAGGTAGGAGAATTTCACAGAAACTGAGTTCTGCTTTTGTGATGTTTGCCATTTGTTTGTTCTCTAAACGCCAGGGAAACACTCAGAAATGAAAAAAAAAAAAGCTTTTCAGTTCAGTTGTGGGTCAAACTTTTCAAGTGTTCCATCTTAAATAAAAAAATAGCTAGCTTAAAGACAGAGAATCAGTGTTGCATTAACATTAAATGGGTTCAACAGCAGTTCACTTGCTGTGAAAGCTTGAGATTTTTCCTTTTTCTGGTGTCTTGAGACATCTCTTCTTGCTATATCCTCTTTTTTATTTGTTAAATCCTCTTCTGTTGACTGAATGATGAAATGAGGATGCAACCTCATTATACCTCCCACTCCTCAAACAAAGCTTTGCCTATTTTTACTTCCTCACAGGGTTTTAAAGGGAAGCTTACACTGAGTCTAATCTTAAACTAGATTTTAGAAAGTGTGATTGTGTGCTTGTCCATGCAAAACTCACTGCCAAATGCTAGGGTTTTCTGGGTTGTGACAGTGTTTACTGCCACTCAGTGATGCTGAGTACAGCAGCATGGGAAAATTTGTATATTTTCCCCAAATTGTGAGCATGCCAAAATAATGGCAAGTAAACACATTTCTGTTGCGTTTCCCTTTTGGAGTGCACAACATGAGCAAATGTATTTTATGAGCTAGTTCTTTTAATTGATCGTTCAAAAAGACTGACAAACTCAGCGCTGAATCAGTTTGAATCTCTTACTGAACTGCAATTTTTTTTTATTCATTTTCAGTGATTTTCATTTTGGAATCAAAATGTAGGGGGTGAATTAAAGGGTTAGTTCAGCCAAAAAAATTAATTTCTGTCTTTAATTACTCACCCTTATTTCATTCCAAACCCGTAAGGTCTTCGTTCATCTTCGGAACAGAAATTAAGATATTTTTGATGAAATCCGAGAGGCTTCTGAACCACACAACCTTCAGAACGCCGGCATTGTGTGGTTCAGAAGCCTCATTATTGGCCAGCTCCTGTGTCAGCATCACACACATGCGTCAGGCTGCTCACATGAACACTGTTGGCCAAAAATGAGCCGGCGTTCTGACGTAGAACCCGGAAGCGCTGCACTGTGTTTACTACATCAACAGCGTCGGAGAATGGAGGAAGAGAAGAAATTTTTGAATAAAGTCGTTATTGTTTTGTTTTTGCGTACAAAAAGTATTTTCGTCGCTTCATAACATTACAGTTGAACCACTGTAGTCTCATGGACTATTTTAACCATGTCTTTACTACCTTTCTGGGCCTTGAAAGGTGCAATGACATTGCCTTTGTGTAGTTCAGAAACCTCAGATTTCATCAAAAATATCTTAATTTGTGTTCCGAAGATGAACAAAGGTCTTTTGGGTTTGGAACGACATGAGGGTGTGTTCTTAATGACAGAAATTTCATTGTTGTGTGAACTAAGCCTTTAAGGGTGCTTTCACATTAGCACTTTTGGTGCGCACCCGGGTTCGATTGACGTCAGAGTTCGGTACGTTTGGATGATGTGAACATGGTCTTCTGAACTCGGGTGTGCACCCGCGAACCGTACCCGAGTCCGCTTAAAAAGGGTGGGGTGCGGTTCAAGTGAACTCCGGTACGGTTCGCTTGTGATATGAATGCAAACGTACCAAATTGCGGAAGTGAACCGCTATTAATGCCGTATTATTTGATAAAAATGTGAGTTTGTGTGTGTTTCACTCACTTTCCCGATGAGCGTGAGTCACGTGCTGCAAACAGAGAGCTGTAGCGTAGCTTTTCTCATTTCTGCTCGCCTTCAGCATTGTACATTCGCGCCAGACAGACGCAAGAGCTGTTATGAACAAAACCAATGGTTCAAAAACAAAAATATAAAAGTGAGGAGAGCAACGTTATGCATTTTGCCGCCTTCTCCTGTGCCATCGTTACTAAGCAACGTAGTAAACAGCTGCTGGTTTGATGACGCAAACAAACCGCGGGTCGGACCCAAATAATATAATGTGAACACAGTCCAGTGGGCGCAGGGGGAGGGGGGAGCAATTGAACTCTGGTTCGGTCCAGGCAATCGAACCAAGTGTGAAAGCAACCTAAGGTTGATTGGGACACTTTTTGCTATTGAGATGACTGGGAAAAATTGTCCCAATCAACCTGAATTCACCTACCTAAGGTTAGTAAAAAAAAAAAAAAACGTAAAAAAAAAAAAACATTTTGAAATAAATATGATTTTTAGAAATGCAATTATAAAACAAATTAATTTTTTTTAAATAAATTACTATATTTTAGATGCATTTTGTATGCGTTATTCACTACTGTAAAGTGACATGACTGCCAGATGTTTTCTGTGCGATTAATCAATTTTTTTGTTGTTGTTATTAATATTATTTTTATTTTATTTTATTTTTTTTCAATGATCATATAGTTGTTGCAACCCCTATAGCACACAGATCTTGAGATCACTGCAACACCATGTACTTGTGTAAAGCTTAAGGTCAGAGTTATATTTTTAATTGCTCTGAGTCAGTGCCAAAAATATGCTACATTTTGCTCTTGTGTGCCACAAGGAATCAAAGGTTGTATGGTTAAGGGTCCACAGGCATCTTGTTTTTTTTTTTTCAGCTAAGCTAAGCTGTTATGATGTCAGAACTTGTCTCCAGTCAGTTTAACACCATTCAGCTGACTCTGACCTTCACAGACTCTCTCATCCCTTAGATAACTGCCTTGTTTCTCTCTTTATGTCATCTGCAGTGGACGTAAAGTGTCCTGTGCGGGCAGTGGCTGTCATTATGGGTGTCATCTGCAATGTTTATCGTCTGTACTTAGGAATCGTTTTAAAGGCATTGGGCTGTAATGAAAGTGAGGTATTGGTGAGTGCTTGTGAACAGCAGTTTCTTGTTTAATGGCCATTTTAAAGAATTTTGTCATGGATTTCAATCACTTCATGATTGGTAGTGTGACCCAGGATTAAATGACGCTATCAAGCTGTACTGCAGCTACAGTTGCTGACAGGACCATGAAAGACAGAAGTTAAAGTTCACCTTGGACAAGAGAAAGGGAGTGTAGCATATTCAAGATTATAGGCCAAAACTTGTAGGACAAGGACATTTGTTTAAGCCAAACTCTGGTTTCAGGATTTACACTAATTGAATGTGATGGAAATTGAACTGCCATGCAGAGCAAATAATAACTTTAGAATTCAGTCTAGGGTTTTTGCATAGGGATATGCCGGTCCAATATGGACATTTTTTGTAGGGTTGGGTATTAGTCAGGCGAGATACAGTGGTTATCACTGTCAAGCTTAAAAAGAAAAGGACAAAAAAGAAAAGCAGCACAGAAGGTTTAATGCATTATATTCTAAATCATCTGAAGCCATTAAATTGCTTTATTTGAGAAATGGACAATATAGTTCACAGAAACCCTTCCCTCCCCAGCAGCTGTCAAATGTCTCCATTCAGCATCTTCAACAGTGTGTCGTGTTCAGTTACAACAGTTAGCACGGTAAAACTTTCTCCAAGATATCCCGATGTTCCTATTATTTTGCATAATCTGAACATAAAAGGTCTGGGCTTTTGTTTAAAATTACTACTTTTTCTGAATGGTTTGGTTCTCTCTCTCTCTCTCTCCCTCTCTCTCGGATGAGAGCACTGGAGTAGAGAACTGAATAAAACCCATTCACACAGTAACTGTAATGATGAAAAAGGCTCATTAAACTGTTGGACAGATGTAATACTCTGTGTTGCACACACACAATCTTCTCTTTGTTATGTAACTGTTATGAACTGTAACTTTATAAAACAATTGCTTTTAAGACAACTAAAGATTTCTTTCTCATTATGACAAGACTATCACAGCAGACAGCTGTTTTTAAATTGGAGATCAGTCACACACATCTGTACTCGCTTTCATTTTTAGTCCATTCGTTTCTTTTTCAGTCCTACTGTAGAATGCTGACTGCTTAAATAAAAATCCACTAATTGGCATATTTGTCCATTTTTTTCAAAATGTGCTAAAAAGCTGTTAGAGGTAGAGCAGGAACACAAAGAAAGTGAGAGAGAGAAAGAGAAATGAGGACTGTGTGTTAGAGATGAGATGGTGAAGTGTTGTACAATAAATTTAGAGGTTTAATCAGGAGAGGGTGAGCCGCCTGTCAATGATATTGGCCCGTGAGACAGCCGGGTGTTTACAGAGCCAGGTGCGCTGAGATAATGTACTGCCTCCCGGCTCCTGTCCTCCATGCTCTTCCTCTATGACAGATGGGTGATAAATATGCTTGTATCTAATTAAATCAGTAGAGGTTATTGGGATCAATCCATCTCACCTGCCCCTCCCCAGCTGCCCCCTCCTATAGTCCTATCAGCCATTAATCTCAGCTTTGTTTTATGTTCCGATAATGTCGACACTCCTGCCTGCCTTGAATTACATCAACTTGATTACCATTGAGATGCTTAAACACCCTGTTTTTTGTTTGTTTAAAAGGTAAAAAAAAAACTTTAGCATCATGCAGTTCTATTTGACTCTGATGACTTCCTGCATTTTTTTTTTTTCTTTGAACAGTTGAGTATGGTTTCTGCTTAAAGGTAGGGTAGGCAATATTTTTTATAACCACTTTATATATATATATATATAATATAATATAATATAATATATATATATATATATATATATATATATAATATATATAATATATACTGGTTGAAACTCTTCTCTTCACATCCTGATGGCAAGCAATAATATAAGTGGTCTAAATATTAAAGGGGACCTATTATGCCCCTTTTACAATATAAAATAAGTCTCTGGTGTTCCCAGAATGTGTCTGTGAAGTTCAGCTCAAAATACCTCATAGATAATTTATTATAGCTTGTCAAATTTGCCCCTATTTGAGTGTGAGCAAAAACATGCCGTTTTTGTGTGTGTCCCTTTAAATGAGCTGCTGCTCCTGGCCCCCTTTCCAAAGGACGCCGGAGCTTTAACAGCTCGCGCTTTGGTCGCTCAAAAATCTCACGCTGCCAAAATGACGAGTGTCAGTAACTAGGGCCCTATGAAATCCGTTTTATTTTTTCCCAAATTCCGTTTTATTTTTTCCCAAACTTCGTTTTTTCCATTTTATTTATTAATTATTTATTTATTTTTTGACTCCATTTTAATGGCTAAATTAAATTTTAGTAATCAAAAAGCATGTCTAATTAATTGAAATAATGAATCTTGTCCAATTTACCAACAATTTAATAAAAGTTTAACAAAAAAATAAAAAAAATGTAGGGCCCTATGATAAACATTTTATTCTTTCCCCTCAAATTTTATTTTTTACCAAATTCTGTTTTCTGGATTCCATTTTAATGGTTTAATTCCATTTTAACAATCAAAAAGCATGTCTAATTAATTGAATTCTTAAAAACAACAATATTTATTAATTAAAAAATATATTTGTATGATTTTATTTATTTATTTATTTTATTTTTTTTGTGTATTTAAATTTTTCTGGCAATCAAATGAACGCATACCATTTAATTTATCTTTTAATCATGAAATTAAACTTCTTTTTGTCAAACAATGTGCTGCACAATGTGCTGCACTGTTAAAATTAAAACATGGAAGAAACCAGGGGCGGCGCCAGTCGATTTTGCCGGGGCTTCAGCCCCGAATGTTTTGAGTCAAGCCCCGAATGTAATGACTGTCACTGAGAAAATATGAAACTGGACAATAGCCTATGTAAACCCCTGAAATCATAAGTTGCTTTATTTCATTGTGCTTTGGCTTTGCATATACTGCATACAGCCTGTAAAAATAGACCTTAAAAATAATCTAGCCTATAGAATACATTTCTTTGCTGTCGGTAGCCTATGGGCTACTCCGTTTCTTCCTCTCTGTTGAATATGCAGCAGGTAGGGGAGGAGCTAGCACAGTCAACCCCAAGAGTGCGAGACAGTCAGCAAGCAGGAATTTCAGGTTAGAGGTTTCTTAACAGTGCTCTCAAAATATAATTTTTCTTAACACATCTCTCTATTAAAATATGTTAAGCAGTTCAATACCGCTTTTCTACAGTATCCGACCATACACCGGCCGCGCTTTCTCTCTCTCGCACATTTGCGCACACGATCAGCTGGTGATGATCAAAATAAAAGCTCAAGGATGTATCTTTTAAAAAGAAATGAGTACAAAAGTATTGTAAAAAAAAGATCTTTGAACCCTTTTTAATGCCCAGGTACAAGTCAATGCTGTTTCTTTGTTCAATTTGCACACTTTACATGTGTTGAAGCTCTTAATTTTGAGTTTCCAGAGTGCACCAGATTGATGCATTTAACCTTAAAATGTACACAATTTTCTCAAGGGGGAACATGCCCCCGGACCCCCCTAGAGCTGGTACGTTCAATAAAGTTTTACAAATTACAGTGTCAAAAAATGTACATTTTCTGAACAAGAATACAACAACAAAAGCTCCTTTCATGTCAGTAAAGCTGTTAATAGAAAATTAAAATGTCTTTGGACAAACATAGATTTGGGCTAAGCCCCGAATGTTTACAATGTCTGGCTCCGCCCCTGGAAGAAACACTGAGATTGATGTTTAAAAATATATTTTAATTTATTTTTTAATTGATCTAAATTGTACTGTACAACAGTAATATGTTTCTGTCAAGTTAAATTGAACTTTTATTTTGATGGTTTGCCTAGAGCTTTGAGTTTCTCTGTTTATGATGGTAGTTTTTTCAAACGAAGCGGTTAAATGCTGATGAAGTGACTTTCAGAGCAGCTCTGGAGATGAATTTGTGCGTTCATATAGTGAGGTGACAGGACGAAAACACCGCGTGTGTCGCATGTGCTTCAGTGTGCGTGCACCCCGTGCCAGTGTGTGTGAGGTGGTGTGAGGTAAATGAAACTGCGCTTCCGCATCATTCATTTCAGAGGCACACAGGCATGCAGGATTCATGTTTAAGTAGTCTTTTTGCAGTTTAATATTCACAGACAATAGTCTATATCGTGATTTAATTTAAGTGTACTGACCTGCTTTAAATTCATTCATCAAAAAATTTGACACATTCCACGTTATATAGTAAATTCCGTTTTTATGAATGGATTCCGTGATTGCGGAAATTATAGGGCCCTAAGTAACGGTGTTCAAACCGGAGTCGGACACTGATGCAGAGACTCAAGAAGAAGTTACAACTTTTAGAATGCAACTGGGCGTATCTGAATGGTTAGTGGATACATTTATGTTGTTGCTGTGGAGTTGATTCAGCTCATCGACTAGCATGTGCCGTCAAGTTAATCTTTTTGTGCAAATCCAGAGTTTAATTGACCCTTGTTTGTGAAGCAGTCCGGCATAAAATGACGACCTCAACTATGTTGTATGTTCTCGGCGGCAGGGTTTATGTAAAATTTGGGGTTAGTAATGTCACTAACCCTGAAAGAAGCTTGTTGTAGTCCCTACCAGCCATTTGTTGTAGTCCTTAAAAAGCGATTTCTTGTAGACAGCCACCGAACGCCACAAACAAACAGCAGCCACCTTTTACAATTCCTCCTGAACCAAAACAATGAGCTTATGCTGCGTTCATGCCATGTCACCTTAATTACATGATGGCATCCTGTGACGTTCTATCCAGAACTGTTCATGTCTTCAGACTTAGATTTATGCATTTCTATGTTAACACTATCAACGCCGAAATGAATCTGCAGCAGTCAGGTGGTCCAAGTAAGAGCTCTGAAAGTTGTTTATGTTCATTATTATTGTAATGTTATGCACTTCGAGACATGAGGTAATTTAACACTGTCTCTCGTCTTGTGACGCTTTGCAGAATCTGCTGTGCATTCATGTGTTTTGAAGGAGGCGTGGCTTTGGAAAGCGCTGTGAAGAGAGGGTGGGATCTTATGCTTTCAAAGCTAGCTTGCTATTGCTAGCCTCTCCGAAATGGCCTACTCTACCTTTTAAGAGGTTTATTTTAATTTTTTATTTTTACAAAAAAAATTTTTACAAAATAAATGTACTGTTTTAATTGTCTATGATCATTTGTTTTTAGTAATAAATTAAGTGATTCCTTCATTTTATTTTTAAGTCACACTCCAACTGTAATCCACCATAATTCCTAACACTGTATATTGAGACTATCAGAAAAGAGCTGATTTAGTCACAGTAAAACATGTTACGGTAGGTTTGTTTTCCATTTTCAAGCAGGAAACTTTCAGTTTTTTCTCATGTTTGAATGAGCTTCAAACCCGACAGAGAAACTGTCCTCACATGTGCAGACGTGCTTATACACATTTAAAGACTGCTGCCATCGCTCAGAGATGAGAGCTCTGCTCTACTGATCACATACCTCTTATTCCAAGCACACATGAGTGTTCTTCCTGCTGCTCCTGGAATTGAGATGAACTTCAGTGCTGTAGTTCAGTTCTGCCTCATGAGAATAGCAACAAAGTCTAGAATTTCGGCAGATAAATGCCTGATAGCGGAAGCTTTTCAACCTTAGCTACATATATCCCAATGACTCCTCAGGAGCTTTTTCTTCTGACGAAAGGCACTGGTTTAGGATAATAAAAAAGGTAAGGAATAGGGCATAGCTGTCAGGGAGATGGAAAAGAATTTCAGTCACTATTAAAGTGAAAGGGTGTGCACTTATTGGAGAAAGTGTAGATATCAAAATATTAAGTTAACAGATCTCTCTTCCTGTCCTCCACCAAGCATGACTGTTCTGACCCCTTATCTCGTAACATGTTCATTCCTTGAAGATTACATGCAAAGACTGTTTGAAGATTAGTTGCTGTAGTGATATGTAGCTCTATTTGAAAGACTTTAGATTTACCTGCAGAATACCCAAACAACATTTATGATCTGACTGCCAGTTAATTCCAGATAAGCGCCACCTGCTGGAGAATATGAACTTGACACAATATGAGTTTTATAGATGAGCATTCAGGCAGGGTTGGTGGACATAGGCGTTATTTTCTTTTGTTTGTTTTTATTGGAAAATAATGTTTAAGTGGCCCTCCATAAACTAACCATAAAGACCTACAAAGTTTAGATTTAGTCCCATATATGCTCATCTATTCATTAAAACCCTAAAAATATAATTATTTACTCAAATTTTGAAGATGCTTAAGCTGCTCTTTTTCACTTAAAAGCATGTGGATTCCAGGACAAACAAAGTGCAGTGAAAGTAATACATATGACTTGCATACGAGATTTGTGTGGGAAAAAAATAACTAAAATGTAAGCAATTTTTTGCTGAAAAATTTGCCATATCTCATTGGCATGTCTCCACCTTCAAACTTGGCATTGATAATTATATAACAACTATAAAAAGTGCAGAATGAACATTCTACCAAGTGTATTTTGTGTTAAAATGAAAGACCGTCTTACCGGTTTTTAACTAGTTAAGTAAATTGTCCTTCTACAGTATTATAAAAACATCACAAAGTGATTTACTTTACACTTATTACAAGAGCTTAAGGGCTTAAAGGGATAGTTCACCCAAGAATGAGAGTCCATACAATGGGTCAATAGAGTGCTGCAGTGATGACGTATTTTTGTAGGCCAACCTGGAAGTTCTCATCACCCTGGTTCCCTCGACCAAAACCAATAGGATTTTTCTGTTGGGTTTTGGATTATTTCAGAATATT
The DNA here is from genome assembly GCF_024489055.1 of Chanodichthys erythropterus. NCBI lineage: Eukaryota > Metazoa > Chordata > Actinopteri > Cypriniformes > Xenocyprididae > Chanodichthys > Chanodichthys erythropterus. The sequence continues at coordinate 17,362,963 of NC_090241.1, read as the reverse complement.
AGGTCTGTGACTAACAAAAGCTTATGATTCTTACAGTTTGTTCATCATGATAATCTTCACAAATTAACAACATTTATGAATTTCAAAGCATAAATACAATCGGCAGAGGTCAAAAGCTAAACGTAGACTATAAATGAACTACATTATGGTCGCATGACTTCAATCACTAATCACTCTTTCAGTCTTTGTTTTTCCTGAAAGTTTCATAATAGTTTGCAAAGTGTGACACAGTCAGGCTGTGAAAGCGGACTAGTGAGATGAGTCTACCTGTTCAGGGGTCTCATTTATAAAACTGCGTAGGATCCCTACTAAAAGTGTACGTACGCGCAAAAGCTACATTCTGCGTACGCACAAAAAAAAAATAAAGATTTATAAAACCATGCTTACGCCAGAACCGGCGCACAAATCCCTTTATAAATCCCAGTCAGTGAAAGATTGTGCTTATGTGCATCTCCACCCTGTCTCCTCCCCGAAATAACCATATATGGAGCTTACGACGCCTAGTTTTACTATGCATAACCTCATCTGCATATCATTTCCATACACGTTCCCAACCACGTGACACCATGGTTAACACCGTCAAAGGTAGAAGACATTGGAAAATATTAGATATGGACTATAAATGCCATTTGTGCCACACATTATATTGATAAAGATCATCCAATATCCTCTTTATGTTTTAGAATAAATATATCAAAATATCCATAAAAACAAAATAGTATAAAATACTTCAGATAAAGGTTTTAGGATAGAGTTGATTCATTCATTTCCACTGGCCAGATAGTATTTTAATAGTTTTAAACAATTAAAATCAAATTTATGCAGTTTTGCTGATGAGGTGAACATATCTTTTAGGAAGTTTATAGGCTATTTTTAGTGGAAACAGATCGGACTACTTATTTATTGCAGTGTAAATACAATTGTCTGACTCGGCGCGTCACTGACAAAGTATTTTAAAAAGAAAAAATGCAAATCTTACCGTTTTCCTCAAAATATATCCTTCAAATGGTAATTGTTTGAAGATTCTTCACACAACATCAACACCTCCTGCAGCTGTAGTTGTACAGTAAGATATTATCATTGGACTTATTCAAACTTGACAACGGACCGTTCGACCACCGAATCCAGCAGCGTCTTCCATAATATCTAAGTTGAGCATCACTGATCGTCATTCTCGAAAAAATATTTTGTCATAACACCTGCAGTTTAGTTTAAAGAGGAATTATTGTGCTCCCAGCGTTCCTCGCTGTCATTAAAACAGCGTGTCACTGGAAAAGTGATAGAAAGTAGCACATCTACTATCTCAATTCATATCACTTTGTCTCCAGAATGTGCGTACGCACGGCTCAAAGTTTGCTTAAAGGTGCGCACATTCTCCCGTCAAGTTTTTATAGATCTCAACCTTTCCACAGGAACTGGCGTACGCATGCTTCCAGCCCCGTTTTGTGTGTACGCACGCTTTATAAATGAGACCCCAGCTGATGAAGTTTAATGTGCCCAAAAATATCTGTAGTCCCATTTATCCACTTGTTAGCAACCGCTTTTTACAAAACAAGTAAAACCTTACAATAGGGTATTACTGATTTATTTAATATCATAGAATAAAACATGAACATATCTTGAGATTGTTCACAACAGATCTTACTTCAAGCATTAAACCAAAAACCCATTAAAAAAACCCACGACTTCAGGACAATGGAACCGGAAGTGCTAAAATGGCAATTCATTTCTGGGTTTTGGCTTACAAAAATGTCATTCTTGCACTCTATGGGCTTCAATGTTGTTTGGTTCCCAACATTATACAAAATATCTTCTTTTGTACTCCACATAATAAAGTAAATCATACGCCATGACAAGTAACGCCATAAGGGTGAGTAAATGATTAAAGGATTTCTATTTTTGGGTGAACTATCCCTTTAAGTAAGCACGTTGTGATTGTTCATGTATCTTGAAGTTTGCAGGGCTGGAATATACACCCAAGGCTTTCAGTCTAGGTCCTTAAACACTAGGCCACACTACCTCCTAAACTTCTGTATGCACACATTACAGTGTAAAGGTGCGGTCACATTTGTCGTTGTTTGGCAAATTTTTGTGGGTGAAATCCAGTAATTTCAATAGGAATAGTTTCTCATGAGGGCAAAAATTTTGATCACTATGTTGAACAATGAAAAAATGTTTGGTTTGAACTGTGTGAGCAGTGCTTCATACTTCGCTACACTATTGAAAATCAGTGTTGCAGTTGCTTTCAGTTGAAAGTAGTTAAAACTGGTCGCTAAATGTCGCTAGATGACGTCATACTGGTGAGTCCACTGATCTATATTAATATAAATATAGATCAGCGTGCGAATCACGGAATCTAGATAAGGTTTGTCCAAGAAGTTGCTAGATTTGTTGCTAGGCTTTTGGAAAAAAAGGGGGGTGGGGAAGTCTTTAAATTTAGCAACAAAATTGTTAAATTGGCAGCACTGTTGAAAATATTGTGTTCGTAATCACAATTGGGTTTTTGTCAATGCATCCAGGATAATGCTAATTTCTGGGTTTGCAAAAAAAAAAAAAAAAAGTGACTCTGCAGAACTACTAATTTACACTAATAACAGGATCAATACAACATCCTTTTATACAAAAAGTCAATTTTGTTTCTGTCTCCCCATCAGATAAGGTTACCGATATAGAGATGTGGACAGCAGTTGAATTAGATCAACTGCTGTCCACATCTCTATATCAGTAACCATCTAATTAGTGGATGAAACACCTCCAGGAAACCTGCTGAGCCTCCCCATGAGGGAAAGCCCTCCCAGAACCCCTGCCAATTACACGGCTACCTGGTAGCAGGATGCTGCCCTCTACTGTGCAGAGCGGAAACCAGAAAGAGCGAGAGATGCTCGTAGACTTTAATGAGCTCCCATCAGACCTTGCATTCTGCATTACAAAAGCAAAAACACCTCAAACAGCATCACTTGTAATTATGCATCCTCCTCTTAACACCATCAAAGGCTTAATCACCTGGAAAGGTGTTTGTGTGTCAGGAAAAAGCAGGCTGTTTTACTAATTAAGACGGGCAATGCAACCGTGCCGACTAGCCTCTCCCTCTATACTTCTGCTGGAAGAAGGGCTGAGCTTTTCCCCTCCATCGGATAGATGAAAACTGTAAGATGCATGAGTGAGAGAAATGCATTCCTGCTGTGATTATGTAAAGAAGCTGGAGGGAGTTGGATTGCTGTGAAGCTGTAATGGACGCTGTGCGCAGTGACTTTACTGAGCCATCCCCATCCCTCTCCGTTATGAGCAGATTCAGCCTTCTGTTAGTGCTGCAGAGGACAAACGCACAGCTCGAGTTTCAGGCTTCATCACTTCTTGCCTGTTACACCCGCAGCCTTCTATCTATGATGCCTTTTTTACTGCTGTACAGCTGAGCTCTATGCGCAGAACAAATAGCATAACAAAACTAAATGTTGCCATTATCTTTTTGCATGTGATTTTATAATGATTATAAACGTTTGTTTCTTTCGTGCGGTAGACGCTATTTCATGGTCAAGGACAGTCTATACAAAATATTACTAATTGTTTTTTGGGTAACACTTTATTTTAGTTTTACTTTACATGCACTTTCTATAGTAATAACACTAAATTATGCATAAATACTAACCCCAAACCCTAATCCTAGCCATAACCTTATAGTAATTACATGTTGTTAATTAAAGCTGCAGTCCGTAACTTTTTTGGTTAAAATGATCCAAAATCAATTTGAGCAAGTACATAATCAGCCAGTGTTCAAAACTATCTCCTTACCTTAACCCGATTCGCAACGGTAAGCTTGTAATAATGTTTTCTGTGGTACTGGTGGGTCTCTGTGGGAAATTCGAGCAAGCAGCCGTTCGTCTTTGCGTCATTACATCACGTCTGGTGGCGGATCATTTATTGCGTTTTCTCACAGCAGCTGCAATAATTAAGCTTGTCATTTTGATGGCGGATTGTAATCCAGAAAGGTCCAAATGACAGTCATCAGTAACAACTGGAGATTCACCCGTAGTCAAAAGCAAAAGTCTTCGGACTGCGGTGTGGCTACAGAAATTTAAATCTACAGGTAACGCTAATACACACATTCACGCAATGCTGATGTTGTTAACATTACCAATTTGAGAAAAAAGTGTAACGATAATAATAATTTGCATGGTTTGGCGTTATCCAAGCTAAGCGATCGTTAGATTTAATCACTTGTAGCAAATTAGCTCAAAATAAATATGAATAATTAATCATAACTAGTTATAATTAATTATTAATATTTTAATCAGTCAATAAAATTAACTTAATGTAATAAAATTAATATTACAATCAATTAACCTGTTGTTCAATGAACACACAGTGTTAATTGTTTATTAACTAAGAAATGTTCATTTCCAGGTTATGGGAAATAACAATCTTATTCTACTAAAAGCCTGTAGTCAGGACCGACATGAATAGGGACTCCCGTACATGAGCGCAAAACACGGACAACCTTACGTGTGACATGAACAAGACTTTATTAACTAGACTAAACACTTAAACTACTCTAACATTCACACACATACATGCATACAGTTTACCAAGAGAGAGAGAGAGAAAGCAGAGTACAGGAAGCAAGAAGTTACAGCATTGTTGGACATTCAGCAGATCAACAGCCTTGAGCAAACCATCAGTTTAGTTTTAACAGGCCCTTCTTTAAAAGGGGTAAGGATACTCAATGTATCCGATAATGAGACTAAGTTTGATACTTGCATGTCTCTCCAAGTTGAATTAAAACTGTCCTGATGCAATTTGTGGAGGCTCCTGTTGAATCTTTGCTGATATTTTCTTGACGAAAGAGAACCGGCTGGATTCAGAGGATCTTTGGTGAATGGAAGGTCTAGGCCGAGGCCTGGCACAAGCTTGGGGTTCCTTAGAAGCTTCTAGCTTCTTAAAGCATCATCTTGACGTCAGCATTCATCAGTAAAAGAGAAGAAGAGGAGGAAGAGCAGGAAGAGAGGGGGTTCCTTGTGATCAGTGAATATAAGGGGTGAAGATGTCACACCCTCTTGAGGTGTCTGAGCCAATAAGGAGTTCCCCTTTCAGAGGGAAGTTTTACGAGTCTTTGTTCTGTAGCAAGATATTAGCATAAGACACTGGATTGGATGAATGAGAGAATAACCTTCTAGATTCTTATAATACTAATGTGTCACAGAGTTAGTAACATGTGACATAAATTACCAAATAGGAAATGAAAGTTGGAGTCCGTAGATACCAAGCATGCTGCCAATGTGATCTCAGTTAACTATACATTTGCAACTATGGAACATTAATACCAAAATAGTTCAAAAGAGAGAATTAATACATAGAATAAAGCCTATAAAAGGAAAGTCATGAGATGGGAAACTTGGATACATGTTTATACATTTCCCAAGTGGTTATATAGAGAATACATAGGATTAAGAGAGTTTATTTGTCCTTCTCAGGAAGAATGAGTCACTAGTCTCTCCAGAATTCTTCTGGATCATAAAAGTACCATATAACTGTAACAGGACACCTAGGTTGGCCTGTGTGCTAGCAACATTGGGATGCTGGTTACAGTTTTAGGGGGATGAGTTCAGAGAACTTTGATAGGGAGAGTGAGTTTATGGGTAATTCATTAAATACAATGAATAATTGTGTGGCTGATTGGTCCAGACGTTACACACTATTGGCAGCGCGATTTATTGTAATGCTTTTTTTCTCAGTTGGTCAGAACAAAAGTGGCAGACACTTGACACAGACACAGATGACACTTCCTGTTGAAACTTCTTATTTTGGTCATACTTCCAAGATGTAGAATCTGTGATTCCGTAGTACAGTATCCACACCGATGTGGTGACTGACAGCAAACATTAGATTCATCCACGCTGAAGAGCCGTGCCGACGCACAACCCACGTAAAGATGGTAATTCAGCAAATAACTGTAATTGCAAGTTTCAAACAGAGATGGCAACAAAGAGGCAAAACTTACAGACTGCAGATTTAATATTACTCTGTACTTGTATTGTAAAATTATAATTATATCAAAAGTGTGTGGACGAGTGCTCTCTCGCACCCTCAATGCACTTGCATATTGTAAAACACATTTTTTTTCACTTGTTTAATATACATTTATATATTTATTTATTTTAAACAGTTGTACATATGTAATACATAGAAGTATAGTAATTATAGTATACATAATTATACACTACAGTTTTAAAGTTGGTAAGATTTTTTTTTTATGTTTAAAGCCTTTGATCAAAAATACAATAAAACAGTAATATTGCAAAATGTTAGTAAAATCTAAAATAGTTGTTCTAAAATAATTGTTAATCTATTTTAAAATGTAATTTATTCCTGTAATGGAAAAGCTGCATTTTTAGCAGCCATTACTCTAGTCTTCAATGTCACATGAGGATGTGTTAGGGGAACATTTTAGTTTTGGTGTTTTGTGTCCATCACAGTGTGGACGGCTTTGTTGATTGAAGGGAGTGTGCTAGTTTGGTCATGTAGATGGGATTTCAGGCTGAGTGTGGTTAGGGTCCTCAGCGGTGGATGCTTTAGAGCAGTACGGCTGATGCATAGAGGCTTGTTAAGACTTGATCAATATTTTAAGTGGCTTATTTTATGCGCTGGTAGGCGTGCACTGTTGAAGACTGATGAGTCTATTAGCAAACTGAGTTTTGTGTAATTGCTGTGTGGAAAATGAGCGTATGATACAGTGCGATGACTGGGGAAAGATTTCATTATTTTTCATCATAGTTTCGCAGGATTGCTGATTTCCATTATTAGCACATGAAGCGTAAAATTCCACTGTTATTTAGTTTATTTACACTTCAGAAGATATGCTGTTTTAATTTTAATCTATTAAAATAGGAATATTATAAAGGTTAGTCCACCCAAAAATGAGTTCTGTCATCATTCACTCACTCTCCTGTCATTCCAAACTTGTTTGACTTTCTTCTGTGGAATGCAAAATTAAGGAATGTTAGGAACCAAACAGTTTTGGTTACAGCAGCAAATACATTGTAAGTCAAATACATCAGCAAATACATTGTAAGTCATTGGGAACTGATACTTTTTGGTTACCAACATTCTTCAAAATGTCTTGTGTGTTCCACAGAAGAAGAAAAATACAGGTTTGGAACAAAATGTGTAAATGTTGACAATTTTCATTTTCGGGTGAACCAACCCTTTAACTATTTTAAATTATTAACTAAATATTAAATTATTTTAATTAATTTTACTTTTTTGTTCTCTTGGCACAGTGATGCATCAGATGGTAATGCAGTGTTTTTTTTTTTTTTTTTTTTTTAGGAAAATGGTATTGTAAATGGAACTGTACTGTTTGGTGTTTTCATCCTGAACCCTCTTGGCTCCATGTGAACCACAAGAGAATTCTTGTTTTGTTGTTGAGTGTCGGTCCCTTATGAGACTGGTGTCTTTTGAAAGCACCTCCAGGGCACTGAAGAATTGTGAGCAGTGCTCACTTTATATGGTAGAGGGCGTCCAGCTCAGACCACACAGCCTTTAACAGTTTGGTCAGAAAGGAACAGACTGATAGGCTAAAATATAGAACCTTGAATCTCATTGGTGACACACCGTCCTTCACTTGGGACACACATTGAGCTTCAGGAACAAAGAGCCTCCCTTCTAGGGAGGGGTGGACACCCTGGAGACCTCATGCAGGTGCAGGGAGAGGAATGGACAGGAACGGAGGTCTTCAGTGTGGGTCCATGGGTCCAGGTAGTCATGTCGGGTCAGAGGCCGTGGGCGGCCATGGCAGATCAGGGGCAGTAGGCGGCCATGGCGACGTCAGAACCCAGCCCAGGATTTCCCCACACACATGCCCCCCCACCCCCAAAAAATTTTCTTGGGGAAGTCCCAGGTGGTAAGATGGGACTTGTGGGCAGGAACTGGAAGGCAGGCTGCAGTGGGCTCTTCGGCGGCTGGAGCGGGCTCGGCAGCAGCTGGAGCGGGATTGGCAAAGGTTGGGGCTGCTAGTTCAGCCCAAAAGTCTATTAGCCATCCCGCCTCTGAAGGTGGTTCTTGGACGGCTGAAGCGAGCTCGGCGAAGACTGGAGCAGGCTCGAGGAGGGCTGGTCTCTTTGCCCGTCTGGACCTCTTGTTGGCCCTTCTTTTGGACGGCTTGGGCGTTGTATTAGGCTGGAGCCCTGGTGCACACCCACTGGAGCGATAGGTGGAGGAAATTGGTGGCTGGTGAGCTGGCCAGGCCACCGTTGCCTCTGAGGGAGCTGGATGAGGAAAGTACGATCACCTATGAACCTCTTAAATTTCAAATTTGGAACCACTGAAGGACAGAACCAGATTAATAGAATCGACTAAGGAATAGCGACACTCATCCAGACCCCACAGAAAGCAAGAATTTAAAATTGCATCTGGCCAACTCACCTGAGAAGACAAATCCTCCACATATTGTTCCAGCGGGCGGCCGTCCTGCCGAATCATCCACAGACTATCTTCTACGGAGAGTCTGGGCTGGCGTTTTGTGGAAGGCACTGGGACTAGCAATATACCCATATTGAACTGTGGATATCCAATGGTTTGGTCAGTCCTTCTGTTACGGTTGGCTGTTGTAGAGATGAGACATTCAAGAAAATACACAATTAAGAGTATTTATTTACAACGAAGGAGAATTACACACAATGGTTAACTAACAATAGGACAGACAAGGAGTGAAGGGAGTGAGTCCATTATATAGGGAGTGCAGATGAACAGGAACAGGTCCAGGTAATCCGTGATGATGGGGAGATGACGAGGAAGTGAGTGCAGGTGTGGAGACAGGAGGATCTTGGGAAATGGAGTTCAGGAGACAGGGGAACTGTGACAGGTTGCAGATTTGCTCGGGTATTATTCAGAATATAAAGAGTAATTACAACATTATTACTTTATACTATATATTTTGTCATGTGTATATTACTTTAGACCATTTTTTGCCCCGTTTTCTTTAAGCAACTGAGCTGCAAATTTTTTGACAATATAAATGTACAATTACTTTTCATGCCAGTAAAGTACATTTAAACTGAAAACTTAGCGTTTTTATGGTGCAGAATTCTCCTGACGTCTTAATACCAGCAGTGAAGTTATTGTGCTTGAGTGTGTGTGTACATAAAGCAAAACACGCTCTGCTGCTGAAACGGCTTGCTTTGTTTTCTCTTCGCGCTCCATTATTCAGGCCTTTCATCCTGCTGCTGTTTTCTGCCACCTAAATCAACAGGTGGCTGAAGAGCCTGTTGGGAACTTTACTGATCTTTAGCTGCCCCAGATTTATAGGCTGAAGTATCTCTCTCTCTTTTTCTCTAACAAGTTTTCCAACTACTTGCATTTAATGGATGGATGGGTTTGCGTAGTCTTGTTCTTATGTGCTTGTTGTCCTTTGGAATTACCAGTACTTTGGAATTGTAGTCAGTTCTCCATAAAATAAAACTTTGATCATCTTGCTTATAGAAGTAGTTTAAAATAGAAAAAAAAATAAATAAATAAAAAAATACACACTGTATCTTTAATGGCATGTTTATTACAATCTAAGGTCAGATGAACTCAATTTATTTCTAAATGTCAGGCATAACATGGCATAATGAGATGTTTGAGATGCATTTTTTAAATGTGTACAATGATGAACTGAACAAAGATACATTCTTTTTTCCTGCAGAGCGCACCATGGCCAGACACGAGGTGCGAGAAGTGGAGCAGAGACAGACACGGGACAGCCTGCGGGAGTCTCCAGCATTGCCTGAGATTGAGGATCTGGTCATCATCTATAACCGTGTGCCCAAGACTGCTAGCACATCCTTCACCAACATCGCATATGACCTGTGTGGAAAGAACCGCTTCCATGTTCTCCACATCAACACCACCAAGAACAATCCGGTCATGTCCCTGCAGGACCAGGTAACATGTCCATTACATCAGCTCGCATTACATCAAAATTATAGCCATTTCTTTAAATACTATGATGAGGTCATTTAACATTTTAATCCAATTTTGTGTGCAAAATTCTTTCCCGTTTTAAGCCCATAACAGGGTTTGGTTCATTTAAAATGTACTATATGTGAGACCACTCTAAATGTCATGAAATATTGCGATTTATTCATTACACTGGAAATGGAAGCTCTAGTCAGAACATTGCTTTGTTGGATACAGTGATCAAAAATACAGTAAAAACAATAATATTGTGAAATATAAGTACAATTTAAAATAACTGCTTACTATTTTAATATATAGAAAGTCTATAATTAAGTCTTCAGTGTCACATGACCCTTCAGAAATCATTCTAATATGTTGAATTTGTGCTCAAGAAACTTTTCTTATTATCAATGTTGAAAACAGTTGCTCTGCTTTTCTTTTGTGTAAATTATTATTATTAGGGGCCAAGCACCTGTTGTATCTGTTGGCGTTCTTTTCATTTTCTTCTTCTTCTTCTTCTTCTTCTTCTTCTTCTTCTTCTTCTTCTTCTTCTTCTTCTTCTTCTTCTTCTTCTTCTTCTTCTTCTTCCGCTCTTGAAGTCTATGGCAGCCCATAGAACCGCTTACGGGAAAGTTGTGAAATTTGGCACATAGTTAGAGGACAGTCTAACCTATGTCCATAGCAAATTTAGAGTCTCTAACTCAATTCCTCTAGCGCCACCAGCTGTCCAAACTTGCACTTATGTTTATGCTAATAACTTTTGAATCATAAGGGCTAGAAACAAAATTTTTCCTCTGATTCCTTGGGTCAAGACGATTCGAGAGCACCCTATGACGTCATTTTCCATCAGGAAAATTTTTCCTGCATTTTGAATTTTCTGAAAAACCTACTTTTTCGAACTCCTCCTAGGCTGTTACTCCGATTTTCAAGAAAATTTAACCACATCATCTTCAGACCATGCCAACAAAAATTTATGGAATTCAAGTCGATTCCTCAAACCGTTAAATAGACTTAAGGCGCCACCTTGTGGTAAAAAAGTTATAACAAAATTTACGAAAATGCTAATAACTTTTGATTATATTTACCGATTGTAATATAACTTGTCTCATTAGATTCCTTTGGTCATGCTGAGAACATAGATATCAAATTTGCCATAGTCAACTGAACTTCCTGTCCGCCATATTGTTTTCTTTAAAAACCTACTTTTTCGAACTCCTCCTAGACCGTTGCTCTGATTTTCACCAAAATTGAACCGTATCATCTTCAGACCATGCCGACAAAAAGTTATGGATTTCAAGTTGGTACGTCTAACCTTTTTCGTATACTGGAGCAAAGAATTTGAGGCATGATGCAAAAACGACTCTTGAAGCTGTATCTCTGCAATGCTTTGACATATTTACACCAAAATTTGCAAGTGTCATTGTCACCTCACTCTGACTATACCACATTAATTTGGTCACAGCGCCACCTATTGGTCGAAAGTGATGAACCAGTAAATCCGCATTGTTTATCATTTTTCAGCTCTTTTGCCTAAAATTATCTTAATAGGTCTTTAATTTCTCCCTGTTGCATTTGGTCTGATGCGTACAGCCATGTTGGCTGGCTTCTTGTGCAGTTTTTGTGCTTGGCCCCGTAATTGCTGCTTGCAGCTATATTATTTATTTATTTATTTTTTTTTCCAGGATTCTTTGATGAATAGAAAGTTTAAAACAGCAGCATATTAATATTATTTATTAGGGGTCTAGCGATCATGTCACAATTATATACATATTACAATACTGAACTCACGATACGATATTATCACGATACTCCAAGTGCTGGTAACCCAATGCACAGGACAATGGTGTCATTTTAAATGGATACATTTAAAATAATGTAGGTCACTTTTTACTGGTAAAATAAGTCATTTGGCATTATCATTGCATTAATATACATTATATTCAACATTATATATAGTAGTAGTAGTAGTAGTAGTGACACTAAAATGCTGTAAACTTGAATTTTTTCTCACACAGTGATTTTAATACACACAATAAATTTTGTCACTATCCACTATACATATTGTTGCATTTTTGTATTGCGATATATTGTGACACCCCTATTATTTATATTATTTAAGCAATGAAAAATCTTTGCTGTCACTTTTAATCAAGTATTAATTTCTTTAAAACAAATCTTACAGACATCCAACTTTTGAACGGTAGTGTCAGTTAACAAAAAGTAAGCTATTTAATAGTTAAAAAAAAAAAAAAGTAATATATTTTAAGTATACTCACAGGTGATCAGAGTTTTAAAATATGCCATTCATTCTTAAATATGCTTACACAAGATGATTATTAAATAGCCAGACAGCATCTATGAATATGCCAGCTGTTAGGCACATTTTACAGACACTCACAAGAAACCTATTGTGCAGTTTGGACTGAATGCAGATGTATAGGGCGCTTGTACTTATGAGATTGTGATGGTCTTTTGCTCAATTCTCAGGTGATGTCAGCGCAGCGGCCCTGTGTTTCTGTCACACACTGCCTCTAACAAGCCGTCTCATCTCTGGCTACACCTTCATTATTCATTGCCTACTGTCAATATCCACACTGCTGCTGTGCCTTTGTGTGACAAGCAGCGTTGAACAAGCTGAACCTAGAGATAAAAAGAAGAACAAGGGGGTAAAAAAGAATGAAGCGCAGATTTTGTTGACAGCAGCAAAGAAATGCAATTCTCTATTCATCATATGTATTGTTAGGCTATATAGAGGAACGTGTTGTCAGCTAACGGAAATCAATCTCAGGTTTTGACAAATGCAGCTGTTTTATTTGCAGTGTTGAAAGCGTTACCTTCAACAAAAAGCGTTCCTGCATCATTTTGACTTCACACGTTAACATTATTCAACTCAGCGTGTGGCTGTGTCGAACTGCGATCATGAGCATACGTTTGCATTTGTATTCACGTCATTGGTATCCGCAAAAAAAAAATGCCTTGGAGCAGAGGGAGGGAAGGTGTTATTTGTGAGCGAATCTGCCAAGGTAATATCCAGTCTAGCTTTCAATAAAGCCTGTCGACGATGCAGGTGGTACAACCTTTCCCCTCCCGGGGGAGTATAGCTGTGGGACTGTGGGGAAGATGTTTGGAGAAAACATTGCTGAAATGTGTTTGTGTCAGGTTTGTATTAAGTAGTCACTTGGCTGGTTTGTTCAGCAGCCTGTGACAGATGCGGTACGTCAGTGCGAGATTGTTATTTGAGATTTGGGTATCGTTGATGCTTGAATGATGGGGGCATATCACACATGCATTAAAATAAATTTAGTGGTTTATAAACTGTGCACAGGGACAAATTGAATGTGTTATCTTGTGCTTACAGATGAGGTTTGTAAGGAACGTGACGTCCTGGCGAGAAATGAAGCCAGGTTTCTACCATGGCCATGTCGCCTACTTGGACTTCACGAAGTGAGTTTTTGCTATATTAATATAAAACTATAATAACAATCACTGTAAGTAATTTCCTTATCAAAATATTAAATTCATTGTTGTCTGTTCCAAAAAAAAAAAAAAAAAAAGATGCCCATCAGACAGCTACATAATTGATGTGAGAAGATACATTTAGGTGCTTCTGCCCTCTAGTGGTTACAAATGGAACAAGCCTTTATTTTGGAACAGACTGAAACCGCACTGAATATTCTATTTTATATTTATTTGCGCACATTTGTGGAGCTTGTTTTGCTGTCATGAAAGGAAAAGGAACATATATCAAGTAGTTAAAGGATTAGTCCACTTTCAAATAAAATTTCCTGATAATTTACTCACCCCCATGTCATCCAAGATGTTCATGTCTTTCTTTCTTCAGTTGAAAAGAAATTAAGGTTTTTGATGAAAATATTTCAGGATTATTCTCCTTATAATGGACTTCTATGGTCTCCAAATGGTTGAAGGTCAAAATTACAGTTTCAGTGCAGCTTCAAAGCTCGTCTGGTATCTTTAAACGATACCTGACGAGGAAAAAGGGTCTTATTTAGCGAAACGATCAGTCATTTTCTACGCTGCTGCCAGTTCCGTTTTAGAATAGGGAAGGCGTAGGACATACAGCGTAAGCTTTTTGAAGAATAAGGAAAGCGGAAGCACTTGCAAGGCGATCATTTGTGTTTATAAAGCATTATACATTTGTATTTTTTTTTTTTTTTTTTTTTAAGAAAAGACTTAGACTAGTCTTAAAAGTTAAGACTTTTTCTTGAAGAGTGGTCCTAATTTTTTAAAGTCTGTTACATGAAAAGGTAAATTGGTGTAATTTGAATTGGAAAAATAACATTGATTACCTCTTGGTTAACTTCAAGTTGGTCAAATTAGTTCTTAAGACACAGTCTTAATATATTGACTAAATTTATGCAACTGGTCCCTGGTATCATTTAATGGTGCCCTAGAATTAAAAATTGAATTTACATTGGCATAAATGAATAACAAGAGTTCAGTACATGGAAATTACATACATTGAGTCTCAAACACCATTGTTTCCCCCTACTTGTGTAAATCTCATTTGTTTAAAAGACCTCCGAAGAACAGGCGAATATCAACATAATACCGACTGTTACGTAACAGTCGGGGTCATTAATATGTACGCCCCCAATATTTGCATATGCCAGCCCATGTTCAAGGCATTACACAAGGGCAGGATGTCTGGATGTGCACAGCTGAATGAACAGACTAGGTAAGCAAGCAAGGATAATAGCGAAAAATAGCAGATGGAGCAATAATAACTGACATGACCCATGATATTTTTAATGATATTTGTAAATTGTCTTTCTAAATGTTTCGTTAGCATGTTGCTAATGTACTGTTAAATGTGGTTAAAGTTACCATCGTTTCTTACTGTATTCACGTACAAGGCTGTCATTATTTTCTTTTTTAAACACTTGCAGTCTGTATAATTCATAAACACAACTTCATTCTTTATAAATCTCTCCAACAGTGTGTAATGTTAGCTTTAGCCATGGAGCACTATCAAACTCATTCAGAATCAAATATAAACATCCAAATAAATACCATACTTGCTCGATTAGACATGTTGCATGACGAACAAATTGTAAAGATCCATTTTGTAGGTTATATTAGCTGTGTAAACTTTTTTTTATGCTGGGCGGGGAGCATGAGAATTTAAAGGGGCCGCAGCCTGAATCGGCGCATAATTAATGATGCCCCAAAATAGGTAGTTAAAAAAATGAATTAAAAAAAATCTATGGGGTATTTTGAGCTGAAACTTCAGACACATTCAGGGGACACCTTAGACTTATATTACATCTTTTGAAAACACGTTCTACAGCCCTTTGAAGCTGCACTAAAACTAATTTTCACCTTCAACCGTTTGGAGAGACTATAAGGAGAATATTCCTGGAATGTTTTCATCAAATGTTTTCATGTCTTTCTTTCTTCGACTGAAGAAAGAAAGACATGAACATCTTGGATGACATGAGGGTGGAGCCCGATCACAAGAAAATGCGTATCAATACGAGTTTGTAATCTCGTAGAATATATACGCCAAAATGAGTTTTGGCGTGCTTATGGTACGCAGTTTTTCGCGTGCATATGATACGCACTTTATGGCGTATTATACGTACGAACCCCCCACCCCCATCCTAACCAAGAGCGTGTCATATACACACCATAAAGTGCGTATCATATGCACGCGAAAAACTGCGTACCATAAGCACGCCAAAACTCATTTTGACATATATATTCTACGAGATTACAAACTCGTACTATTGATACGCATTCTCATGTGATCGAACTTGGAGGGTGAGTAAATTATCAGGAAATTTTTATTCAGAAGAGAGCTAATCCTTTAAGAAATTCTTAAATTCATATTATTATTTATTTATTTATTTATTTTTCACTGCTGGTTGAACTGGTTGGAAAATGCATTTATCTTTAAAGATTTGAAGTCTTTAATTTATTATTTTAGTTTATTTTGCACACATTCGTGGAGTTTATTTGGTGTAACCTCAATTAATTGAATTGAATTTTATTTTATTGAGCACACATCTATGGAGTTGTCATCAAACAATTTAAAATGTTTAAGAAATTCAACTTTTCACTCAGATTTTGTTTTATTAACAAAATTAGTATTTAAAAAAAAAAAAAAAAAAAAATAACAATAATAATATTTTTTTCCAAATAGGTTTGGTATCAAGGGGAAGCCGGTTTACATCAACATTGTACGGGACCCTATCGAGAGGTTGGTGTCTTACTACTATTTTCTCCGATTTGGAGATGATTATCGGCCAGGTCTCAGACGGAGAAAGCAGGGGGACAAAAAGGTATTGTATTTGAATGTTTTCGTCTTACAATATTTGATAATGCCTCCATTATGAAAAGTTTCATGTTCTCACCATATGAATGCTGAGATGCAATGTGTGTGCCTGTGTTTCAGACGTTTGATGAGTGTGTATCGTCAGGAGGTTCTGATTGCACTCCTGAGAAGCTTTGGTTACAGATCCCATTCTTCTGTGGCCATTACTCGGAGTGCTGGTGGGTAATATGAGCAGTCTGTTACTCTGTCATTTAACTGTCTTTCTCATTAGATAAATTGATTGAATCACCTTTTACTGATTTGTTCTCGAAACTATGTAGGAGCTGGAAATGATGTTGTTTGTCGTTGTATGCAGGAATGTTGGCAGTAGGTGGGCTCTTGAGCAGGCCAAGTATAATTTGGTGAATGAATATCTGCTTGTGGGTGTGACTGAGGAGCTGGAAGATTTTATCATGATGCTTGAGGCAGCGCTGCCACGTTTCTTCAGAGGAGCAACTGAGCTCTACCGCACAGGTACTTGGCCCTTGTCTAAGGATTAAAAGAATAGGTCAACCAAAAATAACAATTCTGCTCTTTTCTCTACTACTACATGTTTTCATTCCAAACCTGACTTTCTTCAATGTAATACAAATGGTGAATATGATATCTTTGTGAGAGGAACAGCCAGAAGTTCACATGGCACATTAAAATGTCTCCTTTTGTGTTCCGTGAAAGAATGAAATTCATAAGGGCCCTATACTTTAAGTGTTGCTGCCTACATTATTTAAGCAGTGGGAAAACTCAGGATTTCCTTTGAACCAATACTTTGAGTTGTGGGCATGTCAATTATGTACAAATGGTTTTTTTTTTTTGTTTTTGTTTTTTTTACACCGGCACTAAAAAGCTTTCCGTTTATGTTAGGAAATGAAAATATTGAAATGTGAAATTGCTTAACATAATTTTTTTTTCTCAACCAAAATCACTTTAACATGCATCACATTGTAATTATGATTTTTGAACTCATATTTAACTTGAAGTTCAATATATTATCTATTAAAAGGCCCCTCATGTGTTAAAGTCTTATTCAAATATTTAGCATTGAATGATTTTTTTTTTTTAAATGATACTAACCAGTTGGACCTCCTGAGTGACCTGCATTTTATCATGTCTTTGACTTAAATTGCAGGTAAGAAATCTCACTTGAGGAAAACAAGCGAGAAGAAACCTCCTACTAAAGAGTCCATCTCAAAGCTGCAACAGTCCAACATATGGAAGATGGAGAACGAGTTCTATGAGTTTGCGCTGGAACAGTTTCAGTTTGTGCGTGCTCACAGCGTCAGGGAAAAAGATGGAGAGCTTTACCTGCTGGCTCAGAACTTCTTTTACGAGAAAATCTATCCAAAAGTAAACTAGAGTATACATTAGCATGGTCCAAGTGTCGTTTGGCCTGTTCATGTAATGTTCTGTCACTTTCACTGGGAAGAGAAGAAGAGGACATCTAGAATGTGGACAAAATGCCTGGAGGTCCTAGACTAGAGGGCTTGGGGGTATTAGAGCGTGTTTTTTGTTTTTGTTTGTTTTTTCTTTTCTTTTTGAGAAAGACTTTACACAATGATCAAGACGCGCGGTATCAAGCCACTTTGAGCCCAGTATCTTTTTATGGACTTTCACAGCAGTGAAAAAACTTGTGACATAAACATCAAATTATCACATAATTCATCATGCCTTCCAAAAGAAAATGACAGAAGCTTTTTGGCCATCAGTCATTGTTGAGAAATATGGATTTTGAACAGGGTTAAAAGGGTACTTTTTGTACCAGACATTTGGTACATTAGGAGCACCTTCTTATTTTACTACTAACTGTGGTTTTGTGAATTCTTAACACTTTCTTGCATTGTGTACATTGATTTTTAATAGAATGCCATAAACAGTGTTTACAGACTTTAGTAAAGGTATTGTAGCCAGAGGTTAGAAAGTGGTAAAACAGATTTCATATCTGTACAAATTGTATTTACATGTATATTTTATGTAATTGGACCAAATGGTTGTAAGTAATTCAAAGCTGTAGAGTTTAAAATGAGTTATTTAGAAAATAGACACTTTTGAGAATTCCACTGGTGCTTGCTTTTTTTTTTTATTGCTTATTTTTTCCATCACAAGTTCACAACTCCTGAAGACTCTAAAATAATGAAATGGAGGTTACACTGATCACTAAGACTTTTGAATTGAAGACCATGACTGCTACTGTATGAGGGCCTGATTAGTCCAGAACAGGTTCCTTGAGTCTTAACTACTGGTATCATCTTGTAGCGCAGTATTGGCTTAAGGTAATGTGGTCTCAACAGATTTCCGCCCTCTCAGAAGTCCTAATTATAGTGTGTTCTACCACAGTAAAAATGAATGAAAGAAAGAAAGGCTCAAACCAACATTAGTTGTACACTCAATAGTGCCTTCATGAATCATTCATTCCACCCTGGTTCCAGAAGTTGTTAGGATTATTCAAACAATGTCTGTATTTTAAACTTTTAAAGCTGCCAGCTTTCCTTTTATATTTGGGTTGTTTCCTTTATCTTTTGTTACTTTTTTTTTTTTTTTTTTTTTTTGTATCACTTGTCTCAAAGCATTTCAAATAAACTACTGTCTGTGAGACCATGTTGTTTTCATGATGCTTAGTTTCTCTTACAAATAAAATTCGTTCCAGAGGTTTTAAACGGGACTTTTTTTATGACTGTTAATGTGTTAAATTAAGTCATCAGTTAAATGTTAAACATACTAAAGTTTTACTGATTTATTAAATATATTGATCCTGTTAATTGATCATATGTGTGTCAAGTGTTTCTTAATTCAATTTTTGTTGAAACTGATTCTGATTAATAGAAATTTCAAAAGAACAGCATTCAGAACAGAACAGAAATCTTTTGTAACAATTTAAACGTCCTGCCTGTCACTTATGATGAAATTAATATATCCCTGCTGAACAAAAGTATTCACAAAAAAAAAAAAATCTTGCTAAGCCCGAACTTTTGAATGATGTTTGTTCTAATATATAAAAAAAATTTTAAATTTTAATTTAAGAGTTTTTATTATTATTATTAATATTATATTGAAATATTATTTTCTTAACATAATTAATACACAAATGCCCACTTTGTATTTTCAAGTCCCGTCCTACATTTTATATTCTTATAGGATAATGTATTTCACTGAAATATGTCACGTTACAGAAAATGGGTTATGAGCACCATTGCACATTGACTTTGCATGTTATTGATGTAATCATGCTATCATAGAAGTGTAAAAGTAGCTGCACTATGTTAAATAAGTAATGGACATTTCTTATTATCTGTTGCTCAAGCTCAGTTTTACAGTTTTACCATTAAGCAAGGGCAGGCTGTCATGGTGACTAGGAAAAATAACCTAATTCGGAAGTGGTACGGACTAAAAGTGGGAGGAGAGTGAGCGTTTCCGATGTAAACCGTGCATAACGAACAGCCTTCATCTCCAGACAGACAGACAGCAGCACACATCTGCTTCACAAATGAGGACTCAATTAACTTTTTTTTTTTTTTTTTTTTTTTTCTTTTGCTGCAGGCGAAACAAAGCATTGTTTCATTAGGCAGATGAATACAGGCTGATAATTACTCCACAATTAAAAAGAGCCTGTACCATGTATTGATTTGCAAGGGAGAAGGTTAATTAGTGTTCTGTTGATGTAGGGTTGCTATCATTTGTTTGTTTCCATGTCATTGAGTTTCCTAGCATGAAACATGATTTTTATCTGAGTTATTATTTGTTTAGAATATATTTAAGTTTAATGACCTTATCTCTTGAAGGATTACTGATGGGTAAATTATCAAACACAGGGTTATAACATTCTGGCAGGCTAAAAGTTCAGATGTGACTAGCTGCGACATTGGCATGGTATTTGAGATAAAGATAACAAAAAAGATATATTAACTTCAATAACTGTATTGTTAGTAGCATGGTAGCATCTACAAATTTAAAATTTTTTCTTAATTATGAGGATTTTTCTGGTCTTTTCCCAGACCTGCTAACTTTTGCTGTTTGCAAATGAATTTTAAAAATAGATGCAATAATAATAATAAAAACTAATTGATTATATGATATTAAAATAAATACTTTTGTCTTAATTTTTGTCTTAATTTTTTGAGTTTGACTTGCCCATGTTATCAACCCTGTTTCCAACATATTTTCTGCATATTTAAAATAATAATACAAATAATTGTCAAAACATTATCACCCTTATGTCACAGAACTAGCCAACACCACAACACCAGATCCTATCACTCCACCCACACAATTTCAAAAACCGGAATTCTAATCGCACACACCTGCAAGCACTTATCATGGAAACCATATAAATCAGCACTCCACTAGCACTCATTGTCAGGTCTCGTCAATGACGCGTTGCATTGCTACCCAACTTCTCACCTTCTTGGACTGTTTCCAGTGAAATGTATTCCCTGAGTCTCATCTTTTTTGGTGTGACCAGACCAGACCAGTGAACATTATGGAGAGCTTAACTTTACAAGTTCTGTCAAGGATGCTCAGCTCTAGCCCTGCGATTTAGGACCCTCGCTGAAGTGTGTGGCTGGAATGAAACTGCTTTGCTCACCGCTTATCGTCGAGGGTTATCACCATCCATTCGTGCTCAAATGGTCATCTACAATGATAGCGTTGGACTGGAGAGTTTCACTTCCCAATACGTACGGACCGCTCAGCGTCTCACTGCAGTTGAACTGAATGCTGCACCACTGCATCCCGCACAACATCAGCTGCATCCCCTCCAGCACCAGTTCACGAACCCATGCAAGTGGATTCATATCACCTCACTCGTATGGAACGCTAAAGACGCATTAATATACCTCTATGTCTCTATTGTGGAGCTGATGGCCATCTCATGAGTGTCCAGTATGGCCCCCTCACTCAGCGGTGAGCATTGTAACCATTAATTCTGAATTTTCTCCTCTGAATCGTACCAAGATTACTCAATACAATGCTGGCCAGAGGTATCATCACCCATTGCACTCTGACCGTTACTCTACAAATTGTTAATGGTGCTGGTCTTGTTCATGGTGCTGGAGGGTTCTACAGCAGAAGTCATCCTGGGATACCCGTGGATGGAACAACATCAACCCATCATCTCCTGGGCCAATGGGGACATCATACTATGGAGTGACCTTTTTTTTTTTTTCAGACCTGCCTCCATAATGTGCCAGCTCTAGTTATCTCTCCACAGAGTCAAAAATCCATCACTGTGAACTCTACATCCATCGAGAACCCAGAATCCCAGCAGGAGGTTGAAATTCCCCACAAATAGCAGGCATTCCATAATGTCTTTAACAAGCAGCTTGCCACAAAACTTCCACCACTCCAGCCATGGGACTGCGCTATTGAACTGCTGCCTGTGACGTTTCTACCTAAAGAAAGGATCTATCCTCTGATTATCCTGGAGCAAAATGCCATATATCGAGGAAATACTGAGGGCTTCATCCACCCATCTACTTCCCCTGCTGCATCCAGCTTCTTTGTAGCCAAAAAGGATGGAGGCGTGTATTGATTATCGAGATTTGTACTTCTAGACAATGAAGTATCTATCTTCTTCCCTTGGTCGCAACAGCCCTGGAACACATACGAGGTGCTCGCATTTTCTCCAAGTTGGACCTGTGAAGTGCATACAACCTCATCCAGATATGTGAGGGTGATGAATGGAAGACTGCATTCATCACTCCTGCGGGCCACTATAAATATCTGGTTATGCCATATGGCCTGTCCAATTCACCCTCCGTATTTCAGGACTTCAGGAATGAGGTGCTCCAGGAGTGGCTCCATCGATTTGTCATTGTGTATATTGACAACATTTCAATCTACTCCTGGACCTGACCGCTGCCAGCACGTTATGCAAAAACTGAGAGTACCATCTATACCTCAAATTGGAAAAATGTGAGTTCCATAAGTCTACCATCTCATTCCTGGGATATGTCATCAACGAAAAAGGTATTGAAAATGGACCAGGGAAAGACTGGCCAGTCCCAACCACCGTTAAAGAACTTCAAAGATTCCTCTGCTTTGCAAACTTCTATCGTTGATTCATTGCCAACTACAGCAAAATTGCCTCTCCTCTCACATCACTGCTCAAGAACTGGCCTTAGTCTCTATCCTGGGATCCATCTGCTACAGGAGCCTTCCAACATCTCAGGGATGCCTTATGCACTGCCCCAATCTTAGTCCATCCTGACCCCGAACTACGTTTCATTGTCGAAATGGATGCCTCAACCGCGGGAGTGCTATCCCATCGGCTGAAGAATCTGCCTAAACTCTATCCATGTGCCTTTTTCTCCAGGAAACAGTCCCCTGTGGAGCCGAACTATGATATTGGCAATCGTGAACTGTTGGCAATTTAATTAGCTCTTGAAGAATGGAGACACTGGCTGGAGGGAGCTGAACATCCATTCGAAGTGATAACAGACCACCGAAATCTGGAATGTCTTCGTGAAGCTCGCCGACTCAACCTCAGACAAGCACGATGGGCTCTATTTTCACAGATTAACTTCAAGGTCCCATTCAATGGTCTCTGGAGGACCAAATCAATTAAGCCATCCAAACTGAACCTTCGCCGGGAGGTCCTGAGGGGAGATCTTATATACCAACTACCCTGCACATCCCCCTCATGCACTCCTCCGTCAATGCTCATTTACCTTAAGGTAAATTGGTACCATTATCCATTCCCAGACAACCGTGGTCTCAAATAGAAGTCGATTTTATGACTGACCTAACACCATCAGACTGCCATACCTGTGTACTCATCGTTGTGGACAGATTCTCCAAAGCATGTTGTCTCATCCCTCTTAAGGGCCTTCCTTCTGCCAGGGAAACTGCTGAAGCCCTGTTTCAACATGTATTCCGTAACTTCGGAATACCAGAAGACATCGTCTCCGATCGGGGAGCAGAGTTCATCTCACATGTCTGGAAGTCCTTTTTCAGCAGCTGGGGGTCTCGGTCAGTCTCTTTTCAGGATACCATCCACAAACCATTGGACAAACCTAGCAAAAAATTCAAGAGATCAGCCATTACCTGAGGTCATACTGCCACAACCAACAGCACAACTGTGTCCGTTATCTCCCTTGGGCCAAGTACACACAGAATTCCCTTCGTCAACCATCCACAGGACAAACACTCTACCAGTGCATACTTGGTTTCCAACCACCCCGGGTTCCCTGGTCAGGTGAGCCTTCTAAAGTCCCAACTGTGAACCACTGGTTTGAGGTAAGTAAGGGTTTGAGACTCGGCACACATCCACCTACAGATGGCGGTTCAGAGACATAAGAGCCAGGCCGACGCAAGAAGATCTGCCACTTCCACTCAGCATCCGGGACAGAAGGTCTGGCTCTCCGCCAGGGACATCCATCTCAGACTCCCCTGTCGCAAGCTTAGTCCCCATTACATCGGTCCCTTCACCATCCAGCGTCAAATCAATGAAGTCCCTTACCATCTCAACCTACCAGCACAGTACTGTATATCACCCACATTCCACGTATCTCTCCTTAGACTAACCCTCTGGTTCCACCCTCCACAGGATCTGGTGTTGCTGACGTACCACCTCTAGTGGAATTCGAAGAAGGGTCCATCTACAAGGTGAACATCATCCTGAACTTCCGTAGACGATGTGGCCGCCTCGAGTACCTGGTGGACTGGGAGGGGTATGGACCAGAGGAACGCTATTGGCTATCTTGTGATGACATTCTGGATCCCTCTTAGATCCTTGAGGAGGGGGTACTGTCACAGAACCAGCCAACACCACAACACCAGATCCCATCACTCCACCCACATGATCTCAATCACAAGAATTCTAATCACACACATCTGCAAGCACTTATCATGGACTCCATATAAACCAGCACTCCACTAACACTCACTGTCTGGTCTTGTCAATGATATGTTCCATTGCTACCCGACTACTCTCCTTCTTGGACTGTGTTTATCTATTTTTTTTCCCCCTGTGGCTCTCTTAACCTTCAAATCACCTGTAGAAGAATTCCATTCAAGCTAAGTGTCTTACCAGTTGCTGATTCTGAATTCCTGTCAATAAAACCCTTTGAACTGCATTCTCTGAGTCTTCTCTTCTGTGGCGTGAAGCAAATTCTTCATGGTCAAGTAATCAAGCTCTTTGTCACATCTTTAATTCTTTTATTTACACTTTAATTCATAATAAGAGATCAATCCTGAAAAATATCAACTCTATTATCATTACTTTACATAGAAAACAACTGAAAAGTTAATAAATCGACATGAAATTGTCTTCCTAATAAGTACTTTTGTGTTACTGTACCACCCTTCTGAGGGGGTAATTACACCCCTAACACATATAAAAATATACAAATTTCTATTTAAAATGGCGCAAAGCAATTGTATTAACATTTAAACATATTTGTTTAACAGAATGAGTAAATTCTTACCATAATTGCAGTAATCACCATAATTAAAAAAAAAAAAAAAAAAAAAAATCAAACTGGAGAAGTTATATGATCCAGATATGTATTATATTGAAATTGTGTGATAGAATAGAATTCTTTCTTTCTTTCTCTCTTTCTTTCTTTCTTTCTTTCTTTCTTTCTTTCTTTCTTTCTTTCTTTCTTTCTTTCCTTCCTTCCTTCCTTCCTTCCTTCCTTCCTTCCTTCCTTCCATCCATCCATCCATCCATCCATCCATCCATCCATCCAGTGTAAATTATATTGTATTAAATCCAAATTATACTTGTAATTACACAGTGTCCATCAGTCCTTCTAGTAATTCTTCCTTCTTCCACAAGAGGGGGTATTGTGCTCACTGATCTGTCTTTCTCCTCGAATCAGCTCAGCTGGAACTGTTCAACAAGCTCCATTAATGCACCTGTACAGAGCCAAATGGTCCAAACGAATGGAGCATTACCATTAAGAATACAGATTGCTCTATTAGAGCTGCACCGGCTTTCAGCTTTGGTGGCAGCTATAAATAAAGCTCTTTACTTTAGCCCCGGCAATTTGCGCCCCTCTCTCTCTGTTCACTTGCATAAATGACACTACGATTTAAGTCACTGTGTGCAAATGGTGGGCTGGTGATGCACCTTTTCAGAGAATAAGTTTAGCATTTCTGAGAAGACTTTTAGGTCACGATGTCTTCAAGAAGTTTTTACAAAAATGAGCAATTTACAGGTCCAAATAGACTGGCATATTTAACTTCCCTGTTTGTAAAATTACAGATGAGCATTACATGATTGGACATATTTTTAATAATAGGCTGAAAGCTTTTTTTATGTTTGAAGGATATGAGCAGGCCTACTTAAGGTTGAAAAGTAAAGCTCACCACCATTAGACTAGTACTGTGAGTCTCTGTGCTGAAATAACCTCTAAATCAGAGTCAAAATAATGACCTCATTCAACTAATGAAGGCTGGCTGGGTTTGACAACCATAACCCTCTGGACCTTTGACAAAATGGCTGTTTTTCTTTTTTTTCTGGGTAGATCAGAGGAGATTGCTGAGCTGTGGGGTAAAACTGGCCATGGTGTTTTGAAATCGGTGCTCCATAAAACAAACAGAGCAGAGAGGAGGAGAGACACTGACCCCCTACTCTTCAGGACAGAAGGCAGGACCTCTGAGCATTTGGCTAAAGGGAATTATTATGCTTGCTATGAAAACGCCTTCATCTGATGGAAACATGGTGATCTAAATCGGAAGGAGGGGGGGGATAAAATGAAGTTCAAAGTCAATGGAGAGCCAAGGAAACTAGCACATTATTTCCGATCTGGGGGCGTTTAGGCTTCCTTGACTATACAAGCTAAAAATAGTAATTAAGGGAGTTTTTCCCATGATGTGGAAAGATAATTAGGAAAAGCTAAAAATGTAGGACGTGGTTTGACTTTACTATACAACTCAAAAGACACAGGTACTGGAAAAATCTGATTGCTCACTAGGAAAGAAATCGAAATAAACCACATAGAGACATTTCAATATAAACACCATAATGTTAATGATTACGGCTTTGGTCTTACCCATTTGTTTTTATCTAATTGCTCTTTATAGTCTAGGTCATTTCTACAAAAACATGAAAAAGACAATCATATTGTCCTTTAGAAAAACTGCCCATAACCATCTCCTTCCATTACTGTGGAAACACTCTGACGCTGGATGTGACCTTTGACTCTTAATTAGATTGATACTGTATATGGCTGTTTGACATTGAAAAATATTCTATAGTCCTTTCTCAGTGCCCCTCTTTCTCTTTAATGCAGAATTCAGGGAGGTAAAGAACCTAGCAGGCAAAGAGAGATGCAATCAGCATTTCAATCTTGCCTATTGTTCAGGCTTACTGATGAGCTTTGCAGTGCAGATAATGGAGTAAATTATTTACCTCTCTGCTCCCTCTTCTTTTGTGACTCCTTATTGTTGTCAGTGCTGTCAGTGAACCTGTGCAAAGCAGTATAGTCACAGGTTAAAGGCCTGCAGCAGATCTTGCTCAAAAAGTCTGTTTAAAATGGTATTTGGATTTTTCCTTTTGTCTTCTTATCTCTTTTTCTTTTCTTGAGGGCCATTATACAAAACAGATACTAATAGGATCCCTCGAATACACGTGTTATGAGTTTAACAATGAATATATGATGATGTTGTACATTTAAACAATATTCAAATCCAAAAATGTACTTTTTTTTTTTTTGTCATCATAAGGGTGCATAATGTAACATTTTGTCTTTATTCTCCATCTAGAACTTTTAATTAATATAACGTATTATTAAAAAAATAAATTCATAATTTTTCAGTATATTAAAGTGCCCCATTATACTTAAAAAAAAAAAAAAATCCTTTCATGTAGTGTGTTATACAGCTGTTTGTGAATATAAAAGGTCTGCAAAGTTTCAAAGATCAAAGTTCACGATAGAGTTGTTGTCTCCCCAAGGAAAGAACCGATTCTGAACTGCCTGAAATGACTCCTTAATAATTCCAGTCTTATGCTGTGTTCCAGACGAGTTTGGGTGTGGGAATAATATTCCAAATTAAATGTCAAACTTCATACCTCAGTAAGTTCCAGGCAATCAGACATCCTCACGTCAACCACATGATTTATGCTCATTGAAAGCAGGACTTGCCGACATCTTGGAAGTGACGCATCTCGCTAAGGTTGGGGTTGATCGATGTACCACAAGTTCACAGGTCAAATGTCCAACTTTGAGTGGCGTTCCAGACTTTCCAAGAACGAAGTGAGAAAAAAGCCAAATTCCAAGCTGTCTGGAATGCAGCATTATTTACTGCTCGAAGTCGAACCTACATATGTTTGTAACAAATTTGCATAATGTCAGCCTACGGTCTACTTCTACCTACCCTCAAAAACTGTATAGCTGAGGGCAGCAAGAGTTTGGTTCGTATTGTCGACGTGTCGAGAAAACACTGTTTTCTGCGGTATGAAAGCAATCCACTTTACATGCACTTCCCAAGGATATGTAGAACATAACCTAAGAGACAACAGGTAAATGCCCTTATTGCTGTTTTCCATGTTTTAGAAGTAAATGTTTACACGGCTTTTTAAAAATGCTGGGTGCCAGTGTTTGACAAGCGTTTGACCAATGAACGTACACTTACATCACTGATAGCTCTTATAAAGCTGGTTTAGACCCCACTCTGAAGTAGAAGCTAATTTAGTTTTCCCAAAAAGGAGTTCCTAGAAATAAAATTGTTCCTAGTTTTGCGGTGCAAAATCTTTAGCCAATAGTTTTAGGAACTATGAAAAGGTGCCTCCGGTGCGAAAGCCACTTTTGATTATTCTTTAGCTGTTGAGTCTACATCGGTTGTACACTCATTATTGAGGCGCATTATGGGATTGAATGAGTAGGCTACACTCGATAACATCCACTATGGTTTCAGACACCACTACAAAATGGCTGTCCCTTCAAACTTATTTAAGGGTAAGGTGTGATTTTGGACACAGCCAATGTTTTTATTGTCAGCTGAAAAAAAAAAAAAAAATGTTCTGAAAGTGATTGACTTTTCTATTCTTCTTCCTTCCTTCACTATTTTCATATAGGATTAAAATGATTATTAAAACTTTAAAGTTATATTTAGATTTCTTTTTCCACTGGGGTGCTTCAAAATCAGGAATGCAGGCTAGTTCATGTCATCTCGGCAACAGCATGATAAACATTGGAGCGAGCGCGTTATTTGGTGGAGGATAATTATGAAAAAAAAAAAAAAAGGTAAAAACTCCCAGACTAGCTAGACATTTCAATTATTTACATAATATTATATGAGGAATAGTGATATACAGTGGTGGTCAGAATTATTTTCACCCTTGGTAAATATGATCAAAGATGACTATAAAAATAAATCTTCATTGTTTATTCTTTTGATCTTTAATTCATAAAATTAGCAAAAATCTAACCTTTCATTGAAGTAAAACAATTGAAAGTGGGGGGAAAATCACATTATGAAATAAATGTTTTCTCCAATACACATTGGCCACAATTATTGGCACCCCTAGAATTTTTTTTCTCTGAAGTATATTCCCATTCATATTTCCATATTTTTAGCACACCAGGGAGACTAGGAGCATGAAATTGTCCAGCCATGACTTCCTGTTCCACAGGAGTATAAATATGAGGAAACACAAAGGCCAAATTCCCTTAATCATTCATCACAATGAGTAAAACCAAAGAATATAGTTCTGATGTGAGCAAAATATTGTTGAGCTTCACAAAATAGAAAGTGGCTGTAAGAAAAAAGCTAAAGCATTGAAAATCCCCATTTCCACCATCAGGACAATAATTAAGAAGTTCCAATCAACTAAAGATTTTACAAATCTGCCTGGAAGAGGACATGTGTCTAAATCGTCCTAATGCGCGGTGAGGAGGAAAGTTTGAGTGGCCAAAGACTCTCCAAGGATCACAGCTGGAGAATTGCAAAGATTAGTTGAGTCTTGAGTCTCAGAAAGCCTAAAAAAATTATCAACCAGCACCTACATCCCCACAAGTTGTTCGGGAGAGTTTCAAGAAAAATTCTCTGCTCTCATCCAGAAACAGTCTCCAGCATAGTCAGTAGTCAGACACGGCTGGAACTTCAAACAGGACCGGCTTCTACGGTCAGATGAAACTAAAAAAAGAGCTTTTTGGGAGCAAACTCACCAGATGGGTTTGGTGCACACATGGATAAAAAGTACCCCATGTCCACGGTTAAATATACTGCTGGATCTTTAATGTTGTGGGCCTGTTTTTCTACTGAAGGTCCTGGACATCTTGTTCAGATACATGGCATCATGGATTCTATCAAATACTAACAGATAAAAATCAAAACCTGACCGCTTCTGCTAGAAATCCTATAATGGGCCATGGTTGGATTGTCCATCAGATTGTCCAATGATCCAAAGCAAACATCAAAACCAACACAAAAATGTGTCACTGAGTACA
Organism: Chanodichthys erythropterus; assembly: GCF_024489055.1. NCBI lineage: Eukaryota > Metazoa > Chordata > Actinopteri > Cypriniformes > Xenocyprididae > Chanodichthys > Chanodichthys erythropterus. Next base: position 17,333,308 of record NC_090241.1, on the reverse strand, counting down.
AAATGAAGCTTCTGCCATGACCATCCCAGTCCCCTGACCTGAAACCTAAAGAAAATGGGTGGAGTGAACTGAAGAGAAGAAACACCAACATGGAGCTGGAATCTGAAGGATCTGGAGAGATTCTTTATGGTCTCTGATCTCTTGTCAGGTGTTCTCCAAACTCATCAGGCATTATAGGTGAAGACTCAGAGCTGTTATCTTGGGAAAAGGAGGTTGCAAAAAGTATTGAATAAAAGGGTGCCAATAATTGTGGCCAACGTGTTTTGGAGAAAAACATTTATTTCATAATGAGATTTTGCCCCCACTTTTAATTCTTTTCCTTCAATGAAAGGTTAGATTTTTGTTCATTTTATGAATTACATGCAGATTTATTTTTACGGTCATATTTGATCATATTACAAGGGTGCCAATAATTCTGGCCACAACTCTATAATGAGTTTTTATGAGTTTTATGGCGAAAGCTTCTGGGCCGAATAGTGGTAAAGCATCAAATGTGAGATTTTCAAATGGAAAATCGCACAAACCAATTTATTTAAAGTAGGCTAAAGACCTGTTGCTCTCCCTTACATATTTCATTGCGTGCTATCAAGGGATGCTAAAGAGTGAATTGAATCTGTAACCTGTGTAGCTATTTACAGACCAGTGTAGTAGGGGGGGAAACAGGAACTTAGAACACAGACAAACACTCACTATTTTACTCGCTGTTTGCCATTACAATCTCTGCTGGACACACTGCATTTTTCCAGTCTGCCTCGGTTAGAGGTAAATAACCTCCATGCAAATTGGTTTCACTAGCCCTGAGCCCCTCTTTTGCATCACTTTATGTAGCTGCTTTGAATCACTCACATTATTCCTCTTTGCTACTATTCAGTTCCACAAAAACCTCATGCTGACCGAGGGAAAATATTAGCTGCCTCAAAATATTTTCCTGCTTTTGTAACTTCTGTGATGATGACCTTCACAAGACAATATACAATTTCAAATCCCCAACGAAAAGAAGAACATCTCCCTTGATTTTGATAGTTAGCATACTTGAAAATTAGCAAATGGTTTCATAAGTGAAAGCAATTACAAAGTTAAGAGTGTGTGCTTATGATGAGCACACATTCGTTCCTGAAGAACAATAGGGTGATTTGTTTGCACCGCGCATGTTAGAACAAAATCAGCAGTCAAGACCCACACAAATTATGAGAAATTATGATGAAACTTAAGCCAAGTATGATGTTTTTACCACATAAACTGTAGACTGTATACATTAAGACACGGTCTGAAGAAGGTATGAATCTCTGAATCTCTAATTCCTCATACTCTTTCACTTGAAAGATTAAAATAATGGAAAATTAATAACGGGCTGCTCTAGTACTTACGATCATCAGCCGCTAGGTGTCACTGCTTCCTTGTCAAATATGTAATATCTGTACAGAGAAACGGCACACTTGTTTGTTGAAGGTACAGTCAAGGGATATGGTGTTTCTAAAAACTAAAAAAAAAAAAAAAATAAACTAAAAAAAAAAAAAAAAAAAAAAAAATATATATATATATATATATATATATATATATATATATATATATATATATATATATCACCAAGCCTGCATTTATTTGATTAAACAAAAACAGTAATATTGTGAAATATTATTCCAGTTTAAAACAGCTGTTTTCTATGCCAGTAAAGTGTCATTTATTCCTCTGATCAAAGCTGAATTTTCAGCATCATCATTACTCCAATATATATATATATATGAAGAGTTTTGTTGCAAAACGAGATAAATCCGTTTTTAACATTTTTGTCAAAACATGTGTATTATTATGTTATCATGTTATTATTTTGTTTTATGGTGCTACTTAGCTGTATTTTTTAAGTTATGAAGGTTTAAATCAAAACAAACCAACTGCAGTTGAATTGATATTAATTGGAATGCACAACGAAAAAACAAGATTTTTGAAAAATTCAAAAAATGGATTTATCTCGTTTTGCAACGAAACTCTTCAATATATATATATATATATATATATATATATATATATATATATATATATATATATATATATATATATATATATATATATATATATATATATATATATATATATATATATATATATATATATATAGGATTGAAGAGTAGAATAAAATTCTATATATACATTATTCATTAAATAATTTATATGACTGTAGTATTGACTGAGCACCAGACTCTACCACACACAATCCCTGTGTGCCAAAGTACCTAAAATGATGCCTCCAGAAGGCACTGAAGTGTTTGTAGTCTAATCATTATTAACAAATTTAAAAGAAATAATTAACTCTATAAATAACTTGAAAAATGACAAATAGTTTTGCCCCATGCTTTTAAAGACTCCAAAGCTCTAACAGTGGTTGATGATAAGTAAAAATGAAAAGAATAAGGTGATAATTTCTGAATGTTTAATCCTAGCTATACCGCACTATACTATACTAATGTGTGTGTGTATAGATCTATATGATGTATAGATGTATATGATATATATCTTCTATCTTCTAATCTAAACCATGATGTACTGTATACAATTTGGACACCTTTAGCTTACTATTTTCAACATACTACATGTATAATTGGATACCCACTAATTATAATCTTGGATAATAGAAGATGGATAGTAGCCTATATGAATTGGGACGCATCCAGAGTTTATTTATCAAATGCCCAACAATACAGTATGAAACAGTAATTGCTGGCAATGATATATTCTTTCTGCAAGTTCCAGATAAATTAGAACTTAGAGGTAATGGAGCAATTAAAGAGAAAAATATATGAACGTATATGTATAAATTGTGCAAGTTCTGCAATATGCCTTGTGTGGTATAAATATGCCATGTGAGGCAAATAGTGATGAAAACATAGGCTACTAGGTTATACCATCCCATGAAATATCATTCCGAGATAAATTTGATTTACTTTATTATCCAGTAAGTAACCTTTACTAGCAAGTTACGGCCCTGCAGGACAACTTATTAAGATTTCGCTCACTCGGATCCACAACAAAGCAGGACTGTATCCACATGTCATTACAGAACTGAGCGAAGTCTAACGGTGACCCAGCAGAAGCTCGCTCTCCTGCTGTGGAGAGGACACATGGCTGTGGGTTCTCTGTGCTTGAGTTCCAGAGCTTTGCTCGGGTCACACATTTCTGGAGGCTGCTTCCCTGACAACTGCCAACAAAGGGGGCATTGAAGAGAGGCACTTTGATGCCTAATCTACATGCGTTTGTACAGAGAAACCGGAGCCGCGTTAAAGGAAACAGGTGCAACTAATTACAATGCTCTACAGTCCTTTCTCTTTCCTTCTCGCTCTCTATTCCTTTCTCTTTGTATTTATCGCTCTCCCTTTCATACGATGACTATCACAGAGGCCTCGGAGCGAAAGGAGTTAGAAGCACAAATGTTAGGGCACATAGAGGGCGCAGTCTCTCCCTCACACCAGACATCAAAGCTGGCCACTTAAAAACATTCCATGACACTGCTGGCTGGCCCTGCTCACCAACGTGAAGTTGGCTGTTATTGAATAGCTTGATTTAACCTGTTGCCAAGTTAAATTAACCCACTTTAGTTTCTCTCTTTTCAAAGTCTTGACCTATGTCAGAAAAGTCAAATATGTAAAACAGGACTGTTGAGGTTAAAAGAGCCTCGCAATGAAAGTTTAGCTTGGAATATCCAGATGCTTGCCATCTTTTCCAAACTAGTTGCTCGTTAAAAATACTCCAAAATATGAAATAGCACTGAGAGGAAATAAAAAATAAGGCTGCCACTAGGGGTGTCTAGGTTATTTTTTGACAGTGGTTCAGGTTCAGGGTTTGTATGCCAAGGTTCCCGAAATATGTGAAAAAAATTCACATAGTATAAAATGTTTAAATTAATAACATTATATTGTTTCCTAAATTATATTAGTGCCATTTATATTGTGACTGTATTAAAGCCAAGGCAAATTATTAAAATATTGTCTGAAATCATTTAGATACCCTGTTGAAAAAAAACTGCATACGCTGGTTAGGTACAGTATGTTTTGAAGCATGGAAGCTGGTTTATGCTTGTCCTTAGCTGGCTATGAGCTGGTTTAAGCTGTTCAAGTTCTGGTCCTAAGCAACTAGCTCCAGTTCAGGACCAGCTTAAACCAGGTAAAACCAGCTAAGGAGTCGAACCAGCATAAACCAGCTCAAACCAGCTTCCATGCTTCAAAACATACCTAACCAGCATGCTGTTTGTTTAACATGTTATGTTAAAAATTAGTCTCTGACTGTGAACAGCAACAAAAGTTACATTTATTATGCCATTAGATGGTGGCAATATTTGTCTTTATGAGCGAATCACTCAGTTGCAAAGACTTTTATATTGAAACTTGTTGTGAACACAGAACAAGACGCAAATGACTCAAAATGCTTTGACTAGCGCTGTCAGTGTCAGTAGGGCACAGGAAATCCCATTAAATGTTAAAAGGACAAGATCGCAGCGGACATTCCAACAATTTTTTTATTTTTTATTATGAACATAGGACTGACCTGAAGGAAAATGCTAAATCGGAATGCAGGTAATACACTCGGTCACTCGATATCGCTCACAATACTCTTCTACATAATGCATAAATAAAGCTTCAATTAACAAAATAAATAGAGATCAAACATATGTTTATGTTGCTAAGAGTGGTTGCTGAGACAGATGCAGCAACATACAATTCAGTGGAGCAGCGATACTTATATAATGCTGTCAGCTGTATGTTTTCAGGAATTTTACAATGGCTTAGAACGCGGCTCAACCAATCAAAGGCTGGAACTATCCGTTTTATAAATTAAATTTGACATTAAAGGTGCTAAAGAGGATGTTTTGCTTTATACATTTTTGCAATATTACTTGAAACTGTCTTTACTAACTGATAAAAGACTATTTATTAGGTGCACTGAAAGGAATAATATTAATATACATCATCTGTGCACGAGGTAGGGCCTTAAAAACATCAGCCAATCGTTTACGCGATCATCGCGTAAACGATTGGCCCTCTGGCTTGTCAATCACTGCCATGAACAGTGCCAGCGCATGTCAGTAACAACTGCAGATTATGAGTTACCTGCGGTGAGACCGACATAATGAATCCACTAACACGACACAGCGAATGCCGGTGGTAAACACTCGTGTTCCAATACTTGTGCACGAGTTTTGGGAGGCGTTCCTTCGAAGGAGGGGGGGTTGTTCTTATGCATGCGCTCATTTCAAAAACTCAGTAACAGTCTTTGGTTTCTCAGTCGACGAAAAGATCCTCTTTAGCACCTTTAACCCTTAATGTTTTTTTTAACATACTTTTCTTTTTATTCTAAATTTTCCTCAGTTTAAACCCCCCTGTCATATGGTTAATCATTTTAATGAGTTATGTCCAACTGACCAGATTTACATGTAAATTAGTGATTTCTGCAAGTGTTTTAGACACACTTTTATTCTTAAATACAATAATTGTGTTTCTTAATCATGGAAAAATAGATATATTTTTGCATTAAAATCCACCTGTCAGTTCTTGGGCTTGATGCTTTTGGTTGTGATCAACAGTGATATCGATATGACCCTTTGCTCTCAAACAGATGTAAACACTCAGGTGATCACTCACTCACACTCAGTCTGAACAACTCCATTATGAGTCAATGAGTCCCATCTCTGGTGTCACTGTGCTTACATCTCAAGAGCCTGCAGCGATCCTCCAGCTGGAGAAAGCTGAGAGGCATTCAGCCTTTTCCCATCTTTCCCGTACAATAAAGAGGTGTGACTTACCTTGAGTGACAATGCTTCTGGGTGTCAGGTTCAGTCCGTGGACCAGCCCCTGCATTCTGTAACTGCAAACCGCCTTGACCGGTAAGATAATATAAATGATGTTAGCAGCAGGAACAATTAGGGTGGGGTGGAGACATCAAAACCTGTGTGTATCATTCACTGGAATCTGAAAAGCGACCAAATCAGAACAGCTCGGAGCACAGACAGGTGTCTCAAATCAAAGCTGTTTCTTTCTGAGGACTGCATGCTCCGAACAGCTTCAGAGCCTTTTGAAAAGCTCTGTGAAATCTGACCAGACAGTTGGGTGATTTGTCTTCCAAACAGAGTAAAGAAAAGTTTGTGAAAATGAGAGCTGAAGGAGACTTTTGCACTTGTTTCCTGATCTTACTAGGATCCCCGACTGCTCCTTAGAAGCAGAGGATATAAATTTGGAGCCTTATTTATGCCACTGCATTTGATTTCCCTGCATTCTTCTGCTCTCTTTGACAGAAGGAATTTGATGCAGAGGCAAAAGGCCAAATCCGTAAAGATAAATCACCTACAAATGTAAGGTACTCAGAAACATAATGCATTGTGGCTGGAAGAGAATAGCTGGCAAGCTGTAGCACACCTCAAAATCACTTACAGATTTTAGAAAACAAGGATATAAGCTGACCTTACTGTTTTGTGAAGTGGAGCGTATTTTCATTTTGGTGGCAGGTCATTTTGTGGCCGTAACAAGCGACAGATACAGTACGTACAAGCTCCAGCGTGGCCACTTTGCTTTAAAGATCTATTTATAATGTAATGTTGCACACAGCATGCCTGTCATCAGCACACCGCCGACTAACCACCGGCCCTAAGCGACTGATAGACACACTGTGTAAATCACTGTCTCCAGTTCAGGATGTGGATACAAACCACAAGGAGCCTTCAACCGGCCACACTCAAATGTGACTTTGTTTTTAGCAGCGTGGGCGGACATTTCCCCTGGGCTCTGTCTGAGGATCATACTTGCCTACTATCTGAAACGGGACAGTGAAGTCATTGTAAATCACGCATTAGTGTAAACCTCTGCCTCAAGCATGGGTCAGACAGAACATGACTTACGTTCTCATCAGCATTGGGTTGAATCCAGTATACCGTACGTTTCATATTTTGCACACTGACTGATTAAGTAGAGCATTAGAGAGAGGAATGCAGGTCTGAGTTTGGGTCCCTGGAGGAAGGGAATGAGGAGGTAGAGGTTGGGTCAGGGTGGGATTAGGGGCGCAACGCACTTCCAGCCAAACGTCCCTCTCAGGTTTACTTGAGTCTTGGCCTTCTACTATTGCAATGTTGAAGTACTCAGTCAGGCTGTTGCATAAATACTAGAAAACTCTCATCTTTAGAGAACAATGTAGCTTTGTTGATGTAATAAACCAGTACTTGGTCAAAAGGTCCTTAATATCATGCACAGGTATAAACAAACACCCGTTTACACCTGGGGCTTCAGGGCTTCACTTATATGCTTCAGTTTAGTTTGCGCCAACCCTGGGTTTTAGGCACCATGAAAGTGGCTCGGCTTTTACCGGTGTTCATTGCCATAGTAGCTTACAGCCCACGGCTAACCTGCTCCGTGGCAGGTTATGTTCTCTATAAAAGATGTTAAACTGAAATTGGACCAATCAGCTGTGAGCAAAGTGACACATCTCTGACGAAATAAAGTCACTCCCCCAGTTTCTCTTGCTCCAAATTAAAGGTGCAGAAAATTGAATTTACCTTGGCATATTTGAATAACAAGAGTTCAGTACATGGAAATGACTTAAGGCAGGAAAACACCAAGCCGACGGTCGGCCGTCGGGCAGTTTTTCTTCGTCAGCCGACTAAGTTTTCTCAGTATGTTCCGCACCGTCGGCTGAAGTTGGTCTTCGTCGTTTTTTTTCGGCCGATTCGAAATGTCGAATCGGTGTTGGAGCTTGTCAGTCCGTCGGGCCATCTGATCATTCTGATTGGCTGTTCAGCTACTGCCGCCTGCTGGTACGGAAAGGCATTTAATCTCACGCAGGCGCAGAACTGACGTGCTACTTGGTCATCGGCTGTTTAGGGGCCGCAGGGGGGGGCCGCAGCCCGAATCGTTGCATAGTTAATGATGCCCCAAAATAGGCAGTTAAAAAAATGTATTAAAAAAAATATATGGGGTATTTTGAGCTGAAACTTCACAGACACATTCAGGGGACACGTTAGACTTATATTACATCTTGTAAACGTGAGGGAACGGCGCGAGGCCGGTTACGCGAGTGATAATGAGCATCACCTGGGAGGCGCACCGGCCTTGAGTCCCTCACGGCTCTTGCCCGCCCTGGTCGCCACATAAGCATATTTAATAAACTGAGCGTATTCATCTGTCAATATGAAACGCGACTTGGCCATTCTAATTAATGATCGGAAGAACGCGTATCGACCACTGTTATTGTAAAATATGCACGTATGTCCATTTAAACTCAATTTTGGTCAAATGTGGATTATATCATTACACTGGCAAGAATATGGTTACATGTAAAGATGCCGTACCAAGTATGACAACGCTACATTCAACTGCTTTTGAAATACGGTGTTTTTTTCACTTCCTGAAAAGTAACCGTTTTGGACATACGTGATTTTCATCGGGCAGCGACGAAAAACTGGTTCTAGGGCACCTTTAAAGGTCAGTACATAACAACAGTTTTTAAAGACAAAATTGTCTGGCTATAGCGAGGATTGTATATTATAATTATTTAATGATTTATATATTATTTATATAATTGTTATACCCCTAATCCATTACATGAGCCATTTTAGGTTAGCAATCATTGTTTAAACCAGGGGTGGGGAATGTTGATCCTGGAGGGCCATTGTCCTGCAGAGTTTAGCTCCAACCCTGAAAAAACACTCACCTGCCTGTAACTTCAGTAATCCTGAAGACCTTGATTAGCTTCAGGTGTGTTTAATTAGGGTTGGAGCTAAACTCTGCAGGACAATGGCCCTCCAGGATCAACGTTCCCTACCCCTGATTTAAACCAATCATTATTAGTACATTTCTTCTTGTTGCGTAAATGCATTTATGTACTTCATATGTGACCCGATCTGGCGAAATGAGTCGGAAGTCGCAACGTTCTATTTTAAGATATGGGCCAATAATGTGGAAAAACAATGAAAAAATCGATTTTTTTTAAGCTAATTTCAAAGAACAGACTTTCAAAAATAATCTCCCAAAGTTTCGTGGTCCAGATAATTGAGTAAAGTTATTTAAATGGCTATTAAATTTGACATGGTTTTACTAAATTCGCTGGAAATGAACTTCTCAACTCCTCTCGTCACTTATGAGCATTTCCCGGTATCCCCTGAAACGGCATTATCTCTGCTCTACAAATATGGTGTTACACTTTGTATAGAATCAATCAAACAGCTTAGAAATGTAAACAAACTGACCTAAACGCTGATTTTTAACAATGGGAAGCCCCGTTTCGATGACAGGCACGCGATCGGTCCAGCCATCCTCCTGTCAGACTAGCGCGCCTTATAAAATAAAACTCTCTCTTTAAAAGCCAATAAAAATTTAATCCATATAGGTAGCACAAAAAATCTTTTTGCATACAAAACCAAAGACTTTAAACTTTCATATCAAGCCTCCAACATGCTTCTGTTGCGTTGTTTTCACCCTCTAATGAGTCTGAGTAAAATGTGTTTACAACAAAAACAGCACAGCAGCTAACTGAATACAAGTATTTCACGTGCTCATAACTTCATGAAAAATGCACAGATCATAAAAATGGCACATTAATATTTAAAGCAGACTCTCAAGATTAAAATGAATCCAAAATCAATATAATATATTGCGTTGATCTCAAGATATTACTCACAGAATGATTTAACATACTTGGCTAAAAACATGTCTCTCATCTCTCCGGGATGCAGTGTGTATCCAATGTTCCCGGACCCATCCATGTTCGTTTTCCAACGTGGAATAACACAAAATAGATGTAATTTTAAAGCTTAGAATCTCATCTTTTTAATGCATTTAACCATTTTGAAAAACTCCTAACGAGTGCTGAGAAGCACCTCTAAACCGTAGTTTACCGCCCGTTGGCGCCACCTGGCTGCGGAAAAAAATGAACAACAATTTTTCAAACTATTCTTTATGCTATCACCACGAAATTTGAACCAGATGCAGCTCACATATAGGAGAGCATCAACAAAAAAGAATTTTTTAGCGATCTTATTGTGTTCCTGAGTTATTCCATGTCAAATAAAAAAAAGAGAAAGTATTTTTTAAAAAGTATATATATATTTGTCTTTTATCAGCTGTTTCTCAGCAAGAAAATGTTCAAATGTAATGTAATTTATATTTTCTTAAAATTTAAATGTTTTCTATCAAATTATACCTGTCTTTTGACTCTCCTTGCTACAGTTTTGGAGTTATGAGTCTTTACTTTTGTGTGTGTCGCTCAGAAAAAAAAAAAAAAAAAAAAAACTCTAAAAAAGCCTTCAGGTCTTAAAGTGTTAATTCAAATAAATACTTTCAAATAATTTGAGCTTCAGCCTGGTTTAGCATTTATATGTATAAAAATGTATTTGGTCAAATTAAGCTGTAAAATAAATAGTTTATCCCATTTAATGCAATGGATTTTGAAAGATATCAACAAAAAAAACGGGCAAAAAACTTTAAAAGCGATTTTCTCAGGTTTTCAATTTGAAAAAGAGGGCAGACAACCATAATTCAAATGGGCATATCTTTAAAACCATTCAAGGTATAACTTTGACTATGATATCATTTTAAAGCTTATTGTCTCATCTTTCCATTGATACCAAAATCTCAATTTTGAAATTTGGGTCACTGTGACTCATTTTGCTGGATCAGGTCACATATTCTTCAATCTCTTAATCATCGGCAGAAGAGACAAATTAATCTCACTGATTCTCTTGAAAGAAGTGAATTGCAATTTCAAGGCATGCGATTGGCTGTTCTCTATTGATGTCACACTTTCAAGTGCACACACTCTATGAACTCAGGATCAAAGCCAGAGTTGACAGAGAAAGTTGATGACCAGCATCATGGTACAAACAAAGTCTGATTGAATATGTTTGGTTTTGTCAACTTGAAACTAATCCCATAACCCTGAGTTGCGGTAATAACCCCGACAATTGCCATTATGGTATAGCCTTAGGTATTAATATCTGACTTGGGTGATTTGATTAGATTGTGATAGTACTAAATAATAATACTAGTATTAGTAATATATATTAGTATTATTGTTTAGTACTATCATAATCGAATCAAATATGTAATTAGATCACTAAAACCACATTTGGAGGTAGGCTTTAGTTTAGCAATGCAAAGGATTAGTTCACTTCAGAATTAAAATTCCCTGATAATTTACTTACCCCCATGTCATCCAAGATGTTTATGTCTTTCTTTCTTCAGTCGAAAAGAAATTATGTTTTTTGAGGAAAACATTCCAGGATATTTCTCCGTATAGTGGACTTCAACAGGTTGAAGGTCCAAAATGCAGTTTCAATGCAGCTTCAATGGGCTCCACACAATCCCAGCCAAGGAATAAAGGTCAGAGTGAAACGATCTGTCATTTTCTAAAAAAGTATATACTTTTTTTTAATATATATACTTATATATATATATATAGGTCACAATAGATGTATTTCTGACACTTGTTACTACCAGCTGTAAATGGTGATCTGTCTCATTTGTCAGCTTGTGCCAATTGTGGAAAGAGTTAAAAATAGTATATTTTTATTATTATTATTATTATATTTTCAAATTAAAGGTGCATAATTTAACACATATTTTAAAATGATTTGATTCTTAAGATACAAAAATATAAAGTGTCAAATAATAAAATATTTTCTAGAAATATGTTATACATTTTTACACTATATAAATTTATACATAAAAATATATAGCTGCATTTGTATTTTAAGCCTTAATATTTTGGGGTCTGTGGTAAGTGTGAAACCCCTGTTGTAGGAAGTGAAGGATACATTTTCAAAAGCCAGATATAAGTACCTTTAACAGACAGATTATTGAACATGAATATTGGAAATGGATGTGCCTTAGTGCCTCTGTATACGCCCTGAGAAGGCAATATTTTTTCAGGCATAGCTATAGTTTATTTATTTGTCTGGAAAAAGGGAGCAAGAAGTAAGTGGTATTTGTTGGGGGGTTGGCTTGATTGACATGTCCAGTGTTCTGTTGGAAGTTAAATGCATTTACTGTTCTCTCCTCTCACACAAAGTGAGGGCTACGATGATCCTAATGCACCTGAGAGCCCAACAATGTGCCGGCTGATAGCTCCGGCAGAAGGTCTTCCTGCACCCCAGACACAGTCTCCTTTGTCCATTAACCTGCCAGCGGCAGGCCACTTGTCTCTCTGATCATGTGTAAGAGGCTGGAGGGGACAGAGTGACAATAAAACGCACACCAGTGTCCAGTCGTGTATATAGAATGCCAGACTATGCTCTTGTTTAGGTATTCCACTTCCGTTGTTCTTACATTTGTAAGCAGGGCTGTTGTTCTTACATCATTGTAAATGAAGATATGTTGGATGCAAGGATGCGACTCTGACAAGAGAAGTACATTTGTTTGTTGCATCGTCTCTCTCGCTACAAGGTGTTAGTTGAGAAAATCAATTCAGGTTGCTCAGTCTAAGAGTTCTTGAGTGCTCATCCAAATCAGTTAAATGAAGAGAGACTGTGAGAGCGTGTTGGTGTGAGCCAAAGTAAAAAGCAATAATTGCCGCGTTCAAAGACAAATTACTGAATCTGCTCACCCAAGATAAATAAATGTTGGTTAAAGCTTTTAGCCTAGTAAGTTAATAACCTTTGTTTTACATTTAGAGGAGTGCCGAACTAATGTGAGGAATATAAATGTTGTACCACACCTCGTGTTCCAAACAGTGAGCTGTATTCTCTCATTCCCTCCACCCCATCAGAATTAGTTCAAACAAAAAGATGAAAAAAAAAAGGCCTTACACCAACATAACATTTATTACTGTGGTATGAATTTGGTTGGGGCCATTTCATAGCCACATCTGCAACTAATCCATGACCTGCTGGGATTTGTAAATAGAGTACAGTGAAGAGTTTGTTCCACTAATGCATTATAAACATAGAGGACGGCTCAGGGCCTTTGAGTTTAGGGTTACATTCAATATGGAACCGGATGCTTCACTAATGTAACACTTTGCACATGGTTCTGCATTTTGGAATTAATCATTTTCCATTGAAATCCCGCTGTCCTTTTGCGCAAAACAGAGAAAATGTTGTCGTCTCATTTCAGAACTTTGGTGTTTTCGGAAGCGGGAGTAGAAAGGAAATTTGACAGGAACATAAATTCTTCCTTTTCTCTCTCTTTTTCCTACTCTGTTTCTCTCGGTGTTTTTCTTGAAGGTCCTGTTTAAAGTGGACAGCAGGAGCATTAATCACAGCCACAACTGCAGACAAACAAGGAAACTCACTCTTCGACCACGGCAACAACACAGTCGCCTCTGCCCTGTGCTGCGGTCTTAATGAAAGCTTTATCTTGTTCAACCACCAGCAAAACCAGCCTCTGAGAGTCGATCAGCACCTCTTTGCCCTTGAAAGCTGTAATGTCTTGTAGAACTTGTGTGAATATTCTACATCATGAAAAGCAGCCCACCCTGTTCTCTGTCTTTTTCTCTGCCTGTCTGTTTCATGGTTTCTCTGATTCTGCACTCAGGTTAAAGGCCACTTTCCCATGCTGCTCAAAAACGTCAGCTCAAACAAGACGCACCGCAATGAGAGTTAAAAGGACATCAAAATTGGTCTGCTGTCATCAAGGGTCTGTCTTATCCCTATTTGCCTTTCTCCAACCGATCCATCAGCGAGGGCTGATCAAAAAGGGATACCGTGTCTTCCAGCATTCCTTATTCCCGGGGATGAGTGTCCCTGACTGTCCCTCTGCCACCACTTCCTGTCAGCCAAACCTGAAACAAAGACCTTCTCTCTCCAACTCCTTTTCTGCTCCTCCTCTCTCACTCACTCTCTATAAGCCTGAGAATTGGGCATGAAATGCAACACATATTTATGAGATTATCTACTGTCTCGTATTTCATTTCCATGTACGAAAGGAGAACATTTTTCATTCTCTCTGAGTGAAAACATGTGAAAAGGACAAAATGATTTTTGTGCAGTTGTTGTCCTCAGATCTCCAAGGGGACGTTAATTCACGTTGATCTTGTTTTGAACTAAAACACTTTCCCCCCCATACCATTAGAATGATAACAGCCTAAAGTAATTCTCCTATCCCACCTCCCTCCCGACATGTACGTACAAACGCACGCACACAAACAATCTGTATAGAGATAATCCCAAGAGATGGATGCGCACAAAAACAGCCCAAAATGAAAAGGTCACTGAATTCAAAGCAGATTCAAAATGAAGCAAGCGAGGTTGTCAGCACGAAATGCAGCACAAGACTTCTTTGTCTCCTAAACAGCCAAAAGTCGACACAAGAGGAACGATCAGAGGATGAGGGGGAAACGTGCCCTGAAGCAAGAGGGGTAATAGCAGATAGCATTAGAAAGGCCTAAACCATTTCTTTTAGTATCATGATGTATACAGCATATAATTAAAACAAGCATTTGTGACATTTTCAACATATATAACCATCCCAATCAACTGTTTACTTGCTCTAAGGCCTCTCTTCTCACTACAGTCAGAAGCAAAAAATAAAACTGCATGTGAATGAAAGTGTTCAGGGTACTGTTCCAACAATTGTAACACATCAAGAATTCTTAACAGCACGTCACATGGGTGTATTCCATGTAGCCATTAACCTGAGAGGTCAAGTAAGAGGGAGATTGTTCGAGGACCATGTTTGTGCAACATTACTTTGTGACTTCACAGGTCCAGCTTTTGCTAATGTGTTTTTATTAGCAATCTAGCACTGCGATAAAACTGTATATATGGGTAGTAATGGATTATAAAACTACTAGAGGACTGTAGATGATAAAAACATTTTCTCTGGAAGTTAGATTGATCCATAAACACAATTTAGCCTGGATGGATGGATGGATGGATGGATAGATGGATAGATAGATAGATAGATAGATAGATAGATAGATAGATAGATAGATAGATAGATAGATAGATAGATAGATAGATAGATAGATAGATAGATAGATAGATAGATAGATAGATAGATAGATAGATAGATGGATGTGAATGAGTTAATTTATTACATTATCTACATAAAACATTGCCAATGGCAGACAGTAAACAGTCTCTAGCAGTATATCAAGCCAAGTCTGTATATATGTAATGGAAATACTTCACATACACGCAAAGATTAATCCATTTTGTCTAAAAGGGAACATATAGGCTTTTTAGTTAAATAATCCAGATTACAGTGTGCAGGCGTTTGCCAGGCAAACGAGAGATAAGATCTCCATTTCCTGCAATCAAAAGCTCTCCCTCAGTATAAGCCTTTATAAAAAGGCACTTACTCTGTATTTTCAGTCCCCAGTCATATTAGATGTATAAGGCCTATTTACATCCATTATCCAATTGGACTCAGGAATAGGAACTCATGGAAATTAGGAGACATTTTAAAAGGGGACAAAAGGAAAGAACTGTATGACTGAGAGGCTTTTAAAAAGTTTGAATTCATGGCACATGATTGAAATGTAATTGTTACAATTTTAGTCTGTTCATTGTATGGTATGATTATGCAACAGAAACGAAGTGTTCTGAAGGCGTTATAAGCTACAGAAACTGCTCATTTGCTATGTGTGAGTCTTAAAAATGCTTCAATACGTTTTTTCACCTTCGAGTGACTCAACGTCAAGTAGTCCAATGATGCAGCACAATGATGTTTGCACTTACTGCCTGTGTTTTGGAAAAGTAAAACCTTTTTTCATAGCAACTACTCTTTGTCGACTTCTGAATGTTTTAGCTTTTATATTCTTTGAAGGAAAGAGCCAGAAAATGTTTTGTTTGTTCACTGTCAAGCCATGGCATTTTCCATATTTGATATTAATTTGAATTTGTCACCAATTAATTGTTCATTAACCAGGGAGCATATCATCTGCAGAGAAATTAAAAATGCAAATTAGATATCAACCTAATATCAAAACAATTTAGACTGGTGGTGACAAATGATTGACAATTATTCCCCACTTTTATTCCTAACTAGTGTTGCCATGGAAACCTTGATTCTCTTGCTCTGATTGGTTAACTACATTGATATATCGATCCAGATTTTCAGTTGACTGTTTAATGGATTGGATTCAGCCTACTTGACATAACCACAATACTTTCTAACCCAATGTTTGCATCAATAAAAACAACAAAATCAATGAAAATTCTGGCATCATTTACTCACCCTTATGTTGTTCCAAACCTGGAAAAAGATGATATTAGTTTGTAACCAGTTGACGGTACCCATTGACTGTAGAAAAAAAAAAAAAAAAAAAAAAAAATTCCATGGATGACAATGGCTACCGTCAACTGTCTGGTTACTAACATTCTTCAAAACTTTCCCTTTAACCCTGATGTACTCTTTTCGCTTGTCCAGAACAGCATGAGTTATTAGGCCCAATGCAGAGGATATTTTCAGCAGTAGATGATAGTCGCGCCATTGCTGTCAGTAAGCGATGCTGGGCAGTGGTGCTTTGCAGCACTAAATGGGATGGTTGATTGAAAGATTGGGGCATCTGGCTGGGAGTGGCAGGCCAGAGCTGAGTGGACTCATCTGAAGCCAGGCATCCAAAAGCTTTAGACATCCCTGGTCAGCCAAATGACCCAGGATAGAACCCATGTCCAAGAAGATTGCTTTCAGAATGCTTGGGATTGGCACAGGAGGGAGGGAGAGCGCTTATCTGCGGTCAATTACCATCCCGCACACAATGAACCAAATGATAGATAGCTCAACAATCTGAGGTCTGGCAAAGTGTAGATAAGAGCGAGCGGATCAGATATTACCAGTCAAGATGGATCTATCTGCAAATATGATGCATGAGGTGTGCGATATTCATCCTGGTTTAAGGCTTGACAGCTCTTAGATTGAGCTATCTCGGTATAGTCTATGTTTAATTAAGCACTTCAAATCACCTTGGGTAGAATCAGCAAAGCTCCTCACTGATTCACGTGTTTAATCAGGACTACTTGAGGGACAACTTGTGCAATTCAGCCATCTTTGACTGCTGTCTGGCAGTTAAAGCTGCATCTATTCAAGCATCTATACGGCATGTGAGGCTCCTAATGGCCTCTGGGTCTTTGTGAGCATGACTTCCGCTCTCTGAGGTTGGACATTGTTATTAACTGTACGTCTCAAACAAAAGCACCCAGTTAAGGGACCGGGATGAGAGACCGGCATGACCTGAGTGTTTCATTTCAGGATGAGCTTAATTAGAATCGCTCCACATTCCCCTAAGGGCCAAAATTCCTTTTCATTTTTTGTTGTTGTCTTTGTTATGTGCACATTGTCTTGGTTCATTATTTCCACAGGCATTTAAATTTGTGGTAATGACAGTTTGTGTCCACCGAGAGGAACGGCAGTTTAGGCCAAAATATCATCCTCGTAGTTTAAAAAGGGCAAATGAAAGACACCTTTTCTTAGTTTTCTTCAATTTTTTAGATTCATGGCGAAAGCAATTAAAGGAAAAATTCTATGGAGAGAACCTTTTCCTAATGTGCGTGATGGCGAACATGCATTGCATTAATGAAACAATTCAAAGTGTATAAAGAAAAGACCTTTATCTGATATCCAGCCAATTTAAGCATTCCTTTACCAGTTAACTATATCACTTCATTAGCTGATACCATGTTAAATGATCGCAATCTCATGAAATAGTGAGTTCCTTTTTTAAACCCAAATTGCAGCGAGTACAGAGCCATTCTGCAGCGTATCAAAGATGGCAGAGGCAGGGGGGCCTTCTCCACAGGAAGTTCCTGCAAACAGAGTGCACCCACTTTTTAAACCCCATTTGTCTTGTTAATGGGCCCCACTGATTACCTGATTGCACTGGATGACTGTGGAGAAATCTGATTGCGTGAAATTATACAGAGCAAAAACTTTTGATTGGGGAATGGATCTGGGATGCTCGTTGCTACCATTTGACAGGGCCCCTGTGAAATTTGGCCTCATTGATTTCAAATCAGCAAAGTGTAGCGCATAATTGTAATCAGAGCCCATGTTCACTGAGCGGTCTATTTTAAAACCCAACTTCCTTGCTGTGCAAACTTTTGAGCCTTAACAGTATGACAATGGCATTAGACCTCGTTAATTACATGCCCTTTAAAAGAACTATTATGAGGTCTAAACCCTTTCTGCCTGGAAGAACATAGAAAGGATTTTAGCCATGAGGGTCACTGCCTCGTACAATACACTTTTATTAACCACGAGTCCAGCTGATACTTCAGATCTATTACTTCAATGTCTAATCAAGCCAGTCCAGTTCTTTTAAAATCAGCCATGGCAAATACGAGGGCTTGTCCAAATTGTATGCCTTTCACATCTGACATTTGTGTGACAAGTCATTTTTCAACTTTCAACAATGTTCATTGGGCAATTGTGGAATAGTGTGATATTTCAAAAATTGTTAAACAAAAAAAATATTTTAAAAAGTTTCTTAGCTGAGAAAATATAAAATGAATGAACATGACCATGGCTCTTTTACACAAGAAATACAATACCCCTTAATCAACTTTAATGCAGCTAATGCTTAGAAAATTACTATTTGAAACTACTATTATAAGAGAATAGCATTATTCTCTTATGTGTCCTTTTCCTTTGGTGTAGGCTTGATTAAAAAAACCCCTTCACATTTCACATGTGACATTACCAAAGACCACAGAGATTACAAATGTTAAGAAGTCTCATCCTTCTTTTCCCATGCATTTATGGACATCTTTAAAAGGTTGAAACCTAAGAAATGTCCATTCTTCCCTTGAAAGTCCATTCCACCAAAAATTCAATGCTTTAAAAAGTTCATAAAGAGAACATAAAAGCAATCCATTTTAATCGAGAAGATTAAACAATGTCTTTTGAAGAGACACGTTAGCTACATATAAACATTGATCAACGCACATCCATAGAGCACATCAAATATGGCAAACGGAAGCTCAACCTTACTTGATGTGCAAACCAATGAGATCCTATGAGGTTCTCTTTAAGAACTTTTTGAAACATTACTGTTTTGGTGGAATGGACTTTCATTGGAAGGAAATAAATCATCACCTTGGAATTGTAAAGTTCTATCTGACATTTTTGTCAAAATTGAGTTATTCAAATATTCTTATTCTGTGATAACTTATTTACATTATGTGATCTTTTTTAAGTGTACATTTTGGTATTTTTTTTTTTTAGAAAAAATCCTTTCTATCTACAAAGGAGTATGGAATGCAAAAACTTTGAAGCTCAATATCTCAGAATGCAGACAGAACATTATAATTCCAAGGTGGTAAAATCTTAAACATTGAAATAACACGTTTTTACCTATATACATGTATATATATGTATATATATATATATATATATATATATATATATATATATATATATATATATATATATATATATATATATATATATATATATATATATATATATATATACATATATATATATATATATATATATATATATATATATATATATATATATATATATATATATATATATATATATATATATATATATATATATATATATATATATATATATATATATATATATATATATATATATATATATATATATATATATATATATATATATATATATATATATATATATATATATATATATATATATATATATATATATATATACATATATATATATATATATATATCTGGAATGGATCAAACCATAGATATTAGCCTACATGATAAGTTCAAGTAAAGACACTGGAAATCCGCGCTCATTCAAGGATGTGCATTTATGTCATGTATGGAGAAGGTACGGGCTCCTACAGGATTTCATCTAAATGTTTTTTTTTAAATCTGAACACCAAAAAGCAACGAAATTGTCAAACATCCATTTAGCACATGTTCACAGAGGAAAACAGCTGCTTGTTCTCTTGATACTGTCTGTTTTACTGAGAAAACGCTTCAGGTGATTCAGTGAGAGAGCAGTCCAACGAATACAAGTGGATTCCGTTTTCCAAAGGCGTTTTACCAATTTAAGCGTCAGAAATTAAACTGAATATACGAAGCGAAGCAAGCTTTTTTCTTAAATATCCACAACACAAACAACAAATTGCTCGTCACTATAGCAACACTAGACTCTCCAAGCTGGTGTGAGCGAGTGGAGGCGGGGCTAATTTGCATATTCATTGATCCATGTTTATTAAATGAGGCAAGGTTGTAGAGTTATTACATTCAAGCTATTTTAAGGCATGAAGAAATTTTTTTCAGAAATTATGTAATTTTGATAATTTAAAGATGAGTTTTAAGGGATAAAATAATTGACTACAGGGGGACTTTAATAAAGACTTTAATTTCCAGCATAGGTGTGAAGGGGTCTTTTTTTAAACATTTTGTTATGATTAAACTAAGTTATGACCTAAAACCATTTTTTACAATAGTGCATGATTTGTAAACTAATACATTTCGAAGTTTGCATAACAGAACAAGCTCCACATGTATGGCATTTCTTGTAAACTTGCTTAATCACCCTGGTACAGCATTGCACTTAAAGACTTTAGAAGCAAGCTCAATTGGCATGGTTGCTTCAGCAAATGCATTTTTATCTCACATTTTTGTTTGTTAAAACTATTGGTTAGGTTTAGGGTGAAGGTTTAGTGTATGTAAAAATTTAATTTCAAACACAATAAAGCATATTCATCGGTTTCAGATAAATCCAAACGCGCTTTTAGTGCCAGTCAATGGACATTTCTCTTTGAAAGTGTCACGAAATATGCAAAAAGCAACATTACTATCATTTTGTCTACAGAAATGTTGCCGTAGATTTTATTTATTTATTTTTTAAGATGAGCCTTGATAGCCTGGGTAGGAAATCTCTCAGGTTTCATAAAAATATCTTTATTTGTGATTCAAAGACAAACTAAAGTCTTGTGGGTTAAATAGTAGTAAATAATGACATTTTTGGGTGAACTATCACTTTAAGGCTACATATTTCATCTTTTTTTATAACGTGTCACCTTTGCCCACTGGTCGAGATGTTTATTTTTCTTTTTTATTTTGAAATGACTAAAAATATGAGATTAAATGAACTGAAAGCCATTGAGAATCATGAAAAGAAGCCTCTCTTTGTGTCTTGCAGCAGGATGAAGAACATGTGCTCCATAGGAATCAAGAGCATCTGGCAGTTCTGCTCACTTCATTAATTAACTTTCCATTGATCTGACATTCTGTGCTTTCAAGTCATTGTTTTTGTGCACACTGTTTGCGGTGTCTTTCCTTTGCCACGGTCAAGTTCAGCATTTCCATGGTTACAGCACTATATGGACATGAATGCATTCACCAGTTCAAAACTGACATTTAAATCAGATCCTAATTTATGCATAAAATATTATACATATATAAAATATATGATACAACATTTTAAAAATAATTGTATTATTAAGAATAAAGTATGCTTCTGTTGACACTGTAGGAGGAAATTCAGTCCAGCTGGCGTCATCATATTGCTGTCCCACCAAACTTTCAACCACCTGCAAAAACTTCTAATGAAACCGTCACCAGTTGGGCAGAGTTTATGAGGGTGGGGAGGAATCGGGGGGGAAAATGTTAACACAGATGTCCAAATAAGAGTGTGAATGATTCATTCTGCCGAGATTAGCCTCCGTCTCCAACAGCAACTTTCCCAGGACTCAGGAACTCTCTGCCTTTCAGTGCAGCACACAGGATTGTCATCAGAAATTGATTTTCCTCCTGAAAGACAAATTGAATCGCATATGAAATACAACAGAAAGAACAAGAAAGTGCCTGTCTCCATGTCCTGTCTCCCCCCCATGCCTCATTCCCAGTACACCTCTCACCTCCTCTCGCGCCCTTGTTCCTTTCTGTCCATCCCCCTCGTCTCTTGTATCTAAGTGATCTGGAGTGTTCAAACCTAAATTAAGATCTGCGGCGAGATACACGGTTCCCATAGCTACCTCTCAAACAGTGTTGTGATTGCATTATAATCCGACAGTAATCAAATCTAAATGAAACAGGGATGATAAGGATGCTATTTTCAGTCAGTGTTTGTGAGAGCGAGTGTGTGCATTGCCTTTTCACTTTGTCCTTTTTCACTTTTTATTACCTTCCAATCAGCTCAGCCTCGCAGCGGCTTTTTTCATTACTTTGGGCCATTGTTTTGGACAAACATAGTTGTAATGAGCTGTAAGAAGAGGAGATTAGCCTGGTCAAATGATACGGTCTGACTGAAGGGATTTCACACACACACAAACACACACACCACATCCTCTGAAATACATCTCTTCTAACTAAAATTTAGCCACATTAACCATAAATTTCCTATTGGCATCAAGAAAAACGGGGGGATTTGTGAGAATATAACATTTCAATTGCTTACTTCTTTGATGTTGTTGAGTATGGTATAAGAATCATGAAAGGGTTGATTTTTTTGACTTTGAGGACACATTTGACCACATATTAAAAAAAATAAAAAATAAAATATATATATATATATATATATATTTAAAATGAATTTAAACTGTCAGTCAGTGTGGTGTTGCTCATCACTGTGTAGTTACTATTGCCTTTACTGTAGGGAGACAGCAGTATCAGTTTTATGGATTCATCCCTAGCTTGGCCTTGACTGAGCTACCTTTTGTGCTCTGACTGCATTGTTTCTCATGAATTCATTTGTCAAAACCATTCATCTCATCAACTCTGTCCTCTCGTTCTCCGCTATGCAGTAATGTGGAAATATATTCCAAAGCTTTTTTATTATGGACAAAATGTGAAATACACATTTTTCATTTTAAAAGTGCACCAGTAGGCTTTAGTTTTTGTTGCTGGCTGCATTCGAAATCACATACTTCCCTAATATATAGTAGGTGAAAAACAGTATCTGACAAAAATATAGTGTTTGAATTCACAGTACTCATAAACAGTGTTGGGGATAGTAATTTGAGTTATGTAATCAGATTACTTTTTCAAGTAACTAGTAAAGTAATGCATTACTTTTTCAATTTACAACATTTTTTTTTTTCTTTTTCAAATAAGTAATGCAAGTTAATTCTTTGCATTTATTGACTAACAGCTCTCCTGTCCTCATGTTGAGAGAAATAAAGTGCAGAGGTGTTGTGTGCACTGTGGAAAATGATGGTTATTGTAGTTCTAAACATGCATTTACTCATCTCACTTGCACGAAAACATTCAGTATTCCTCAAAATGAATAAAAACAGTGAAATGCAATCTCAGAATTTTATGCAAGCCTGTAATAATTAACTATATTAAATTACACAAACATACTTTATGTATTTAATCTCACTTTATTAACCAATGTCTTTGCTGCTGACCTTCAATGATCTAATTCAACCATACTAATAGCAAAAAATACTTTAGATTAGATTTAGAAATAACAGGCTGTATCCGAAAACCTAGGCAGCTGACTTGTTGCTTCGCTGCCCTATCAGGCAATGACTTGTAAGGCAGCATTTGCGCATGAAGGCACCTCATGAAACTGATTTCGGACAGACTTCTGAGGAAGCGTAACAATCTTATGACTGCAAAATAGCGCGAGCTTTGGTGAGAACTAAACAAATATTTAATTACTACAGTAGTAATTTCTCGCTAGAAATTACATCAAAAGTGGAAAATGTTTGTCAAAAACTTATACTTACACACAAACTGACCAGCCAACGCAACTTTCAGACGCCATCTTAGTTTTTCTAGCTCAACTGTCACAGAATGAAACGCACAAAGGCAGATCGAAATGGCGGAGTCCAAAAACTGGAAAATGCTGCCTTCCGAGGACACATTTCAAGGTAAGAAGGCATCAAGGCACGTCCGAATCCAATGTTACCTTCACTTCCTCTCTCATAAGATACCTTCCTCAGATCGATTTTTGAAGGAAACATATATGTATCCTTAGCTGCCTTTGATATCCCACAATCCTGTGCTTTCCATTCTGTGACAGTTGAGCTAGAAAAATAAAGATGGTGTCCGAAGGTTGCGTTTGCTGCTCAGTCTGTGTATAAATGTACGATTTTGATCAACATATTTCAATTTTGATATCATTTCTACCGAGAAATTACTACTGTAGTAATTAAATATTTGTTTAGTTCTCACCAAAGCTTGCGCTATTTTGCTGTAGATCACTAAACTGTTACGCTGCCTCAGAAGTCTGTCCGAAATCAGTTTCGTGAGGTACCTTCATGCACAAACGCTGCCATACAAGTCATTCTCTTATAAGATAGCAAGACAGCAAGACAGCTACCTAGGTTTTCGGACGCAGCCCTTGTGTTGAACTTCCTTTCCCTGTATCCTATTCTTCTTTATTCCAGAATGTCAGCACAGTTGGTTAGTTTAGTTAGTTAGCTTGAGCTGCACCCTCTTCTGTACAGGCAAAAATATGCATTTCCTTCAGCCTGATAGGATTATTCATTTCACTTTTGGTGTGAACGGGCCTTAACATTAACTTTGCCAAAAAAATATTACTTTTTGTTATTGTAATTAAAAAACAAACAAGCAAGCTCAGCCCAGGGGTCCATTCTTCGTACTTCGCTAACTCAGTTAGCTGGATTTGATTGATGATGATTTGACATGATCTTGGATTGTTCGGTTCTTCAACCCTCATCTTGGACTTGCTGTCATAGCAACAGGTCCGTAAGCTTAAACCTGCTCAGGAGCAGGCTTATTTCAAGTAAACAGGATTGGATGGCATCTTTTTAAGTGGAGGTGATGCTTAAAGTCTGTTCCAATCACTGCTACTTTCTTACAAGAGTAATGAGAACCAGGGACAATAATAATGATTTAAAAATACATTTGCAAATAATATTATAATGTTGTGTAGTCTATCATAGACACAGTCAGATTTACTCGTTGATAGATTTATTCGTGAGGGAATAATTACCTAATGATTTTACTGGAGTCTCACACACATGATGTACAGTCTATGCCTTGCATGCATTAATTTGATCTGTGATAGCTATTATGGGAGTGGCTTGATGCAGCGCAGGAGATGCAGATAACTTTATATTGACCCTTAAGAAACTTTAATTAATGCTGTCACGTAAAAAATAAATCAGCTCCAAAGGTAAAATTAAATTAATTGCTAATTACAACACTGAAATAAAAATATAAAGCTTGTACACATAGCCTGCTAGAAATCGTTAATAATTGGGAATCATTAAAAAAAAAAAAAAAAAAAAAAAAAACTTTTTTAGTTGCTTGGCTGTTTTCTTAGAAAGGTCCAGAAATTCGTCAAGTTGTTCAACAGGTCATTACATTGCCATCATGATGCCAGCCAGTCGCTGCATTGCTGATCGTGGTTTCGAGTATCGATACATCTACCCTTTTCGAGGAACACAAGAACGCGGAGTTATCGGAGACAATTTAATCCAGATATTTTAATCGTTTGAAGAACCAAATTAGCCAGAGTTCAGTTACGTTGATTAGAAGATCTGGCATCTGTCAAATAATCTCAGATGTATTAAGCGAGGTACGAAGAACGGAACCCTGGTGAGGAAAAAGTAACGCAAAAGTAACGTAACACATTACGTTTTATAAAAAGTAACAAAGTAACTCAATTAGTTACTTTTTAGGGAGTAAAGCAATATTGTAATGCATTTCTTTTTATAAAAAGTAACAAAGCAACTCAATTAGTTACTTTTTAAGGCAGGAACACACCAAGCTGACGGTTGGCCGTCAGGCAGTTTTTGTTCGTCGGCCGACTAAGTTTTCACACTGTCAGCTGAAGTTGGTCCTCGTCTGCTTTTTTTCAGCCGATTCGGCATGTTGAATCGGCGTCGGAGCTCGTCGGTCCATCGGGCCATCTGATCATTCTGATTGGCTGTTCAGCTACTGCCACCTGCTGGTACGGAAAGGCATTTCATCTTACGCAAGTGCAGAACGGACGTGCTATTTGGCCGTCGGCTGTCAAGCGTTGATTTGGTGTGTCAGGGCAACTTTGGACCCAGACGCTGCCGATGTGAGAGAATCCCCGCAGTCTGCTTTCATTGCCACTAGTTCATCGGCTTGGTGTGTTCCTGCCATTAGGGAGTAAAGCAATATTGTAATGCATTACATTTTATAAAAAGCAACAAAATAACTCAATTAGTTACTTTTTAGGGAGTAAAGCAATATTGTAATGCATTACTTTAAAAGTAACTTTCCCCAACACTGCTTATAAAACAGTAGGCAAAAAGTACCCGGTTGACTTACTTCTTCCAGCGAGATTCTATGCATTTGATGGACACTTTACTATCCCATGAGGCCACAGGAGAGGATTTGTGATTGGCAGTAAAGTGACGTAACTGACAATTGTAGGTCATATGATAATGCAGCATGGTGAAGGTAGTACGTCCGGATTATATACTACACACATTCATACTAATATATATATATATATATATATATATATATATATATATATATATATATATATATATATATATATATATATATATATATATATATATATAATGTTAATCTTATCAAAAAAAAAATTACTGGGTTCACCTGAGCAACATGGTAGTACTGACTCTGAAAGGACAGAAAGGGCTTTTTTTTTTGTGTAAATATGAGTTATATTCTAGTGATTTATGGACTAATGTGTGAGTGACTCAGAAAGTCCGGTTCTGTTCGTTTGACATGTCTGCAGGTTGTGTGCATGAGTGGGAGAGGAATCCCGCCGAGCACACTCCCTTAGGCAGTCAAGGAACAAACAAGGCTGGTGTGTGTGAGGGGCGCCCTAATGTCCATCATCCTGGTGAAATTATCCCTCCTGTTGCAGCCACTGATCTACAGACACATACGCTTGCAGCTAACCCCCCTCACCCCACACGCACACACAATGAGACAATACTCTCTTTCATACTGTCCTCATTTTAATCAGCATTAGAGAACTGGGGAAATCACATTTTCTCATCTTTTCCTGAGGTAGAAGCTCCTAATGACAGAAAGAATGGTAATTAGAGTGGATGAGAGGTGAGGACTGTTGAAGATGTCTTACATGAAAAGCAAGAGAATAGCCATGGATAATACTTGTGACTTGATACTTTGAGCTTGTTTTAGATTATTTTTAAACACTAATGTTCTGTCGAGATTGACTTTGACTGTCGAGACTGAATTCACTTAATGTTTGTGTTTATGTTTAGGGTCCAGAGACCTCAAGTGATGCATGTGGAAAATTATAGCTAATTATAGCCAATACTACTTTCAATATTATATTAAAATAAATATGTAATATTATTTATATTATTAAAATATTTAATTTAATTTATTTTAAATATTATATTATTAAAATATATTAATTTTAATTATTTTTTATTCTTTTTATTTTCAGTTTGACCCCAAAACATGTAGAAAACAAACAAACAAACAAACAAACAAACAAACAAACAAACAAACAAACAAACAAACAAACAAAAAAACAATAGAAAAAGGAAAAGAACTTACTGGAGTGCATTGCTATAGTGTGTACACCAATCACACAATCTTTGCATAAGAAAAATAAAATAAAATTTGGAAATGTCATACAGAAAACTGATACTTTAAATTGATACTGATACTTAAACTGATACTTTTTTTTTTTTTTTTTGGAGAAATGTAAAGGTCTTTGGGGTATTCAACCCCAAATAGAAATAAGGAAAAAATATTTTTTTATTCTCATTTTACATTGCTATTATGCTATAATTATTTGGTTTTAAGTTTGATTGAAACACTAAATAGTATAGTACAATTCACTTCAAATTATACCAAGGTGAAATTCATTCATTCATTCATTCAGTCAGTCAGTCAGTCAGTCAGTCATTCATTCATTCATTGTATACATCTACGATTAAGGTCTTTCTGCACCAGTCTATAAATACATACTATGGGAACATAACCAAAATGTGATATCCGAGTAAGGCTTCAAACCAAGGTAACCCTGCTGATCTACAAGCTTTAGCTGTTTTTTCTCTTCTAAAAAGCTGTGAAATACTCAGATTCTTGCAGGTATGAGCTGCAAAACATTTTAGAAAGGGAGTCCACGTAAATAAAAGGATAAAAGCAGTCCTTGAATGAAGTGGGGCTACAGCCAAGTGAAATATGCTCCCAATTACTGCGATGGCTGTAGAGGCCTAATAAAGTGAACGTCTCTACAAGACGCTGCACTATAATGGAGCCGGGCTAATTTGCTTTGACTGATGAATTTTCGTCTCCCGTCGCGCTGGGTTGAATAATTATGAAATTTATCACAAGACATAGCGACTCATTAAGGATTAGCGAGCTTTCATTAGGGTGATGTTGTTCGAGGGCTGTGGCTGTTCTGATCAGCATAATTATGGGCCCTACAGAGGGAGGGCATGCAGGCAATGTGTCTTTTGTGTGTGTGGTCAAGAGGACATGAAAAAAAGTGCACCTATAAAGCACTCTATGACTCATAATAAAAATGCTT
Source organism: Chanodichthys erythropterus (assembly GCF_024489055.1). Classification (NCBI taxonomy): domain Eukaryota; kingdom Metazoa; phylum Chordata; class Actinopteri; order Cypriniformes; family Xenocyprididae; genus Chanodichthys; species Chanodichthys erythropterus. The sequence goes on along the minus strand of NC_090241.1, from coordinate 17,304,962 downwards.
CTGATAATATCTCACTATTTAATTTAATTCTGATCAACCTTGGGTAGTCCTGCTTGTGACCAACTCTTGTATGAGGGTGGAAAAAAGTTGTAAAAATGCTACAGTAAAAACCTTTGGATAAATGTGGGTAACTTTACCTCATAAGGTGAACAATTGTAAATAACATCAAATAATATTAAAACATTGTCAAATTTATGGTTCTTGCAAGTAAAAACTATGAATTATTATATCATTTACAGTGGAAAAAAAGGTAAAAAGACATTTACATTAGTCTCTGTGTGACAGATGATGTCATTATATTTTTTATTTTTTTATCATATTTTGTTATCAGTACTTTACATTAGGGTGTTTATATTTTGTTAACATTTAGTTAATGATTATTGTGTTATTTTAGTGTCATGCATGTTACCCTGATGGTGTCTTTATGTGTATGACCCTGCACGCCATCTATATATTGTATGAGACTTGGCCATATTTTATAGTCTGGCTATCACCAGACCAAGCTCAATTTAAAATTGAACATTGGTCTGGAGAGTTTGCTAATGTATGTATTTCCTACTGCACAAGAGGCGTGATCAACGAGCATTAGTCACGCAATTGGATAGTCCTTCAACCAATCAGATCAACGATCCGGGTGACGTACTTTGCAGAGCAATTGGTGCGTTCAAGTCATGTCGGAAAGATCGTATTTATGAGCAGAACCGACATAAACGCCACCACAATGTCGTAAATACCAGTGGGAAGCTCGTAATTTTCTTTAAGCTCTGATCAGTACGAGTTGGGGCCGTGTCAGTCAGAAACATGGCGAAATACCACAATACTTTTTTATTAATTTTTCAGTGACATTATCAGGCTTTTCTATTTACAAAGAAGTAAGCTGATTCCCAGCAAAAAAAATACGATAGCACGATAGCATTACAATATAAAAATGAAATATGTAACAATACATTTTTACAATGGCTTCATAAATTAATTAAAAAACATAAAAAAACAACAACATGCAACTAATGCACATTCTTTGCTCTCCATTTTTTAGAAGCAGAAGTGTTGTTATTTTGTGTAATTAATTTAGAGAAGGTACACCGCCGTCATACTCCGACGAAAGTGACTTGAACACACCTACCATCGTACACACGACTTCCCACCTCGTAAATACGAACTTCCCAGGAGGACTTGAACGCACCAAATGAGAAAACTCCAGACAGGCTTACTGTGTGTCTCAATCAGCTCCCTAGTTCAGTAGTCAAGGCACTGATCAGGGAATCAGCCACATTCACTTTCATGATATACTGATTCACGACCTAGGGAACTAGGGAGCTGACTGAGACGCAGGGTTTGTTTGTATTAGTTTGTAGCATTGATCCACGGTTTGCAGAAGCAGCAATGGCATCGAGCGATTTTTGCAGGTTGTGCAAAAAAAAAACATGAAAGTGATCGGTATTTACACCCACTCGAGCAATTTGTTTGCTAACTAAAGAAGTCATTCAGCATCGTCGAGAGTTTAAAAGGCGACTCTGATACTGTTCTGGTTCAGTGTAAATGAACGACGAATAAAGCCGTCCTAAACTACGTCATTGTCATGACAACCAAAAAGAATTCCAGTCAGCTCAGGCGGCGCGAGATTCAAGAAGCAGGGAGACGAAACATATAGAGCAAATAATAAAAATATTGTCTACCATCAAGGGGCATTGATGTAAAAGAGTCCTGTACTCACATCGTGAAGCAAACCACCAAAATAACAGCAGAGAATCATTGTGTGTCATTAATCGCTGTTTGTAAACTTCCTATGAAGAGACTGTCGGATCAACGCTCTGCTACATTTCTCTCAGATAAGGTAAATGTTTAACACAATCGGCGTCACTGTGATTGTGCATTGTTATATTGAAGTGACGGGTAGATAAGATAGAGTTTGAAAGCTGCTTGTTGTCACTTCTCTATCGTCATCGTGTTATACCCGCCAATAGCGAGCAAGGTGGATAAGCCAGTCTGTGATTGGTTCCCGCAAAAGTGTAACAGTGCAGCAGAAATGAATGCATGGGTTTCCAAACTGAGTTGCCGTGCGAAATCAAATCGCTGGCAGATCAGGCTGGGTTTACCCAGACTACATATTTTATGCACAGGCCATTTATGATAAACTCTGATTCATGATGTTTTTTTTTATTTTCTATTAGACCACCTGTATTATTGTGTTTATCAGTACATTTTAGGGTAAAAAGTTCAAGTAGCTCGATATATTAACGGTCACCATGATTTTGCCAAATAAGACATATTCCTGGATCAACAAATTTTGTTGATCCTGGAACAACATTCCTGTCTGAAAATTTAGTCCTAACCCTACCCATAACTTATCCCTAAAATCAGAGGGAAATGATTTGTGTAGAAGCACCTAACCCTGCTTGTAAGCCTAAACTTGACAAACTATAAACTGTAAACCTCAAATCTGATTGGTTGATTGGAATGTTTTTCCAAGATGTTGATCCAGGAACTTGTTGTACTTTGTGAAATCACATTCACCGTATATTAACTTTATATTACTTAATGAAATACAAGGTTATTTGTTGTAAATTATTCAGTCACCAATATGCCATCCTGTAGGAAATGTCATCACATTTTTAAGGCGATTGGCTGCCAACCAGTTGCTTTTTTTTTTCTTTTTTTAATGTAAATGTAAATGTAATGTAATGTAAATTTAGTTTTACCTCATATGAAATTCAAATCTGCAATGGCACTCTTGTCAATTAAACTTAGGGTATGTATGTTTACGTGACAACTATGTATTAAAAACGGAGAAGTTTTTCCTTTGCTTTTTTCTTGTTCAGAATTCTGTCAGGACCACTTTCATCAAATAGGATTGATAATGCATAGAGTTTGTATTGGCGGTATGGTTCTGTTCTGGTCAAGAACTCCCTGCGCATCCATGCAGCCTAGCATGGATAAGAGCAGGGAGAGCAGCAATAACCTCCCTAGGGTAAACAGAACAGGACCGACATATGCAGATATCATTAAACGTCATGATTTAACATGTACACAAATTTCAAGAATTAGTTTGATTCAGGGGAATAATAAGGCCAATCCTGACTGAGGAGAGGAGGAGCTGGGGATGGAGGAGGGTAATTAGCTCCTGAGAAATGTAATAGCTGCTGATAATACTGAGCTTATATATGGATGCTGTGATAGGCGTCGTATTCCTATAAGTAGATGTAAGTCAGCTGATGCGAGCTTGACTGAATGACCTGCCAGAACTGACGCTAATGCTGGATGACAATGTTGCCAAAACAATCCCTGTTAACAAGGATCCGTGAAAACGACTAAAATGCTGTTTTATGCTGCCAGGCCAGTAGTTGTCGATGTCACTTTGTAAAGAAACACTATGCGCCCACATGTAATATACACGCACATGACATCACCGTTTTAACAAATTCACATTTTTGTAGTTGTTGTATTTTGTAGAGACAATAACGGTAGCCTATCTCTTTCAAAAACATGTACTTTTTAACCATTTTTAAAAAGTTTGCATTTTCAGGCCCCCAAAATGCTGTTGTCGTGTAAACGAACGGCCAAAACGCATAAAAAGTTTTCCATATTTAGCTGAAAATGGTGTCGTGTAAACAGCCCCCCGTGTACCATATCCTTTTCACAGTTTCACCAGGCTTCACCGTCTCACACACCCAACGCTCACTCTCACCGAATACTGATCACCTGCACCGGCTCCCCATTAGCACGCCAATCAGCACTCCATTAGCCCTGCATAAAAGCACACACCTTGCACTCAGTCATTATCTGGTCTCATCAATGGACAACGGACTACCCGCTTTACTTACCCTAAGATTGTCCTATAGCGATACTTCAACGTACAGTACTTCTTGTGATTTTTCCAGTGATCTCCTTGTGAATCCTCTCCTACACTCTCTTTGTGATCTCCCCACGTGTTCCTGTAAGTTTGCCAGTCAACCTGAATACTCGTGCTCTGCCATCAACGAGGTCTTCACCCTGTAACACAACAAAACCTCTATTATCATACCATCAACCATCCAGAACCTGCCATACTCACCTGATTATATTTCCTGCACCTATGTTAATATTAAAGGTGCTAAAGAGGATCTTTTCGTCGACTGAGAAACCAAAGACTGTTATTGAGTTTTTGAAATGAGCGCATGCGTAAGAACAACTCCCCCTCCTTTCGAGGGAACGCCTCCCAAAACTCCTGCACGAGTATTGGAACACGAGTGTTTACCACCGGCATTCGCTGTGTCGTGTTAGTGGATTCATTATGTCGGACTCACCGCAGGTAACTCATAATCTGCAGTTGTTACTCCTGTCTCCGGACAAAAACATTGCATGCGGCGCCTGTGGAGTGTGGAAAGTTACTGGAGCGCGCAGCCGCGCTTGTCTCTCACAAGGAACGTCATGGCAGTGATTGACAAGCCAGAGGGCCAATCCGCACACGTCTCTCACAAGGAACGTAAGGGCAGTGATTGACAAGCCAGAGGGCCAATCGTTTACGCGATGATCGCGTAAACGATTGGCTGATGTTTTTAAGGCCCTACCTCGTGCACAGATGATGTATATTAATATTATTCCTTTCAGTGCACTTAATAAATAATCTTTAATCAGTTAATAAAGACAGTTTCAAGTAATATTGCAAAAATGTATAAAACAAAACATCCTCTTTAGCACCTTTAAGAACACTGTTGTGGTTTAAAACTAACATCTGTCTCTGATATTCTCTGACAAATCTAGCAGAATACAGTAGCGTTTTATTTATACCATTTAAAACAAGGAAAATATGTTGGAGCTCTGACCTGGCAGTTAGCAACACATGTTGAACTGTTGTGCTCATATGGGAGATGTAGATTTGAGTCCAGCTGGCCTTCCTGTCTGTTCAAATAAAACAAAACAAAAAACATACACACTACATTACAAATCTGCCATAAGTATGTGTTTCTCCATTACATCAGCTACCCATGACTGGAAATTAAGACACAGTGGGCATCTTACAGCCAGTTTCCCAGATATGATTGTATAATAGTTTTAGTCTAATCTACTAAATGTGTTGTGAGTAGCCAATTATCCAATTGCTTGCGTGAGGACACAGTTTTATCATTGTTTACAACAATGTAATTACAAAAAAAGCTTTGCCAAATAAATTAAAGAGATTAACATATTAGGACCTCTAATTGCATTTAAATGACATGCATAATGTATAAATGTTCACCAAAGATGGAGAGCTGAATTCTTGATGAAGTTTCCTAAACGTTTAGCTACACAAATGCTCCCCAATTAATTCTGCTGGGCCTGTTTCTCGAGTCCATGCGGTATTTGTTAAGGAATTATCGATTTATATTTAATTAAGCTCACTTACTTGCTCGTTGCTGACACAAGATTGATCAAAGCAGTCAATAACAGCATATTAAAGAAATGACTTTGAGATTTTTTTCTCCATCTTTATGACTGTATAGAACAAACAATCTGTCTTGAAATATGCAATTCGATATTTCTCAGTGTCACGCCACCCATCTAGGTGCTGCAGGCATGTTCCACTCACCTGGGTAAAGTACACTCGCCAGGCTCGTAATGGAAAATGGAGAAGGGTTAGCAACACATAGATGATATGAGACCTCAGGAACCATTGAATTCACATTTGAAAAACTATTTCTAGCCAGTTGACTTTTCATTTCATTTGACCATAGATCAGCCCTCAATGAAGGGCAGTTTGCTGATTGGAAACTCCACGCTACAATGCTAAATTCACTGAAAAGTATCAATTTTCAACCACTACCCTGCAACATTTTATAAAAGGCATTTGTATTTACAAATCAATAATCCATTATCTCTGTATTAATGCAAGGCCTTGACCCGGACACAGCTACATTGTGACTGCTGTGAGTGTGGGAATGTTGTCTTAGAATGGGGATAACACAGTGTTCCGTCCTATTCCCGTTCCTGTATCATACCTGAATCATATCATGTTGTGTTTTTATGGATCTAAAATGTCTTAAAGGCCTTTTCAGCCTTTTTCCATTGCTGCGTGATGGAGAGCCACTCAGTTTAACAGCATAATGATGCAATATCATGAGGGGTAAATTTCTTATTTGAAATGAAGCATCACGGTGAATACTCTATATCTCTTACCGGCTTCAATTGGTTTCCCCCAGAGGACACAAACTTCATTATGAGCTCTTTCTCTCCCTCCGTGGGGATATTGATACTTTATACCATCTCTCTCCCTCTCTCTCTCTGCTGTGTAAATAGCACCGTTGCTCTATGCCCGTGTGTTTCTTTTCCATTTGCGCTGTTTGTAATCACAACATAGATGCTGAGGATATGCTATAGGACATCGGGAGATCAGAAAAAGGGGCTTGGTGTTGCTCTTTTTTCATGGGATCCCCTAAGCACCCCTTCCTCATTATTGTGTGTGACTATCATATTGCAAAAGGAGAAGAGAAAGAAGTATTTTTTTCTTGGCCATTTGTGAAAAGCTCATTAAAACAGCCCAAGAACAAACAAAGCTTTTCCTCCGAGGCCCCCATTCAGAGTCATCCCATAATTTCCCACTAGTTTTAATAGTTGAGATAAATTAATTATTCCTTCGTGGAAAATACATTCTTTGCCATCTTTGGCTCATTGTTCTTGTTGGAGAGAATTGAGCCCAATCCTGTGAGAAATAGAGTTGCCTTTCCTGCAGGGAAATCAAACTGCTCTCTGCAATCAGGCAGGACCAACGACAATTAAACCATTAGTATCTGGTATAGGAGACTCTTTACACAATGTACATCTTACTAATGAATCCAGAGGCAACTCATAATTACACAGTTTTGTCTCGTAAAGATTAGCTGCCCAGCGAAACTCTGTAGAACATCACAGAACGTTTCACTTCCTACTTCTTCAGGCTGGGGCATTGAACAAAGACAGTTCCTAGAGTGACAACTGAAAATCAATTGGAAACTATTATTCAAAAATGAATGATATCTTTATAACGCTGCAGAGCAGTCATTTTTTCATTAATTGAATGTGTTCATGTCTTCATGACAGAGCACAATAATGCATAAGATGGCATTTCTTTTATACATGGCAAGTTAATGTGCACTTGAAAGGAAACATTAAAGAAATTCAGTTTCACTGAGGCCTTTTTGCAGAAGAAGCTATTTGCATGGTTACAGGTTATTTATTTGTGAAATGACAAACATTTAATCACTTTTTTTTCCTTTTTTTTTTCAGGAACGTGAGCAATGAACAACCCTGCATGAGCAATTACCATAGCAAATAATTAATCTCTGAGAATACAGCCTACGGACTATATGAACAGCCATTTCTCTCATTTGCTTTAGTTGAAGAGTATTGTGGATGTTGGTGTTTCTAAATCTCTTATGAATATTTTTGTGACTAGTCAGCATCATCAGTGAATTAAATTAATGATTTAATAGATTATTTTCAGATTTTATTCAGGTTATGTGCATCAAGCCTTTTTGACTCTCAGTAAAATAATAATAATAACAATAATTATAATAATAATAAATCTATTACTAACAAAACCTTTATTGTAGTTCTTCTTTGAACCAGTGGATGGCGCCACTGTAATAAGGAACATAAACAAGACCTTGGCTGATAGTATACTGAATTTTCACCTTGTCCATGCAACCAAATGGACTTTTGTGCAGTTTGCATTCAGATAGAAAACTGTTTCTTTCATATGGGAAAACATGAACACTGGAAAAGTTAGCAAGTGCAGCAAACAGCAAAACCTCTTATTATATGAACAGAAAAATAGTCTGACTTTGCAGGAGACATATATAAATAGAATACTCTATACTGCTTGTTTATAATTTTTATATGCACAGCTTGAGCCATTTAAATCAGTGGTTTTCAATCTCAGGCTCCCCACTGTCAGTCATATTTCAATGTATACATAGCCTATATGATTATTTTTCTTGTATAACAAAAGCTTGTTTCAAACTTTTTAAATAACAAACACAAGGGCTCTCTGTACATTACAAATAATTATTGATGCTCAATATTCATCTCAAAATTTCTTTTTTTTTAAAGAAAACTAAATACATATCATATACCCTAAGTAAAAAATATGTTATGTGAATACTGCAGAAGTTATCCAGATGCAGAATTTGTTTCTGCAGACATTCATCATAACTTAAACTACTCAATAGCATATAACTGTTTAAATGAAATAAAACATGAGTAAATAAAGTGAAAAAAGTGCATTTGCCAATAAAAACATTTTAGTTATGTTAACAATTGACAATGGTTGTAATGTGATAAGCTATGAAAAGTTCTTGCTTTTGTGAAATTATTTCAATATAACTATTTCTTTTTTAATAATTGTACGTGTTTAAGAGTCCCTTTGAAGTTTACTGAGGCCCCCTAGTGGGTCCCGACCATCCCGCTTGAGAACCAGTGCCCTATCCAACCCCAAAAAGCAGACAGAGCCCACTCAACCGCAATCTTTCCTCCTTTGAACAGTGTGTGTCTAAGTCAATCTCGACTTCTCCTGATTGGCTGAACTTGTCATTCCGCTTGAATGGAGTGCGTTCTGATTGGCTGCAGGCTGATTGACGTCATCATGTGAGATGAGGTTTACTCTGGGCTTTTTTCTGTCACTGACACATGTAGAGCACAAGCGACAAGCAACGGCGAGACATCAGCGCGAGAGGACAGTTGCAAACAGAGGCGTTCGCTTCATCTATGGAAATAACTGAAGACATTCCCGAACGCTCGTTTAACAAAACAGCCGCTAATCTTTCCAGTGATAACCAGAACATTTGAAAAAAGGTGACGGCAACAGTGGAAATACAATCTGAAAACTCCATTTCCTTGACTCTTTCACGGCAGTGAGAAGTATTCATGCACGCGCTCCGTGTGTGAGTTTTTTGGACTGTTCGCGTTAATTTTATTGTCTACAGAGAAAACAGACTGCTGTACATTTCTCACCAACCATTCAATCATTACATTTCAAAGAGGTAAGTACAGTACTCTACAACAATTCATGTTTTGTTTTATGAATAATAGTAAATTCATAATGTCGCGAGAGGGAGACACATTTGTTATGGAGCGACACAATGTTGCAGATTAGTATTAGAACGTATACATTTGTAAGCATAAAAAATGTCATTTTTTTTTTTTTTGAACTTTTTTTCTTTTTTTGCGCTATTTGTGTTGCATGTCACACGCGTAACAAATATAACTAGAGATTGTAATGTAGTGTAGTGGACATGAACGTTGCTCTTGTGTGTTTACTCATATAAAGACCAGACATTTAGATATAAGCTCGATGGAAATTCCACGCGTTTCGAGTTTATAATATCATATTAATGCATAAGAAGTGCGCGCGTGCTGTACACATGATCAACAACATGCTCCATAACATAAGTGCAGTTCTGCATCTTTTGCTGTGCCTTGCGCATTGTAAAAGCAGCAGCTGTATTTAGGCTCCAGCACTGCGATCTGTATTACTGGCCATGGGTTGCTGATCTGTTTTATATTTCTGCACATCCCCTCGCTTAAATTGCCTGTCCGTGTAATTACTCGAGTTTGCCCATTTGACTTAAAAGCCACCCCCTCCCTCTCTTCAAATCTCCCCTCTTCCCTCTTACTGGGAATGAAACTTGACGATGGTCCGATCTTATTTATCTGGGGGAGTCACTTTCGGTCTCTGATTCATCTCCCTTTAGATTTAATCAGCACTAAGGTATTGCTTGTCCCTAAGAGCCTCCACTAATGGGGTTACTGAATGCCTCTCTCCCTCTCTCAGTGCAATGTTTTCTACCCCCCGCCTCTCTCTTCTCCTCTAATTACCTTTCAACAAAGATTTGGCTTACAGCCTTCCACGAATATATCTTAAATTTTAATCTTTCCCACTTCGGTCCAGCGGTCCTCCTTATGAAACCTGGGAAAGATTAAAATTTCAGATGTATTAGTGGAAGGATGGAGCAGAAGTGCACGCATGCGGTACTGATGGATCAACAGACCAAAGTACAGAACTGCAATCATAAATGAGGATTCGTTGTTAATGTGATTTCTGTCAGAGGCGGATATTTCTGTAGGCCGGCATTAACTGATTCTTGCATATGCTGAATGATCCAACATACTGGGGGTAATTTCACGCGGCAGTGACCAGTCCCCAAAGCGAACGCTGCTGAATGTTCTTCATGATGTTGGCTGGAAATCCGTCATCTGATAACCTTAGTGAAAGCGAGTGGAATATGTCGACCTCTGAATGGATCATACAACTTCAAGGGTTCCCCAATTAACTGCTCCAGTTCTTGGCCACAGTAGCACTTGGGTTTCTCTCTCTCTCTCTCTCTCACTCACACACACACACACACACACACACACATACACACACATGAAGGTTCAGGTAAATGTAGTTTAAAAGCAATGTAGACAACCTAACAAAAGCCAGCGCCTCTTTAATTGTTCCAGCGACTTTAATGTTATCAGCGAACAGACATTTATCACAAATGGACCAAAGAGCTGACTTCAGCACTTAGATAAAGATCAAGGACAGCCTGCCACTTAAAACAATTCTCAGACTTGCTTGCAGGCATTGTATGCATTTCAATTATTTCAAAAGAGCTTTTAGGAAGCGTGCCTCTGAAAACATGCAGTGTTGTGGGTCACTGTTCAGGCTCCAGGTGTTTTAGATATTGCAATGACAAAACTTCTGTCAGAAACTGACAGTCATGAGTGACTTTGCAAGATATATGGATTTAAGTAATGCTGATGGTATCTGAATACTTTTTTTGGTGTATTTTTTAAAAATGGTTTATAGTTAAATATTTTTTGTAGGAAAGAAAATTGTGCAGAAAAGCTTTGAAGAAAAAAAAAAAGTTTTTTTTTTCTTTCTTTATTATTTTCATGATATCCTATAGCCACACATATTTAAAAACTCTTGACTGACTACTCTGCTCTAACCATGTCTCCTTTCTCTCTCTTTATGTTTCTGCAGACACAATGGTGAACCCTGGAGGAAGTGCCCAGCCCCCACCTGTTGGAGCGGGATCTCTGTCGTGGAAGCGCTGCGCGGGCTGTGGGGGAAAGATTGCCGATCGCTTTCTCCTGTATGCCATGGACAGTTATTGGCACAGCCGTTGTCTGAAATGCTCCTGCTGCCAGGCACAGCTCGGAGAGATCGGCACATCCTGCTACACCAAGAGTGGCATGATCCTATGTAGAAACGACTACATCAGGTTAGACACATTTATTATTGAAGTCCCAATCACAACCACATTCATGTGTTTGAAGACCGGGTCAGCACTGAGGTCTTTTTGTGTTCATAAAGGGCATTCTCTCAAGTTTCTTCAGATTTCTGATGCGCTTGTGAAATTAATTTTAAACGGTAATGTGTTCTGATCTTTTGAGGATAGCTTAGTTTTGCTCGGCTGCTTTTTCATGGTCTTTGAAGCCAAACTTCAGATAGTTCATACATCTGGACATTATGACAGTCCAGCGACCACATGAAATGACATTAGGCATGTAATGATTAGATGAAGTGATGGTTGTCAAGAAAAAAAGATATTAAGGAAAAAGTTACAAGCCATCAAGCTTCTCACGGAGCAGAGCGTATTTTCCATTGAGAACATGTGTCTCAGATTGTGCCGTCAGCGGCCCTCGTTAAAGCGCGCTGGTTAAACCCTCAACGGGACACTCTTAAAAAAGAGGTCAAGCCACTGACATGTTGACAGAGCAGAAGACGAAGGAGATTCTTTCTCCAGAACATCTGCAAGTCTGTGGCTCTCGCCATATTTCATCCTTAAGCAAAAGGAGCTGCGCTGCTTGGGCCGTGTGTGTGTTTGCTTTACGAGATGCTAGAAAACTCCATTGGTAAGGCAGAGCTGACCTTCGACTCTGCAGGAATTTAAAAGAGTTTTCACATCCTCTCTGCCATGTTTTGTTGATCACAAAGAGACCATTTAATTAGCAAAAAGACCCTTTTTAAATATTTATGCAAGTAAGTCTGACACCCAAAGCGGTGGCTGGGTGACGGCCCGGCAGTCTCACTCAGCTGATGTGGATGGCCTGATTTGACAGGCTGATCCTTCAACACTGTGACCTCTGCAAGGGCAAAGTGAAAACCCTAAGAGAACTTCTCACATTGAGAAGTTTGAAGCCTTCCTGGATTATTTCTTTGGTTTTGAAGAGTGGAAAAACAGTGTGAGTGACTTTGATAATGGAATGCCTATAATTTTTCTTATTAAAACAGGAAGGCCAATTTAAAAGTTAATTCTTAAAATGAAGTATCCATGATATATTCCCACCAGAAAGAGTGTTTTTTGGCAGAAGTACAGTCATTAGTGAGTATTTACCTTGGCATGCGCTTCGCCCTGGATAATTCAGCGAAGCCTCGCACTGACACTGCTGCCTGCAGGCTGGAACAACAGGTGTCAACCAGAGCAAACCTGAGACGACCAGTCCAAATGTGAAGAGTGCCTTCACTCTTTCCACTCCACCTGATCTGAAGGGATCAAGTCTACAAGACTCGCTGCTAGAATCGGGCCTGTGAGCCTAATTAAAACGAGCAGGGAGGGAAAAGTAGCTACACCTTTCTCCTTGTAATGAGAGCGCGTCGGGCGGGAGAACGGAGCTAAAACGCAGCTCGCGCGAGCCTGTGATCTGAGGAGAGATAAGAGAGAGGGGAAAAATAACATCTGACAGTGAGTCCACACAATTAAAAGCTTTAATTAGAGTCCCCCTCCATTTTCCTTTAGTCCTGATGGGTTTTATCTAATGAGATCTAGTGCCTGGCTCCTATCCGCTTCCAATGACGTGTCCGAAATGAATGAGAGCCACATTGCAAACAAAACATTTAATTAACCAAATTGGCTTTTGAGAGAGCTGGAGAGCAAGAGAGAGAGAGAGAGAGAGCGAGAGAGAAGAGGGGATTATTGCGAAGGCCAGTCCCCTTAGGGGATTTTAAAGGGGCCTCCCTTATTTTTGTAATGGATTATTAAATTGCCCTTGCTGTGTAAATAATGAAGTTACATATCCAGAATTATATTAATACCACTGATGCAAAAAGGCTTAGCGATTGATTGGTATGGCGCGAGTGAAAACGCATCCCATTTTCCCTAATGGCAGATGGGGGGGGAAATGACATGGGATGATAGGCTTCTGATACCACTCAGCTCGAGGCCACCAATGCCAAGCACAAGGGCAACCGGCGTGAGTTGTAGATTTCAGCAGTTTTAGCCCCAGAGAAGCAGGAGGGACTCGTTTGAAATCATGTTGTCCTTAAGCCATGGCTGATATTTGCGTGAGCTGGAGAGAACAGAGAGAGAGAGAGAGAATTAATTTGGGGAGTGAGCAATCATGTGACCGTTAGGTTGGGGGGGAAAACGCTGTCCTTTTAATTGAATAGAGCCAGGTAATTAAATGGCACTTTTCCAATAGAACGTGCTAGGTAAATCTAATAGTTGGTTATTTAATATCACTTTGAAGTCTGCCCACTCAAGCACTATGACAGCACGGGAGCATGTGAACTATTAAGCCAGGAAATACTTGGATCTCAGAAATTAATTAAATCGCATGCAATTTAGGGGAAACGTTTATCTTGATTTGTCATAACAGAATTAATTCAAGGCCTTCAATCCACTTGGGACTAGATCTGTTACTCTGAATTAACCGAGTGTCATTTGGCTGCTTTCAGCCCCCTCCGCCCGCTCTCTTTGCCGTGAAATCTCCTCCTACCCTACCCTTCCACCCCACCCACCTTCTCTCTGTCTCTCTCTCACCCTCTCTCCCTAATGTAACATTGCCATTATGCAAAGCCCTGCTTAAGTATCAATATGGCCCGGTGCTTTTAAGGTGCTTTGGCTGCTAATGTTGAGAGGCATTTTTATAATGGACTGTGTTGCAGAAATCATTGTTGTACCAACTTACATCACTCCACTCAAAAGGTTCCGCTTAAGAGGCCGAGCTTCTGCCAGATGGCCCAGAACAGCCCTGCTAGGTTGTATTTTACCTCACAGTTGGTATCCAAATTAAATCCTCTAGACATCGCCTATGGAGCGCAGACAGATTTCTTGTCTTGCTTTCGTAATGAAAGACAGTCGTAGATTGTAGCCCTTCTTTATTCCGCCTGCTCCAAGACTGAGCAAGTCAATAAATCAGCATTCCGCGATGTTTCGCTGACAAAATCCTCCTCCTCTGATTGATCAAGGACCTGAATACCTAGAAAGTGAGAAAACAACAAAGGAGAGGCTGATTTGAGGAGAAGGAAGCCAAAACTGGTGGTGTCATTGCAATTAAAGAGTCCCTTGGCTTTAATTATGGTGACCCGTGATATCGCTCCCCTATGTTCCCCTCGTCAGCACCAGAGTTCAATGGAGAAAGAGACCATTAGAGGTGAGGAGCAGACTGATAGCAACTTAATTGAGCACCTAAAGCCTTCAGGCCTTTAAATCAAATGCTATCAGCAGCCATTCCCTGCTCAAATAATTAACCTGCTACGTTACGTATAGAGCAGCAAGAAAATAAAAAGGTTGCCTGGAGATTCTTTACGGTTTTTCTCTCAAAGACAATGGGGCAATTAAAAGGAGCGCACACTCTGAGCCCGGATCCTAAATAATGCGTACTTGTAAGCGTATTTAGGTGCGAACGCTCTGGGATTGTCGAATCAAGCACACGTCGCGGCTCGGCAGATTGCTTTCTCAAGGCCGGGGGAAGATGTCATTTTACAGGTGAATCAAACTGCAGCGTTTAAAGACCTTCCCCCCTGACATTTGCCTAGCATGACTGGCCCATCGACGCCATTGAAGCCATGCTGTTGTCACAAGCCTACAGCTAATTACGTTTGAAATTGAGTTTTGATTGAGCTGCTCCAATCGATGCCACAGCCAAATTTGTTTTCCCCTCCCCCCCACCCTCACTCTACAACCGGCGCTGTAGAGAAACTTAAAGCTTCACTAGCTCGTCGTGTAGTGCCCTTAATAAACGGCACATGCATATGCAAAACGTCATAGATTACAGCTGTTTCAATGTCGGAATGCATACATGTGTGTCGTGAATGCTATATCGGCTTCTACACAAAGCACATTATCGGTTTATGAGTTGAAAGTATTTTGATGGGCGAAATCATCCTTGAATCTGTAACCGTGTACACGTGGAACATGCTCGCGACGTTTTCTTCATCCCTTTCCTCTCTATCCTTTTTTGGCCTTTCCCCATTTCTCTCCCTCTATCCTTTTAACAGTCTCTTTCTTTCTTGCTTCCTTCCTCATATTTCCCTCCCTCTCTCTCTCTCTCTCTCTCTCTCTGGAGCTTGTCAGATGCTGTGGTCTTATTTGATTGCATAGGAAAAGTGCAGTGATAGAGCAAACAGCCAGTGAGATATGATGACAAATGGGTCCAGATCCCAGTAAATTACTTTCTGCTCAAATCGAAATTTCATTCAGTTTGTTGCTCGGCAAGATGAAGTAATCTAAATTGTGGACTCAGAAGGCAGATAGAAAGGAAGCAGGAGCAAGCATTTCATTATCAAGAGACTGAGAGAGAGAGAGAGAGAGAGAGAGGGAAGGTTAGAGACGAAAGAGATGAGCAGAAGCAAATCTAAAGTGTTGACACCATGATTGAAAAGGTTAACCCATGCACATTATATATCAACCCGGGTAGCCGAGGGTTTCTAATGGAAAGGCGGCGGTGACTGAGCACTCGCTTGAGTCCTAATGGCAAAAGCGCTGTGTCTCTGCCTAGATGTACAATCAAATATTCTTAGGCCCTGATTGCTTATGTTCTAGGTTATTATTAGGTTGCAAAAAATGAACACCAAAGGTAATACTTAGTCCCAGTGGCAGAGGCTTTTGGAGGACAGGATGCAGGATTTTTTCATTTGGTTTGCTGATATTACTATGATTTTATTTTTCCTACATCAGAATATTGAAGATGTAATTTGTTCTGCGTGTGTGTTTGAGAGAGAGGGAGAAAAGAGGCCTGGGTACAAGATTGAAATGATTTAACCTGTTCTTGCAAGGATTTCATTGTTACAGTAAAACAAGGCCAAACAGGTTAACAAACCTCTTTGATGCACACAGAAGTATTCATTAGTGTTGATGTGTTAATAAGGAGCATGTGTTATGCATCTCCTGTGTGTTTTATTTCAAATATCAGTCAACAGTAATTTGATGTTTTTTTCATATACTCGCCCTAAATGTTGTTCTAAATATGACCCATATGACTTTCAACTGTGGAACACAAAAGGAAGTTTTGAAAAATGCTCACGCTGCTCTCTTCCATACAATGAAACTAGATGGCGTCTACAGCTGTCAATCTCGAAATAAGGACAAAAAAAAAAAAAAATACTATAAAGCATTTTAGTCAAGTCAAGTCACCTTTATTTATAGCCCTTTTTACAATTACAGATTATAAAGTAACTCACAATACACTACCGTTCAAAAGTTTGAGGTCTGTATTATTTTTTATTTTTTTTTATAAATTAATACTTTCAGCGAATACTTTCATAAAAAATGTGACTAATGACAATTGTCATATATATATATATATATATATATATATAAAAATTGAAACACTTAAAAATACAACTTAGGATTTTAAAAATGTATTGATAAATGTGACTATTAATAAATGCTGCAGATTTATATTGTTCACTTGTATGCACTTCACTTGTGGCAGTAATGTTTGTCTTTCTCCACGTAATTACCTTTTTTCTCTTAATGAATACATTTTTTCTTAGTTAATCATTTTTTATTTTTGTTCATGAAATTTTATGCCACTTTTCACTGATGGTAATTTCTGTCATGCTATAACATTCACAGTGTTTTGATTTAGGTTTAGCCTAAAACAGATTCAGTCTTACATTTTTCTCTCTTGTTTCGACAATGCTGACATGTCTGTTTCTTTTCACAGGTTATTTGGGAACAGCGGGGCGTGCAGCGCATGTGGTCAGTCCATCCCAGCCAGTGAACTGGTTATGAGGGCACAGGGAAACGTGTACCATCTCAAGGTAATCTTTAAGTGACCACTGCTGCTCTAAAATTAAATGCTCCATTGCACTACAGAATCCTTTCACAACTCCATAGTGTCTGTGTTTCAATGATTGTTTCATGGTGTTCTATATAAAGAGGTTTTTTTAGCCTATTATTGATACCAAAATTATTGTATTTTAGTCAGTATTTTTAGCAGTATCAAGTGCCCATCTAGAATCTTAAGAAGAGATAATGAGAAATTAATACAATTAATTAGATAATGATTTAACCTTTCCTGAGATTGATCAGAGATCTAATGCAGGTAATGTGCTGAGGATTGTGGGTAATGGAGTCTTTTCCTTTTATTTTCTCCTGCAGTGTTTCACATGTTCCACCTGCCGGAACCGACTGGTCCCTGGTGACCGGTTTCACTACATCAACGGCAGCTTGTTCTGCGAACACGACAGACCCACAGCACTCATCAACGGCCATTTGAGTTCACTGCAGACTAACCCTCTACTGCCTGACCAGAAAGTGAGAGCTGCTATCTTTCTGCTATCAAAGTGTCCCACTTAGATTCCTCTCAGGTTCAGGACCATATATGTAGACTCGTATTCAAACACCATTCAGTCAGTCACTTATCACAATTATTGCTTCTTATTTCATTTTATTTACATATTATAGTTTTAAGGAACAGGAAGTTAAATGGCAGCATTTATAATGCTGAGCTCCTAACCCATAGTCAGGTCAGCCAGTAATTCATCCTGGCTGAAAGCTTTATCACAATTATTGTTAACTTGCTGAAGTGAGATCACAGCAAACGCAAGCTTTTTAGTTACAGGACAGGTGAAAATGATAACCCTGACACATTCGTATTCAATACTGATTATGTATATTTGCAGTGTTCCACAAGATGTAAAACATGTAAAATCCTGTTGACACAAATATTAATTTAACAGACAACATCACTTTGCTCCTTAAAGAAACAACAAACGGTGTGTTTTCCTTTCCTAGGTTTGGTTTTACAACAAGACTTAAAATAAGACAAAAGCTAGCTGGCGTCAAACATTCTGTCCCATTTTCCCCGTCTGTGTTTTAAACTCCACAGTTCTGTCTGAATATTTGCTCCTCCGACGCTGCACAGCAAGCTTTAAATAAACAAAAACAGACGCCAAGCAGGCAAATTATTTACCTAATTCCACTTCTCGCCTTTGGGACCGTCTGCAATAAGACTTCATTGTGTAGTCAGCCACCAGCCGATTGTATCACTCGGCAGCACTGAAAATAACGGCTCAGTGACACATAATCAGTATTGATATGGAGACAACAGGGATGTGGGGGCTCGTACGGGAGAGATCGGACAGTTGTCGAGTCTCCTAGTGAACATTTATTTCACCTTCAACAGGAAAAAAATAGTTTGAGGAGAGCTGTAGCGAGCAGGGAAAGAGCTCCATTAAGCTCAGTGTTCTGTGTAGAGGCCTTTTAAGGCATCGTCACTTTTACAAATTAGCTCCAAGAGCATCTTGAGTTTCAAATTGAAAGCCTTTGCATTATCAAGCTTAATTTTAAATGTCTGTTTAAGCCCCCATCCTTCCATTCCTTCTCCTTCCTCTTCCCTGCTCTCGCTCGGCGGCTGCCACTGTGTAAATATGAGGCCTCATTGTTTATTTATGTGCCGACATCAATTGTAGTGAAAACAGCTGAATTATTAATGCTAAAATGCAATCTGAATATTGGCCTCGCTGCTTTAATTATAGCGGAGAGAGAGTTCTTAAATACACCCAGATGCCCCTCTTCACCAGCAGGAATAGAGAAGGTCCACATGTCCTTAGGAGATACTTAAACAGTCGTGTTTTCGTTTGGTACAGATAGATTTGAATCATTATTAAGAAACTTAGCTTAGCCGTTCACCGCTGCAGTGAAGATACACTGTAATTTATGATATTGCTGTGCATATTCTCTGCTCAAATTTAGCAGTTTGTGTAATTCTCCTGCTTCTCCAAACCCATAGAAATGAGCTGAGAACCGAAACAAGCCAGTACAGAATAGCACACGCACGTGCGAGAGAGAACCGAATGAACGCTTCCCTAGACAGATAGGAGGCCTCGTCCGGCAGCCATTGTTTTTATTATGTGCAATTTCATGGTGACATAATTGGTGCTGTCTGTGTCCACGGCTGAGGACATTTGATGCTCATTTATTAAGTAGCTCCCTGGCTTCTCCCTAATCTCTTTGTTCAGGACAGACAAATTACCTTTCTCATGCTGAGCCTGAACCCAGGGGATCCAAACCTTCACAGCCTCCGTCTCTTTAATTAGCCCTCCAATGTGGGGTGGCGTGGGGGGCTTGCAATTACTATTACAGTAGCCTGAAACCCCTTAGTAACTTGAGGTAAGACGGGAAAAGCAAATTGCCCCCCTAGAATGTTTAAAAAACAAAAGAAAAGGAGAATGTTAGGGGGGACAAAGTTTGCCATGACTGTCTGTGAAAGCAGAACCCTGGCACTTAGATATCGGGATAATTGTCTCAGCTGCGCAAGAACTTAGCACTCTAGGGACTGTGGCACATCATTGTTAAAAATGAGACAAAAAGAGACTAACTTTACAATATGCACTTAAAATGCAGAGGAAATAGGGCAGCAGATGGATTTAAAAGCCTTACTGATCAATAAGTTAAGCAGGGGGGCTTTAGCAGAGCTGGCGGTCTTCATTTGACAAAAGAAATGGAGTATGTTCTTTAAGAGGACATGCAGTTTTTATGACTCTATTGAAAGCTATTTTATATAATTTCAGACAAGTTGTAAGACTGATTATGTCATTTTAAAAAAGAAATATAGATATTTTTTGAAAATTTAATTTAATTTTCCAAACTTGCTGACCATTGTTTTACAGCAAAATAATCAATGCTATCTCACGACCAATTCATACGTATTTTACGAGGTGGCTAATTCGTACAAATTCGTACGACCTTACGAATTTCTACAATTTGTCTGAACCCCAGTGACGGGTAGGTTTAGGGGCGGTGCTAGGGGTAGGTCATTTCAAATGAATTTGGCAACTCGTAAAATACGTACGATTTAGTAAAACATTACTATTCGTACGAGTGAGGCCGTACGAATTAGCCACCTCGTAAAATACATACGAATTGCCTTGAGATCGGGTAAAAATAATCATTTACTTAATTTAGGTCAGTGACATGACCAACATTGAAAAAAGCAAAACTAAATAAATAAACCCAGGAAATGATATCATAGAGAGGACCCATGCATACCTTCATTACTATGTGTCAAGGACAATAAGTCTCTTAAAATATCAGATAATTTGACATTTTATGACATGGCAAGTGAGAATATATTTTTATTATATTAAGGTTGGTAAAATAAACTAAAAAAAAATAATTATATATATATATATATATATATATATATATATAATTTTTTTTTTTTTTTTTTTAGAAAATTATTATTTATTATTATTAATAGACACAAATGTATTCAAGGTATATAGGAAAATAGTGTAAAAATGAATACATTTCTAAGAGCTTGGCACTTTTTCCGTTTCCTTTTTTTCTTTGACAAAATGTGTCATTGACCCATTTAATGGTTGTAATTTCCTCAGATTTTTTTTTCCCCCCGTTTAAGTGTGTCTAACAGGTCTCTTACTCTCTCTCTCTTTGTCCTTCAGGTGTGTTAGGACGTAGGCGTTGCTCAAAGCAGGATGTGTGCCTTCATTTCAGCCCCTCGCTCATTGTCACAAAAGACCTTTTGGATTGGACCCCATCCCACTCCTTTCCTCAAAGCTCCGCTACTTTGAACCAGAGCTCCAAACTCAGGCTTGAGCTCCACCTTGACCTGCAATAGCCAGAGTCTCCCCTTTCACAGCCCTTTACTCCAAACTCCTGAATCATGGATGGAAAATACCCATGAGGCGGAATACTGAGGACTCCATGAACTGACCCAGGCGAGACCTCTGATCCTGAGGGACTCAAAGACTGACACACAGAGAGAGAGACCAGCCGGAGGATGTTGTTTTTGGGTAAAAAGAGACAGAAGGGTGAAATTAAAATGACAAATGAAGCTGATCCACTGCAGCGTTTTTTGAATCTGCTTTCATAACACTTGTTTGAAAATTTAGTGGGGGAATACTGACTTTGTTTTTTCCTTTATATTTTTGTCCTACCTTGTCTATTCTCCTTTTCTTCACAACATGGTATCTTCTCTTTCTATATTTTAGATGTTGTAAAGGGAATGTGTTTCATTTCGGATGATATAAAAATCCTGAAGACTGGGTTCAAAGAAGTATCCGTGGCTTTTTTGTGGAAATCAAATCATGAACACTCTTGGTGTATTTGTAAAACTACCATGTACAGTATGTATGCATGTAAATGTTTTTGTCCCATTGTGGCTACCGTACATACTACACAGCAGCTAACCCTGTTCCCTTTCCCTCAACCCGAAATCACGCAACAAACAAAAAATGAAGCTCATAGCTGTCAACCTATAAATGCAGAATGAGAGAGAAATCTATTTGTGATATTTTCAGAGACATTTGCTCCAATATGGTGTATTTAATTAATAAAAAAAAATGAGATTAAAAACATCCCTTTTTTAATCCTATTTAAATCTTTCACTGCATTTCTGTGTCTTCATATGAAATCTGGCTGGCAGCCGAAGTGAAAGTCCTCATGTGAAAAGTTTGTTTTTATGCTCAATGAAGTATGTGTATTTACATTGGGTTAGTTCTAAATCTCTCACAGGTGTTCTTGTCACTCAGTCACTCAATATGAATTATGTACAGTATCTGAAAGAACACTCTCTACATCCAGTTTTCCATCAGGAGACCAAAGGATTTGTATGATTGCAGTAATTCATCTTGCTGAGTTTCTCCTGAGAACGGTGCTCATTAGCAAAACTATGCTTTTTGTTTATGAGCCTCCCTGAATGCGGCGCCATCGTGGACCATCTATCCATCCTTTAATTGTCTATCCGTGTTCTTATGCCGTAATTATGAATGCAGATGACGGGGTGGCTAATTGAACACGGATAAACATGTATACTTTCTTCTCTTTTCATACGAACATGCTATTCATTCCACGGTCCTTCTAGCGAATGAGGACGGGGGGTGGAAATGCCCCTTTGAAGATTCAATTACCGCAGGGGGAGAGAAAGGTGTTGCAGCTTTTTGGGCCCGGACTGAATGGGCTATTTGCAGAACAAATCGGCGTTTGAAGCTGTTGCTCGACTTAATGGGTATGAAGAGGGTCTGATTTGCATTCCCAGAATGCCCTGTTATAATCCGCACTCAGTTGTCAGACAGGTGGACAGGGAGCATGGTGACAATCTTTCATCATATCCATAATTTTTATAGCACTTTATTACAGCTTGTGGCAAGTTCTGAAACATATATCTTAATTAAATCAGAAAGAATATTTTGTTTAGCTCATACATTTAAAAATTAAAGTTCCAAAAGGGGGTCTCACAAGGATGCCATTTTGGGTTCCCCAAAAAAAAATTCAGTGAACAAGTTTTTTTTTTTTTTTTTTACCTTCTACTAACAATAAGTAACTTTGCAACTACACGTCAACTAACTAAGAGTGTTAGTAGACTGTTGTGTTAGGGTTTCTGTTAGTAGAATAAGTTGATGTGTACTTGCAAAGTTACTTGTCAGAAGAATGTGATTAAGCAGACAGTCTACTAATACTCTAATGAGAGTTAGTTGACATGTAGTTGCAAAGTTGTTTATAGTCAGTAGAATGTATAAAGTGGACCATTGAATAAAGTTACGCATTTTATAGTCTAAAGAAACTTTTTGCACTATAAATATCCTTTTTTGCAATGGAAAGTTTACATGGATGTTAAAGGTTCTTCATGGAACCATTGATGCCAATAAAGAACCTTTATTATTAAATGTGTAGTTGAGGAGATGTATAGGGATGTGAGGGAATATATACTTCTTGGAAAATGTCTGCCAATTTTAAAACATCTGTTGCTCAAACCGTGTTGAGGGAGATGTTTAAGAACACATTGTGAGAGCACAAAACATCTCAATGCACCATGTACAGTTATTTTGTGGAAATACACTTTGCTTTTATTAAAGCAACATGGAAAGTGGTCATAACAGGTGTAAGAGTTTGCCTTTTTTTCTCAGTGCATCAGGAATTCAAATTAGCCAGTCTAAATACACAGCCATCT
This sequence comes from Chanodichthys erythropterus, assembly GCF_024489055.1. NCBI lineage: Eukaryota > Metazoa > Chordata > Actinopteri > Cypriniformes > Xenocyprididae > Chanodichthys > Chanodichthys erythropterus. Next base: position 17,281,841 of record NC_090241.1, on the reverse strand, counting down.
CCTAAGTGCTTTAGCAGAGTTTGCCTCAGTTGTAAAACTCGAGGAATGTCTTTTGGTCTCTTTTGTAGGGAGAATCAAGCTAAAGTACATTTAAGTAACTCTCAACAAAATGATTCCAGAGGAAAATCATATAGAGCTCCAAATGCTTGTTGTGTGTGTGTGTGTGTGTGTGTGTGTGTGAGAGTAGAAAAGATGCGGCTTCGTTGCAAAACCATAACAGTTGTCCACTGATCGGTACAAATGCTCATCTAACCTTCTAGTTTAAGAGTGTCCTCTAGTTATTTTTACCATATGGTGCCGGTATAATGTGTAACGGATACAGGATCTCTAAAATACTTTTATGAGCAACAGGTGATTGTAGTCCAACAACAGTTGGTGTTGGACAACAGCTCTTCTAATTTCAGCAGAAGTAACAGTTGTGATAATAATTACATTGGTCATGATGATTATAACATATTGTCATTATTTTCAAGTTATATTTAGACACACTTTAATGTCAGTATACTGTGCATAACATAGCTTAGATACTTGAAAGCAGCTAGCTTGTTTCACTGGAACAAAGGTCAGACTCACATCTGTTCAAGTAATTTAGTGTTTTAACTGCAAACACGAGGGCCATGTATGTGACAATTATCTGCTAATGTTAAAGCAATTACCGGAGTAAATTGATCCTAATAAATGGAAATGAATTCAAGATTTCTCCAGCATTCATGTTTTACTAATTAAAATGTTCTCACGTGAAAGGGCTTTGATTTGAAATTGCATATATATATATACATATATATATATATGTGTGTGTGTGTGTGTGTGTTTGTGTGTGTAAACGGTTAGTTTCTGTCCTTGATTCTGATTGGTAAAAATGTACCCAACGGTTCTGTGTATCACTACACAACACCCTTAGCAACCACTCTTAGCAACGTAAACTGTATGTTCCAAATTGATATTGTTCATTGAAGCTAACTGTATTATGTAGAAGAGTGTTGTGAGAAAAAGATTGAGTGAGCGAGTTTATTACCTGCATTTTCCATAATTATGTTCATAATAAAAAATATGTTTAAATGTCTGATGTATTATCTTGTCCTTTTAACAGTTAAGGTCTTTTCCCGTGACTGACAGCTCTAGTCAAAGCATCTGTCAGTTCCGTCTTATTCCAACAATTCAGACTTTTCAATATAAAAGTCTTCACTACTGACTGACACACTCATAAATACAGTCTTTGCTGCCATCTAATGGCGTAATAATGTAACTTCTGTTGCTGTTCACGGTCAGGGACTATTTTTTTTACGGCGGAAGGAAGGCTTTAGTGAAAGTTTACTTCATGAAAGTTGCATTGCTACATATTTTTGGCTTTAATATTTGTATTGTGTGGTAACCATTTTATAAAAGCAATAAGGTACTCAAAGCTAGTGCTGTAATCGTAAATAAGTTACAGCTGAAGGGGTTGTAGGCACTCCGCTCCACGCTGTGCCTAACAATGCCCTTCAGCTGTGACTTATTCACAGTACAGCACAGCGTCCTGTACCATATTGCTTACATATTACACGGCTCTGTGGAATACTTGATTCTGATTGGTCAATCGTGTTGTCCAGCGATAACAACCGCTGAAAACAGATAACACAGGCTCATCCGGGCTACTGAAGTCAGCTACTCTATATGCTTACTAGGAAGGTCATTTTTTTTCCCTAATAAAATTAAATATTAAAACTCAGTCAAATCAATATTTTGTGTACAGTTATTTAATTATCACTGTCATCCAGTATCGTGGACTCGCTCTCTCCAGCTGCTGCCATTTTGCGACTGTTGTTTTGTACAGGTACGATTTTAAAACATTTTCATCTCAGATCAATATCTCATATCCCCTTAATTATTTATGTGGTGAAATTCCGTTTAATAAGTGGTATGACTGTACTGTATCCCTTAAATGTTAAAGTTAGTTTGAACTTTCTGTGCTAGCAACTGCGCTCTCCGTGGAAGCTTTGCGTTTAAAGAGCTAATAAAACATTTGGACTCAGATCAATATTTTGTGTCTAATTATTTACTTATGTGGCATGTAGCCGTTTAATAAGCGGGATAATGTACGTCCAGCCAGTTGTTATCTCAGAATATTTCACCTTCAGGCTGATACTAAACAGCACTGCCTCGTGTCGGGGTCCTGATCACCCTGTCGAGGTTTATTCTGAGATAACAACCAACTGGATGTACATTATCCCTTATATATAATATTTTAGCCCTGCCTTTATAGCTGTACTTAATTTTGTGTTTACAACAGTAATTCTGTACAGAATATATACAATTTAATACAAAGCAATTAATATGTTTATAGGTTTATATTTAATATGTTTTATTTTATCTTTAGCTCTGCCTTTATTGCTGTACTGACAGTATGGTATGAATGAACAATGTTAACATGAAACATTAATGTTTTCCACTCCCAGAGCAAAACTCGATGAATGGAAGATAGTGAGCGACATATTTCAAAAACGTCATTTCTCCACTCATAATCCATATGTCAGATGTGGCTTTGATGTGGGGCAGAAGAAAGCGAGTTAATGGAGCTAAGCCACCACAATGGAGCCACACAAATGGCTTTTCTGCTCAGGGAGAAACAGGTCATACAAAGCTTCCCTTTGATTCAAAATGTGTGTTATGTCGAAGAGAGACTAGTGAAGAGATAAATAGTTTAATCAGCATTTAAAGCCAAATTACTGGTCAGGAGAGGATTGTTTCCTAAGAATGTGGATGCAACAGTATAGTTGGAAATAAGTGTAGACAATAAAATTCCTGATTTTCTTGTTTAAAAGATGTATGAATGTGAGAGAGAGTGATAGGAAGAGAATCTCTTAGCAGCAAATGAATAAGCTTTGACATGTTTGGGCCTGTAATGCTGTGATATTTGAACAGGTCACAGCTTGCTTGTTGGAGACAGGGTACATACAGAATAAAAGAGAAAGGATTAAGTACAGGAAGTTAAAAAAATCACAGCAGGCCTTTTCTCTGATAGGTGCTGAGAGTGTGATATATTGTTCTGTGAATAGAGGTGTGCAGTATTTTGGAAGTGGAGTGTCTATGCGGCTCCCTGTGTGGGTCTGTTATGACTCCCTGCTTCAGGACCATACAAGAGACACATATAGAAAACGTATAGGTCTATAGAAGACTCATTATGCAAAAAAACACACAAAAAAAACAAAACAAAACAAAACAAAAACAACAATAAAATAACTTTTAATCAGATAGATTACCATAAAAAGTGCACACTTAAATAGATTTTTGCTTCATGCTAAATTGACCTAAATTATTTTAAACATTTTGTCGCAGTTTCATTGTGTACAATCAATTTAAATTTGTAAAATAGAAGTTTACTTAAATCATTTGCTGCATGAATATTTTTTGTTGTTGTTAGCATAGCATTGTTGAAACTGAGAATAGCACAATTTTTAGTTCCCAGCATGCTTTGTAAATGCTAGAGGAGTGACTAGTCTTTTCTTTCTCATGCTTCCCACCTGCCCAATTCACGTATGGTATAAAAAGAAATGCATTTAGCATGCTAACATATGCTATTGTTTGCTGCAAGTAATTAGCTTGAAAGTAGTTAGCTGCAAGAGATTTAGCTAGGTTCACACAAAAATAAACATTTGTTGTCATTTCCTCACCTCCATGCCATCAAACTACTTTGGTTGTAACACTTTGGAATGTTCTGTGATTTATGAATAAGTACACAGAAACAAATGAGTAATGCAATATTAACATAACTACTATTACCTAACAAGAGTCTCTGATTAATATTTAGTAAAAAGTGCTCAGTTGAACGAGGTAGTTCACTATTACCTAATCAATAACTACTATTGTTTGCACACCCCCCACAGAACTATACAGGTATATACTATATACTACTATATACAGGTTCATAATTAATGTGAATAATGCATAATGTATAATTAATTTTAAAGTGAAGATCATGGTAACCCACTAGTAATGACTGAAGTATTACCAAATAGTATTTACTAATTATTTGGAACAGTATTCTAAAGTGAAAAGCATGATAATGTAATGACTGTAGTCTTTTGAGGTTTTTGGAAGGTTTTCAATAGTAATGACTCAAGTATTACTACATCATTCTAAAGGCATTACTGGCCATTTGGATCAGTATTCTAAAGCGAAGAGCATGGTGACCCACTAATGTGAACTCAAGTGTTATTTCGTTCTAGAGGAATAACTGATTATTTGGATCAGTATTCTAAAGTAAATATCATGATAACCCACTGGTAATGACTCAAGTGTTACCAAATTCATCAGAAGCAATTATTATCCAAAACCTCAAAAGCTTACAATGACTTCATTTATTACTAGAGAGTTATCAAGATATTCACATAATACTGTTCCAAATAATTTGTAATTTCTTCTGAAGGATTCAGTAATACTTGAGTCATTACTAGTAGGTTACATGATCTTTACTTTAAAATTAATTATACATTGTGCATTACTCTCATTAATTATGAAACTGTACAGTATATAGTAGTTCTTAGTAGTTATCTGGGAGGTATGAAAAAAAGGTACTTACTGATTAGCTAATAGTGAACTACCACATTCAACTGAACATTATTACTTACTAATTCATTAACAGAACAGTGTTCTAAAGTGTTGCTACTTTGGTTGGTGTGCTTCATGTAACCAATCGTGACGTGATGCATTTAAAAAGGCATAATAATATTGGGTTAGATCGAAGAAGTAAATGACAGAATTTCATTTTATTTCAGTTAATTCAAAGAAATATTTTTTTCAGTGTTTAATAGTGCATTTTTAAAAAAAACAAAAATACACTTATATATACACTTATAAATACACTATATATTTATATATATATATATATATATATATATATATATATATATATATATATATATATATATATATATATATATACATACACACATATATTAATTCAACAAACCAATATTTCCCAGCACAGTCCTCTTCCACTCCTCCATGATGACATCACGGAGCTGGTGGATGTTAGAGACCTTGCACTCCTCTACCTTCCGTTTGAGGATGCCCCACAGATGCTCAATAGGGTTTATGTACCCTCAGCTTTTTACCAAGGCAGTGGTCGTCTTGGAGGTGTGTTTGGGGTCGTTATCATGTTGGAATACTGCCCTGCGGCCCAATTTCTGAAGGGAGGGGATCATGCTCTGCTCATTCATGGTTCCTTCATTGAACTGTAGCTCCCCAGTGCTGGCAGCACTCATGCAGCCCTAGATCATGACACTCCCACCACCATGCTTGACTGTAGGCAAGACACACTTGTCTTTGTACTCCTCACCTGGTTGCCGCCACACACGCTTGACACCATCTGAACCAAATAAGTTTATCTTGGTCTCATCAGACCACAGGACATGGTTCCAGTAATCCATGTCCTTAGTCTGCTTGTCTTCAGCAAACTGTTTGCAGACCAATTTGATGTAGTGTGCGGCATAGGGTCTGAGCACTGACAGGCTGACCCCCCCACCCACCCCTTCAACCTCTGCAGCAATGTCTATTTCCCAAACAGAACCTCTGGATATGACGCTGAGTATGTGCACTCAACTTCTTTGGTCGACCATGGTGATCCCTTTTCTGAGTGGAACCTGTCCTGTTAAACTGTATGGTCTTGGCCACCGTATGGTCTGAAAGGGTCTTCTTATAGCCTACGCCATCTTTATGTAGAGCAACAATTCTTTTTTTTTCAGATCCTCAGAGAGTTCTTTGCCATGAGGTGCCATGTTGAACTTCCAGTGACCAGTATGAGAGACTGAGAGCGATGACACCACATTTAACACACCTGCTCCCCATTCACACCTGAGACCTTGTAACACTGACGAGTCACATGGCACCGGGGAGAGAAAATGGCTAATTGGGCCCAATTTGGACATTTTTACTTAGGGGTGTACTCACTTTTGTGGCCAGCGGTTTAGACATTAATGGTTGTGTGTTGAGTTATTTTGAGGTGTTCCTGGTTTGCAGTGGTCAGTATCTATCAAAAGTGGTTGAAGGGAGGAACAGTGGTGAACCGGCGACAGGGTCATGGGCGGCCAAGGCTCATTGATGCACGTGGCCTGTGTGGTGCGATCCAACAGACGAGCTACTGTAGCTCAAATTGCTCAAGAAGTTAATGCTGGTTCTGATAGAAAGGTGTCAGAATACACAGTTGTTACATATGGGGCTACATAGCCGCAGACCAGTCCGGGTGCTCATGCTGACCCTTGTCCATGGCTGAAAGCGCCAACAGTGGGCACGTGAGCATCAGAACTGGACCACGGAGCAATGGAAGAAGGTGGCCTGGTCTGATGAATCACGTTTTCTTTTACATCACTTGGATGCACGGGTATGTGTGCGTCACTTAGCTGGGGAACACATGGCACCAGGATGCACTATGGGAAGAAGGCAAGCCAGCAGAGGCAGTGTGATGCTTTGGGCAATGATCTGCTGGGAAACCTTGGGTCCTGCCATCCATGTGGATGTTACTTTGACACTTACCACCTACCTAAGCATTGTTGCAGACCATGTACACCCTTTCATGGAAACAGTATTCCCTGGTGGTTGTGGACTCTTTCAGCAGGATAATGCGCCCTGCCACAAAGCAAAAATGGTTCAGGAATGGTTTGAGGAGCACAACGAGTTTGAGGTGTTGACTCAGCCTCCAAATTCCCAGATCTCAATCCAATCGAGCATCTGTAGGATGTGCAGAACAAACTAGTCCATTCCATGGAGGTCATTCCTTGCAGCTTACAAGACATAAAGGATCTGCTGCTAACATCTTGGTGCCAGACACCACAGCACACCTTCAGGGGTCTAGTGAATTCCATGCCTCAACGGGTCAGGGCTGTTTTGGCAGCAAAAGGGGGACCAACACAGTATTAGGAAGGTGGTCATAATATTATGCCCGATAAGGGTATGTATATATACATGTTGCTATATATATATATATATATATATATATATATATATATATATATATATATATATATATATATATATATATATATGTTTTTACTATATTTTTGTTCAAATAAATGCAGCCTTTGTGAGCATAAGAAACTTCTTTCAAAACCATAAAAAATCTTACCGACCTCAAACTTTTATTTTAAAAGTACAAATAAAAATGCTGACACTCATAACATAAGTGTTTAAAAAGAAATGCTTTATTTGTATAATAGTTAGCAATTAGAGACACTTGTAAAGATTACCGAAGTGGAAAAAAAATACTGGTTTTTGACGTACGGGATGTTTGGTCAGGTGCCGAGGCTGATGTGTAAATGTGTCAGGATGGGTGTAAACTATGTGCACTTAGCTCTGTCATTATGTAAGTCAACATTTCAGCACTATCAGTGCACTCATCAGGAAGGAATGTGGCACATTTCAAGCCCATTTCAATGAAGAACAGTCAGAGGGTTTTTTCCTTCGATGTCTTGAACTGACAGCAACCGCAAGATTGTGCCCTCTCGATTTTAAAATACACATAAGAACAAAAACATCTACAATTGTAACATAATAATTGAGAACATTCCAGTAATAAGACATGCCAGGGTGAAAAAAAGTCCTCAAATAGCAAAAGTAAGCAATAGTTCTGACGGCTGGGATCCAAGTTTCTCATTAGGCGTAGAGCATCACAGTACTTGAGTGGAGCTGTGTTAAAACAGCCCATATTGCTCTAAAAGGCCTCTTTTTCCCCCCCAGTCACTCTCCAGGCCGGAGCTCTTTGCGAATCGTACATGCATTTACCATTACGGCCAGCCTCATACAACTGAACTCTCTCAGTCATTAATACAGCTCCAGCCAGCTGGCTGCAATACTCTGGTATGTCCTTTAAAAAGACATTCTCTGGAAAATATTATCTCTCCCACTCCAGCCACATACTCATATTATGGACATGAATAATTAACCCATAGGTTCAATAATTAAACACGTGTGAACATTGTCTTCTCCTTCGACCATGTTTTTAAACATGTAACCCACTGCAAGGTATCGATGTCCAGTCTGTCAAAAGGTCAACACTAATCAAGGATGCCACCTTGTGAAATATTGTATCAGGTAGATGCACGGGCCAATGAAATGACCCGCAGGTGAAACCGAGATGTCTGAAAGACGTGTGAAATCTGGTTAGTAATTGTACTGTTTCAACTGCCTTTCCATGGCATCTGCAAACAACTTAAAATAGAGCAGGGGTGGAGGTGCTCAGTTACTTAGCGGGGTGTTCGATAACACGAAGAGGGACATGCAAATATTGGTAAGGCAATTAAGGCTAGTCTTGTTTGCCCTAAAGTAAAGGGGTAACCCAATCCCGGCCATTATGGGTGTGCTTCTAACGCACTTGTGAACGGCTCCAGAAGGGCATGGTTTCTCTCAGCTAAAAGGGTTAGCTCCTGACGTTGAGAGGGCTCACTTTTCGTAAACGGCCTTCCTGTCCGTCATGTAAATGCTTGTGTAATGCGATGAGATTGAAAGCACCACCCTTTCGCTCTGTCCTCCTATCCCCCAGGGGCGGACAATGGACTCTCGGAAAAGCGCATTTAAAGGATACTTCATTTTTCCGCTACACAAAAAGAAGAGACTCACCTCCATTAGTAACTCTGCTCCCTTTTACTCTCAGAAAGTCTCGACTCACCTTGACGAGAGCTGCACTAAACACATGGAGCTCCACACAAACAAGCACTTGAGACACACACATACACACTATTAGGTTTTATCTTCCAAAGTGCAAAAGCATTTAACCAAAAGGTTAATGGTGTCATTGGAAAATGATTCAACCATATATTTTTGGATTGAATTTCACATCTGCTGCAGTGTTATGCTGTTTCTTGATCTTTTAAAGTAATAGTTCATTAAAATTCCAACCCGATCTCAAGGCAATTCGTTCGTATTTTATGAGGTGACTAATTCATATGACCTCACTCTTACAAATTCATACGTTTTTTTGCTAAATTGTATGTATTTTACGAGTTTGCCAAATTCGTATGAATTCGTACGAATGACCTACCCCTAACCCTGCCCCTAAACCGACCCATCACTGGGGTTTAGACAAATCGTATGAATTTGTAAAAATGAGGTTTTGTACGAATTTGTACGAAATAGCAACCTTGTAAAATACGTACGTGGTTGTGAGATGGCGTTGAAAATTATCCCATTATCTGCTCATCTGTATATTTCATTTTGATAACACTTTACTTAAAGCCTTTATAATGCATCAAAACATGACAAACAACCAATTTCAGTATTTGCAGATATTATAATGTATTTTAACTTTGATTAAATTTATTTATAATGCATATAATGCACATTGTGAATACCTTTATAATGTATTATAGGGCTTTAAAGGTAAGGTGACCAGATTTCTGAAATGAAAACCGGGGACATTTCCGATGTGAGTGGTCAAAATACCACCAAAATCTCATTTGTTATTATCTATTAATTAAAAAACAGGGACAGTACTTTTTTTTTTTTTTTTTTTTTTTTTATTGTTGTGGGTTTCATATTTTACATTAATAAATATTATGATTTAATTTTATTATTAGGATTTTGGTCTGGTTTTAATACAATTCACCAAAATAACTAGCCAGTAGGCCTAACTACAAAAAACTATTACACTATTTTGAAAAATCACATTACAAAATATAACGTGAGATAAATAACACAAATAATATTTGCAACATTTATTATTGAATTGAATTTTTAATTTTCACGAGCTGTTTATACTGTACAAAATTACAACTTTTGTCCAATGACATGTTAATTTATCTTACTCAGGAGAGTACTAAATAAAAAATAACATGCATTTTGTATTATCTCCTTTATTTTGTTAAAATTATTCACATTTTCACAAATTCTGCAAGTGGTTCACATACTTTTTCTTGAAACTGTAACTATAGGAGACGCTGCTTTATTTTTATTTTTTATTTTTTTGGCTTAAGGGCAGGGACGTGCACAGGGGGGTTGCTCAGGTTGCCCGGGCAACTGCCCATATGCCCTTCTCGACGTACGTTGCCCTTCCGAGGTGGAAAAAAATAAAAAAAAATCGTACAATGGATGCAGAATTTCACGTAGGCCTAGATAAAAAATAAAAAATCGCAAAGCCTCATTCACTTCCATATTCGGGCACCCGTCCGAAAGTGAAAGTCAGTAGGGGAAGGGCAAACTCTGTTTACGTGGCTGCAGCGCTGCAAGAGACCGGCACCTGAGCTGAGCCTGCATGAGCGGCACTAGAAGGAGTTCCCTTTCGATACTTCACTCGTACTGCGTATGGGGAAAGGTCTCCCTTTTTCCCCGCTGCTGAAGCCTTTTTCAATAACGCAGTGTAACTGCACCGTCATTGGTTCACTCATAGACAAGTTGTTGAACCAATGGCGGCGCGGCATAGCTGCGCGGCCTATGGCGACAAAGCGCGCGAATATTCCCGCCGAAATGGGCGGGGTATAGGGCTATATAAGCAGGCGTTTCGCCATAGGATTTCAGTGTTTTCTCCTTCAGCGACGACATCTACTTCTCTTCGCTGATCTCCGCCTGAAGCCGAAGAAGCTCGCCGCCTTCTGCTCTCGCCGCCGTCTGAAGAGGCTCCCGCAGCGGACTCGCCTGGACTCGCCGGTGGAAGAAAGCGCCGGCGCCCTCGCGGACTGCAGCTTCTAGCGCCGTCGCCGAGCCGCCGCCTCCCGCTTCCCGCTTCCGGCCGCTTCCTGTGCGTCCCCTGCCGCCATCCGGCGCGCCGCCTGAGAGCTTCATCCGCGGCTTAAACGCCGCTCTAAAAGAGCGATTTCCAGCGGTTTTCACCGCTTTAAGAGCTTCCGCGGCCCTCGCCGCTCTAAAAGAGCCACCCAATTGCCGTTTTCACGGCAGCGGCGTCTCACGATGCCCCGCCACTCATGTGGTACTTGCAGGGCCCCCCTGCACGACGACGATGGACACAGCGAGTGTGTCGCTTGCCTGGGCAAGCCCCACGCAGACGGCGCGCTCGCTGGAGACTCATGCCCGCACTGCGAGTGTGAGTCTCGCTTCCCTGCGCTCGCGGGTCGCCTTCTTCACTGAGGGCGATCTCGCCGCTCGCGCCCTCCCGTCTCCTTCCTCCCGCGGTCCGGCGAGGAAAAGACAGCGGGGTAGAGCGACTCAGCGCCAGGAGTTGAGCGAGCTCACGCCGGCCCAGCCCCGCGTGCCTCGCCCTCTCCTCCCAGGGAACTCTCTCCAGTTCTGTTCTCTCGCCCTGAGCAGCGTCCCTCCGCAGAAGCGAGTGACCTCGTCTCATTCGGGGGAACAGACGACGAACAAGACGACTCCATGTCTCTTGCGGCTTCCGAAGCGGAAGGATGGGCTGGCGAGCCGGAAGACCCCGCTCCACCGCCTCCCTTGGAACCCATCGAGCATGGCCAGGGCATGGATGCCGAGCTCTTCCGCATCCTGTCTAGAGCCGTTGAAGAGCTGGACCTCGAGTGGGCCCCTCCAGAGGAGCCGTCTCGCAGCCGCCTGGACGAATGGTTTCTGCCAGGCCGCCGCCAAGCACCTCGCCAGCGTTCAGCGCCCTTCTTTCCTGAGGTCCACGAAGAGCTGACGAAGTCGTGGCGCGCTCCTTACTCTGCCCGCCTCCACACTACGCACCGCTCCGCCCTCACCGCCGTCGACGGCGCCGGGGAGAAGGGATACGAGCGCTTGCCACCCCTAGATGAAGCGGTGGCTGCTCACCTCTGTCCTCCCGCGGCTGTGGGTTGGAAGACGAAGAGGGCCCCTTCCTTCCAAGCCCTGTCGGACCACCTCTACTCTGGCTGGACGGGCTTACACCTCGGCGGGCCAAGCTGCCTCTGCGCTCCACACCATGGCCATATTTCAAGCATTCCAGGCCAAACTCCTCCGCTCTCTGGATGAGTCTGGAATCGACGCGCCAGCCTTCAAAGATCTCCGCAGCGCCACGGATCTTGCCCTGCGAGCTACGAAGGCTACGGCCCAGGCCATCGGTCGTTCCATGGCCAGCCTGGTCGTGTTGGAGGGCGCCACCTGTGGCTCAACCTAACGGAGATCAAAGACCTAGACAAGACGGCCTTCTTAGACGCCCCGGTCTCGCCTTCTGGTCTCTTCGGGCCTGCAGTGGATGGCTTCACTGAGCGCTTTACTGCCGCGCAGAAATCGTCTCAGGCTATGAGGCATTTCTTGCCTAAGCGCTCCAGCTCCGCTTCTGCGTCTAGCCGCCCCAGGACTGCGCCGGCTCAGCAGAACAAACCAGCCCCACCTGCAACACAGGCAGCGCCGCCCCAGGAGCATCGCCAGCGCTCGCGCCCTGCGAAGCGCCCTCCCTTCCCGAGGCGCCAGGGACCCCGGCCCAGGATTGTGCTGGACCCGGTGCCTCCGAAGTCGTCCTGATTCGTCGGACAGGAAGAGGATGGGGGACCGTCCCGTTACGACCGGACCACCCCCAAAAGCTCCCACGGGTAATTTCCCCTCCGCCTCGTTTATTTCCGGGCGTGGGAAACATACTCCAAGTGACAGCTGGGCCCACACCTGTTGCGCCCACTCCAAACGCCGTTTTCACGGCGGACAAATTTTTACCTCATCACAAAAAGAGCAAATTTCCTCTTCCACCCCTCGCGGTGTACGACCCTCTCAACGGCGGTCTGTCACCCAACATTATTCAACCCCTAGCCACTCGGGCCGAGGCCTGGCAGGCCATCCCCGATGTGTCAGAATGGGTCATGGGGATCGTAAACCAGGGCTACTCGCTCCAGTTTGCACGACGGCCCCCCGCTTCGCCGGGGTGCTTCAAACATCGGTCAATCCGGACGACGCTCATGTCCTCCGGGCCGAAGTCATGTCGTTGCTGGAAAAAGGAGCTGTGGAAATGGTTCCTCCGTCAGAGAGCGAGACAGGCTTTTACAGCCGCTACTTTCTGGTCCCCAAAAAGGATGGCGGTCTCAGACCCATCCTAGACCTCAGGCTTTTGAATCACTCCCTCACGAGACGGAAGTTCAAAATGCTGACGCTGAAGCAGATCCTCGCGCACATTTGCCCCGAGGACTGGTTCTGCTCGCTGGACCTGAAGGATGCGTATTTTCACATCCAGATAGCCCCCCGTCACAGACGATTCTTGAGATTCGCATACGAAGGGGTGGCATACCAATATACGGTCCTGCCCTTCGGGCTGTCTCTGGCTCCCCGCACTTTCACCAAGTGCATGGACGCGGCGCTTTCCCCTCTGAGACAGATGGGAATCCGGGTTCTGAATTATCTCGACGACTGGCTCATCTTAGCCCGTTCACGAGACGAGCTGGAACGCCACAGATCCGTGCTCCTCAGCCATCTACAATGCCTGGGTCTCAGGGTCAACTTAGCCAAGAGCTCGCTATGCCCCACTCAACGAATCTCGTTTCTGGGAGCAGTTTTCGACTCGGTCCGTATGACGGCAGTAGTCTCGCCAGAGCGCGCCCTGGCAATTCAGCAGCTCACGGCATCTGTCACGAACAAAGCCTATCTCCCTCTGAAGTTTTTCCAGAGGCTGCTAGGGCTGATGGCTTCCGCCTCCCCGGTGCTGCAGCTAGGCCTTCTTCGGATGCGGCCTCTTCAGTACTGGTTGAAGTTCCGGGTTCCTCCCAGCGCATGGCGGCACGGCCGCCTATGTCTCAAGGTCAATCGGGCCTGTCTTCTAGCCCTGAAACCTTGGATGGATCCAGTATGGTTCCAACGCGGAGTCCCCTTACAGGCGGTCTCACGGAGGACGGTGCTCTCAACAGACGCCTCCAACTTGGGCTGGGGCGCTGTGTGCGAGGGCAGACCGGCCTTCGGCTCGTGGAGCCACGAGGAAAAGCCATTTACACATCAACTGTCTAGAGATGCTAGCAGTGATGAAAGCCCTTCAGTTCTTTCAGGCTTACTTGACGGGACGTCATGTTCTAGTTCGGTCAGACAGTATGACGGTGGTGTCATACCTGAACCACCAAGGCGGTCTTTCGTCCAGCCGCTTATGCGCTCTGGCGAAACGTCTGCTGGAATGGGCTCTTCCGAGGCTTCAGTCGCTCAGAGCGACTCATGTTCCTGGCAGGAACAATCTGGGTGCGGACATGTTGTCACGGAGCAACATCCCCTCCGGCGAGTGGATGCTCTACCCCCAAGTGGTCCTCACGATCTGGGAGTTCTTCGGGAAGGCAGAGGTAGACCTCTTCGCCTCAGAAGACAACTCTCATTGCCCAACATTTTTCTCGAAGGAAGTAGATGCTCTGGCCCACACATGGCCCAGCACGCTCCTTTATGCTTTCCCTCCGATCGCACTGATCCCCCAGGTCATCAGGCGTATCAGAGAAGACCAGCACAGAGTCCTTCTGGTGGCCCCGCTCTGGAGGAACCAGGTTTGGTCCTCAGAGCTATTCAGGCTCTCTCTAAGAGCCCCGTGGCCGATTCCCCTGAGACGGGACCTCCTCTCTCAGGCAAACAGAACAATCTGGCACCCACAGCCGCAGCTCTGGGCTCTGCACCTCTGGTCCCTCGATGGGAGCCGACTAGCCTCCCCGGACGTCCTAAATACCATGTCTCAGGCTAGAGCCCCATCTACGAGGCGCCTCTACGACCAGAAGTGGTCAGTCTTTGTTGATTGGTGTTCAACACGCAACATAGACCCTGTGGAGAGTGACGTATCTTCCATACTGTCTTTCCTCCAAGAACGCTTGGAAATGGGGCGCTCCGCTTACACGCTTAAGGTTTACGTAGCAGCCATTGCAGCGTTCCACGCTCATATTGCGGGCCAATCGGTGGGACGAAACGGGCTCGTGATCCGTTTTTGAGAGGTGCTAGGCGTTTGAATCCTCCTCGCCCTCTCACTATTCCCTCCTGGGACCTCTCGTTGGTCCTCAGGGCCTTGAAAGGAGCCCCATTTGAACCAATGGGTTCAGCCGACCCTCAGGCCCCTAACGCTAAAACCGCTCTGCTACTAGCACTAGCATCGGTAAAGCGTGTTGGCGATTTGCAGGCCCTCTCCGTGAACCCTGCGTGCCTCGAATTCGGGCCTGGTGACTCTAAGGTCGTTCTGAAACCTAGGCATGGCTACGTCCCTAAAGTGCTCTCAACTCCGTTTAGAGCTCAGGTCATCTCGCTCTCTGCTCTTCCTCCCTCGGCGGACGAACCAGAGCTGCAGCTACCTCTGCCCAGTCAGGGCATTGAGGACCTACATAGACCGATCACAGTCTTTCAGACAGTCAGATCAGCTCTTTGTTTGTTTTGGCGGCCGCACCAAAGGGTCTCCGGTCTCGAAACAACGCATTTCCCGTTGGATAGTGGATGCTATTAACCTGTGCTACTCCTCACTGGGCACTAATTGCCCCATAGGAGTCAGGGCCCACTCCACTAGAGGAATGGCTTCCTCGTGGGCTTGGTCCAACGGAGTTTCCATCCAAGACATCTGTGAGGCGGCCGGCTGGTCTTCGCCGTCCACCTTTGTCAGGTTCTATCACCTCGATGTCCCGACCTTACAAGCTCGGGTCCTGTCGGTGTGATTAGCGGCTTCCAACAGGTCCCGCTTCACGCCACCATAGGAAGTATCTTCCTTCAGTGTAACCATGGGTTCGGTTAGGCTTTGCCTCCGCTTGTCCTTTTGCCCCCCTCTGGGTGGCCAAATGCAAGCTATATCGTTCCCAGCCGTGGCACGGCGTGGTTGAATTCGTTCCCCATACGCAGTACGAGTGAAGTATCGAAAGGGAACGTACTCGGTTACTAACGTAACCTCGGTTCCCTGAGATACGGAACGAGTACTGCGTCACTTGCCGTGCCACGAGGCTGCGGCTCAGGGTCGTCGCTTCAGTCGATTGACACTGAAATCCTATGGCGAAACGCCTGCTTATATAGCCCTATACCCCGCCCATTTCGGCGGGAATATTCGCGCGCTTTGTCGCCATAGGCCGCGCAGCTATGCCGCGCCGCCATTGGTTCAACAACTTGTCTATGAGTGAACCAATGACGGTGCAGTTACACTGCGTTATTGAAAAAGGCTTCAGCAGCGGGGAAAAAGGGAGACCTTTCCCCATACGCAGTACTCGTTCCGTATCTCAGGGAACCGAGGTTACGTTAGTAACCGAGTACGATTGTCGCGGTTGTCGGGTGAGACGACTTAACATTGTCGGAAAGGTGAGTAAGGTTATAATCGTTAACGAAAACGAACGAAAACTAGGTGGGAAAAAACATCGTCGTTAACTGAAATAAAAATAAAAACGAGGCATTACAAAAAAACGATAACTAACCAAAACTGTAATGTGTGTTTGGCAAAACTAACTAAAATAAAATAAAATTATAGATTAAATGTCCTTAGTTTTCATCTTTGACAATGTCTTTCATAGAGCAAACGTTCAGCTGCATTTCATTTCCCTGCGTCTCTCAGTCACGCGTCTCTCTCACATACTCGCGCGCGCACAGCCCCACCCCTCCGTGCACACCGCGCCTCCACGAGAACGAGTGTTGGAAGCAAGTTCGCGAAAGGTTGGTATCTCGTGAAAACCTTTACACAATCACACATTAAAAAGTGGTATAAAAATATTTTTAATTCTGAATATAATTTTGTCAGTGTGTTAATGTCGACCCGAGAAGCGATTGCTAGTTAACTACGCAAGTTTGAGGTAAAATGCACTTGGGTTGGCGATGTCAAAACACTATTTAAGCTGTGATTCAAGTAAGGGGCCGTTGAATCATTAAAAAAATAATGCACACCTGAGGTGGTGATTCGGTCACGACTCGAAGCGGAGTCAATTATTCCGCTTATACCATATAGACCGTGTGTTTTTTTTTTTTGGGGGGGGGGGGGGGGGTGCCCTTTTTTTTGGTCAGAGCAACTGCCCCTCAAAATTCCTGTGCACGTCCCTGCTTAAGGGCAAAAAACAACAGCAACAACAAACAAACAAACAAACAATGTAATTCTAATGCCGATGTCATAGTTACCATAGATATAATACTGTTTACAGCTACGCATTGAGCTTCAGGAAATGAAACTTGATTATAGTAAGTAGTGTTACATTTCAGAAACATGCTCCAATCACAACAGACCCTGGCCAAAGCTGACTAATCAGAGCAGAATGGGCTTAAAAGAGACAGGAACTAAAACTGTTTCAGGCAGAGGGTCAAAAGTGGTGCTGCAGAAATGTGTAGTATGAGAAGAAAACAACAACAACAACAACAAAAAAACCTTTAAATAATGTAAATGAAAATTCTAGCAGACCCCAAATAATATGGGCAATTTCAGCAATTATGAAAAATGTAGGCATTATTCACTTAAAAAAGATTAAAAAAAATTCGCTCTAGCTCTCTAGATCTGGTCACAACGGTTAATAGTTCACTGGAGGGGGAGATTCTTATTTATTATGCCTGAAGTTTTGAACAGTTCCGTATACAAAGCTAGTATGAATTCAAAAGATTTATAACTTTAACCACTTTTATTCTTCTTCTTCTTATGGCACTTTGCACCTTTTTGAACTGCTGAATATTCAGCTTTGCCATCACAGGAATAAATTACAAAAATTAAAATAGAAAACAATTATTTTAAATTACAATAATAATTCACATTAGTACTTTTTTATTATATTTTTGATCAAATAAATGCAGCTTTGGAAAGAAGAAACTTTGGTGACAATTTTTTGTCCCTGTTACAGTCAAGTTATACATTTAAGTTCTGAGTAATAATAATTAACTACATGTACTTACTATAGGGATTAGGGTTTCGTTTAGGGTTAGCTGCGTATAACATGTAAAAAGGACACTGTAATATAAAATGTTACAAAGACTTCTTTCAAAAAATTAAAAAACCTTAAAGACCTCCTCACAGTCTCTTTCCCTCTTTAGGGGGAATGAGCAAAAAATAAATAAAAAAATAAAAATGCCATGACCAATCCATACCAAGGCCCAATTCAGCTATTTATGGCAGTGTGTTTTCTCAGACTGGGCTTCTGAAAAGCCTTTCTGAGCCTTCACTCCCTTTGGAGCATTCAGTGAGGGAATGTGGTAACAATAATAATGCATTAAGCCAGTCGTGGCTCACGATAACACTCAGTGCGCCATCTCTTAAGTGCTGGGCTGGTCGGTCAGCCCCTGAAAGCATGGCCGACTGCAGACAGACTCCTACAGCGAGACCAAAGACACACTCACAATACGTTCACAATGAAAAGGTTTCATAACCGCCATCGCTATGCAGGGACTAAACCGAAAATGCCAGTGTAAAGTGGGATCATTTGAAGTTTAAAATTCCTCTGGGTGTTTTTGTGTGTATATGTGGGTGTGTGCATCAATCAGATCCCCACTGAGAGAAATAAATACACTGGTGTTTCTGATAGATTTTTCACTGTGCTTCAGTGTGTAACTGCATGTGTACGTCTCCCTGATTAAGTGCAAGAAAGGCCCAGGCTGAGAAGCCCAATCTAGAAACCTCAGCAGCAGGGCTGACATGCAACACATTTAACTAGTATCTATCTCTTCATCTGCTGCTACCCACTAATTTCACCAATTAGCAAACACCACCTGGAAAATTTAAAGGTGCCATCGAATGAAAAATTTAATTTACCTCGGCATAGATGAATAACAAAAGTTCAGTACATGGAAATGACATACAGTGAGTCTCAAACACCATTGTTTATTCCTTCTAGTGTAAATCTCATTTGTTTAAAAGACCTCCGAAGAACAGGCGAATCTCAACATAACACCGACTGTTACGTAACAGTCGGGATCATTAATATGTATGCCCCCAATATTTGCATATGCCAGCTCATGTTCAAGCATTAGACAAGGGCAGCCAGTATTAACGTCTGGATCTGTGCACAGCTGAATCATCAGACTAGGTAAGCAAGCAAGGACAACAGCGAAAAATGGCAGATGTAGCAATAATAACTGACATGATCCATGATATCATGATATTTTTAGTGATATTTGTAAATTGTCTTTCTAAATGTTTCGTTAGCATGTTGCTAATGTACTGTTAAATGTGGTTAAAGTTACCATCGTTTCTTACTATATTCACAGAGATCAGAGTCATGTGGTTATTTTCATTTTTAAACACTTGCATTCTGTATAATTCATAAACTTTATTCTTTATAAATCTCTCCAACAGTGTGTAATGTTAGCTTTAGCCATGGAGCACCATCAAACTCATTCAGAATCAAATGTAAACATCCAACTAAATACTATACTCACAGGAATCGATGCATGCATGCAGCATGAATGACGAACACTTTGTAAAGATCCATTTTGAGGGTTATATTAGCTGTGTGAACTTTGTTTATGCTGGTTAAGGCGGTAAGTCACAAGCTCCGGGGGCAGGGAGCGCGAGATTTAAAGGGGTCGCGCGCTAAATCGGTGCATATGTAATTATGGCTCAAAATAGACAATTAAAAAAAATAATAAAAAAACATCTATGGGGTATTTTGAGCTGAAACTTCAGAAACACATTCAGGGGACACCTTAGACTTATATTACATCTTTTGAAAAGGGGTTCTAGGGCACCTTTAAATATGAAGCATCTGCAATATCAAGTAACAGTTGTAGCAATATTAGAGGATTACTAATTTGTATAGTCAAACAAAAGAGGAAAGTAACCAAGTTAATAATTCACAAGAAAAAAAATAAAATAAAGAATGTTTAAAAGAAGAAAAGTGAAAATAAAATGACACTGAGGCTAAGTGTGGCTGACCAGGATGGAGGTCTTTCTTCTGAGCTTAGAGAGGAGGGATGGGGCCCAAGCTCCAGAACAGAGGGCTGAACCTTCCATAAGAACAGCAAAAGGTCACCAAATGCTTTCATTAATCAGCCAGAGTCAGCCTAGATGTCGAAAAGACTCCTCGTTAGAAATTCTGCAAGTCTTCTTGTCTCTCTAAGGGCACTAGAGGATTTTCTAATAGTGATTCAACTCCCACTTCAGGGCTAATGCCACAGGCTCCACATTAAGAGCAGAAGGCCCAGTAAATTTGTGGTTCTTGTTTTTGTTTTGTTTTTTTTCCTTACAAATGTTTTATTTGTTATATAAAATCTAAATCTACTAGCACATCCAAATCGGTAGAAAATATGCTATACATTACTTCACACCCCCTTCTGGATTGGAGTGTGAATTGCCTGTGACTGACTGTATTCGTCATCTAACATGCATGAACTGAACCGTGACGTCCGTATCGTACGGTTCGGGACAAATACATGTACCGCTACACCCTTAGTGTATATAGATCATTGTTGGTTATACAGCTGCTGTTTATAGGAATACTGTACAATGGAAAGAAAAATATCCATATTTAAAGGAGTGGTTCATTATGATTTATGACTTTTTCAACTTTAGTTAGTGCGTAATGTTGCTGTTTGAGCACAAACAACATCTGCAAAGTTGCGATGCTCAAAGTTCAAAGCAAAGGGAGGTATTTTCTTTTAAAGAATTCTCTATTTAAGGACTACAACAAACGGCTGGTAGGGACTACAAAGAGCTTCTTCCCAGGTTGGTGACATCACTAACCTTAAAATTTACATAAACCCTGCCCTGGAGAGCACAACAATGGGGGTGAGGCCATGTTATTGCAATACAGTACGTAACACAAATGCAATAGCATGTCATAAAAGCAAGATGACAACATGACAAATTATAACCGTAATTTCCTGTTCTGTCTTCATGCAGCATATATTTCTCTGGCTCTGTAGGTAGTTCCCACATGAACGATTTATAGATTATCATGACAGAATATGCTAATCAATGACTTTAAGACATCCCACATCAGCTACATAAATTAAGCAACTAACCATTCAGAAACGTCCTGTTACATTACATGTTGTCACTTCTTTTTAAGTCTCTCCATCATTGTCCGACTTTGGTTTGAACCTAAAAGGCTGAACAGTCTCTGACATTTTCAGTGAGTCTTAATGAGATAATCGGCGCTGCTAACACTATGTGCTAACATGAGCTCTTGAAACCCCGCCCTCTGCTTAAGAACAGCAGCTCATTTGCATTTAAAGGGACACACACAAAAACGGAGCATTTTTGTTCGCCCTCAACAGCGTTTTTGTTCACATCTGTAATGTATTTTGAACTAAAACTTACACACTCTGGGGACATTAGAGACTTATTTTACATCTTATAAAAATATTTGTGTACAATATTTTTTTTTTCAGGATTATTTGATGAATAGAAAGTTCAAAAGAACTGTGTTTATCTGAAATCTAATCTTTTGTAACATTATAAATGCTGCCACTTTTGATTGATTTAATGCATCCTTGTTGAATAAAAGTATTCATTTCTTTAATTTCTTTAAAAAAAAATACAAATAAAAATTCTTACTGACCCCAAACTTTTGAACGGTAGTGTATAATGCTACAGAAGCTTTGTATTTCAGATAAATGCTGTTCTTTTGAACTTTCTATTCATCAAGAAATCCTGAAAAAAAAAAGTACACAACTGTTTTCAACATTGAAAATAATCATAAATGTTTATTGAGCAGCAAATCAGCATATTAGAATGATTTCTGAAGGATCATGTGACACTGAATCTTGCATCACAGGAATAAATTACTTTGTCAAATATATTTAAATAGTACACAGTTATTTTAAATTGTAATAATATTACACAATATTACTGTTTTTTCACTGTATTTTTAATTAAATAAATGTAGCCTTGGTGAGCAGACGAAACTTCTTTTAAAAACATTAAAAATCTTAGTGGTTCCAAACTTTTGGACTGTACTGTATGTCATACGCTGGGTCAGTGGTCACCCTTCTGCCGGAACTCAACTCTCTTATGATCATGTGTACGGCGTTGCCAGAAGCCAATGATTATATATTATAAAGTTTTAACCCTCTACCGCACGCATTATGATAAATTATATATATATATATATATATATATATATATATATATATA
This sequence comes from Chanodichthys erythropterus, assembly GCF_024489055.1. Lineage (NCBI taxonomy): Eukaryota > Metazoa > Chordata > Actinopteri > Cypriniformes > Xenocyprididae > Chanodichthys > Chanodichthys erythropterus. The sequence continues at coordinate 17,259,988 of NC_090241.1, read as the reverse complement.
TATATATATATATATATATATATATATATATATATATATATATATATATATATATATATATATGAATCTTTTTCTTTTCTTAGAATGGCTTTACTTGAAGTGCTGTAAAAAAAGTTTTGGAAAAAATATTATTTTAAGGTACTTTATGATATGTTGCCATATGGCAACAACGCACAATAGTGGAAATAACTTAAAATAAGTGTATATAGTTAATATTTTTCCTCAGAAATTTTGTTTGTATTGAATAAATAGGTGCTATTATAAGCTTTAGCAGTAAATATAAACAACACCCTATACTTATTTTCCAACATCTTGTGCTTTTATTTATGGAATTTATTATTTTGCTGAATAATGCTTTATATTCTTTGAATTTCATAAAATTTTTCGTGAATATTATTTAAATTGCAAATGTAGACAGTTAAAAACAAATCTAATACTGTTCATCATGTATCATAAAACATTGACATAAAACCAAAAATATTGTAGTTCATGAAAATTCAACATTACGCAATCTTATGAGAGGAAGGTTATGAACATGAACCCCCCATAATCATTGAAACTTCACTTTTTTTCTGTATGAAACTTCAAAAAGAGGTGAGACACATGTACACATGACATTTGGTGCACTTCACCCTAACAATACACTTATATCCACTTGCACCTGCCTTTTTGAGACACCATGGTAGGCCAGTGGTTGGTCTGGGCCAGTATGCTGGCTGTGTTGGCAGGTCTCCGATGTTGATTTAATCCATAATATAAATGCCATGGCAGTCCTTAACATACGACTAATCAACATTATATCACTAGCATTAATGTTGTTATTGTTACAGCTTAACAGACTGCAGCTGGCCTTTGCTAGCTATCTAACCTATTATAATAATGTCATTCCATTATTGCGCAGTGTTGCCATATGGCAATACAGACATTTTATTGATTTACCAAAAACTAATTTCATACTTTTTTTTTGAGTGGTGAATATGTTATCATAACTTACCTGAGATGATGTTAACATGATGTTTTTTGTGAATCGCGCCACAGAAAAAAATTGCATGTCATGTGACTTAACCAAAGCACATCATTGGTAAACTAAGGTCTTCTCTTACCAACAAAAAAACAAAAACAAGAATGTTCTGTTAAAGAGACAGTGGCAAGGAAATGAACACAAAGTGTATGTTGCCATATGGCAACACTATGCAGTAGAGGGTTAAATATGTATTTTTTTTTTTCTTACAAACCCTCATTACTTCGCTTCAGAAGGCATTCATTAACCCACTGAGTTTTATAGATTACTTTTATGATCAACGGATGCACTTTTTGGAGCTTCAAAATCTTGGGCACTATTCAATGCCATTACAAAGCTGTGAAGAGCCAGGATATTATTTAATACATTACTCCAACTGTGTTTGGCTGAAAGAAGAATGATATATACACTTAGATTGAGGGTGAGTAAATTTTGGGACATTTTTCCTTTTTAAGTGAACTATTTCTTTAAAATAATAATTAATATTAATATTACTTAGTGTGAAAAACATCATAAAAATCTAAATCTTTTGTAACTATAAAGAACCTTTTGTGCCATGGCAAGGTCCCATGGATGTTAAAGGTTCTTCATGGATCCATCAATGCCAATAAAGAACTTTTATTTATTTTTAAGAATGATGAGGTGGCGATTGTGTATGAAATTCATATGATGGGATTCGTATGGAAACATGATTTTTAGAAGAAAACAAGTATGAAGTTCCAGCAGTCAACAACCATCAGTGGACCGTAAGCAGATCATACAAAAATGTATGAATGAGATTGTATGAATTCATAATGAATTAGCCACCAATTTGCCAAAACAGAAAATAGTTACAAATTGACATGAGAGTATGTTGGAACAGGGTATGACTGGGGAGAAAGGGAGGGGAAAGGGGCTCAGGAAATGTTGCAGGCCAGACTGAAACCTATATTACTCAAATGAGCACCACTTCTCAATGTGCTAGGAGAACATGCTAACTGCTACACCATATCTTCAGGATGGGCTGGCTTCAAGTTAGGCGAAAAGTGAAAGAAAGACCTATAAATTGAGTGAAATCATAAGGGAAGATCATATAGCAAATTAATGCTCTGCTTCAACAAGCAAATTAATGCTGTGCCTTAACAAGGCATTAATTTAGCCAGCTTTTTCAATCTTATATAAAAAAGAAGAGCAGAGGAAAGGAGACATAAAAGGAGGGGGGAGGGAAGAATAATTATCTCTTTACCTATTAATAAAGCATTTGAAATCAGTTCTTTTGGGTTTCTTTCTAAAACACTGCAGCTGAGAGAATGTGTTAGCAATGACTAATGTTTCACATTGTTAAATATATCTATTAATGATTTTTCTAGGAGGCTTTGAAGTTGAGACCATTAAAGAGCTGTAAATCACCAAACTGTCTGCCCAAGAGGCTGCATGAGTTTCCTTATCTCTGCAATTACATGAAGGGGAGTGGGATCTGCTTAGGATCTATCTGTCCATTCCCATCTCATCCCACACACACACCTCTTAGTCTCCGACCTGTAACTTATATTAATTTCTCTTTGGATGCCAGAACTTGACCCTGCCTGAATTCCTTAACCCATAATGATTTTTCCCAGCGATTAGTGATAACATAGTGAAGCTTATGCAAACTACCATCTCATTCCGCTCAGTCAAGACATTGCTAACTTCAAACATTGTATAATGTTTCATGAGATATTTACAATACCAGATAAATGTTTGGAGATATGTACCCTTTATTAGTAGTAGTAGTAGTAGTAGTATTACTAATTTCCACATTTCTAATTCCAACATCTATTCATCCATTCTCCAACCTACTTGTCCAATTTAGGGTCGCAAAACAAAAAACAAAACAAAATGCTTGTCCTATTTTGGGTCACAAAAAAATCATCCATCCATCTATTATCCAAAGTGATTGTCCTATTTAGGGTCACAAACAAAACAAAACAAAACAAAACAAAACTAAACTAAACTAAACTAAACTAAACTAAACTAAACAAAACAAAACAAAACAAAACTAAACAAAACAAAAAACAGACAAGACAAAAAAAAATACTTTTCCTATTTGGGTCACAAAACAAAAAACAAAATGCTTGACGTGCTATTTTGGGTAACAACAACAAAATAAAATAAAATAAAAAATCTATCCATCTATTATCCAAATGCTTGTCCTATTTAGGGTCACAAACAAAACAAAACAAAACAAAAAACAAAACAAAACAAAACAAAAAACAGACAAGACAAAAAAAATACTTTTCCTGTTTGGGTCACAAAACAAAAAACAAAATGCTTGACGTGCTATTTTGGGTAACAACAACAAAATAAAATAAAATAAAAAATCTATCCATCTATTATCCAAATGCTTGTCCTATTTAGGGTCACAAACAAAACAAAACAAAACAAAACAAAACAAAACAAAACAAAATGCTTGTCCTATTTTGGGTCACAAAAAAATCATCCATCCATCTATTATCCAAAGTGATTGTCCTATTTAGGGTCACAAACAAAACAAAACAAAACAAAACAAAACAAAACAAAACAAAACAAAACAAAACAAAAAACAGACAAGACAAAAAAAATACTTTTCCTATTTGGGTCACAAATAAAATCCATCCATTATCCAAAGTGCTTGTCCTAGTGTCACAAACAAAACAAAACAGTGAATTGCAACGAATATCATACATAACCACAATTTATCTATACACAACAAATTTTAAACCTTTCAACAAAAGTCTTTAGATCAAAATGTTACGATTATTAGAAACATTATGTCAAGTGTTTCCAGACCTTTGTTTATGATAGTGTATGTGTTTTAGGAGTTATTGTGTGTCAGTGCAAGACATGGCCTAATTTAAGGAGTATCTGTACAGTATTCATAATTTCTTTCAAAACAGCATAAAGACTGAGTCTGAGGACAGAGTGCATCTAGTCTGGCCTAAAGTTCAGCCGTCGTCTGCAGTGTGGGACAACACCCGGAAACAGAGACCAGTACCTTACTGAAAAGAAACCTTGGATTAGAAGGACCAAAATGGTGGATGTCAGATAAAACATTTTCTAAATGCATAACTTGTTTGTTCATATCTGAATGTTTCCTCACAATTCTATCTAAAGGTGAACTGTGTAATTGCAAAAATACCTGTTTTCAAGCTGGTTTTCCCAGAATACCTTGCCACAAACTCTTGCCATGGTTGAGTCAATGTTGTTATATTGGGCTGGTGTAGATGCTGTACAGTAACAAGCAAGCCGCATTGTTCATACTTTTAAGGGAAATAAATAAACCTATGATTGTCTTACTTATAGGTGTTTCTGCATATTAAAGATGAATAAGACATTACCTTTAGGGACTTTCAGGTTCTTTGAACACTATCTCAGGCTGATTGTCTGTCTGAGTTACCAAGGGCTTTTAATTCTGTGGGATGCAGCTGTGGGTGATGGATGAGCTGAGTGTGCACTAAAGCAAGAGACCGTCATTAGGCAGAAAACAGAGCCTTAACCACAGCCCCTCTGCCTGGCATTTCTTCCCTTTCACTCCTCCTGACCTTTACATATAATTAAACATGTAGTTCAAGCAGCCTCAAATGGACCCCAAAGAGGTTTCTCTTTTGCCTGTGGCTCATCCCCTTAGAGCTCACGCTTATATATCTATTTTCTTCTGTGAGAGTTTGCAAGCTGGCTCCTGATAAACTGGCATAACTGTTTCACAGAGGAGTCAGAACGGCGGTGCGTGAGCTGGAAGCTGGGAAGCAGGTTTGTTTAGGTGCACAAAGGCTGCAGCCTCTCTTGTAATGAACGCAGTCATAAATATATGCATGCCTCTAATTAGCCACTATGTCATAGAGGGGCGGGCGATGCCGCCGGTGGTGGGAGGAGAGGAGGGGGAGGCAGAATTAGCAAGAGGCCCAGGATGGAGCTTCCATGCCGGGGTTTGTGAGGCGGCGCTGGCCCTGGGTGGAGGGAGATGGCCTTTGAGCAGATGCTACTCCTGGTGTCAACTGGCTGGGCCCTGATCGGCAGCCGTCTGTTAGTTAATCTATTAAGCTCTTTCTCGCTGGGGCCTGCTGGGCACAGGATCTACATGGTCTATCTAAAAAATAATAATTAGCAATTTTCACATAGAGATATGATTATTATCGGTCTGTTTTTGAACTGTACTTGACTGACACAAACATTCATTTATTTGTTTATCTCTGATAAAACATATTTTCAGTAAGACACTGAGGTAAGGTAAGGTTAAAAGGGTTAGTTCACCCAAAAATGAAAATTCTGTCATTAATTACTCACCCTAATGTCGTTCCAAACCTTCGTTCATCTTCGGAACTCAAAATAAGATATTTTTGATAAAATCTGATGGCTGTGTGAGGCCTCCAGAAAGCTACTAAAGACGTATTTAAAACAGTTCATGTGACTACAGCGGTTCAACCTTAATGTTATGAAATGACGAGAATACTTTTTGTGCACAAAAAAACAAAACAAAATAACGACTTTATTCAACAATATCTAGTAATGGGCGATTTCAAAACACTGCTTCATAAAGCTTCAAAGCTTTACAAATCTTTTGTTTCGAATCAGTGGTTTGTAGCGTGTATTAAACTGCCAATTGTTTTTTTTTTATTTCAATAGAAAATATAAATATGTATAATTTTTAACCACAAATGCTCATCTTGCACTGCTCTGCAATGTGACACGCATTACATAATCACATTGGAAAGATCACGCGTGACGTAGATGGAATGTAACCTTTATTTAACAAGAAGAAAAAGTTGAACTCTGGTAGTTTTAATAAAAATCATCCCCTGGGAGTGCCTGTAGTTGAAGAAACACCCATGTACTATATTACAAAAACACCTTAGATATTTATATGTAAAATGTTGCTATTTAATTAATGCAGTGTTCAGTTGCACCTTTATCGTGTAACAGCTAAAATGTGACTTTGATAAAACCCAGGATAAGCGTTCAAGCATACCACCAAGCATACCGTGGTGTGGACACATATGTAGTCCCCCAGGTGTTAATTCAGCATAAATTGCCTAATGCTTCCATCACAATGAGTTCTGAGAGAAAGAGAGGCAGCAGTGCTGCTGGGCCTGCTTCTTCTCTCTGGCTTCATGCCAGATCACAACTCAATCTCATTCTGCCCAACTCACACCAAACTACATGGCCAACACTTACAAAGATGAGAGGCAATTACAATGATTACCAAACATCTCGCATGTGAATAACAGCCCCAAACTAATGAATTAATATGAAAATGTGCCTGATTGTGATTTCGATTTTCGAGTATTAGAGGAAAAATCACTGGTGAATATGAATGAATATGAGTGAGACTGGGCCTATATTAACAACAGTCATTAACTACTTTAGCCATTAGTTGGGATCATCTGATAGTGAGGTCATTTTTATTTTTTTTTTCAGATGAAATTATAAAGTGCTTCTCCTTTAATCAAATGAGACACAACACATACTGCCCGTGCCTCGTGGCAACAGAGTTTATTTATAGTCCCCGAAACCCAAATGACCAGTTGGTTTAATTTAATAGCAGCCAACAGGATTATACACAGAAACAAATTACCTAAGTGGTGCTATCGGGCAACCAAAATCTTTAACAATAATGGAAACCATGGACATGATGTCTAGCTGTATTATTTCATTACCGCACTTGGCCTATGCATCTGTTAGGCGGTTACCAAGGGGACATGATGGGTAGCACAACATACAGTTGTTGGCCCAGAGGGACAAATGGCTCTTCCCAGAAGCAAGCAGGCCCTCTGCCCTCTGCTTTCACATGAAGCTCCTCAATTAGTCAGGCAGATCTGGGTCCTGATCGGGGGTGGGGTGTGAGGGTGGACATTCAGACCCCCCTGAGGGACTCCAGACGTCTGTCCATTGGCAGCTTCTGCCTCACATGTTGAGGAATTTGCTGCCTCTTGGTTCTCCAGCACCAAAAGTGTCAAAGTGTCCAAAACCACACAGGGGTGCATTTTTCCGTACAACGATGTAACTCGCTGCTTAACTACTATAGTATGATGCGTCACTGAAGAAATACACTAGCAAGTCTTGACTGTTTCCTGAAACCGTATTGTCACAAATTTGTAGTTCAACCACATTGGTTAATGAGGTCACGCGGGTGACTTATTTTATTGAATACATTTGAGAACAAATTAATGCTAGATTTTTTTGCTATAAATTACAGACATGGCATCTGAGTTGGCATCTCAGTTATTTTGCTTTATTTCTAGATTCAATCATTGGCTTGTTCTTACGTACTAGAGCTCATACGCACATAAGCAATATGTACCTATACAGTACCTTATTGCTTTTATAAAAAAAGTTATCACACAATACAAATACAACCAAAAGTATATGTATCAATGCAACTTTCATGAAGTAAAATCACTAAAAGCCTTCTTTCCGCTGGAAAAATAGTCCCTAACCATGAACAGCAACAGAAGTTACATTATTACGCCATTAGATGGCGGCAAAGACTGTCTTTCTGAGTGTGTCAGTCAGTAGCGAAGACTTTTATATTGAAAAGACTGAATTGTTGTGAACACGGAACAAAACGAAACCGATAAATGCTTTGACTAGTGCTGTCAGTCACGGGAAAACCCCTTAACTGTTAAAAGGACAAGATATTGCAGCGGACATTTAAACAGATTTTTTTTTTTATTATGAACATAGGACTGACCTGAATGAAAATGCAAAGCTTCGATGAACAATATCAATTGAGAACATACAGTTTACGTTGCTAAGAGTGGTTGCTAAGGGTGTTGTAGTGATACACAGAACCATGGGGTGAAGCGGTCGTATTGACAAATCAGAATCAAGGGCAGGAACTAACCATTTTATAAATGCGCATATAGTGTGAACTGTGAAAATGGAGGTATTTGAAAACGATGATGCATGTTCAGTCATGTGTCGCATATTGTAGAGATGTGATCTTTAGCAGTATTTACTATTCACTTTCACAGTACTGCTTAAGATAAATGTTACTTTGTACAATCTTCATATTACATTCCTGCAAAGATGACAGAAAATGTACTCACAGTTGCTGTCCTTTAGCAAAATATGAGTGCAATTGCGTTTTAAACCATACATGGAATGGCGACTGAATGCAACCTCAACGTGCAATATTTTGCTAATAAAATGATTTTGCCAGAATAGTTTTAAAGAAAGAACTTTATTATGTCTGTTTTTTTTGGGATCATCTTAGCGAGCTTTTTTGTTTCACACATGCGTAGCAAGATGATTTTAGCGCTTTCTGACATTTCAGTGTGGACGAGAAACCTTTTGAAGATCCTTAAAAACATAGTGTGGATGGAGAGTGTTTTGAAATGAAAAAGTTTTCAAATGTATCTGAAGTAGACATAACCTCAGTCTTGAACTACTCTTGAGTTGACATATATTACATTAATTAATGAAAAAAGATGATCTACTGCATTAATCAATGAGATCAGACCACTAAGGACACTCATAATACTTTATGACCAAAACCACAGAGGAGAGTAAACGTACCTTTTGGAGAGTGCCGCCCAGACATACATGACTGAATTTAATAACGTTTAATCTTGAAACTGCGTGTGTGTCATTACCGGAGCAACCGATCGCAGGTTTGAGAGTGTGGTCAGCAGGCCGGGGGAGAGAAAGGGGCTCCTCTCACTTGAGCGATTCTGCAGCTTTTAATCAGATATCGGCGAGAGGGCCTTCAACCGACACGGAATGCTAATAGACGTGGCTCTAAATTATTTTCCTCTTTAAAAGAGTTGTGCTTGTGACATGTTGTTTTTATCAAGGAATGCAATTATACTTCAGCCTTAATATCTCAGCGCTTGTCACAGCCCGGCAATGCTTGCCAACTGCAATCAGAAATAACTCTGTCCCTTCAACTTAATGAATAACAAGTACTAGGCCATAAACTTGTAGTCATCCTCTATCCAATCACATTGTCTTGAGTAATTAAAATGATTAGCTTAATTAGCTTAATTAACTAAATTTGACTACAGGACATGGCCATATGGTGGAGCAAAACAAAGATGGGAGCTAATTAAAGTTAAAATAATGCAGGTTTTAATTAACTCAACCCTTAGGCATCAACATTTTCAAATTTATCCAAGCTGATAATTAAAAAGTCCTCTTGCCCAAGCAACATTTCTTCTCTGAGCTAATTAAATCTGGAAATGAATTAGCAACATGACGCTCCAAATATTAATTCCTGCTAGAAGATGACTTCACTTTCTAATGAAATTAATTAGGTGCACTGGACTTTGAGTCCGACTCAGGCTGTGTCCATGAGCGCAGACCCCATGTAATCAAGTACTGGGCTACGGGCCCCAGGGCGGAAATTTACAATTGTAATGAACACTCTTTAACTGTGTGCCTCTCTTAATATACCAAATGAACATGTAGATCTATTTATGCCAAGGGCGTCCTCGTGTTGTGCCAGAGCGGTGGTAGCAGTTAGTTAAAATAGCTTTCTTTTTCCTCTCGCGTTGTGAATGTGTGTGCTGTCGAAATGGCACCAGATGCACCAGCGAGTTTGGTTCCGTGTCACGTCTGTGTATTGTCGGAATGCTAAAACACACGACAAGGCAATAAAACCGAGTTTTATAAAATCTCCTTTATCTGCCTGTCGTTTCCCTACGCTCAATTTATATACTCGGGCATATCTGTAGAACAAACTTCATTAGCTCACCAATAAAGAAGCTAATTAAACACAATGCATTGTTCTCTTGGCTTTTCCTATCTTGGAGAAAGAAAAAAAAGGCAGCATAGGAAGAAGCCATCAAGCTCGAGATGTCTCCTTTGGAAGGGCATCATCAAATGCAAATGCTCCTGTTTGCGAAGGGGTGACTTTTACAAGCACGGGCATGAATAAACTATTTGATGGCGCCATATTCCAGCGCAAGACATCAGCTGCTCTCTTTCTTGCCTCTTTCACAGCTTCAGACCACAGATTTGCATAGATACAATCTCCAGATTCAAATTACAATTTAGACTCATTCCGGAAAGCCGTCACTGTATCTGGCATTGCTTATCTCTGTGCAGAGGCTCCGAGAGGACAAAGTGGATGTCTCTCAAGGATTCCTTTGAATTTATCACCCTTTTTTGAGTGTTGTTTTATTACATTTGCCATCAGTTGAACCGTGAATCAATTTAGCGACACAATGCGCACACCCAGCTGCTAAGCAAATAGCTAGATGACAAGACAATATTTACTCGAGATTGTGCATGATTTATGGAAGGCCTTTGTGTTTCTCACCTAAGCTTATGTCTAATAATTGTCTGCATTCTTGGCCAATTGTGAGGCAGCTCATCTAGGTGTTATCCATCACTGTGGCAGACACACAATTGCAGTGTCCAACACAAAGAGCGTGACCCCCTTAATGTGCTTTGTCAAAGCAATCAGCCTCGAAATAATGGAGACCTGCTTATCCATTCTTTGAAATGTTATCTAAGGACAACCTACTGGTAGACCTTATTTTGTAGTCCCACTGACCACAGGAACTGTATGACTTGGGAACTTGTTCTGGTGTTTGTTTAAAAAAACAAAAAACAAACAAAAAAACTATGTGTCAGAAAGAGATCGCCTCCCACCCCTTTCCACAAATTGCTCCTGGACCTTTAAAGGATTAGTTCACTTTAAAATGAAAATTATTCCAAGATTCACTCAACTTCAAGCCATCCTAGGTATGAATTTCTTCTTTCTGATTAACACAATCTGTGTTATATCCTGACTCGTCCAAACTTTATAATGGCAGTGAACAGGACCAATGAGTTTGAAGCTCAAGAAAGTGCATCCATCCATCATAAACGTACTCCACAAGGCTCCGGGGGATAAATAAGTGAAACGATGCGTTTGTGTAAGAAACACTTTGTCCTTTTTTCATAAGTTGAATACGAAAGGATGTACAGTAGGATGTTGCACGAGCGTTTTGACCTGCGAAAGGGGTTAGACTTTCTTTGTAAGTTGAATAAGGAAGGCGGTCTGGCAGAAGCTAGGTATTTTACTTTATAATTTGTTAAATATGGATATTTTTTCTTAAACAAACACATCGCTTCAGTTCAGAAGGACTTTGTTAACCCCCTGGAGCTATGTGGAGTATGTTTATGATGGATGGATGTGCTTTCTTGAGCTTCATACTCGTTGGACCCGTTCACTGCCATTATAAAGCTTGGACACGTCAGGATATTTATTAATATAACTCCGATTGTGTTCATCAGAAAGAAGAAAATCATATACACCTAGGATGGCTTGAAGGTGAGTAAATCTCTGGGTAATTTTCATTTTAAAGGTGCCCTAGAACTTTTTTTAAAAGATGTAATATAAGTCTAAGGTGTCCCCTGAATGTGTCTGTGAAGTTTCAGCTCAAAATACCCCATAGATTTTTTTAAATTCATTTTTTTAACTGCGTATTTTGGGGCATAATTAGAAATGAGCCGATTCAGGGTGTGTGGCCCTTTAAATCTGGCGCTTCACGCCCCAAGAGCTCGCGCTTGCCTTAAACAACATAAAAAAAGTTCAAACAGCTAATATATCCCTCAAAATGGATCTTTACAAAAGTGTTCGTCATGCAACATGTCTAATCGCGTAAGTACAGTGTTTATTTTGATGTTTACATTTGATTCGGAATGAGTTTGAGGCTATGCTCCATGGCTAACGGCTAATGCTACACTGTTGGAGAGATTTATAAACAATGAAGTTGTGTGTAAGTTGTGTTTATGCATTATACAGACTGCAAGTGTTTAAAAATGAAAATAGCGACGGCTCTTGTCTCCGTGAATACAGTAAGAAACGATGGTAACTTTAACCACATTTAACAGTACATTAACAACATACTAACGAAACATTTAGAAAGACAATTTACAAATATCACTAAAAATATCATGATATCATGGATCATGTCAGTTATTATTGCTCCATCTGCCATTTTTTGCTATTGTCCTTGCTTGCTTACCTAGTCTGATGATTCACCTGTGCAGATCCAGACGTTAATACTGGCTGCCCTTGTCTTATGCCTTTCATAATGTTGGGAACATGGGCTGGCATATGCAAATATTGGGGGCATACACCCCGACTGTTACGTAACAGTCGGTGTTATGTTGAGATTCGCCTGTTCTTCGGAGGTCTTTTAAACAAATGAGATTTATATAAGAAGGAGGAAACAATGGAGTTTGAGACTCACTGTATGTCTTTTCCATGTACTGAACTCTTGTTATTTAACTATGCCAAGGTAAATTCAATTTTTGAATCTAGGGCACCTTTAAAGTGAACTAATCCTTTAAGAGGAAATAATGTTACACAATTGTTTTTAATTTATTCAAAAATAACAAAACTGCACTTCACACTCACAATGACTTAAATAAACCTATTTTAAGTTGAGCATGTGTTTAGTTTCTGTATGAAAATTCATTTTGATGTTTTTTATCCATAATTTTTAATCATTTTAAATTGAATAATATTTGAAAAATATTGAAAAGTCCTCAAAATCATGAGGCACAATTAACATACAATTATATCATAAAGAGGACTCCTGCAGATTTTCATAACAATGACAATAAGTATTTTAAAGTATCAGAAAATTTGACTTTTTTTGTTGTTATGAAATTTATAAATTAATAATTTGTGATATTTGTAAAACAATACTTTTTACATTAAAAATTTATATTTACATACTTTTTTGAACAATGATTATGATGTGTACACTCAAATATGTTATTAATTTTTACTTGATGGTAACACCAAGTACATCATTACATTGAAACTTTTTTGAAAATAGTGTAAAAGTTTTCCAAAAGCATATGAAACCAACATGAATATGAAGAGTACATGGCACAACTGTTTTAGATTTTTTATTTTTTATTCCTTTTCTTTATCGTGGACACTCGTCATTGACCCTAAGTCATTTACGAAATTGAAATAATTGTGTTTACAGGATCTTCCACCACTGCTCAGTCAACACAAACATCAAACATTTCTGAAGAGCGACTGCTGTTTGATTTAGTGATATTTAATTTTTAATGCATTCTGGTGGCGAATTTGATCCGCTATGCAAATAATTTCAAATACCATTATGCTGCTTGTTGACAAGCATAGCGACAATCCCAGAACTTGTGTTCACGCTGAGCACTGTGAAGCCAAAAACATGTGAGAGCAACACATCGGATGGGACTTACAACAAGCTAATAAGATCACCCTTAATGTTATCTAGTTTGAGACATTAGTGAATTTCAAATTAAAGGTACAGCTGGCTCAAACTTGCTGTGTGCCCCACACAAATAGAATACTTACATCAATCAGGCTGCATGTGAAGTACCATTGGAAGCGAGTTTGATGCTTGTTAGGCCCCACATCAAAGACACATTGCATGCCCAAAAGCCATTTAGGTCCCAGGGAGCCAGTCCGTCTCACATCTCCTCTGCTCACTCTCATGTAGTTTCCCCTGCTTAAAAACCATTAAAATGGAAAATATCATCTAAATTTCCTTCTCTGTTCATTTTTTTTTTATTATTTAAGAGACCCGGAGAGGGATGATTTGCTGGTCTCAGAACTTGGTAAAGAGGACCACCACTTTACTTGATAAAACAAGAGTATCCACCATAATTATTGGGGCCAAATGAGGTCTGAATGTCAACAAGGTGTTTTCAGACTTCCAGACAAAAGCCTTGGAAAAGCAAAAGGGCTTTTGATTATGTTTCTGTTTACAGTGTGACATTTCCAGTGATCTTTGGTCATCACTCAGGGTATGTTTAGGCCGCTGCGAATCTGCGTCAACTCCACAAAGGCACAAAGGATTAATCAGAATGAATGCGAGTGTATGCAGACTCCTGCTGGGAGTGAACGGAGGCTACTTGCGCATTAATGCAATGTTAGAGAAAGAAAAATAGATTAGAGTCATCACAGTCCAGCTCGTTCAATCAAATATTTAGCTTGGCTCAAGTTAAAGGGGGGTGGGGGTTAGAAACAACTCATGAAATTATGGAGTCCAAATTAAAAGCCTGATTCATATGCACTGTTTGTGTGACTGTCGGCTGTGTTGATGTTCAGATCTGATGGTTGATCTAGCCGTTCTTTTGTGATGTTCTCTGCCCTAACACATTTAAGTATGACTAAGATCAGGTGGAATGGATCACGGCAGTGCATTTCTCTTGCGATTCCTTTTAAGACAGTTCAATAGAGCATGTGCTTGTGCTGAACTTTAAAAGGGCATTAAAAATGGCTTGGGGCTCTCCTGTGGTGAAGCCTTGTTGAATATTTCTAAGTGATGCTTTTGGAAATGGAAGAGCTATATCAGCTCTTGCTCGCTTGGCCCGTGAATCCATCCTTTGCTTTAATAAGATAGGATAGCACAAAGCGCTCATTCTCCAGAACAGTCATCGCATATACCTGACGGGAGAAAGGTTCCTGACGCAGCTATTCAGAGTGTAGGCTAAATGAATATTGGCTTTAGTCTTTTAGTGAAACCTTCCCACCCTCAGGCAGCAAAGGTCAGTACATAGACAGGGTTAAATCCCTTCTCTTCACAATTCAACCTCACACCACTATAATTACCAACGGAATAACTGCACAAGGGAAGCGAGAGAGAGAGTGATGTGAAGGAATATACAGCATATAAAAGTCTGTCTCAATGCAGAAGATAAGTTCTTATCTTAATCTACTGACTCCACAAGCTTAATTCATCAGACTGGACTTGCTGAGGAAGAAATAATAATAAAAAAAAAACCATACTAACACTGGTTGCCAGTGTTAATAGGGACATCTTTTAAGTCTTGGAGATGGTTCACAAGGTTTATTGTGGGGAGGAGGCCGGGTACGTTGGTCCTTCGAACGTTTGGCGACAACGGCAATGTGAGTTGCGTTTCTCACAAGTGGTATTCCTGTTAAGAGCCACTAATTAGCACCTTATCACCCGCCAAATAGCGGCGCGCCACAGACAGAACCGGCCAGTTAGTGTATTTATAGTGTGGCTCCTGTGACTGAACATTAAGAGTATTCAGAAAGTGTTCAGCCTGTGCCATGTTTTGTGGGGTAATGAGAATTGTGGCACACATTGTGGTATTTCACACCCCTGACAAGTCTTAGCCTACCTTAAAGGAATATTCAACGTTTCAATCAAAAGCGTTTGTGGAATAATATTGATGGGAAAAAAAAAATGTACTTAAAAATTGAGGTTATGGTGAGGCACTGGAGTTACATTGGGCCAATATTTGGAGGATTTAAATGCAGAAATGTGAAGCTTATGTTTTTTTTTTTTTTTAAAAAGCAAAATTACTTTATAATGTAATAATATTAAAGGTTTGTTTTAAAGCCCCACTGTAGTTAATACTTTTTATCCCTTAAAACTCATATTTAATCAAAATGACATATTTAAACGTTTTTGTCCTTAAAATAGCTTCGATGTAACTCAACACCCTTGCCTCATTTACTATACATGGACCAATGAATATGCAAATTAGTCCCTCCTCCACTCGCTCATGCCCGCTTAGCGATCCACTCGGTCAACTTACTGAGGTAAATGCTGCACAATGGTATCGCTCTTTACAACATCGGACACATAGCTTGACCATGTCATCAAATAGCTAATAATGTGTTGCTAATGTTACACAAACCATGTCCCCATTTTCCATGTCAGATTCAGACAGCTGCCTTCTAACAATCAGTATCCTTAGAAACGCTTTAACAACTCAGAACGTCAGTGGACAAGACATATTGTTCATCATAACATCGTAATATACATCATACACCCGCCATATTGCAAAATCTACACAATTTTTTTTATATGAACAGAAAAATATACCAAGATAACCTGGCTTCTCTCGAAACTCCCCTCCTAGTTCTCTGTTAATGATATGCTAAAGCCCGCCGGCACGTTGACATGATTGGTTACAAGGTACACTCTAAAAAATGCTGGGTTAAAAACAACCCAAGTTGGGTTGAAAATGGACAAACCCAGCAATTGGGTTGTTTTAACCCATGTTTGCCCAACGTGCTGGGTAGTTTTATTTAACTCAACTGTTGTATAAAAATTATTGTATTGCTTGCTTAAAATGAACCCAAAATATGCTGGAAATTAACATTTATTAATATGTTTCATAAATGAGCATTTATTAATAAGATAACGAATAATAAACAATTATTAAATTGCTTATTAATAAATGTGCACCTTTTGATTATTATTGTTGCCTCTAGTAATTATGTGTCTGATTTTTAATTTTGGATTCATTTTAAGCCAGCCATATAGTCATTTATAATCAGTAGTTGGGCAAACATTTAACCCAACCACTGGGTTAAAACAACCCAATTGCTTGGTTTGTCCATTTTCAACCCAACTTGGGTTGTTTTTAACCAAACATTTTTTAGAGTGTAGTTTGTGACATCACAGACACCAGTGTTTCCAAAAGCAAGTCTTTTTTTCACTGTTGTTTTAAGGAAAAATACTCAGCAATGGTGTTGACATATGAATTTGCACATGGATTGTTTAAAGCATATTAAACAACATTAAAAACTTGATTTTCACCACAGGGGGTCTTTAAAGCTGCTTTAAGGCATTACATTGTCATCATAACAGAGCAGAAACAGCAGTTTTGGGGCAGTTGTGGCAGTTGTGGCCTAATGGTTAGAGAGTCAGAATGGTAACCCGAAGGTTGCGGGTTTGATTCTCAATAACATCAGGAAATGTCTGAGGTGCCCTTGAGCAAGGCACCTAACCCCCAATCACTCCCTTGGCGCAACAGCAAAATGGCTGTCGTCTACTGCTCTGGGTGTGTGTGTGTACTCGTACTCCTAATGTGTGTGCACCATCTTGGATGGGTTAAATGCAGAGGACAAATTCTGAGTATGGTTTTCCATACTTGACCTTCACATGTCACTTTTGCAATGAAATAAAATTGGATAAAATGCGTTAGTTATTAATTATTTTTAAGGAGGAAAAAGTCTAAATAATTTTTTGTGGTAATCAATAAGGAAAAAGGTATTGTTGCATTACTGCTGCAGGCAAGACTATGGTGTGCCATAGTCTAACGTTCAAAACAAAACAATAATAATAAAAAAAAAAACATCTTCACAGGACAAAAACATAATTAAAAGAAGATTTCGGTCAAGTACTTAACAAATTCAAGAATCTTACTCTTCTCAATGTCTAATGAGAATCGCTGTTTTAGGAGAGAGCAGATTTGCTTTGACCTTCTTCACCTCTCAGCATTTGCTCTACACCAGAGCCAATTAAAATCACACCAAAGACACACTTTCTCATAGCACCTTCCCCCTTAGCAACAATTACTTCCTGAAAGTAAATAATACAACTCCGTTCACACCTCGAAGCATGGCCAAACAAATGTTCCACTGTCTGTCCAACTCTTTAGCTGATGGTAGGGTTGTTTTTTTCTGAACGCGCTGACTAACTGAGCTTAAGATCGCGCACACACAGTCTGTCTAATTTGCAGCACTATGAATTACATTGCTGTCATAATGAGACCAGCTGCATCTCTGTCAGTCCAGAATGTCTACAAACACACAGTCCAAAAGCCATTCATTGCTGGACCAGTACTGAAGAGGTAAAACATTTAATGTCAAGGAACTGAGAAAGAAGAAAAAGAACTGAGAAATGTTCTGCTTCAGACAGAGGATAAAAAAAAAAGTGTGAGGGCAAATCTCTAAAGATTAATTTGAAGCTCACTGGTTTTTTGATTGTGATTCAGTTTCTTTAATTAATTTTAGAATTATTTTAACTGCTTTGTTAATGCATTCCTAAAGGGATTGAGCTGCTAGCGATTTTTTCCCCTTTTTCTTCCTTTTTTCAAGCAGTGAACAAAAGCTCTACACATCTCTCTTGACATTCACACAACTCTAAATTTGCCGGTGTCGGCGTGCAATCGTTCATGTCGGGTGAAATTTGTCTCGCTAGAACACCGTGTTACTTGGAGATGATTTCTGTGTTCGGGTGAGACAACTTGACAGAAAATCTTTGAGATTTCGGGAATAATAATGATGGAAGCAGAATTAAGTGAGGGGTGTTGGAGACTACATCCCAGCACTTTGAGATACTTTTAACATATAAATTGCTCTTCATCCATCCACCCGCTCTGTTAAATCCATCAAAGCCGCCTGCAAAATGACACTGAGTTTGTGAAGACATAAAAAAAGAAAGGAAAAAAAATATCAAAGAAACCACAATTTTACAATCACCTCCACTTTTTAAAGGATTCATCCAGAAAGTGCAGCACCCCTGCAGTGGTCCAAGTCATTGTTGTTTCAGAGATGATATTATGGCAGATGAGAAATATTGCCACTCAAAGTCAGTGTAAAAGCATTTTTCAGGGTTTAAGCCCATCATGTGTCTGTGTTAGTGACGATATAGGGGTAGAAGCCTTAGGACCAATGCGCTGATCCTCTTTCCCTCTAATGTGTTTTGAAAGGGCAGTTGAGCTCCATGCTGGAATGAGAGTGACATTTAGTTTCAGTCCCTCAGACACATGTTTTTGTCAGATGGCCCACACAGCGACGCTTCTGAAAAACTAGATCACGCTGCTAAAGGTACAGAAATCCAAATAAAACAGGCTGGATACTTTTAAGGTGCTTCCAGTGCAATCCCTCTGGATTTATGGGGCCGGAATATTAAAAAAAAAAAAAAAAAAAAATGCAATAATCATGAAAATGGACCCCACTAATATAAAAATGTTTGCATAAAAAGATACATAAGTCCACTGCAATCGTGATGAGCTTTTGTGAGAGACAACACAAAAAAATAAGCAACAATATAAACCCTTATATTGATTCATTTTAATTCATGGGTTTTCATGTTTTATGGGGACATTCCATAGACATAATGATTTTTATACTGTGCAAACTGTATATTCTATCCCTTAAACCTAAACCCACACCTAAACCTGTCTATCACAGAAAACATTCTGCATTTTTACATTTTCAAAAAAATATCACTTGATATGATTTATATCCTGTTTTCCTCATGGGGACAAGAAATGTTTTCGGATAATGTCCTGGCCATTCTTTACATTCCAGTGTCAATGAATGGTGAATTAAGATGCCGAGCCTCAAAAATGATGCAAAATCAACATAAAATTATAAATAAAATAGTCTTGTGTGCAAGTATTCTGAAGACAAATGATAGCTTTGTGTCACGATATCCCTGTGTCTCTTTGTTCAAGGACTGTTATTTTGATATCCCTTTGACTTGCTGTTCCTATGTTCAGTTGATGTGTATTGAAGTACCTGTTTACTTTGTTTCCATTGCCATTTTGTTTGTTTCCATAGTGACCCTTGTTTGTTACCATGTCAACTAATCACCTGCACCTGTCTCTCATTAGTCACTAGTTCACTTTAGATGACTTTCTTCTTTCTGATGAACACAATCAGAGTTATGTTAATAAATATCCTGACGCATCCAAGCTTTATAATGGCAGTGAACGGGACCAATGAGTTTGAAGCTCAAGAATGTGCATCCATCCATCATAAACATACTCCACATGGCTCTGGGGGGATAATAATGGCCTTCTGAAGCGGAGCGATGCATACCTGATGGTATCTGGGCAAGCCATACATCATTTTAGTTCTGTTTAAATCTCCAGACCGCCTTCCGTACTCAACTTACGAAAAAAAGTGTGACTGACGTCAGTTACACTTTTTCCGTAAGTTGAGTATGGAAGGCGGTCTGGCGGATATTTATTAATAAAATTTTTTTAAGTCTGATTGTGTTCATCAGAAAGAAAAAAAATTATATACAACTAGGATGGTTTGAGGGTTTGTAAATCTTGGGGTAATTTTGCTTTTGAAGTGAACCAATCCTTTAAACCATTTAAACCTATCATTATCTTGTTCTAATGATTTATGCTGGTGTTAATCTGTATAGAGTACCTCAGGGATGATGTGTTTTTGTAGGCCAACCCAGAAGTTAGCGGCGCACGGGATCCCTCGATCGAAAGCCTATGAATTTTTCCCCATAGACTTTTGGAAAATCGCAAAAAATAAGCTCTGTGTTTAACAAAGGGTTATGACACTTACACGTTTTGTCTATCAAGATTATCTTTACAAGTTAACACAACACTTATACATTTTGAAGCCTAAATAAAGCTAACAGTAGGCTATAAACGGACTACAGCACACCATGGTTGCGGATCAACGTCACCACCACCAAGCTTCCTCAAACTTTATTTAAAAGACAACTTTATTTAAAAACCATGCTCACTGATTATGATCTGCACTGGGCATGAAAACTTATCCACTTTTACATGAGAAATGCTGTCCAAATTTCCCATTTGTCATGATGAGGTCTAAAGGCCGGAACACACCAAGCCGACGCCGACGAACTAGTGGCGATGAAAGCAAAAACATTATCTCCCCCTAAGATGATACAACGGGGAGAGGGGGTGGGCCCCTGGGTGGGTCTAGGACCTCGGGCTATCACGGAGGGTCAGGAGTCTCAGGAAGCCGTGACGGGTCAGGGGCCGTAGGTAGCCATGGCAGGTCAGGAGTCTCAGGTGGCCATGGTGGGTCAGAGGCAGTGGGCGGCCATGGCGGGTCTTGAGCCCTACCCACATGTGTGACGCCCACATGTTCCCCACCCACGGGTACATGCCCCCCCTCAAAAAATATTTTGGGAGATTTCAGGGGGGGGGGCTCGAAAGGCTCGTGGAGAGGAGTGGGCTCATGGGCTGCTGGAGCAGGCTCGGCGGTGGCTGGAGCGGGCTCGGCGGTGGTGGCTGGACTGGGCTCGTGGAAGGCTGGGCCGGGCTCGTGGAAGGCTGGGCCGGGCTCGTGGAAGGCTGGAGCGGGCTCGTGGAAGGCTGGTGTGGGCTCGTGGAAGGATGGTGAGGGGCCTGGAGACGGCGTCCAGGACAAGCCCTCATAAATTATCAAGAGCCCCACTGGTACTGGAGGGGGCCCGGCGAAGGCTGGAGCGGTGCTTGCCGAAGGCTGGAGCGGGCTTGGCGGACTCGTGGAAGCATGAAGCAGGCACGTGGAAACCTGGAGCGGGCTCGTGGAGGGTTGGAGCGGGCTCTGCGAGGATTCATCCTTGGCCATAAGGGTTTTTGGGTCCGGCAGGACACCAGGGGAATGCCCACTGGAGGGGCAGGTGGAGGAATGCGGCAATTGGCGAACTGGCCAGGCTGCCTGTGTTTCTGGGGAGACTGGACGAGGATCACACGAATTATCAAGAACCTCCTCAATAACAAACTCAGAACAATTTAGAAACAAAATCAGATTAATTGCTTCGACTAGGTAAAAAAAAACAAAAAAAAAACAGGCAGGTTCTTTAAAACGGATCGTGTCCTCATCCAGCCCCGCCAGAAAAACAGCGTTCAAACAGGCATCTGGCCAATTCGCCAAATAAGCAAGCTCGACAAATTCCTCCACATACCTCTCCAGCAGGCGCCCATCCTGCCGGAACCTGCAGAGGCGATCTGACGCTGTGGATGGCTTTGGAGGTACGGGAGTCACAGGGACCTCAGCAATTAAGAATAAGCCCATACTGTCTATGTGGAATTCCAGCGGTTTCGGTCTGTTATTCTGTTTTATGCTGGTGCTGAGAGATGAGGCGAGTACGGAAATCCACAATGTAAAGGCTTTAATGTCAACCAAGGAACAGATGAACAGCATCAAACACATAGTCAAACAATATATCAGACAAGGAGTGCAGGGTGTGAGTCCAACTTAAAGGGAGTGCTGACGAGGACAACAGGTGCTGGGAATCCGGGGAGATGGCGGGAAGACCAGACAGGTGTGCGGAACAGGAGGATTCTGGAAAACAGAGTTCGGGATAGGCGTGGATGTAACAGTAGTCCCTTTTAGCAATTTGTTAGCAACCGTCGTTTTTAAGACACAATAAAGGTTTAAAAATCACAAGCGGGTGTTTTATGTCATAGATCAAAACATGAACATATTTAGAGGCTTTGTTAACTACAGACCTTATTTCAGGTGATTTAGCAAAAACCCATTCAAAAAACCCATAGACTTTAATGCGATGGAACCGGAAGTCCTAAAATGGTAACTCACTTCCAGGTTTTGTCTACAAAAACATGTCATCCCTTAGGTACTCTATTATTCCTAGTATGTACTGAATGTTATTTTATCATTCATCTGTGTCAAGCATCTTGTTATATATATATATATATAAACAGTACTTACCTAAATGTATAATTACACTGTAACAAGGATACCTTAAATTCTGGGCGTTGGCCTGCTTCAGCTATGAATAAAAGACAAGGCGTCACCTTCCATGGAAGGTAAACCAAAGAAGGAAAACACACATGGTTTTAAATGGGAGAAAGGAGCGATCTTAGAGCATCATATTACCAGCACATAGCGATTCCCCATCCAGGCCTGTCCTGCATGATGTACGTAACACAGCCGTATCTTCCCCCAGCAGAGCTCTGATTGTTTTGATACTTTTATTAACGTCTCCTCAATCATAAATCACCAGCAGGGGCTGCAGCCAAGTGCAGCTCTCTGCATCAGATTACAGGTGAAAGACAAAGTTCTCTTCACTGGCTCATGCAGCCATGCCTAACCCACAACACCCAAGAGGTGGCTTGGTAATATTTAATGTACAAATATACAGTGAAAAACTGTATTGAAATGTAATCCATCAATTTTTTTTATTTTTTTATTTAGATACAAATATACAAAAATGCGCTGAGCTGAGGAGGATTTTTGCGTCTGCGATGATTCAGTGACATGGTTGCCCTCCGAGCTTCATCTGTTTTTATCAAACTCAAGACAAAACCAAGGGGACAGGCTGCAAGGACTTTCTGCTACATCAGGCCTCAGTGTCATATTGCTTTAAATGACCTCTACGGACATCAGCCTCTGTTACTGTGGATCTCCTGATGGTATCTGGGCAAGCCACACATCATTTTAGTTCTGTTTAAATCACGATGCTGCAACTATTTGCATCACAATAGAACCACATTGTGCTCTCGAGTTCATCTGGTAACCAATCGCATTGCTCATCAGGGGTCAGGCAATTAAGTTTAGGATTTTTGAGTTGGGGGACCCTACAGTCTGGCTTCCAGTGATTGTGTTGAAAAATAAGTTAAAACCCTGGTAATAATAAAAACTAAACTAAACTAAAATATAAATCATATTTAATATGAAACCCTTTGGTAATTAAAACAATATTAATATTTAAAAATATGACCTGGACCACAAAACCAGTCATAAGGGCAATTTTTTCATGAATAAATAAGCTTTCCATTGATGCATGGTTTGTTAGGATAGGAAAATATTTGGCCGAGATACAAAATCTGGAATCTGAGAGTGCAAAAAATTAAAATTATTGAGAAAATCACCTTTAAAGTTATACCATATGTTATATCCATATGTTATATCCATATGAAGTCCTTAGCAATGCATATCCACTCATAAAAATATATTTTTTATATATATTTACAGTAGAAAATGTATACAATATTTTCATGGAACATGATCTTTACTTAAAGGGTTAGTTCACCCTAAAATGAAAATTCTGTCATTAATTACTCACCCTCATGTTGTTCCAAACCTGTACGACATTTGTTCATCTGCGGAACACAAATTAAGATATTTTTGTTGAAATCCGATGAGGCTCCGTGAGGCCTGCATAGCCAGCAATGACGTTTCCTCTCTCAAGATCCATAAATGTACTAAAAATATATTTAAATCAGTTCATGTGAGTACAGTGGTTCAATATTAATATTATAAAGCGACGAGAATATTTTTGGTGTGCCAAAAAAAAAAAAAAAAAAAAAAAAAAAAAGACTTGAATTTCAACACACTGCTTCATGAAGCTTCAGAGCGTTATGAATCTTCTGTGTTGAATCAGTGGTTCGGAGCACCAAAGTCACGTGATTTCAGCGGTTTGGCGGTTTGCCGCGCGATCCGAATCATGATTCGACACACTGATTCATAACGCTCCGAAGCTTCATGAAGCAGTGTTTTGAAATCGACCATCACTAAATAAGTCGTTATTTTGTTTTTTTGGTGCACCAAAAATATTCTTGTTGCTTTATAATATTAATATTGAACCACTGTACTCACATGAACTGATTTAAATATGTTTTTAGTACATTAATGGAACTTGAGAAATGAAATATAATTGCTGGCAATGCAGGCCTCACTGAGTCATCGGATTTCAACAAAAATATCTCAATTTGTGTTCCGAAGATGAACGAAGGTCTTACGGGTGTGGAATGGCATGAGGGTGAGTAATAAATTACATTATTTTCATTTTTGGGTGAACTAACCCTTTAATATCCTAATGATTTATGGCATATAAGAAAAATCAATAATTTTGACCCATACAACGTATTATTGGGTATTGCTACACATATACCCGTGTGAACTTATGACTGGTTTTGTGGTCCAGGTTCACAAATGATACATTTATAAAAATAAATTAAATATTATTAATGATTAATAAGAAACCCTTTAGTAATTAGGCAATATTTGGCAACATACATTTAAAAACAGCAATAAAATAAATAGAATAGAATAGAATAGAATAGAATAGAATAGAATAGAATAGAATAGAATAGAATAGAATAGAATTTTTGTATACATACCAATTGTGGAATACAAGGTATATCTAGGTATACAATAAAAAATGTCAGAGCTTTGATTATAAAACTAAGCATTTTAATTATCACCTTACTAATATTATTAGGAGATATAGAGTGACAATAGATGCATTTTGAATGAGTAGTTTGCTACTACTATATCTTAATGATTTACATCACAAGCTATCAGCTACCCTTTTCTTCATATTCACACTACATATGTAATGCTACATGAGCTATGTATTAAATATACGCCTGATGTATTAAATATGATTTTTTTTTTATAAAGGGGAAAAAAGTAATATAAAAGGTGCCAGTTGGATCATTCCAACCTAATCATACAGCCATACACATTTTCATTTTACAGCAAGTCAATCCAGTACACTAAACTGTCCACATGTCTCATAGTGCTCAGATACAATCTGTAATTCCTTTAACTCTGGGCTGTGCAGACATGCTATCATTGTAGTAATAGCATGGCCACGCAACCTCATATGCCTCTGTACTCAAACAGACCCCGGGTAATTTGTTTAATTTACTCATACTGGACAGAGGGCCGAGAACAGACTGCTGGAAATATCACATTGTCTTCCATTTGCATATATCACGTAACAATATGCCATGCACGTCACAGTAAAAGGTCAATAATGATGATTTTGCGGCCACTCATACATGAACACATTAGCAGAGATAATGTTGCACATTTAACTCTATTACAGTAAATAGTTTTGAATGGTGAGCCCAGTTATTACAGTGATCCTTTTCAACTTTTGTAGTGCTGAGCCACAGAATATATAAAGAAGTGACCAAAAATGCTGTCCAGCCTAGTGAAATTGACATCTTCAAGTCTTATTCAAATATTATTAAAAAAATCGTTAAAGATTTTGTAAGCATATTGCTTGGAGTCAAGTGTTTTATTTGTGATAACGCAATGAAACATGCCGAATTGTGTTGACATCATTTTTGACCAGGCTGTTCTTCAAAGAAATTATGAACACTTGCAAAAAAAAAAAAAAAAAGAGAGAACCAACTAAATATGAATAACTTATACTGTAATATTATAAACATTATAATTATTATGTTGCTGTCTCTGCTTGCTTTTCCTGCAAGTTTTTTTTTTTTTTTTGCATACTAAAATAAAACCTGTAGCTGTAGTTTTTGCCAAATAATTTTGTCAGATAAAGCCAAGTTTAGTGTTTTATTTCTTCCTTATATTTAAAATATTTATTTCCTATACATGCATACAGTAGTGGACAAAAGTGACATCCGGAGGGGAAAAGGTAAAATATATATAACATTTTCACATTCTTAAGTTTCATGCTTCTTTTACTGTTTATATGTAGCTGAACATCCTATAATAAGCTATTTACTGACACCTATTGTGACAATTTACCCTATATAATGTGACAACATGACCCACTTTAAAGCAGCAGTCTGTAAGTTTTGCCTCTTTGTCGCCATCTCTGTTTGAAACCTGCAATTGCAGTTATTTGAGGAATTACAGTATCACGTATCAGCATGGCTCCTCAGCACAGATGAATCTACTGTATGCTGTCAGTCACCACATCATCGGTGATACTGTACTTCAGAATCACAGATACGTCTTGGAATTATGACCAGAATAAGAATTTTCACTGGAAAATGTCATCTGAAGAAGAAACATGTCTGCCATTTTTGTTCTGACCAACTGAGAAAAAAAGCGATAAATCGTGCTGCCAGTGGTGATTAAATCTAACGATCGCTTCAACGTGATCTCATGAGAATACGTGTGTATTTTTACGTGAAGTGTGGTTCTACCACACGTACATTTACTAACGTTTTCATACACACAAAAACGTACAACATTGACGTATTTATAGCACTAAAGCGTACAAATACTTACGTATTAGCAGCTTAAAAACGTAAAACATCTAACGTAAAGTGTGAATGTATATGAATTACCATGTATTAATATTAAAATCTTGGCTTTAATGATTCAAATATGTTGTGTTCAATTGTCATTAACGTTACATAATGTTAAACGAGACTACACTTTGAAACCTTAAAATGAATAACATTTCTATAATCGTTTTGTAATATTTTGCTGTGCGATTTTTTTCCTATGCAGTGATTGACAATACAACCATAAGATACACCAAAGCACAACATAAATTAACAAATCACACCCATTTTATTTGTTTGCTGTACTCCATATCTTTAGAATCCATATGTTTGCGAGGAACAGATTCAAATTCAGCCCTTTATCTGTCGATCTTCACCTTCATTCTCAGCAACAGCGACCGTCACAGTCAAAACCCGCGCACGTTATGATTCAAATTTAAAAAATAGCGCCAGTGCGCCTGCGCCACCCTCGAGAAGCGTTACGACATGGTTTACGGCACTGATATCGAACGCTCATTGGTTCTTACCTGCTTCGTCGCAGATTGCGATATGCCGTGTTTCAGTGGATTGACATTTGAAATGAGTGCGCGCCTTCACAGAGAGAAGACAGATTCATAATTTCACGGATTAATAAATTATATTCTGCTCTGTACCCTATAAAAACTATTACGTTACAGCCAGAGAGGACTGCGACTGGAACTCATCATCATTTTAACTTTTGGTACCACTTTTGACATATTTGCAAAAAATAAATGATTGTGATTAATGTTACGCTTGTTTGTCTGTTTTTCATTTATTAACAGTATGTAGTTTTAAGAAATTGTTATGGGTAGGTTTAGGGGAAGGTGTAGGATAAGTGGCTCAAAATATCGTTTTAATGTCATATTTTTACTAAAATTGGCATTTTCCTACACATTTCTGTCAATTATGATTTATTCTTTTAACATTATGTATAAAATGGGTAGGTTTAGGTTCGGGGTGGGGTGGGGTTTAGGGATATTACATTCATCTAAAAATGTTAAAAAGGGAACATTTATATATATTTTATACATATATTTTTATGACATGAAAGATTCGTAAATATTTTACGTTTTATTCGCAGTAAAAACGTAAGTATGTTTACGTTTGGGTGCCATAATTACGTCAGTATTTGTACGTTTTAGCACCATTCAAAACGTACAAATATGTACGTTTTGTGTCTTTTAAAGTTACGTATTAATAACTACGTATTAACAATGAGACCAGGCTGATCGCTTAGCTCAGATCACATAAAACCATGCAAATTATTATTATTGTTATACTTTGTTCTCAAATTGTTACATCAGCATTAAACAAATTGTCATAAATAAATCTGTAAACAGTGTGAAAGTATAAAAAGTGTAAAACAACTAGCCCCGATTCTTCCCTATAAAAAAATGCATTCAAAGATGTATTCATTTGTCATGTGTCAAAAGACCCTTTCATCCACCACCCTGTGGAACCTAATTATACAAACCTTTTTGGTGTGAAATGACATTGTAAACAGAGAGCATAAGCAGGCTTTCTTTATTTAACTATAAACCATTGTGTGGGTTTTATGGATACGTTAGCAGATCTTTCATCCTTCCTACTTTGTTTTTCGGGGATCTGGGGAGCTTGTCTGAGAGGATCTTCAAACATGTCAAACAGAATGATGGGATGCTCTTTAGAAAATCACTCACTTTATTTTAGTGCTGTGAAGAGGTTTTTGCTGTCAAGCCAAGCGGCAGGTCATCTGACTGAGATAGCCACAGGGTTTTACACATCAAATGCAAATGCTATCTGGCTTTTGTTTAATCCGCCTCATCAGGTAGCCGAGCACAGTGCAGATCAAAAATCCCCCACTGCCCTGGACATTTGGCACCGAGGACCCCTCTGCCAAATCTGCATTGGAGCTTCAAAGCGACCTGCTATGTCACCTGTGGCTTAACCACAGTGTGTTTGTCCACCTGGACCTCACAGGCTGTGCCGAGGTGGCCCTATCTGTTTATCGCTGATAAACCCAGCTAATTAGTCTTAAAAGACCAGAGTTTGCCCACTGCTAAGAGTTATAAGTTACTTTAAATATTTGAGGTTTCATTGATTTTTTTTTTCTTTGAAAGTAACAAATCTGGCTTCAGTTATAGTTTATGATTCTGTTCTATGATGCAAAGCTCATTGCCATGTTCCATTAGCAGACATTTAAAAGATAATGTCATAAGTGACTTGTTTGAATCCCAAAAGTCAGCGTAAAATCCAAATAGATTGTGCTTTAAATAATTTTAATTCCTTCGAAATCAGTTCTGTATTATATGCATTGTAAAGCAATATATGAGTCATGGCAACTTATGTTTTTACATAACGCTAACTCATCAAAATAATTTCAGCAGTTTCATTTTTTTTTTAAGAGAGTTTGATATAATTTAAGTTGAAATGACTTGTAAACCAAGTTGTTTATACTTAAAAATTTAAGAATAATATAGCAACTCAACTTTACACAGTTTTTCTTACAAAGATTGTTTTTCTCTAAAATTAATACAGTGCAATTGTTCCATAAAACAACTTGAAAGATCCAGCCTATCGTAACTGCACAGAACAGAGTGACCAATATGTTTTTCAAAAATTCTTCTTTTGTGTTTTTACGAAAGAATGACATTCATGCTTGAGATGAAATGTGGGGGACTAAATATTTTCTCTACAATCAGAGCATTTTAACTATAAGCACTTAATTTGAGCTGGGGAGACGTGAAAGATAAGAAAATACAGAAAGGAAGAGAGAAGGAAAAACAAGAGGTTCTCTGCTCGCAAGAGATTGTCATCTGTGGGTTAACAGCTAGTTATGATGTCTGAGCCCATCCAAGACCCAAGCTGATTACATATTTGACCTGCAGTTTAATGGTGAGAGCATTTTTGTTACATTTCCAAGAGGAGAGTCTGCACTCCATGGAAATTGAAAAGCACTTGAGCCACATGACCAGTTTATCTCACCAGTAATGGAGGAGAATGACAATGCAGGTCATGCCGCAGAATTGGCCAAGAGACAATACATATGAAGCATGTTCCATCCTGGACACAAACAAGCTGTATAGTGCACATGTTCTATTTAATTATGATTCCTACAAATCACATTATCTGTTGTAGTACACACTTCACCAGAGGCACTTTTGGCTTATTAAGTTGATTGCACAGAATGTAATTATATGGTGTATTAAAGTGAATGTACTGTATAGTTTTAGAAGCCACATTATAAGTTTTGTGATAATTTCAGAACTTTAATGATCTTTAAGTTCTTATCTAATGGACTCAACCTGCTGATAATTACATTGTTAACTACATTGCACAATCTGATTGGTTCCTGTTGCATCCTGCAGCCAATGAGCTTGCAGTTCACCATTTAAATAGTTGGTCAGTGTTTGCTGTAGCAGTTTGCAGCACGCTTTCAGAGTTCCTCTCAAACTGTGTATTCACCTGTGTATATATGGGTCAATGTGATGGGTCTTTTTTTTTTTTTTTGTCCAAAGGCCTTAATAATAATAAAAAAAAACAAAGATATGACATCCATTATGTAAGGTACAAGTAGATAACTTTTACTGAATCCAAAAGATTTTGATTAGATTTTGCTACATATGAAAGGTATTTTAAAGATTTTGAAGTGTCAAAAGGTCATTCAGTTTAACTGTCCAAAGGCCAGTACAGCCATATTGAAATGGCTGTACTGGCCTTTGGACAGTTAAACTGAATGACCTTTTGACACTTCAAAATCTTTAAAATACATTTATATATATATTTTATATATTATATATATATATATATATATATATTTTTTTTTTATTCGTGCATGATTTGATAACATCATATATCAACATAGTGCAAAATTGTATTAAAATTATGTGTAGAAGTCGCTGCTTTGTTATGAGAAAGAATATCCGGGGAAAAAAATTAATAAATAAATTGATGTCATTCGGAGTAACCAATATAAAGGGACCATTTTGGATCAAGTCATGTGTTCACTATCATGTGATATCATTCAGACACCTGCAAAGGACCACATGGTTGTGAAGCAAAGTTACTAACTCTCTCTTAACTATTTGAAAAATTCATGTTTGCACTTGCTCATACGCATGTCCCGAAACATCAGGTCATTCGGTACAACCGCTATAAAACATGGAAAATGTTGTAATATTTTAAAAACTTTACTAAATATAAGATTGTCCTTTTTCTAGCTAGCTAACAATCTAACTAGCTATATATCAGCCTGTTAACATTGTTTGAAAATATTGTCATTTGGTATAACCAAAATTGTAATTCAGTAAAACTGAAATTTTGGTTAAACTGAATGACTTTTTTGACAAATTTTGTCCATCTTGTAAAAAATGACAAAAGTAGTATTAATTGATTATGAATGATTATGAATATTCAGAATCATGAATATATTGTTTCTATAAACATCCAGGAGGTTGAAGGCCTGGTCGTTTTATTAAAAAATAGTTAGTTTAACTCTGTATAAATGGCAGAGTGCTTTGCAATGGTCCTGTGGCTGTAGCGGGGACATGTGACCTTTTCATTTGGCATTTGTTCCAGTGCCCTGCTGGAGAACACGGCTGTCATATAGGCATCCTTGAAGAGGGGGTGGCAGCGACCGCCCGCCTGCCTCTCTCTCCTGCCGTAGTCTGCTGTGCCATGTGGAGACCCAGATGTAGCAGGCAGAGTAATCCACACTCACACACTCATGAAAGTGCCCATCTGGCCCTGTACGTGCACACTAAGCCCTGGGCGTACACACATGCAAGGCATGGGCGGACTGGAGACCATGATGATGTTAGTGGGGATGCTGTGGCATTTACTGACCTCTGTAAGATGTAAAATGACTTTCTGATTTCCACATACAGCACACAACACAGAATCACATATGCATATACATACTTGCACACAGTATGTGCATTATTGCATAAAACAAGACTGTATGTGGCCAAGACACTCCCTAACAGACTCCATGCTTCTAGGAAGCAGCATTTCCACTATGTTGTAACATGTATGTGGAGATATGCTCCCATTCAGACATGAGGATCATTGAGGTCAGGCGATGGGGTCTGGTTCGCACTCAGCATTCTAATTCATCCCAAAGGTGTTCAGGTCTGGAAGTCCCACACCAGACTCTGTGGTCATGCTGGAGCAGAAAATGTTACCATAAAGTTAAAGCACAAAATTCAGAATGTCATTACATGCAGTAGCATTAAAGTTGCTCTTTACTGGAATTAAGGGGTCTAGTCAAACCTGTTAATTAGGAGTAAATGTTGACATACTTGTGGTCTTGTAAAGTATATGTGGAGAAAACAGGTGTGTCAGAAGAACTATTAATATAGATTAAAGGGTTAGTTCACCCAAAAATGAAAATTCTGTCATTAATTGAGTCATTCCACGAAACCAGTACGATTTGAGTCCTTCTAACCTTTTTCAGTGTATTTTATTTATTCGTTCATCAAAATATATTTTTAAAACCTTTTTGCATTACTTGAAATGTCTCCTTTAATAATGTTTAAAATCATGACATACATTTTATCTTCATATTAGAAATTATTTTGTTTTTTTCAGTTGACACCACCTATTTTGTTATGTCCCTCAATCCTAAGTGTGCCTGGGATATGAATAATAAAATGAGAGAAAAGTTCATTTTGCCATTCCCATTAATATCCATCTGTGCTTTTTTTTTCTAAGTAAATTCATGATTATTCATTAAAATCATATCATTTAGTTCTACCAAAAAGACTCAGAGGAAGAATTTAAATATGAATGATTTATTTGGTACAAGATCAGATGAAATAAATAAAATAAAATAAAAAATAATAAAAACCCTCGACCAGCTCTGTCTCAAAGTTCTTTGGCGTAGGCCCCCATCCTTCATCCAGGGCTTGAAGTTAGCTGGTAGGTCCTGCCTGAAGATGAAGTTAGCTGGTAGGTCCTGCCTGAAGATAAAGGCAGGGGCGGAGCCTACCCCCCCCCCCCCCCAACCACCAAATTATAACTAAATTATGTTGTGAAATTGTGTTTCTCAAGCTTAACGACTCAACCCTGTTACATCAATTACAGATAGAAAATTAATACTTGTGAAAATTATCTTTGTTATTTCAACATTATTCATGATTTCTTAATATCATGCATGCCATGCGCTCTCCGTTTATTCAGTAGATTTTGAGCAGTGGCCAATTTGGGCAAAAAATCACAACCCCGTCACACCTACATTTTTATTATAATTATTTTTTGTTAAGTTTATGAAAAAGTGATTTAAAGTTAGTTGAATTATGTCTAAAATGTTCAGAGCAATCATAAGAATACTGATTTTAGTTCAAATTCTGAAGTAAAGCCTTTGATAAAAAATTATGGTTGCTGTCACAAAAAGTGCCCATTTCAGGCTTTAGTATAGCAAAAATGTGTGATTTTATGTAACTTTTATATTTGCAATTACTGAATTAGTGTGAGGGACATCTGATTAATAGGAAAATGTTGATTTTATCACAAATACATTTTATAATAATATTCAGAGAGCTCCCATAGTATCCATAACTTAAAATAATGACCATAATAATAGGGATTTGATGCCTGAGATGAGAAAATATGTTTTTCTGGAAGTTAAATATGTCATTGTTGTGGGGCGTTCCGAAAAGTAATACCGGTTTCGTGGAATGACTCAATTACTCACCTTTGTTCATCTTCAGAACACAAATTAAGATATTTTTGATGAAATCCAAGAGCTCTCTGACTCCTCCATAGACTATAGACAATATAATTACCACTTTCAAGGCCCAGAAAGGTATTAAAGACGTCGTTAAAAAAGTCCTCGTGACTGCAGTGGTTCAACCGTAATTTTATGAAGTGACGAGAATACTTTCCGTGCGCAAAAACAAAAATAACGACTTTATTCAACAATTTCTTCTTTACAGTCAGTCTCCTACTCTGTTGACGTAGTAAACACAGAGCAGCGCTTCCTTGTTTACGTCTGAACGCCGGATCAGTATTGGCCGACGCTGTACACGTGAGCAGCATGATGCATGCGTGTGATGCTGATGCAGGAGCCGGACAATAATGAGTCGCGTTCTGATGTAGAACCCAGAAGTGCTGCACTGCCTTTACTACATGAGCAGCATAGGAGACTGACATGAAAGAGAAGAGATTGTTGAATAAAGTCATTATTTTTGTTTTGGTTTTGCACACAAAATGTATTCTTGTCACTCAACATTAAGGTTGAACCACTGTAGTCACGTGGACTATTTTAACGATGTCGTTAATACTTTTCTTGGCCTTGACAGTGGTAATTAAATTGCTGTCTATGGAGCTCTTGGATTTGATCAAAAATATCTTCATTTGTGATCTGAAGATGAATGAAGGTCTTACAGGTTTGGAACAACATGAGGGTGAGTAATTAATGACAGAAATTTCATTTTTGGGTGAACTAACCCTTTAAAAGGGTTTTCTGAGTTTAACTGTAACCATGTTCTTTGTTATTGCTATTTGTAAAGTATATGTTCGTTAATGTCTTGAGTGTAAAACATATATAATTTTAATTATTATTATTAATATTATTATTATTTAATCACTGCTTTTGTGTGTATATGTGCTTTGGCAATTCTACTACAGTTCAAAATTTAGGTGTCAGTAACCTGTGTTTTGAAAGAAAATACTAAAGTAATTAATAAACTAAATTAATTAACTACTTTTATTCAGCAAGGATGCATTAAATTGATCAAAAGTGACAGTAAAGACTTTTACATTGTTACAAAAATGTCTATTTTTTCAATAAATGTTGTTCTTTTGAAATATACATCAAAGAATTAAAATAAAAACCTACACATTGAAAAAAGAGAGAAGCACAATTGTTCTCATCGTTGGCAATAAGAAATATCTTTCTTCAATAATCAAAATGATAAAACATTTTACACAGAAAACAGTTATTTTAAATGATAGTAATATTCCACAATATTACTATATTTTTGATCAAATACATACAGCCTTAGTAAACATGAGACTTCTTTCAAAAATTTTTTAAAATCTTACCAACCTCAAATTTTGAATGGTAGTGCATCTTATCAGTCATGCCATTAAAACACTTTGAAATTGAGTGAAACTTTGAAATTGAGTGAACAGTGGTCTTCAGGGGCAAGGCACAGGAAGAAGCCCTGTGAGACAGGTCAGGAAGAACTGAAAGATATCGAATAAAGAGCATCCATTTAGATTCGACACACTCTGTGATAAATGTACACACTCTACAGAAAAAGAAAAGAGATTGCTAACCGCTCGCACTCAGCTCTCGGCACTTTTATTAACATGTGGGAGTAATACAGTAACTAAAGTACAGCACTCCACCTTTCCTTTTATTATCCTGCTTAACACCTGTTACCATGGTCTCAATCCTCATTAGTCATGTCATTATAATATTGCTACATTACTCAACGCTGCAAGGGTTGAGAATGTTACACTTGTTCTCAGTGCAAAGATGAGGAAGAACAGGCAAAAGAGAAGAAAGCAAGCTTTTTTTTTTTCTTCATACATCTTTATAAATTCCTTTAACATGATACAGAAAATAACATTTCATGAGGGTTTAAGCACTTCTTGCATTGGCAATTATTATAAGTGATCTAATTGGATCATCAGTTTGTTTCTGGAAAGGTCAAAGATATTTTTACACCTATACACTGATGGTGAAAATGAAAAAGAAATCCAAAAGAAAAGCAGGCAATGCAGTACTTAAATATACTTCTTATATTTTTTGAGTATATCACATTTATGGATTATGTTTCTGAAAGACATTGAAAAATGGGCTCAGAAGTTCTGAAAATCCCTTGAAAAAGTCAGCCATTAAAAAGTGACATGTGCAATGAATTATATACAACTATTTTATGGCAAAAGTGCTTTGGGATATAGGTAAAGTAAACTGATAAACTTGGTACCAACTCAACACTGTTTTTATTAAAACATAAAAAAAAGAAAAATGAAGCATCCATTCATTTTCAACCCAGGAAAACAGTGGCATCATCCATTTCTGTTATTCTTCTGCTTCTGGGTTTCGTCTACTGAAAATATGCCAGTGTCTGCAGCAGGACCTCTCCAGACATTTAAATAAGTCACTGTTTTTTTGTTTTGTTTTTGTTTTTTTCTTCCTGCACCACAGATCTTATTCCCCCGGTCATATTTAACAGTGTGGTCCTGATCCTCTCCTTACAACCAAGTGGTTCCTCTCTACCGCCACTGCCGGTGAGTCCCAACCTTTGACCCCTGCCGTGGCGCACTGCCTCAGATTGGTCTGGACTTCATGCTCTTCAGATCTGCGAGGCTGGAGGCTAAAGGAGCTTTGCTCTGCTCGCTGGAGTCGGTGGCTGAAGTAGCTGCACAAGCACCTTTGGGAAAAAAAAAAGAGATACACGAGTGTCAACAAGTAGAACAGGTTAAATACAGTGCTCAGCGTAAATACACCCCCTTTGAAAAGTAACATTTTAAACAATATCTCAATGAACACAGAAAATATAACATCTGTTTAACTTATAACATTAAAGTAAGGTTAATAATATAACTTAGATTACACATTTTTCAGTTTTAATCAAATTAGGGTGATGCAAAAATGAGTACACCCCACAACAAAAACTACTACATCTAGCACTTTGTATGGCCTCCATGATTGTTAATGACAGCACCAAGTCTTCTAGGCATGGAATGAACAAGTTGGAGACATTTTGCAACATCTATCTTTTTCCATTCTTCAAGAATGGCCTCTTTTAGAGACTGGATGCTGGATGGGGAGTGATGCTCAACTTGTCTCTTCAGAATTCCCCATAGGTGTTCGATTGGGTTCAGATCAAGAGCCACTGAATCACTTTCACCCTGTTCTTCTTCAGAAATGTGTTTAGGATCATTGTTCTGTTGGAAAAGTGCACAACGACCAAGGGCACGGAGTGATGGTAGTATCATCTCTTTCAGTATAGAGCAGTACATCTGTGAATTCATGATGCCATCAATGAAATGCAGCTCCCCGACTCCAGCAGCACTCATACAGCCCCACATAAGGACACTGCCACCACCATGTTTCATTGTAGGCACCATGCATTTTTCTTTGTATTCCTCACCTTTGCGACGCCATACAGTTTTGAAGCCATCCGTTCCAAAAACATTTATCTTGGTGTCATCACTCCAGAGTATAGAGTCCCAGTAGTCTTCATCTTTGTCAGCATGGGCCCTGGCAAACTCTAGGCAGGCTTTTTTGTGCCTGGGCTTTAGGAGAGGCTTCTTTCGTGGACGGCACCCATGCATGCCATTCCTCTGCAGTGTACACCGTATTGTGTCACGGGAAATAGTCACCCCAGTTTGACTTTCTACTTCTTTAGATAACTGCAGTGAACTTGCATGCCGATTTTCTTCAACCCTTCTCATCAGAAGACGCTCCTGTCGAGGTGTTAACTTCCCTGGACGTCTCTGTGAGATGGCTGCAGTTCCATCTTTTTAAAATTTTTGTACCACTTTTGCTACAGTATTCTGACTGATAAGTAAAGCTTTGCTGATCTTTTTGTAGCCTTCACCTTTCTGGTGACATTTCTCTTCCATGTGGTGCCATTGCTGACAGCATGAAATGGGAAGGGGTTTTAACACCCTTTTGCTGAACACCTGTTTAATGAATAATTAGACTTACATGTGGTTGAATGCTTGTTAAAAGTGCTGTAGAACCAGTTTTTACAAGATGTAATATAAGTCTAAGGTGTCCCCTGAATGTGTCTGTGAAGTTTCAGCTCAAAGTACCCCATAGAGTTTTTTAAATAAATGTTTTTTAACTGCCTATTTTGGGGCATCATTAACTATGCACCGATTCAGCGTGCGGCCCCTTTAAATCGCAGGCTCCCTGTCCCCCCCCGAGCTCTCAAAGTTCACACAGCTAATATAACTCTCAAATTGATCTTTACAAGATGTTCGTCATGCATACTGCATGCATGCGTCAGATCATGTGAGTATAGTATTTATTTGGATGTTTACATTTGATTCTGAATGAGTTTGATAGCGCTCCGTGGCTAAAGCTAACATTACACACTGTTGGAGAGATTTATAAAGAATGAAGTTGTGTTTGTACATTATACAGACTGCAAGTGTTTAAAATTGAAAATCTCTTGTGTCCATGAATACAGTAAGAAATGATGGTTACTTTAACCACATTTAACAGTACATTATTGTTGTATACATGTTATGTTTTTTGGAGGTCTTTTAAACAAATGAGATTTATATAAGAAGGAGGAAGTAATGGAGTTTGAAACTCAATGTATGTCTTTTCCATGTACTGAACTCTTGTTATTCAACTATGCCAAGGTAAATTAAATTTTTGATTCTAGGGCACCTTTAAATTAGATGTTTGTAGTCTAAAATTTAGCTTTGCTCCAGAGACTTTCAGTGGGGTGTACTCATTTTTGCATCACCCTAATTTATATTATGAACCTTACTTTCATGTTGTAAGTTAAACAGATGTTATATAAAACTTAGTCTTGTCAACATTTTGGAAATTGTTTTTGTGTTCATTGAGATATTGTTTAAAATGTTAGATTTCTTTACAGAAAAATTTTATTGAACTTCTGAACAGTGTCTGTGAACTATTTTATTATGCCATTTTCAGTGTTTTCCTTCCTTCCTTCCTTCCTTCCTTCCTTCCTTCCTTCCTTCCTTCCTTCCTTCCTTCCTTCCTTCCTTCCTTCCTTCCTTCCTTCCTTCCTTCCTTCCTTCCTTCCTTCCTTCCTTCCTTCCTTCCTTCCTTCCTTCCTTTCTTTCTTTCTTTCTTTCTTTCTTTCTTTCTTTCTTTCTTTCTTTCTTTCTTTCTTTCTTTCTTTCTTTCTTTCTTTCTTTCTTTCTTTTTCATGGAGACTTCTGCACTCCAAAATGGCATGTAAAACAAAAATGTGCTTGGTTCCTTTACATGTTGGTCCGATGGTCACTTCCTGTCTAAGCAAATTCTAGGTCAGAATAAGCTGTAATGTGGATTAGAACTTGGTCCACTTAATTAAAGGGTCTTTATAACTCAACAGAGTTTACTACTTCTGTTGGGTGGATACTGAGAATTGAAAAACGACGTAGAGATGAATGTTATTGATTATATGAATTTAAACGTAGTGGTAATGCAGAATGGTTCTATTCATACATACAGTACCGTAATTGGTCTTGCATGTTTAAGCAATCTTAATCTCATTATTACTCAATTTGCCTGCCCTCTCTATAACAGGTCCCATGGGAGCCCTGAAAAATCCTCTTGAGATCCATAAATGACCAGATACACCTTTCTTCAACAATTTATTCTCTGCTTCCTTACCTCAGGCAGATCGTAGCATATTGGATTTAGGCCAGCAATCGTCTTCAAAAGACATATTGTGGACCTCTAAGTGAAATATCACCCAAACTGTCACTCTGCCACATTTAAGTAGCTGTATAATTACAGAAACTGTTTAGAAAGTGTTGAAGAGAGATAATAAGAAAGGTAGCAAACCTGAAAGACTCTGCTCAGAACACTTTCAAAGTGAGATGCACGTTTATGAGGTGATATCAAAGTGCCAATTACTATAATGCTTGGATGACTTCAGTTACCCTGCAAAGTCAATTATTTGAAAGTGTGATATGTGAATGGTACGTGTGAGGCTGTTTCTTTCACATTATACCTCTTATATTTTTTATGGTCTGATCAAGATAATTTTTTTTAAGTAGCAGACGAAAATGCAATTACATCAGTTAAAAGAAGAACTTAAAGTTAGCGACTCGCCACATCAGGAATTATCTTGAAACAAGTCACTTTGTAGTCCTCAAGGGTGGTGACAACTAAAAACATTCAGAGAAGCATTCTGAGATTCATTTCAACAGTCACTCAGCTCAACAATCAAGAGCCTCTCCATCTGAAGAGTTGGGCCACTCACAAGTTGCCAGGCAACCTCAAAGAAGGAGTGGAAGTGTCACAATCGAGAAGAGTCATTTAGACACGATCACTCCCAGGTTACAGTGCACTTCAAAAGCTTTGATAAAGTGTTTACTTCATCTGAAATTGTAATTAATGGAGTGTCAATTTGTTATTCGATCACTCTTGACCTTGAAAAACATCATCATTGCATTCAAAATGTCTTTTTTTTTTTCCCATACGCAGCCCTTGAGTATTGATATCTACAAGGAGATTGACAAATGGCTAACCACATTTGAATAGAATCTGCAGATGTCAGATCATAATTAGCACACATTAATTCTCCCTGACAAAATGAGATAAAAAAAAAAAAAAGAAGCAATATGTTGACGCATTTGAACGTCCATCTGTGTAAGTGGATATTTGTCCTTTAACAGGCGACACTGAAGCTCAGGAACGGAACTTTAATTGTTTTGCACATTTCTGTTGAAAAGTACTCAGCAAACTTTGTAGCCAATAAATAATCCGAATCACAGACCAAATCAAGCGTTCTTCCAAACTCATTTTCAAGGCCAGTTATTTGAGAGTTATCAGGTCCGATCGCACAATCCCGTAATGCAGGTCTATGGGGACAAAGGAGAGCTCCATTCTCACTGAATTGAAAAACACATTTCTTGTTCTTAACGGTAACTAAGCTGTCAACAGATAAGGAAGTTCACAGTATCGCCTCCCTGGTAATCCATCTCGTGATCGCTCCCCTTGTATTTTCTTTCTAAACAGCTTGGAAATATGGTTTGAGGCCTTTGCCAAATGTCACTCCAAATGCTTCCTCCAAATGCTCCCACAATGAAAGATTTAAAATTGTGGAATGAAAACTGGAGCACACAGAAGGAGCAAAGGAACACAGTGTTACTATATGCTAATGGCCTCCTTGCCCATGTTGTCACTTTTATCCCACAATGAAGCTAAATTAATGTTCATAATTGCTGAAAATAACAAAATCTCAACTGCTATCAGTAAATTTGCTCCTATATAGCACTTGGTTACACTTTGTTTTAATGGTCCCCTTTAGACATTCTGTTGACTATAAAAGTAACTCTCATTAGAGTATTACTTGAGTATTAGTAGACTGTTTGGGATTGTGTTAGTAGAATAATGGGTTTGGGTTAGTATAATAAGTTGACATACTTGCAAAGTTAGTAAAATGTCTGTTGGGGGACCATCAAAATAAAGTCTTAGCAGATATTAAAGGGTTAGTTCACCCAAAAATTTAATTTCTGTCATTAAGTACTCACCCTCATGACGTCCCAAACCCATAAGATCATTGTTCATTGTTAATGAAATCCGAGGGTTTCTGAAGCACACATACAGTAGGCAGCAATGTCACTGCACCATTTTGAGGTCCAGAAAGGTAGTAAAGACATTGATAAAATAGTCAACGTGACTACAGTGGTTCAACCTAAATGTTATGAAGTGACGAGAATACTTTTTGTGCATAAAAACAAAACAAAAATAACTACTTTATTTAACAATATGAACTGTTGTCATTCACAGTTGGCGTAGTGAACACTTCCATGTTCTATGTCAGAACGCCAACTCATTATTGGCCGGCTCCTTTGTCAGCATCACACATTTGCTTCGTGCTGAAACCCTCGGATTTGATCAAAAATATCTTAATTTGTGTTCCGAAGATGAACAAAGGTCTTACGTGTTTGGGACAACATGATGGTGAGTAATTAATGATGGAAATGTCATTTGAAATGAAATAACCCTCTAAGCAGACAGTCTACTAATCTCTATTAATAATCTAATGACAGTTAGTTGACATGTAGGCGTAAGATTACATATAAGCAACAGAATGTCAAACGGGGATCATCAAAATAAAGCTTGGACATATCATACATCCAATACATCCAAGCGATTTATACAATATAGCAAATCTCAACTGCATGATGGTTTATATTGTTGCAAAATGTAAACTATATTATCGCACAGCTCTCTATATAAAGTTGGATATATAGTACATCCACTTTTATCCACATACTCACAGCACATTTGTGTAAAGCAATATGTACTAATATAGCTAATCTCGGCTGTGTGATTATATCGCCACAAAATGTAAACTCTATTATCACCCAGCCAGCAAAATGCGACTATAAGGCATGAAGATATTATAAACATTAACATCATGATTTTCAGTAAAGCTATATGACTTGACTTGAAAATCTAACTTTCACTATCATTATTATCATAATTTCCACCTATGATTCCATAAAAGGTCCATATCTTTACCTGATGTATGGATGACAAAAATAAACTACACTTTAGGTTTATTGCTGTCCGCATGGCTTGTATGATCCATAGTGGTAGAGCTGGACATTCTGTACATCAGACACCATCATATCAAATATAATACCTTAAGAGTCATTTATTCACGTAAGCAACATGAATTCGTCCATTTAGCCCCCCAAGCAGACATTCGTGCACACACACAGATCCGACATCAACCCTCCCCCTGGTTTGTCACCTCCCCCCTCCAAACCACAAATGCTCACCGCATTATCTGTCAATGCTGATTAAATAATGTAATTAATGACTTAATTAACATTTCTATAATCTATTTTAATAAATCTCAGGCGGCGTAATGAGCGATTTTAACCTCCGGGCTCTGAGTATGAAAATGTGCAGCGCCGGGTTGGAGCGGTCGGGGGAGTTTTTCTGCGTGACAGTGAGATGGTGGGACTGAGAGGGGGGCACATGAGCAGAGCTCAAGGCCAGTGTCATCAGATTTGCTGTCTGTGCAAGATGTGAAACCTGTGGCAGCACCCTGTCCTCGCTCATCACGGCTGACACAGAGGCCTCATGTGAAGTAAAACCTGCATCATCACATCTCAAATATCATCATTACTGTTTTGATGTAATAGTATTTGAGCTCATCTAAACAGTTTGTGCTGAATTATCTATATTTTTCTCTGTGGAGGACTGACAGCTGTCAAAAACTCACCTATACATGCACAGTTGTCAACAAACATCCTATACAAATGCATTCGAAACAGTCTGGAGTGACTTCACTGAAATTAATGTAGTATACACACACATAAATTTAAATGTTTTACAGAGCAGTGCCCTCCACTAAAATGTTCTACTAAAGTATTATACAGTGCCAGGGTTAGCATTCAGTTGAAAAGCCAGCATCTCTGATGGTATGGGGTGCATAAGTAAATACGGTATGAGCAGTCTGCATGTTTTGGAAGGCACTATGAATGCTGAAAGGTATATAAAGGTTTTAGAGCAACATATGCTCCCCTTCAGACGACGTCTATTTCAGGGAAGGCTTTGTGTATTTCAGCAGGACAATGCAAAACCACACACTGCAGCTATTACAACAGCATGGCTTTGTTGTAGAAGAGTCCGAGTGCTGAATTGGCCTGCCTGCAGTCCAGATCTTTCACCTATAGAGGACATTTGGCGCATCATTAAACAAAAAAAATACATCAAAGACGACCACAAACTCTTCAGCAGCTGGAAACCTATATCAGGCAAGAATGGGACCAAATTCCAACACCAAAACTCCAGAAACTCATAACCTCGATGCTCAGACGTCTTCAAACTGTTTTGAAAAGAGGAGGAGATGCTACACCATGGTAAACATGGCCACGTCCTAACTATTTTGAGACCTGTAACAAGCATCAAATTTAAAATGAGCTCATTTTGTGCACAAAATTGTAAAATTTCTCATTTTAAACATTTATGTTATCTATGTTCTATTGTGAATAAAATATTGGCTCATGTGATTTGAAAGTCTTTTAGTTTTCATTTTATTCAAATTTAAAAAACGTCTCAACACTTCCAGAATTTGGGTTGTATATTGTAAATTTTTTTAAGTTAAGTAATTAGAAATACTTAATGCAAGTAGTAAGTCATGACTTCCTGTAAGTGCTAAGCAATGATTTCCCATTCTATATCCAATGCTATACACCCTGTGCAGAATTATTAGGCAAGTTGATTTTCTGATCATATTTTTTTCCCAAGCACATTTTACCAATTCCAAACCACATCAATCTTAATAACTATTAATTTTGTATTTAATCATTTATAAGTGATATATAATTGTTCATGAATGCTGGAAATGAAAAACGCCTTCTACGTTTATTAGACAGGGTTTTTTTTATCAGACAAAAATAAAAAGTCAAAAATTATTAAATGCTCATGAGAAGTATGCAATACTAATGCAACACTAGAAATTGCAAAGTTAAGGCATGACCAATGGACAGCAAAACACTCATTGGGTCAGCAGGATCAGACAAAAACAGGTGGAGAAGACATGTTAACTGCAAAAGAATAAAGAATTAAGGTGAAGAATTAAGTGTGAATCCATCAGGAACCATTTACTCTCCAGCACCACCAAAGAATAAAGAATCCTAAAAAATGACACCTCACTTAAGAAGAATCACAAGCTGAAGTGTTGTAAAATACATGAATACTGTTTTTTTTTTATATAGGCTTTATAGACTGATTGAGAGTGACTCTTGAAGGACCAGCACCACATCATCTTGTACCACTGTTTGAAGTGGCACCAGAATCTGGCAGTAAGGTGTGCGACTTAATTTTTAATCCATCTCCAATCCTGAAAAGTCAGATATGGACTAAAAATGATCTTCCAAAACTTACTGCCAGATTCTGGTCCCAGATTTCGTGGCACCAAACATCCCAACCAACCCTACACAGAAAACTAAGCTTCGTCCCAAATTTTGAACAATGGCTGAGGGAGTGATTAGGGAAACCTGTTTGAAAACAACAAGTCATGAAATGCAGTTGCGTTTTCACAATAGCCCAAATTACACACTTCAGATAAGTTAACAAATTATTTTTGCCAGTAATTGATTTGTGACAGCATTGTTTTTTTCTTGAAGACGGATGGAGGTTCAGAGAATGAAGAGAGGTTTGGAAAAGCCCCAGCCCCTTCAACCGGACCCTGACCATAACCCTGAGTAATTGGTTGTGATAAAGATCTGACTCTACTTGTTCACAGCCTGGGGACTCACAAGAACCTTATTGTTTATCAGTGAGTGCTGCCTGAACCTAACAGACCATCAGCAAAT
The DNA here is from genome assembly GCF_024489055.1 of Chanodichthys erythropterus. Lineage (NCBI taxonomy): Eukaryota > Metazoa > Chordata > Actinopteri > Cypriniformes > Xenocyprididae > Chanodichthys > Chanodichthys erythropterus. The sequence goes on along the minus strand of NC_090241.1, from coordinate 17,215,545 downwards.
GCATTACAATTACAGGCCCTACTCAAACAACATGTAGATACAGTGCAATGCAGTCTGTGTTTGTTCAGTTTTATGAGGTGGAATTTAATCATTCAGATCAGGCGGCATTTTCTTCTGTCATATATATGGGCTTTATTACTTGTTGGTAGATTTGAAGATCAAACAGAATGAGCGGTCTCAACCCTGGGGTGAATCTGTATCAGCTAGGACAAAAGCATCAAACAACCTTTGTTATTCAGAAACGCCACGACACCGTTGATCCTAGACTACAGCAGATCATTCAGTACCTTCAAATGCCTGAACAGAAGTGTGAGGGTCAAAAAATCCTGTCACATGCCCACAAAACGTTTCCAAGAATGCCCTCAATTTCCAGATGTCTTTAATGTCACTGCAATTTTATTCTGCCTTAGGACAAAATGTGCATATTACCACGACAGCCCCCTACATTAATAAGCTATTGTGATAAATAAATAAGTAGTTTCCTAAAATGAGATGAACATAACAGGGAAAGGTCAGGAGACATGCAGAGAAGAGGGTGTTTTTTTTCTTTTGTTTTCCTAAACGGTTGTCTCCGAGCGCTTTTGCAAAGGTTAAGATGACAGAAGCTCAGATGAGACGCTGAGGGTGAGTAGGAGGGGCTGGTCCCTAAGCGGGGCCTCCAGTCCCCCAAGGGTCCTCGCTGACTGAGACGCACCCTGACAGTAGGCAGCAGGACAGTGGCACACCACGGGCAGCATGGGCACCATGGGGCAAATCCCCTTCTCTGTGCCTCATACACACACACCTCCCAACTGTAGACACGGTACTGGAAAAACAAAGACTGGAAATGAGAGGATAATTGTAGTGAAATGGCATAAAGATCTGAAATGACCGAGACAGGAAGAGTGCCAATGAGTGAAAGTTAAGGAGAAAAACAGATTGTGACAGTGCATCATAACCCAATAAAAGAGTGCCATTACACAGCCATCGAGAACATTATGAGTCCTGTTCCAGTCTTTTCCTATTCCAGTGGCCATTCTGATGTCTAATTCTTCTCTATTGTTTGATGATGGATTAGCTGACTGGATTTCCATTTGCATACCACAATTGTAGTTCTTTTTAAAGGAGCAAAAAGTCACGGTGGAGTTTCTTATAAATGGAACTGCACTAGAGCAGTGGATTGTAATCCAAGAATGAGTCGCAGGACAGCAGGAAAAAAAAAAACAATGATAAATGCAAATAATAAAATGCAACTAGCCATATAATTGTGTATAATTAGGGCCAGCTTATGGGCTTTTAAAAAGGATGAGAAAATGCTTCCAGTGTCTGTTGTTGCTGACATTGAAGGTTGTAACTCTACTGTGCAAATTTATCTGTCACTTCAACAATTTAGGTTGATGGGTCAATCAAGTAATGCTCATTTTTTGTCATATCTATTGAATACACCTCTTCTATATGATTAACACGTTATAAAACTGCCAAGGTTATATAACTGTCCTGATATTATAATGATGGAGAAAAAAAAAAAGAAAACACGTGTTTACACTAGTTCGTTTTCGAACCTTGAAAACTGAGACTTTCAAAAATGCTGCAAACCCCGTTTTAGTTTGAAAACGCCTATTGTTTACACTACGCCGGTGTTTTCGAACCTTGAAAACGGAGACTTTCGAAAACGCCGTTTTAAAATGAAAACGCACTAGTGTAAACGGGGCCTCAGAACAAAAGTGCTTTGAAGTTTATTATTATTTGAGAAGGTTTTGTCTACAGAAAAGCCACATGGTCTAATTAACATAATACTTTGAATATAATATATATAAAAAAAAATGATATAAAATGATTTTAAAATATAAGTATACAATAAGTTTTTGAAAATAAGATCTCGTTGTTAGATGACTTGCCTGGTTAAATAAAGGTTAACGAAGATATTACAAAAAGTACTTTTTACCTTGAAAACTTTTTTAAAAATATATTAAGATATGAATATGGTAGAAAAGTTTTTCAAATTCACACAAAACCAACATGGATACACAGAGCACATGACTAAGAATCTGGCACTTGTTTTAAACTAGACTTTTACAAAATATTTCCTGCTCTTTATCATAGACACTCTTACAGAATGTCAATATATCAACATGTACAAGCTACTTGCGTAATTGTAAAAACCAAAAACCATGAACAAAATTAGGTAAAAGAAAATACAGTATGACCCAGATTACGTGAAATACAGGATTTGTTTTTTTCTGTGTTGTTGGGCTGGTTCCATTTTACTAGAGCGCCAACAACAGTAAACGTAAATATGTATCCAGAAAACATTGCATGCTCAGACAGTAGAAAGATCTGTGGACATTTCAAGTTCCCAAAATAGGGGGTTCTTGCTCCACACAACATCATTTATGCAAGCTACACTTAATAAGATGGGATGTCAACTTGTTACACAAGGCTGATCTTACACAAAATATCAGATAGCTTTTGGTAATAAATAACTCCCATGCAATTATTAAGAGGTGGAATTCGTTTATACGAACATGCTACAATTGTCTGCTCATTTGCATAGATTGCACCTGGGGTGCAATGCATCAAAATGGCACTCCTACTGCTCTGCTAATCACATATACACATGCAGATTGGTGCACACACATATATAAATATGATTGTAAGACAAACCTCTTACAATTACACATTGTATTTTACACAGAAACAAATTTTTTTTTTTTTTTTTTTTTTTTTTTTTTTTTTTTTAAAGGTTTCCTTTTAAAATGTGTCAAAGCTGATATTACATGAACCTGAGGAAAAGCATTAGTAACAATTCATTTCAAAGGTCCACTGACATACTACTAAGTAACTTTGCACCTACAAGTCAACTAACTCTCGTTAGAGCAATAATAGACTGTAAATTTAGGGTTTAGGGTTAGGTGTTAGGTTTCGGGTTAGTAGAATACATTGACGTAGTTGCAAAGATACTTATATATATAGTTAGCTGAATGTCTGTTGGGGGACCATCAAAATAAAGTGTTAGCAGATATTACAGTCTAATACTCTAATGAGAGTTAGTTGTCAAAGTTACTCATAGTTAGTCGAATGTCTAAAGTGGACCATTGAAATAAAGTGTTACCAAAGCACTTTATTTTACTTTTTAATAATGATAATTTAATAATGATAATAAAAAAAAAAAAAAAAAAAAAAAAAAAAAAATTTTTTAAAGGTGCTTTAAACGTTGTTTAACAGAACGTTGTTTTGGTAATTACATGAGCTGAATGAAAAAGATTCAGCGAGGCGTCTACCAACGCTATCTCATGACCAATTCGTAAGTATTTTACAAGGTGGCTAATTTGTACAAATTCATACGATTCATCTAAACCCTAGTGATGGGTAGGTTTAGGGGCGGGGTTTGGGGTAGGTCATTCGTACGAATTCATACGAATTAGCCACCTCGTAAAATACGTACGATTTAGCAAAAAACTAACAAATTTGTACGACTGAGGTCATATGAATTCGTACGAATTAGCCACCTCGTAAAATACGTATGAATTGCCGTGAGATTGGGTTGAGTCTACCTGTGGTTACAATCATTTTAACACAGCATATGTCACAATTCACTCATTCTAAAAGAAAAAAGAGAGATGAATGTTTGTGAATAAAGCACTTTATAAAGTGAGCAGGTAACAATTTTTCACTGTTTTGAAAGAAGAAGAAAAATAATGATAATACAAAAAAATAAGAATTTTACAAAAGTTTGACATAAGGAGACATAAGTGATTTTTTGATGTACTTGCACATTTTTTGTTTTGTTTTGGAAAGAAGTCTCACTAAGGCTGCATTTGTTTGATGAAAAATACAGTAAAACTGTAATATTGTGAAATATTAAAATATAATATTATTACAATTACTAAAATAACTTTTCTTTTTCAGTATATTTTAATATATAATTAATTCTTGCGATGGCAAAAATGAATTTCAGCAGCCATTATTTCAGTCTTCAGTGTCACATGATCCTTCAGAAATCATTCCAATAACCTTATTTGGTGCTCAAGTGACATCTTTATCAAAGTTGAAAACAGTTGTATTGTTTAATATGTTTGTGGAAACTGATAATTTTTTTAGACCCAAACATTTGAACGTTATGTTAAACCTGTAGTTAAAAACAGTATATCATTTTTAATCACAGTTTGATTTAGATGGAGCACTTGACCAATAAATCTATGTCTAAAAAGAATCCAAACCATCTTTCACAGAGGCATTATATTATATTATATTATATTATATTATATTATATTATATTATATTATATTATATTATATTATATTATATTATATTATATTATATTATATTATATTATATTATATTATATTATATTATATTATATTATATTATATTATATTATATTCAACAGGCAGGGTGTGGATGATCCTATTGTCTAGATGAGAAAGACATTCTACATCTTTCAGGTTTAGATTTGGTTGTGTCTGATTTCATTTGATAGTAGTTACATGCATCTAACATGGGAAATAGTGTATTGAGACACTTAAAAATTATGCAAATGGGTATTTGACAAAACAGGCTGTAGTACAGATTAGCAGTAATGTGTGCAAATGTTTTTACTGGCCTTTCTCTTTATAGAACTAGTGGTAACTACACTCATGATGGATTAGACAAGTGTACTTATCTAGAACAAATGTTTTATAGGTCCAAGATATTTTAATACAACATTTTGTCCCTCATGGTAAACCTGAACTTAAAACAACATTGTGTTTTAAGCCTTTTCCTGGCCCCAAAATATAAGGTGAGATATGTAAAGCAATGCAGTACTTTAGCCTGATGCTTCTCTCTAACAATTTAATGTGTTGTTTAAACATAAACCAATTTCCCGTTGTAAAATTACAGCTCATTACTAGCGTGGATAACGGCTGGAACAACAGTATAATGGCGTGAGAGCAAATTACCAGCCCAGCCACAATATTAATTACCAGTTCACAAGGCACATTCCTTGCTGAAAAAGTGTTTAATAAGAAAACCTATAAGCCCTATTTCCTTGATTACAAACAGCCCCGAATTTTCTTTTTTTCATAAAACAAAGAAATGAAGAGAGAGGGGGTGTGTTGGAACAATTACTGTACATATCACAAAATTTAATTTCCCTCATTATTCTGAAAAGGCACCCGCTGTGATATTGTATTTGCATTACCGTTTCCATAAATATCATCTTAAATGTACACATTTCGACTCAGTTGTGGAAGTCAAGCAATGTTTTTTTTTCTTTTTTTTCCCATTATGGATACTGAGCAGAGTTGATCATGTTTATTTCAGGATTTTAATGCATTATTTACAAGTCGGATGCTAATAAAAGCAGACTGCTCATTTACTAATGACTCGAAGCACCCGGAGCATTTTTCCAATTACTTATATTAAAACTGAAAAACACTCTTATAAAACCTAGTAGGATAAAGAGAGAGAGAGAGAGAGAGAGAGAGAGAGAGAGAGCATAGATGGAGAGAAAGCATGTGTATCCTGTTTTTTGCTTTAATTGAAAGCAAAAATGTAATGTTCAAAGATTATTTCTCTGAATCAAATAGACAAACCTCAAGAAATTAAATACAAATGTGACAAATGAAGGCTTGTCTTCAAATAAAGGCAAAATAAACAGCGACATTCAGGAGCAACAGGATGAAGCTGCTTCTTTTCACAAACACCCGGCCTCTCTTTATGACCTGTTCATTTCAGATCTTTATAAAGCGATTCAGAAACAGGCAAGAGAGCAGTTGTCATAAGTTGGAAATGAATGTATTTTATGAACCTGTTCTCTGAGGAAAATAACACTTCAGATTAAATTTGTTTTCTTGTCAGTTGTTGACAGGACGAGCCCAGCAACTTATTACTGTTCGATCAGAAAATGGGCTTTGATATAAATTACAGTAATTTTTTTTCAGTGAAAATGAAAGACATTACAGAAATACAAATCGTGGAGAGTCAGATAATCAGACATAAAAAAGCTATTCTCTGTTATTGGTTTATGGATTTGTCACATGTTTTTTGAATCAGAGGGGAAGCATGTGAACGGTTTTGCAACCATACTGCCCAACTGGATGAAAAAAATGGGCATTTTTATTATTGTTACAGCTTTTACAGTAATGGATGCTGCTCTCATAGGTTTTATTGATTTGTATGGATTTTTCTTTTTTCTCTTTTTATTCTTCAAAAGAATAAAACATCAGTTTCATTTTCTCTAACACTGAAGTTTTCAACAGAGAGCAAAACAAAACGCTCCTCAAAAGACCTTATGCAAGAGCGAGAAAATTTTTATGCAGACAGAATGATCTTTTAATAACATCAGTTTATGACACACTCACTAGATATGAAACATCTCATGTGGACAGAACACATACTGCACATTTTATTATAATTATTCCTTTTCTTAACATTTCCAAGCTACGTATAAAAAGCAATACTGTATATCCACCAGGCTCAGATTTCATGAGCAGCATGTGTCATGTATTAATGGCTTGTCATTACTGATAACATCTAAATGAGTTACCTATTAACTTCAAATGCTCCACTCATTGGAAAATACAGGAAAATTAGTTAAGCTTGGCTATTGAGTTGCCATATATATATGTATAACAAATTGAAACGAAGGGGAAATGCGATCAATATAGCTTTTAATTTTACACCTCATTGATCATGTCAATATCTCGCACACCTTCAGCCATCTGTAGGAAAACTGACTAGACTTCCAAGCTGAGTGTGTTTGACTGAGTATACTAATAATGCATATGTCCTTTAAAAGAAAAAAGATTGCACACGCTCCTGCTGCTCACGCAATATGATAATTAGGCTCAATAACACTACATAACCTACTTACATACACAAACATAGACGAAAGGAACCTCACGCGATCTCATTTTCCTACTGTTTGCTTATTGTTTTACTCATTATAATGATGAACATACAGAAGAAAATTAAAAGCGTGATAGTAAACGGCTGATTGAAATCTAATCAAACTGATCTCAACTTTAATCAAGCATTAGTAATGACTTGAGGCAAATATGGTACACACATACATGCACACATACATACAACAGTCGGAGAAGCCATCTGGTCATAATGAAATATGAAAGGGTTGTTTAATCCAACAAACACACACATACACACATTAAACACACATACAGATAGATATGCATTGTTTGAGAAGAGCTGGAAGAAATAAAACAGTGGTGGTCTCGAACTCCCCTTCTCGTTTTCTGATGTCACAAGGTAGTTGGAGTTTGCAAATGGTGTCACATGGTTTATTGTCATTTCTATAATTAGAGAGCCACAGATGTGCACACCTCCTGCCAACTCTGAGCCTCAGTTATTAAATTAATTTTAGTCTCCCTATCCATCTCTAAAACAGGTTGAACCAGAATAGGGAGTTTTATTTATTTATTTATTATTATTATCGGTAACGTTCTCACCCAGGTGTTTAGCCACAAGACAGGTATCAACAAAGCTTAGCCGGTACTCACTTGATCAACAGGGCTTCGCTAAGCAGCCCGAAGCAGATTGCAGCAGACTTGAAGAGCGAGTGTGGAGGGGGATTTTCAAAAGCAGTCATCATCCGATACACCACGTACGGCACCAGAGCCAGCAGGAGAACAGCGATGGCTAGAATGGGCCAGGTCTGCCACTGAGAGGCCACGGTCCGCCAGGGTGCACATCTCTGCAGCTGATACTGAGGGAGACATGGACAGGAAGTCTCATTACTGAAGGATAAACAGGAAGGGAGCAATCAAAGCAGGGGATTTCTGAAATGTCTGATTTAGGAAAATTGGCTTTGTCATATATAGTTGAAGTGAGTAATGTTAAAATACTTTTTACTATCCCAGCTTAAAGGGTTAGTAATGAAAATTCTGTCATTAATTATTCACCTTCATGTCGTTCCAAACCCATAAGACTTTCGTTCATATTCAGAACACAAATGAGGATCTTTTGATGAAATCTGAGAGCTTTCTGTCCTTCTGTTGACAGCTTCAGAAAATTCATAAAGAGATCGTAAAACTAATCCATATGAATTGAGTGGTTTAGTCCAAAAAATTTCTGAAGAGAAACAATCGCTTTATATGATGAACAGATTTTATGCACATTCATAAACTCGTACATCAATTGGGGTAAACCAACGGAAGCTCAAGGATGTTCGCATGATGTGCAAGAACCATTCTTATTATTCTTGTGCGTCAATCAGATTCGATTGAGCTTCTGTTTATGTTCGCTGATCAATGTTCATATGTGAAAAGCCTAAATTAAATGTGTTCATCATATAAAGCGATTTAGTCTCTTCAGAAAATTTGGACTAAACCACTCTATTCACATGGATTAGTTTTATGATCTCTTTATGAACATTTTGAAGTGTCAAAGTTTCATTTGCATAGCTGTCAACGAAAGGACAGAAAGCTCTCAGATTTCATCAAAAAGATCTTCATTTGTGTTCCGAAGATGAACGAAAGTCTTACGGGTGTGGAATGACATGAGGGTGAGTAATAAATGACAGAATTTTCATTTTTGGGTGAACTAACCCTTTAATATGTAGGCTGAAAAGAGTAAATATTGTGACTCTGAGGCGCTTTCAAAACATTGCCCTCCTTGTTTGAGAATCTTAGTACTTTGTTCGACACCTTCTGTGTGAATTGGATGCAGATGGAAGAATTCCTCTGTCACAGGGAACGCATATGTGACAAACTTTCAAACATCTGGATCCAAAAAGCCTCTCTCTTCATTTAATTGTTGGCAATTAAAAAAACATATATCGATAAATATTACAAACCTCCTTGGGTTACATCAAGGAATGAATGTTTTAAAGGTCAGATCAGGTCTTGATCCTTAAGATAACAAGTGCACATATTTACTGTTTGCAGTGTAAACAGTTAAAAAAAATAGCTAGTTAAATAATATTGTAATTTTAATTGAAACTTGAATCTTATCAGCAATCAAAATATTTCAGATAGAATATCAGAAAAGCTTTTATAAAAGTATGCTTTTCTGTTTTCGTTCCGTATCCTGAGGGCCAGTCATTAGGGCTCCACAGAAAACAAACAAGCCGCCTTTGTGAGGCTAAACATCCCTCCTGACTACAGCTTGTGGCTTCACACCTGTTCTCTCTCTCTCTCTTTCTCTCTCTCTCTCTCGCCTTGGCTTCAGGCATGGAGAACTCTGTCACGGCCACACATTGCGTGTGTGTGTGTGTGTACTCCTGCGCCCTCAGGCACTTTGTCGCTGACATTTTGTTTTATAGCCTGTTTTATTAATATTCTTGCCACTTACCAAATTAATATCCGAGTTGGTGAGAAATTTAATAACCACAAAATATTTTACAGGAAAGTATTTACTCTGAGGAAGTAGATGAATAGATCACCACATCCTCAATTCATCTCATAAATATATAAACCAAACAGAGGATTTTTGTAGGCCACACAGAAAGCTCACCTACAGCATAATAGAACGGGTCTTTATTCCACCTACAACTTCGCATCTCAGTCCTCATATGTGTTTTTGTGGATGAGGAGTAAAAAAATTCCCCTTGAAAAAAAAAAAAAGAAACTTGAGAAAAAGAAAAAAGAAAAAGAAAAGAAGCCTGACAAGCTAACCACTCCTGGTGTGATATCTGGAACAGCATTTAATTAGTGTCCCTGCCTCATCTGCAAATGCATACCGCCGCCTCACTTGTGTTAGAACAGCTATTCATTAATTAGATTCTTTGTGGCAAGTGCCACTGAACTATCTGCACTGTTTAAGGTTGCATCAAACTGCAGTAAGTGCTTTCCTGATAGTGGGACGCATCCATCTTCATTTCTCAGCCTCTATGTTTGACTCTGCCCTTCAGCCAGATAGAGAAAAACAGAGAGAGAGAGAGAGAAAGAAAGAAGGAAAGAGAGCTTCAGAGGGACCTGATTCGAATCATCCCAGGCAGACCCTGAACTTTCACCTGCTTTTATTTCCACACCGAAGCTAATTAATTTACAGAGGTAAAGTGGGTGCCCACTTGTGGAAGCGTACAAGAGCTGCCATGATCTGAGGCACATACAGCAACAGATACAAACCAACATGTGGAGCTTTTCAGGATCTCGCTGAAAAAAAAAAAAAAAAAAAATCAACATCAAAGTTGGACAAATATAAACAGGCTAGATTCCTACAGAAAACAGATATGGGCCGTGAGAGGAGAAGCTGTTCCACTAGCACACAGATACTTCCTGAATGGCCTTTTCTCCCTCCATGTGGTTCAAAACTATAGTGTACCTACACAACCCCAATATCAGCCTGATCTTCATTCGAACAACCCTCCTTCATCTGAATGTAAACAGTAGATAGTCTTTACATCACGAGCTTTGCTCGACCTTTGCTCCTCTGGGTGTTTTGCATTGCTGTGCTCCAGGTGTAATATTGGAGTTTATTTAGTCAGGGAGGGTACATGGCATTAGTAGCACAGTTAGACTGGTTTCTATATATGGATGCATGATTGCCTGCAGTCCCACAAGAGAACTGAGGAATAAATGGATTTAGGTTTGACTTGATGATGGTTTGAAGCTGCTGTTTTTAATGGGGGCTGTGTGTTTTGAGTACATTTAAGGGGGTATTTACATAACCCAAGAATAGGGGGTATTGGAAAGTACGGGGCCTGTCTGGACCGTCATGCTTGTTAATATGCTCTGGAGTTTTAATTTAGCCGATTTCCTTCACCCTCATGTACCTCTTTCCCTAAGCCAAACCCACGCAAACGTTTAGTTTTCTTTTTAGTAAAAAAAAAAAAAAGAAAAAAAAAAGCTGTATACCAGCATACTACCCAACCCTAACTTGAAGTAGCCAATATATTGCTGCCACGAAGACATTCTTACTGAGAATTTTCCAAGAATTTAAAGGAAAAAGCTGCCATTCTAAAGTCACTATAGTCCTGCTTTTATTTATCCACTTCAACTTATTGAGGAAAAATGTCTGCCTTTGTGCTTGAGCTGAATAGATACAAGGAGCTGAAATGCTATTTGTTAAAAAAAGAAACATATTTTCCATCTTCTAAAGCTAATGGACACAATTCCCAAGGTAAATGCTTCTGAGAGGTAATATGTTGTTGAACAATGTGAGACTTCTAATGGAGGGACAGTAAAGGAAAAGGAACATTCAGGGAAAGATAAGGGTGGAGAGAATGGGTCAGTGTCTTTGTCTTAAATAATCAGAGGCAAGATGGCATAGCCCGTTAAAAGTTTTTTAAACGGGTGAGCAGTGAAATGGAGCACTACTGTGCAGCTGTTAGCCTTGTATCTCTATCCTCTCAGTATGCCCCTGGGCCCCTGTCATATTTGTATTTAAACAATGGCTCTATCAAGGCTAAGGAGACTCGGTCTGGGTTAAAAGCACTGTAAAAGGGTCACAGAATACAGCAGGAAAATTTGATTACCCTGGAAGACCTAAAGATAAGAAGCAGCATTATTGAGACAAGCAGTGGAAAAGATGGTCTTGTGGGTTTCCATGTTTTTTCCGTTCCTTCTAGAATAGAACTATTGGATGTAAACCTTTTTTCTTCTTTTGGAAAAATACTGAAGTAATTTTTTAGAAAAAAGTGATTAGATAGATAGATAGTCACAGCAATAGTAAAAATCCCTCTTAATGTACATTTTTAACCTTAATAAAGCAATTACTGTAGATGTGCCTCTCATATTGAAGTGGGATAAACTCAAACCAGCTATAAGTTGATACAGATTAGCTCTCTAATGGGTAATGAATGTGAAAATTGTTCTTGCAGCTTTTGATACATGACCTCTTTACATGTTATGAATACATATGTGCAATAAAGTGGAAGTAAAGGAAAAATGAACTGGGTCAGGCATCTCATTTGATAAAAGAGATGCTTTATATGTAATTAGGTATTCAAAATAGTGGTGGATAATTAAACATTTTATTATCCCAAATGGTGTGAATTTGTAACATCTTTAGCAGGTAATCCAGTATAACTACATAGTTAGTATGCTTGTTGTAATAAATTAACTCTTGGTTAACAATCACAGACAGCATTGTGTTCATCACCTCCTAATGTTTTATGAAAATGACCTTTAGGAGCTATCCCAATCAATCAATTAGGCGACACAAGGCCTATTGGGATTATTTAAAAGCCAACATCTTGGAAGTAGGACACTACACATTCTTCTATGATCCATATTAATAAGGTAACCCAAATACATTTTGTACATTTGTGCATTACGTATATATGACATCATTTTTGGAAATGCATTTCACCTGAGGGCCTAACTATACATATATTATTAATTTGTTTCTATATTTACAAGATGTCCTCTTTGCACTAGTGCTACAAAATAAAGCATGCACAAAAAAAAAAAAAAAAAAAAAAAAAAATTTATCCAACCAGTGCACAAGCTTTGCCGCTGATGTACAATCAGCACAGAACCATTGTCAATCGAGGTACGCTGGGATACGGAGTCCATTTCTCTCAGGGGAACTCATAACAACTGATCAAATCTACAAGAGGGGCACAGTTCATCTTTTAACATGCTGTAAATGATGTCGGCTGAAGAAAGGAAACAAAAAGCACAAATGGTCAAGTGAAAGGAAAGATAAAAAAAAACAAAAAAAACCCCGGAGAGAAAGGACAGAGTTGGAAAAGAAGGGTGGAGGAAAAAAAACATGAATATATTTTGTCCTCTCCCTCTGGCTGCTGTTTTGCATAGACATTGCTGTGTTGGCGTGGGAGTGGAGGGCTTTGTTAGACCAGCATTAGCATAAGTTGATCAGAGGACTTGTCTGAATCTGACAGGAAAGAGGATGGGCCCTGAAGTGAACACTTTGTGACCACTACAAGATACAGAGAGACAACTTTACTACAGCATCAAAGACTCATTGCCTAAGTGAAAACTGACGGTTTGCTGAGAGGTTCCACTTACTGGAACCTCTCTTAAGTGGGCAGTGGACAGAAAGCACCAGAAAATTATCATAAAAAATATAAAGTCTTCTAAAGACATAATAGCTTTGTGTAACAAACAGATGGACATTTAAGTCATTATTCACCGATAATCTTCCAATCCAGTTAGAACTCAAGAACTGGATCAGTCAGATTCATGACCGAATCATTCACGCTGGTTTTGTGAACCTTCTTGAATTGCACACTGCTACACAAATGGTCTTATGAATGCACAAGGCCAGATTTTCAGTGAAAAATGCATGTGTTCCTAATACAAATAAGTAATGGATTCAGATAACTTAGAAAACAGAATCTTATGGCATTTTTTGATACTTTTATGGTGTGTTTTGGAGTGTTTTGGAGTGTTTTGTACTTTGTACGTGCAGGTCGCATATCCGCATCCGCATTATTACTTTATCCACAAGGCAACCGTGCCCTGGGGGCCTCGATTCACAAGTTAGTCAAAGAAAAACTGCATAAACAGAACAGACAGGAACGCATGCAAGCTACAGCTACAATGGGGGCCTACAAAGACGAGTGATTGTACGAAGAGGTTAGAAAGTACCCTCATTTGTACAACTCTAGCATGAAAGAATACAAAGATGTTTATATGGGTTGTAACTCATAGAGGTATTGCAATGAGTCAATTGAAGTATACTTTGTAACTGCTTTCGAATGTACGCATACGCTAAAAAATGAAGTATACTTTCTGCCTTAGTCCTCATTCACTTTCATTATATTAAAGAGTAGCCAGGGTATTGTCATTGTGTTCAGGGCAGGACTGTTCTCAAACATGTGAGAAAGTTATATGATTTATTTTTATTTTTATTTTATTTTTTACAAATATACAATTGACATCTGAATCAGCAGTAATAAAAACAATGCAAAATTACAGCTTAGTAAAAATGATGCTACAATATTATGGTAAAAAATTTAGATCGAGCTCAATGAAGGGAAAGAATTTTTTAAAGCCTTTCCATTCAAGAACATTTTTGTTTTTATTTTCCATATTTTTGTAAAAACAAAAAAACAAAAACTATTCTAAGCAATTGGTTTCCATAATGATTTACGGTTCGTTAGTCAATTTAATTTATAATTGAATCGGATGGATGTGGCTCTGCCTAATTCCCTGTCTCCCAAGGATGAGAGCACATTTAAACTGTTTCATTAACACCAGGGGCCTATAGAAAAACGACCCCAGAGCGCACTGTGATGTTCCGAGCGCAAGTTGTTCTACAAAACATACAGCGCTAATGGAACATATCCGAGTGCTGTAAAATACTTCTGGGAACCAGAAATGACAAGTTTCATGACAGCTTTGCCTCTTTGGCTCACTCACAAGCAGTCTCTCATAAAAAATAAAAATAAACCTTTAGTCAAATTAATTTAACAACTGGCAACGCCTTGCTAAGCCACCCAAAAGCACCCGAAATCTCCACCCTATGGCGAAAACGTACCACAAATTACCCATAAAAACTAATTAATACAAAAATATCCCCAAAAATGTACTACTTGCGTACAAAGGAAGCTTTATAGTCACATAACTAATTTAAGATTACACATTTTCCAACAGCATTTCGAAGTTTTGCTCAGGAACAGGAGCTCCGATATAGCCTCTGAAATGAGCTTGTGCATTGTTTGCAGACCGACAGTCTAACGTTCCTGAAGCATGAGAGTAGAGTCCATTAACTAATAGAGATTAAAAGCCTGATGCCTCTCCCCCTCCCTCGGATTACACTTCCAAAGCACACGGCTGATTGATGAGAACCAGCAGGCTGCCTGGAATCTCCGCTTTCATTAAGGTTTCCCTCCCTCCTTCCCTCTTTCCATCCACCCATCCCACCATCCGCTTCGCTATACCTCCGTCCATCTCAGTGGGGGAAGAGGGAGGTAAACAGATGGAGAGGTCTGGAGGAGATAAGTGGCAGCACTTTAGCATGAGCACTAGAAGGGTTCCATGCACCGAAGGGTCATTTCTGCCACCTGATGTGATCTATTCTGACATAAAAGAAGTCCACCTATATGTCATCTTCTGCTTTGTCCAGGTTCTTTCATGAACAAGACTGTAGTAGTTCCTGGACCAAGAGGCTTGACTTTTACACTTTAAAACCGAACAGTGAAATCAAATTAAATGAGTTAATTTCACTCAAATACTACGGAAAGTTCATTGTTCTTTATAGAAAAAAGTTACAGGAACTCAATAACTGATTAAATTAAAGGGTTAGTTCACCCAAAAATGAAAATTCTGTCATTAATTACTCACCCTCATGTCGTTCCACACCTGTAAGACCTTTTTTCATCTTCAGAACACAAATTAAGATATTTTTGATCAAATCTGATGGCTTGCATTGCCAGCAAGACAATTAACACTTTCAATGCCCAGAAAGCTACTAAAGACATATTTAAAACAGTTCATGTGACCACAGTGGTTCAACCTTAAAGCATGAAGTTACCAGAATACTTTTTGTACACCAAAAAAACGTGGCGGCATGACATTGGCAGTTTGATACACGCTCCGAACCACTGATTCGAAATAAAAGATTCGTAAAACTTAGAATCTTCATGAAGCAGTGTTTTGAAATCACCCATCACTAGATATTGTTGAATAAAGTCGTTATTTTGTATTTTTGGTGCACAAAATGTATCCTTGTCGCTTCATAACATTAAGGTTGAACCACTGTGGTCTCATGAACTGTTTTAAATATGTGTTTAGTAGCTCTCTGGTCACTGAACGTGTTAATTGTCTTGCTGGCAACGCAGGCCTCACTGAGCCATCGGATTTTATGAAAAATATCTTAATTTGTGTTCCGAAGATGAACGAAGGTCTTACGTGTGTGGAACGACATGAGGGTGAGTAATTAATAGGGGTGTGACGAGATCAAGTGTGACGAGATTTCTCGTCGAGGCGAAAAGTAGTCTCGTGATGTTGCCATGACAGAGTGTTAGGATAATTAGGAAAGAATATGCCACCGCTACGTTTAAATTACGCCTCCACTGTCCTTTTGCTTTGTGTTTAAATAAAAAAACATTTAATTCAGTTGGATAACGGTCACCGCCGCTCCATATTTACAGAGTTACGCGCGATCGCTGAAAGTGAAAGTAAACGCGCGCGCGCATTCAGACGTGATTTCAATACTCCGCATTTTGAAAGCGGCTCCCTGATGAATACAGATATCTCTCAATATGAAAGCTATCTTAGGCTGGGCAGTGTAGTTGTAACCATCTCTTAGCTCTGTATCAAAGAAAAAGTTGGTCTTATTTGCACTTTGAATATTGAGAGAGTGCGATTATGGTTGCACTTATTAAAGTGTTACCATAAAAATGAATAAGTTTTCTCTTAATCTTATTAAGCACAAACAATAAGGTTTAATTTGTTAACATTAGTTAATGCACTGTGAACTATCATGAACAACAATAACAATGAATGACTATTTTTATTAACTAACATGTAGCAAATATATTGCTCATTGTTAGTTGATGTAGGTTAATACATTAATGTTAATAAATGTGACCTTATGAGACTTATTGTAAAGTGTTACCATTTTTATTTATACTGTTTTTATTTCTATGATCAGTTTGTGGAAAGGAGTTCAGTTAGGAGGTCAAAAGTTGTAGAAGCTCATAAATCATGTACAGTAAGGTCTGAAGAGACTGAAATCGTACAGAAGAGAAGTCACTCAGTTGAGTTAGTGGCAAAACCTTTTACAGTGCTTGAGTATTGTTGTCTTTTTGATAATTCATACTCAGAAAGTAGAACTAAAATGACATTCATTACAAGATAATTAGTTAAAACATTTTAAATACACCTGCAGAATATTTTTTCTAGTCATGTTTTTCGCCATTGAGGATTTCTTAGTGTGTAAAAATCTTGTCTCATCTCGTCCCGTGAACTCAATCTCGAGTCTCGTCTCGTCTCGTGAGATACCCGTCTCGTCACACCCCTAGTAATTAATGACAGAATTTTCATTTTTTGGTTGAACTAACCCTTTAGGCTGAATTTAAACTGAATGAGTTGCGACTTATTAGGGTTAACATTGTAGGTCTTATAAGGTGCTGAAATAGACTGTAAGATGGACGATTTTTTGGAAATAGCAGTTTGAGATAGTAGCACCTAGGTAAGAGTGTGTGTGTTCGAGAGGGGCGGTTATGTCATTCTCAGGAGGATAAGGTGCCCTGACAAGGCAATCAGGAGTGAAGTGATTCTGCAGCCACGCGGCCTCAGTGCTCTCGTCCCTCACTCTGATGAGCTTTTGACAAATGGAGAGCAGCCGAAATTGGTTTTGTATGAGTGCTTTCAGATCTGTCTCTTAGCAGGATTATTGCCACCTGTCTTCATTGGCTACATGAGTCCGTCTATTGAGCTCACTCAAGGGTTTAGCGGCTGGTCGTTCTGGATAAAATGGCGAAATGGCTCAAAAAAAATCCCTACTAACCTTCCGTCTCTGCCTTATAACTATTAATATTCAATCCAGCCCTCCCCTCTCCTGTCTGTGCCCAGGTGACCAAATTGCAGAGGTCAACAGCACCACTCTAAACAAATCTGTTCATCACATATCGTCCAAATGTCAACCAGAAGCTGAAACAGGAGGCTTGTGGAAGTGCGGGACCTATTACCAAAGCCCCGTCTCAAACCTTACAATCTGCTCATGCTCCCTATTAAATTAATGGCAGATAGTGCATCGCAATCAAGTGAACCTCCATAATCGGATAAGTTACTCAATTCAGATAATGAAAGCTGGAGAAAACTTTGTCTTGGGGACAGTGATATCTCCAGTGATCAATCAAGGAGCAGCTGCAGCACTTTAGAGATTCTTTTCTATCTAATCATTAATACGGCAACAAAAGAGAAACTATTATTTTAAGCCTGGGAAACAGAATCGATAGTCATGATCGATAGGCAGATTCACAGACTGTGTCACATTTACAGGATAAGAGTGTTGGATTGCGGTGACTCAGCTCTGTTTTTTGTTATGTGAGTACTGGAGAGAATTGTGGGGTGGGAGGGGGTGTACTGTGAGGATACAAATGGAGGTTTGTAACGTACATAGTGATCTTGTAGGGGGGACAACCGGGAATGGTGTCAGGACAAGTGGACTAACCAAGTTCTGTGAAAAATGTTGTACTTAATAACAAATATTAATTTGCAGTATTAAAGGGATAGTTATTAGATCTCACAGAAAATAATGTAAATGTTACAAGGTGGTGATTTCGTATGAATTCATATAATATTAATCATACAAAAACTTACAATTATTAGAAAAAAAAAGTAAGCATGAAGGTGCACTCCTAACTCCACCTCTAAACATATGTTCCCATCAGTGACAAAAAAGTACGAATGAGATTCCATAAATGAGCCACCAATTCACCAAAATGTAAAATAGTTACGAAATGCCATGAGATTGTGTTGATTAAACACTAATTTTGGCACAAGTAAGAGGGGCGCACACATGGATCCCAACCACCCAAAACAACCACTCAAAAACACCCGAAAGCTTCTCCCTTTGGCAAAAATGTACCACAAATTACTCATAAATTTTAATTAATAAAAAAAAAAAAAAATATATATATATATATCTCCCTGGAAATCCCAGAGGAAGCTTTATAGATCTTATTCAGAACATCGCCATGACAGGTATGAAAGTGAGGCTGTGAGGGGTAGACTTGGCGTGTTTTCAGTGGAATCTGCTTTAAAAAGTTGCATAAAGCTCTTAGATTACTTGTAGTTTTCCACAGCTCATGTTGTCATTTTTTTTTGTCTACTGAAAATTCTTGGAAAGATATTTTTGAGGTGTTTCATCAGCAGAACAATCCAAAAACATATTAAAATAACAGTACAACCCACTGAAGAGATGTATGTCTATCCTTCAAAGCTTCGCTTTCATTCCCGTTAAAAATCAAAGATGGCACTGCTGTGAATAAGGTTTATAACGTTACACTCTATGTAAAACCAGTTGATCTCAGTTGAAGTGATATGTATAAACATGTGAAGATGAAAAGGACTAGTATTCACTCAAGGTTAGTCTGACACCTGCATGTGTCAGATTGTAAGCATGGGGATTTTTTTAATTAAAAAGGAATGCCCTCATAACAAATGGGACAGGACAGATACATCAGAGATCCATTAATTAATATGCGTCAGTATGGTATGTTTGGCACAGGCTGAGCTTATCAACTGTGGTGAAATGAGAGCTATTACACAACCTTAAGCTGTGGTAAAAACATCAGTTAGTGAAATGAAAGGTGCAGAGTGAAAGAGAGATGTGTGTGTACGGTCCCTGTGAACCCTACGTTGTGGGGACAAAATGTACCCATTAGGAAAACAGCTTATAAATCATACTAAATTATGTTTTTTGAAAAAGTAAAATATTCACATATGCAGTTCATAAAGGGCATAATGTATTTACATATATTCACAGTTTTCAAGTGACGTCAAACCCTGTAAATGTTGTGTGTAAACTCTTATGCGCTAAGTTAAATACACTTATATTTTAGTGTTGGTTTAGTCAATACACATATATCACCTGACATATCTGTTCAGTTAAATGAGTTGGAGTTGGTGTGGCTTTTTGTTCCGGGGTGGAGCAGTCAGGAAGCAAATCCACATGGGACACATTGCCACCAATTGTTAAGATAAATATCACTTTTTAACGTTCAAGTTAAAATAACTTAACATAAAAAAATATATGCATGTGCATCAGTATGTAAAGAAGTATGTTTGATTGTTTAAAGATTTATTTTGTTTTTATTTATATACTAAAACATTTTTTTTTTTTTTTTTTTTTTGCTTCAGGGTAACATTGTGCAGTTATGTTCAGGCAATATCATAAGGTTAGGACCATATGGTGCATTCAAGTCCTCCCTGGAATTTTGTTTTTACAAGCTCGGAAAAAAGAATATGCATTATGTGTGTAATTTATGTTTATTATTATTATTATTATTATTATGCTGCACACAGAGAATGATGGGACATGTAGTTTAGTCACTCATCAGCACATAAACTGGCTAAATGAGTAGTATTTTCTGGCAAACTTTATCTCTCTTCTTTATTAACAGTACACATTATGCATACAAACTACATTTTACTGTCAGCATTCAGAAATAAATTTATCGTGATTGAAAACAATTTGCTTCCGCCATTGCTTCTCACTCATAATTACGACTTTGTGGTGGCATTCATGTGCATTCAACTCATAAATACAATCTTTCTGACATGACTTAATCTCACCAATAGTCAATGTTTATACTATCTACTGATACTTGCAGAAAGTACTTATTAGTTTCAGCAATGGCCTTAAAGGGATAATTCACACAAAGAAAATTGTGAAAATTGTGCATAATTTACTCAAGTTGTTCCAAACCAGTATGACTATATTCTGTGAAACAAACAAAAAAAGAAGACACTTTAAAGACACCTGACAACAGGAAACTCTAAATGGGAATTCTATAAATGTTGGTTTGTGGAACGGTTTTATATGCCCATTTCAAACCCTAAACCAGAAGAAAAAGGCCGCTGTGGAGTGGTCTTCATAGTAATTATTTTAGAATGTTTTGCATAATGTCATTGAACGAGATATAAACTTCTATATCCATCACTTCATAAGAGCCACTTCTGGCCCAAAACCTTCTCAAAAACAAAGTCTGCGAGATTTTTATTCATTCACATTCATAAAATAGAACTTACATCTGACATTTACTCAAGTAAGTGGGACATCAATTATGTAAAATTAAACCAATCCCTTGTGTTTGACTTTGGATGAGTGCCTTTAAATACCTTATGGCAGTAATTTTGCAAATGATTAGGCAGATAACTCATGATGGAATGTTAATTTCAGTGATTAATACAAATAAGGAGGGATTGGTTGGAGCCATGATCTAAAAAGTCATTCTTGCATTTCTCAAAGAGGTCATATCATATCATTTTACCATTTAATTTTTCATTTTCATCTGTTAATCATGGTTTCTTGCCCCACAAACAGTTGCAATTTTTATTTACCCGACCACTGCTGTTATCAGGCTAATATAAATTGGTCTCTCTGACCTTTAAAATTAAACAGGCACTTTTTGCTGCTGTATCTTAAAGACCTCTATGTAAAATATCTTTGTTATGATTGGCTAACCACTCTGAACTACAGGGAAAAACTCTGAATGGCTGATGTTAGGACACAAGAATTATTAGAGCGAGTTCAACTCGACCAGCCAGTCATATATATCTATGGACAGTGTTGGGAAAGTTACTTTGAAAAGTAATACATTACAATATTGCGTTACTCACTAAAAAAGTAACTAATTGCATTAATTAGTTACTTTCTATGAAAAGTAATGCATTACATTACTTTTGCATAACTTTTTCTTACCTGGACTGGACTTTTTGTTTTTTAGTAACAACATATATATAACATATATACATATATATAACAACATAAAGTATATTATATTTTTGGCAAATGTTAAGGCCCTTTCACATCAAAAGTGAAATGAATAAGCCTCAGGCTGAAGGACATGCATATTTATGCCTGTACAGTAGAGGGTGCAGCTCAAACTAACCTTTTAGCTGTGCTGACATTTTGCTTTAAAGATAGGATACAGGATAACATAGGAAACAAGGGAAAGAAGTTCAACACTTATTTCTAAATCTAATCTAAAGTAATGTTTGCTTATTAGTATCGTTGAATTGGATCATTACTTGAAGGTCAGCAGCAAAGACATTGGTTTTAAAGTGAGATTAAATACATAAAGTATATTTGTGTAATTTAATATATTTAATTATTACAGGTTTGCATACAGTTCTTAGATTGCATTTCACTGTTTTTATTCATTTTGAGAAATACTCATTGTTTTTGTGCAAATGAGATATTCACATTTAGTCTAGAGCTACAATAACCATCATGTTTCCACAGCACACAGCGCACAGCGCACAGAACACATCTGCACTTAACCTATTTCTCTCAACATGGGGACAGGAGATCTGTCAGTCAATAATAAAGTAACTTGCGTTACTTATTTGAAAAAGTAACTTAGATATTTTGTTGTAAATTGAAAAAGTAATGCGTTACATTACTAGTTACTTAAAAAAGTAATCTAATTACGTAACTCAAGTTACCAATATTCTTCAAAATATCTTCTTTTGTGTTCAACAGAAGAAAGAAATTCATACAGGTTTGTAACAACTTGAGGATGAGTAAATGATGACAGAATTTTCATTTTGGGGTGAACTATCTCTTTAATGAATTAAGATATAACTGTTCATTGTTAGTTTATGTTAGCTCAGGTCCATTAAATAATAAATACAACTATTGATTTTAGTAATATATTAGTAAATGTTGAAATTAATATTAAGTACGATTAACAAACACTTTAGAGGTATTTGTATTTGTTAGTTCATGTTAACTATTGTAGTTAACTAATATTAACAAACAGAACTTTAAGTGTTACCGTATAATAATCACAGTGTACTGTAGTTTAGAGTGAATGTTCCAACCTATCAACAATACATGAATATTTTCAGCATAGCTCAAGCGCCACTAACAATAATAATAGTTATCGCTCCAAACATGGCATATTCTTCACCACAAACTACACAGATCAGTGATCACATTAATAAATAACAAAGCAAATAATGTTTAGCACAAATTTCCCTAAAGACTGTCAGCGAGCGTAATCAACTCTTTTAAGTATGTGTTGATTAAAGTAAAAATGAACTGTTTTGTCCTCAGGGATGCGTTTTTATACGAGGATGCCTCTTCTGTTCTCTCTCTCTTTTAACACATTCTCTTCAAACCAGAGCCCTGCATTTAGTCTTCCATAAGTATAATCATCCAGAAAATTAATAATAATTTTCAAACACCACAATGAATCATTACGCTTTGGACAATTAATAATGGAGGAATGAACCAAGATCTATAATTACAATGCTTATGATGCATATCATCAAAATTTTAATCCAACATTCCCCCGTTTAATTTAGCCCAGGTTGTTGGTCATTAGTGGCTTTTCCGGTTGACTTGAAGGTGTTTCAATCAGCAAAATCATTGCTCACTTCAAAAGCTGTATGCAGGTTGATTAATTCTGTCAAAAGAAGCCATGGGGAGATTTTTTTTTTTTTCTCTCTTTCTCTCTCTTTCCCAAAATGAAAACTTTAACTAAATCAGTAGTTCTCATCTCTAAAATGTTAAATTATTATATTTAGGCAGGCTACTTTTGTGTGTACACTGTGCAGCAATATTGATTATAAGATAAAATGCAGAATATTGACTTGGAATATTGATTGAAAAAAAATCAAAAATTAATTTCAGCCTTTGAATTTCTTCAAACCAGTTAAACTGTCAACCCCCACATGAAAAATGTAAATACTGAGCGAACCTTTTAACGGTTCTCTTGTTGGGTGTGTCTTAAATGTTCAGGCAAGCTTTAGGGCAGAACAGGCGTCCGTCCCCCACGGCCTTGAAAGTACCACTCAGCAAATTAATTACCATTTTTTTAATGAAATATAGTTTAAGCTTGTACTTATTTTACACAGTGAAGGGCCTTTTGCTCTTCACACAGGCAAATGGCATGTTTCTTTATTGATGCACAAGAATGACACTTCTCAAGCCAACAGGTCAATGCGAATTGACCTGGGATGTTGTGTCATTTCCATAAACTTGAGAGCAAGCCCTCACAGTGAGTGGATATCTGTTGACCTCAAAATATCAGCACAATTGCAAGCTTAATAAACCCATTTACTCAACTAATCATAAAGAAGAAAAGCAGCTCTTCAGCCTTGTTTAGAGGAATCCAGAAACACTTGTTCTCAATGGACTCATTGCAAATTGTTGCCCACTCATCTACAACTCCTCATTACAGCTTCATGGTCAATGACATATAAGAATGGCCATGGTAAAGAAAAGAAAAAAAAAAAAATCTAAAAAATGAGCTCTTTGCACTCATGTTGGTTTTGTGCGGTTTAAAAAAACAAAACAAAAAAAAAAAATTACACAAAAATTTAAGAAAATTATTTTTAAATTATAATATTATAATTTAAATTATAATTAAATTAAGTATGCATTTATTTATATACAAATAGAATGAACGATTAATTCATAAATGCCACCACATGGCATTTTACAACCTGAATAAACCTTGCCTAGACATAAAAAAGGTGAACTATGAGAAATTTTAACATTTATTGATGATTTTTTTCCAAGAACAATTTAAATTCTGTCCAAGAATGTCATTCATTTTATGAGGCTTTTTTCTTTATTGTGATATCAAGACAGTTGAATCACCCTGACATTTTTGACTTTATATTCTAAAAATTAAATTAAAAATTAATTTTAATTATTTTTTAATTTAAAAAAATGGTAATCAAAGAAAAGACGTATTCAAGTTACTGTATGTATAAATGCTATTTTAATTTATTTTTGAACAAGTTAATTGATATCAACACAAATGGCTTTGCTCAAAGATATTAAAGGGTTAGTTCAGTCAAAAATTTAATTTCTGTCATTAATTACTCACCCTCATGTCATTCCAAACCCGCAAGACATTCATTCATTTTCGTAACACAAATTAAGATATTTTTGATGAAATCCAATAGTTTATTTATTTATTTATTTCAAGGAAAATATTGTGGCAGAATGACAAGGGAAAAAACGAATTTGTTGAATAAAGTCGTTATTTTTGTTTTTGTGCACAAAAAGTATTCAAATTAAGGTTGAAACACTGTAGTCACATTATATATTAACAATGTTTTTACTACTTTTATGGACCTTGAATGTGGTAATTTTGTTGCTTTCTATTGGATTTCATCAAAAAAAATCTTCATTTGTGTTCTTAAGATGAACAAAGATCTTTCGGGTTTGGAACGACATGAGGGTGTGTAATCAATGACAGAAATTTCTTTTTTTTTTTTTTTTGGTGAACTAACCCCTTTAAGCAAGCATTAAACATGTTTATGATTCATTATTAAGTTTCATTGCTATCATTTATACGTAAATGCTGAAAGACAAAATGTCTAAGGCTTTGTGTTCATTTTACTAATTAGATAAACTTCAGGAAACAAGCCATATGCAGTTAGCCAGACTAGTCATAACATATGACGTCTTTTTAAACACAGACACTCATGATCATTACTTCCGTGCACACACACACACACACACACACACACACACACACACACACACACACACACACACACACACACACACACACACACACACACAAATGTTTTAATCAGTTTGTGGAGATGCCGTCTGAAAACATCTCTGCATTGAAGTGGATGAGGAACGTCCTTGAGATTTTGAGGATTTAAATAGCCTATTCTTGCAATGAGAGGAGCTTCATTAAATGAGCTAGAAAAATGTCTTTTAACATTCTGAAAAGAGAAATTCTTTTCTCCTCAGTAAAATGGTGCGCTTTCAGAGGTCCACATATTCATTAGCACACAACATTATCGTACCTTCTGACAAAATGGCAAGGTAATTTGGTCGCTTCTAGTGTAACAGAAAACTGATCCCCGGATTCCAACTAATGACCCCGTCTACTTTTTTTTCCAGTAAGGCAGCAGCAATTGGCACTCAAAAATGCATGCTAAAACTTACTGGACCTCGATGAATGACCAATTGTAGTTGCAACATCAATGATATCATTGTAAAATTTGATTTCAGAAGAAATGGACATTTACCAGCCCCATGAACCAGATGTTGTCAAAGTACAGGCGAACGGGGACGTATATCTCCAAAACCAAAGACGGTATACATGTACCTACAGAAGTGCAGTAAGCTTTCTCATGCATTCAAGCCCATCTGTTTGGGAGACGTGAGCAGCACAGTCTTTAGCCTGTGATAACATACTGCTTTGTAAAGGCTGACTTGTTTTACCATCGCTGAAATATCCTGACAAGGAGAAACGAATATGACAACTATCAGAACAACACTTCATTAGATCTGCCTTTGCTAAAATTAATCAACGGCAGGCGGAGGGCTGGGAACGCGCGTGAAAGGCAGGAACATCAAATAGAGTGCCGTCCCAAAGCCTGTGCCTTTGTAGAACTTGTTTACTCTCCCCAAGCCATTCAAAATGTCAAACTTATTTATTCTAACTTGAAGAGGCACTGCGGCCTTCTTTTTATATTTGTCAACACTGCAAGCCACCAAAGCGTTATTTGAGGAGAGAGAGCGAGAGAGAGAGGGAACAGGAGGAAAAAAGACAGACAGAAAGAAAGAAAGCATTCCAGATAAAATCCCTTTATTTCTTCATTTCTCTTTAGGGAAAAACCACCCTGACCACTTCATAGTTCTCTCTCTGCCATGCCAGGGCAGTGTGTTATGCTGAAAGCACAAAAATACCAGCGCAAATCATGACCACACACAATGGCCATCTGATTTATTTAAACACCCTCTGACTCACTCAAAGCCACTTTTTCCCCCTGTAAGCAAACTCCTCCATGCTCTTCATCTGCACTTAAGAAGCAACAACCTAATGAAAGAACACACATTTAATGAGCTGCCAAAATGATGACACAATCTGTAGAGCTGCTATATAACCGAATCAAATTGTTTTGACAAAATTTGCAACATCTACACAGTTGTTGAACCGAAGTGAATCAAAACGATGCATGAGTTGTGCACATGCGCGAATGTTTACGAGAGCATCACGAAGCATGCGAGAGCTATGACTGTTGCATGAATGCTTTGGATAATATTATTTTGTAAATAAGTTTGTTTGTTTGTTTTTTGCACAAAGCATTCACGTCGCTTCATAAAATTTAGTTTAAAGGGTTAGTTCACCCAAAAATGAAAATTACTCACCATCATGTCCTTCCACACCCATAAGACCTTCATTCGCAAATTAAGATATTTTTGATAAAATCCGATGGCTCATTGAGGCCTCCATTACCAGCAAGATTATTAACACTTTTAAATGCCTAGAAAGGAACTAAAGACATATATAAAACAGTTCATGTGACTACAGTGGTTCTACCTTAATGTTATGAAGCGACGAGAATACTTTTTGTGCGCCAAAAAAACAAAATAACGACTTTATTTAATGACATCTAATGATGGGTGATTTCAAAACACTGCTTCATGAAGCTTCGAAGCTTTACGAATCAAACTGTCAAAGTCACGCCCCCCAGTAGTGAACCATTGAAATTTCAAAACCCTTATGATAACCAAGCCTCATTCATTGAAATCATGTGACTTTGGCAGTTTGATACATGCTCCGAACCACTGATTTGAAACAAAATATCTGTAAAGCTTCGAAGCTTCATGAAGCAGTGTTTTGAAATCACTAGATATTGTTGAATAAAGTCGTTATTTTGGTTCTTTGCCGCAGAAAAAGTATTCTTGTCACTTCATAACATTAAGGTTTAACTGCTATAGTCACATGAACTGTTTTAAATATGTCTTTAGTAGCTTTCTGGACATCTGAAAGTGTTAATTATCTTGCTGGCAATGGAAGCCTCACTGATCCATCAGATTTTATCAAAAATATCTTAATTTGTGTTCCGAAGATGAACGAAGGTTTTACAGGTGTGGAACAACATGAGGGTGAGTAATTAATGACAGAATTTAAATTTTTGGGTGAACTAACCCTTTAAGCCACTGGAGTAACATGGAGTACTTTAATGATGTCTTTCCTACCTTTCTGGACCTTGGAGTGGTTGGTAGTTACGTTGGATCTCTATGGAGGGACAGAAACCTCTCAGACTTCATTTGTGCTCCAAAGATGAACAAAGGACTTACGGATGTGGAACATCACAAGGGTGAGTAATAAATGACAGAATTTAATTTTTTGGGTGAACTAACCCTTTAAGCTTGCATCATTGGTTCTTTTTATTACTGTGAAGCTGCTTTGAAACAATCTGTATTATATAAAGTGTGAGAGAAATACTTTAAAGGTGACTTGACGTGACAAAAGAGTAAACACTCTCTTAAACAAATCTCACTTTGTGAATCAATTGTTCCAATCTTTTTTGGTTTCATTTTATTGTGTTTGTTCTTTTCTGTCTTACTTTGTGCCCGTGTTGAGATTTATAGCACTCACATCCGCTATCTGCACTGGCCACACCTTGGCAGAGACCGCGAATGGTGAGCGCTGGAGAGAGCAGGCGGAACCAATACAACGGGCCATATGCCTCAACATATGTATGCTGAGCAGCAGGATGGATGAAGGAGAAAAGGAGAGGGAGGTGGGGAGGAGAGCTAGAGAGACTTGAGGAATTGAAGAGAATAAAAAGATAAATGTGAAATATGGGTGAATGAGAAAAGGAAAGAGAAAGAGATGGAGGGAGGGGGGCAGGTATGTCCTGACAGGTCTTAGCTTGTCATGCTTTGAGAGCTCCTCGGCCATTAGAAGCGGCAGCTTGACAAACTCCGGCTCGTGATTTATTCTGCTAAGGCATGTTGCGAGGCTGTCGGAATTCGTCACGTTAAAATCCTAATTAAAACTGTTAATCACAGATTCCTGTTTGTTCAGCACACCGTGTGAAATGAAAAATGCATTCAAATTATTCACTAATGCTCTTTTTAGACAGGTAAGCCTGCATACCCTCAAGCGTCAATATGCACAGGAACTCTGCAAAGTTTTCACCGAAGCTTATGAACACCTTGGGGCTTGGCTTTTATAGTTTTTTTTTTCCTCTTTCTCATCACTTTCATGTGCACATCTGCAGTTTTAAAATTACTTCAAACAAAATACCTTGTTTTTAGGTAAAACAAAAATGTATGTCAAAAGTGCAATGACTAAAAGTTCACGACACAACCTTTATTTGCATGGATGTATTTAAATATATCATTGATTTTCAAGGTCCCTCAATTAAAATATATTAACATTACTGTAATGACGAATAGCTACACACCAACAGTAACTTTAAATGTTTTTATTTTTTTTTCCTCTCCATGAGGGCACTCTTTTTAGCTTGCCCCAGTTCTGTTTCTAAACGTTTTCTTGCTACATTAGCAATTGGTTATATTTAAACTCTGCTTTTGGTTATATTTAACCCATCATATACCAACATTTCTTGGTTTTCCTAAAGCAAATTTTATATTATTATTTCTTCAATTTTAATTATATTATTATCCTCTCAAGAGGCAAACATTTCAATATTGTTCTTCAGTTTTTTGTTTTTGTTTTTGATACTTTTATTCAGCAAGGACACATTAATTTGATCAAAACTGACATTATTATATTATTATATAATATAGTTTAAATAAATGTTCTTTTTAAACTTTCAATCATGGTCTCCACAAAAATATTAAGCAACACTGTTTTCAACATTGATGATAATAATAAGAAATGTTAACTAAGCACCAAATCATCATAATAGAATGATTTCTGAAGGACATATTGAAGACCAAAGACTTGAGGAATGGCTGCTGAAAATTCAGCTTTGCCATCACAAGAATAAATGACATTTTAAAATATAAATAGAAAACAGTTATGTTAAATTATTATAATTCTTCACAAAACGTCAGTTTACTTTATTTTTGATCGAATAATTAGAGTAAAGGTGAGCATATAAGAGACTTCTTCCAAACCTTTGAAAATGGTAGTGTGTTTTTCACTTTCTTAAAATGTCAGTCCTGCTAACCCTTGAGCATAAGTTTTGTAAGACAAATTAAACTGTAAAACTGTCAACCCCGTTTTCGTCAACCCAGACATAGTAACATGTTGAAAAGTTTTAATTTAGCTGATAAGTGTCAAATCTTATAAAAAGTTTCTTTAATAATCATCATATAAAACACAAAAATCAGTTTGTTTAATAGAATGACCCTTCTGATGTTTCTTCGTTTTGAAAACTATTTATTCTTTCTTTTACAAGTATATTCATTTAGTTAGAATTGGTCATGATAAATTCACAGCAAGTTTGTTTCTTGGTTGGTAAGGCAGCAGAATTCCTTCTCAAAATCTGAACTGACCACACAAAATGAGTAAACGAGGAAACATCTCTAGATGTTTGAGTGAGGTGTGAGGTTACCATCTTCATGAGTAACATTTTCCACCACATAAACAGAGAAGCTTTTCCACACACCAGCATCTAGAACATTCCAGGCCTCTACTGAAGCATGTTTAAATAAAGCAGACGAATAGAAAGAAGGACAGAAGGAAAGTTCAGACAGGTGTTGGGGTTAGTGAGGGCCTCAAGTTGAGACAATAACATGTTAATGGCAGAATAAGAAAGGAAGTCTTTTTGTTTGTTTTTCTTTAGCTTTTTTAAAGATAAAGACCCCCATAAATGCTGAGTGACGAGTGTAGTTTTCTTTTATATGTTAACATGTTTCATAATTTGACCAGGACATATCAAGTATTTATTTTAGAAATGTAAAAATTGGTGTGCACATCGAAATCCTGAAAAGAATTGGAGGAAAAAAAAAAAAAAAAAGATTTATGCACACTGAACTTATACCCCAGAAAGTTTATTCCTAAAACAGCTCAGAAGACCAGTCAGGTCTTCATCAAGAATTTTTAGGATTTATATCATTGCCATGAACCATGATTTGCTACTTGCTAGTAAGTTGCAGGTAGTAATGTAGTATTACATAATCATTGGAGAGACCGTTTGATTGGACAAAAATCAGTGTACACTCCAAGAAAATTCTGTTAAAATACGGCCCAATGTACTGTGTTAATATTCCATGAAGTGTTTTGAAATATGCATTGTGTTTTTAGAATTGAAGAAAGGTTAATTTTCTGCTAAGACATGATCGTTTTTATACAGATTTTTGTTCTTAGAATGTAGTGAAACATACATTGTCAATATTTATGAGAAAATGCAAATTTAGAATGCATACATCCACTGAAAGTTAATTCAGTCAGCGTTTACGAGAACGCCATCATAAAGATTAGCCTCAAAGCTAACACACGGACTAAAAGCCACAAAATATAGATTCCGTAGTGTCTTTAAAAGGAATGTGCTTGATAATACAGTACATTCTACCATTGAAGAAGCATTCAAAGATGTATGTCTGAAAAAAACAGACCATGAACTGAAGTGCCAAGTAAAGATAGAGGCAGAGAATGGGGGCGCTAAAGAAGATTCTTGAGGGAGAGAGGGGGTGGGATAAAGGGAAGTAACGGGGACTGGTGAAACACAAATGGTTCTGTGGCTGCCTGCTGTGAAGACCCCATTAAAAACAACAAGGGAAGCAGCAGGCAGTCGGTCCACACACCTCTGCGCGGCTCTATGATGTATCTGTCAGATAACCCAGCGCTACCCAATGAAGGAACATCAGACGGAAGTTTGACTGGACAAGGAGCAAGGCAGGGGAGATTTGGAGGTGGAATTTTGGCATTTTGAGCGTACGCATCTTTTCGTCAGCCTTCTCTTTTGTTGTCGGATGTCATTTTGTGCCACCCACAGGAGAGTGTTTTTCCTTTCCTACTTCAAATGCTAATAAAGTGTTCAGGCCAGTGACTTTGCTCATATGATCAAGTCTGATTCAAAGTTCTAATAGAAATCCTAACCTTATCTCAATCCCCATATCATTTCTGCCCAAATTTATTTCCCCAAATCATTCAGGCCAAATGTCAAAGCGGCTGCACCATGACTCCTATCAAAATAGTGCCTCCATCTTCCCTCCTTCAGTCGCCGTAATCCTCTCTCTCAGAGCAGCCCACCAATTTTATCAAGCCTTATATGATGAGCGCATAACAGCTGAAGCTTACAACTTAAACCAGACCAGCGGGACAGAGTTAAATCTTTCAGTTCCCATCTGAATTACACAATAGGTTACGAGCCTGTTGGATTTGCATCACACAAGGAGTGTGTACAACGCTCACTTTTAAAGAGCCCTGTAAAATCAAGTTTTGCAGCAAAACGTTCTATAGCTACACTTTTAGCAGATAAACACATTTTAAATGTTGGTAACATTTTACTATATATATATATATATATATATATATATATATATATATATATATATATATATATATATATATATATATATATATATCGTCACTGTCCGATGTAAACCACGTATGTCCATTTTGCCGATTTTGAGATTTTTCGACGGATTGAATGTCCAGGTTCATTTCCGTATACAGTATGCTTCACATATCTAAATGGCCAATGAAAAGTTGTGAAATCATGTCATCTGATTTTCGCGTATATCCATTTGGTGTCAAAGCTGTCAATCACGCCACATATCTCCCGCCCTGTGGAAGCATCTCGCCGGACTTGTGAAGTTTCATCGAAGCTCAGCACTGGATAGCCGAATAACACTGTGAGGTTACATTGCCATATAAACATAGCCTGGTGAGACAATGACTTTCCTTTATCGAGGTAAACGTTTCCCCCCTGACGCCAGACGTACGTCTAGGAGTGACAAAATTAAGGTAGGACTGTGCAAACAAAGTATCTGTCTAGCATTACCATGTCAGTGTATTGATTCATTGTCCCTTCATAGTTTGCAATTAATAAATTTATAATTAATATTAAATAAACTAAGCGTATTTAATAAACTAAGTGTATTCATCTGTCAATATGAAACGCGACTTGGCCATTCTAATTAATGATCGGAAGAACGCGTATCGACCACAGTTTTTGTAAAATATGCACGTATGTCCATTTAAACTCAATTTTGGTCAAATGTGGATTATATCATTACACTGGCAAGAATATGGTTACATGTAAAGATGCCGTACCAAGTATGACAACGCTACATTCAACTGCTTTTGAAATACAGTGTTTTTTTCACTTCCTATAAAGTAACCGTTTTGGACATACGTGAGTTTCATCGGGCAGCGACGATATATATATATATATTTATTAGGGGTGTGACGAGACCGGTATCTCACGAGACGAGACTCGAGATTGAGTTCACGAGACAAGATTTTTTTACACACTATTTTTAAGAAATCCTCAATGGCGAAATACACAACTAGAAAAAATATTCTGCAGGTGTATTTGAAATGTTTTAACTAATCATTTCAGTTCTACTTTCTGAGTATGAATTAGTCTCTTTAGGCCTTACTAGATGATTTATGAGCTTCTACAACTTTTAACCTCCTAACGGATATCCTTTCCACAAACTGATCATAGAAATAAAAACAGTATGAATCAAAATGGTAACACTTTACAATAAGGACTCATTTATTAACATTAATGTATTAACCAACACCAACTAACAATGAGCAATATCTTTGCTACAGTATTTATTAATCTTTGTTCATGTTAGTTAATAAAAATAGTAATTCATTGTTAGTTCATGATAGTTCACAGTGAATTAACTAATGTTAACAAATGAAACCTTATTGTTTGTACTTAATAAGATTAAGACAAAACTGTTATTCGTTTTTATGGTAACACTTTACAATAAGTGCAACCATAATCGCACTCTCTCAATATTCAAAGTACAAGTAAGACCATATTTTTCTTTGATACAGAGCTAAGAGATGGTTAAAACTACACTGCCCAGCCTAAGATAGCTTACATATTGGGAGATATTTGCATGCATCAGGGAGCCACATTCAAAATGAAAGCAATGAAAGCAAAGTAATGAAATTGCATTTGAATGCGCGCTAGCGTTTACTTTCACTTTCAGCGATCGCGCGTACTCTGTGAATATGGATCGGTGGCGACCGTTATCCAACTTTTCAACACGAGATCTCATCACACCCCTAATATATATAGTATGTAGTATGAACAATGAATACTTTGACAAATCAGGCATACCAATCAGGCATAACATTATGTCCACTGACAGGTGTAGTGAATAAACACTGATTATCTCTTCATCATAGCACCTGTTAATGAGTGGGATACTGTATATTAGGCAGCAAGTGAACATTTTGTCCTCAAAGTTGATGTGTTAGAAGCATGAAAAATGTAAAGTGTAAGGATTTGAGCGAGTTTGACAAGGGCCAAATTGTGATAGCTAGATGACTTGGTCAGAGCATCTCCAAAACTGCAGCTCTTGTGGAGTGTTCCTGGTCTGCAGTGGTCAGTATCTATCAAAAGTGGTCCAAGGAAGGAACAGTGGTGAACCGGCGACAGGGTCATGGGCGGCCAAGGCTCATTGATGCACTCGGGGAGCGAAGGCTGGCCCGTGTGTTCTGATCCAACAGACGAGCTACTGTAGCTCAAATTGCTCAAGAAGTTAATGCTGGTTCTGATAGAAAGGTGTCAGAATACACAGTACATCGCAGTTTGTTGCGTATGGGGCTGCATAGCCGCAGACCAGTCAGGATGCCCATGCTGACCCCTAAAACAAAGCAAAAATGGTTCAGGAATGATTTGAGGAGCACAACAATGAGTTTGAGGTGTTGACTTGGCCTCCGAATTCCCTAGATCTCAATCCAATCGAGCATCTGTGGGATGTCCTAAACAAACAAGTCCGAATCATGGAGGCTCAACCTCACAACTTACAGGACTTAAAGGATCTGCTGCTAACATCTTGGTGCCAGATACCACAGCACACCTTCAAGGGGTCTAGTGGAGTCCATGCCTCGACGGGTCAGGGCTATTTTGGCAGCATAAGTGGTACCAACACAAAATAAGGAAGGTGGTC
Source organism: Chanodichthys erythropterus (assembly GCF_024489055.1). NCBI lineage: Eukaryota > Metazoa > Chordata > Actinopteri > Cypriniformes > Xenocyprididae > Chanodichthys > Chanodichthys erythropterus. The sequence continues at coordinate 17,181,147 of NC_090241.1, read as the reverse complement.
ATAATGTTATGCCTGATGGTGTAAATTATATAAGTTTAAATGAGAAAGCAGTTTAAAACATGAAGCAGTTTGAAAAAAATCTGGAAAGAAGAAATTAAAAGAAAAGAGACTATGGGCAGTGTTGATTTAGGCCTGTAACAGGCTTTTGCTGCACTTAATGTTGCAGAATGAAAGGGAAACACTGCTTTATAGTCAGAGCAGGTGTGAAAAAGCCTTAGCATAATTCATTTGTCTGCCTAATTACTCCAAGGACAGGCCTAGTGTTTCACCTACAGCCAACGCTAATGAGCAAACGTTACTTTCCACCAAACTAATACATTCTCATTAATGTGAGGGGAACCAGCCTCTCCCACACTGAACTGCCTCTCAGATGAGCCCCCTCTTTTCAGTCATTGGTGGTCACCATCCCTCTGTAATGGTCACAATGACCCTGTGTAGTGCATTAGCCGCATCGTCCTGGCTGTGAAGCCCTTTGTTTAGCTAGATCAAGAGCACATTAATGGGGAAGATGAAACGGAGCATGCTGCATTCAAAAAGACAGCCCTCCAGCAGGAAGTAGGAAGTCAAGAAAGATACTAACTATACTAGCTTTTAGACATGAGCAAAACCCAGCAAACCACCATAGACTGGATTCCTATTTTGGCCATTACATGTTACCATACAAAGTTACTATATGCTTAATAATGTAAAAGCTAATTATGGTGTTTCTTTAGTTTCCTGTGCAAGTGACAGACAATCTGTGCTGCAAAAGCTCTGGTTCATGCCATCGTTTATCCCTAAAGTGTCTGTGAACAATTACAGCTGAACTTCTCATTCTCATTTTTTCAATTAACAAAGACTCTTGGGAAATCAACAGTTGCTCCACAACGGTTTAGAAAGTTTGTATATTCATCCTCACACGCAAAAGCTCACACATGCTGTGACAGCCCTTATAATATGAGTAATGGACTAACTGACAGAGCGAGTAATTGATTTGAAATATCAACAGGGCTGAATAACCTCTACATGTAATTCGAGCCCATGTTACTTTAAGTGGATGGCACTTGAGTTAAATGCTCTGTGCGATAGAAGAGCAATGCACTTGAATCATCTGTTGAGATGTGTAATGTTTACTGCTGAGAAGCAGGTTATATTTCAGATTTACTGTAAATATGCAGCCAGATCTTGATGATAGAATTTGTTTAGTATAAATGAATTAGGAATGAAATGAAGTATAGTCAGAAAATATGTCTCAGCTGAATGTAGTGTAGGATGCATAGTTATGTTTTTATTAAAAAAATATTCTAAATATTGAGTGTGTGAAGTTAATGAGTAAACTCATAATGTGTGGCAGCAAGCATGTGAAGTTGTCACTACGACTAGATGCACTCCATGCTGATTTTTATTTATTTATAAGAGCTGCCCCGAAAAGGTAGCTAGAGTCACAGAAATATGTAGAAGCATCATTCATTAAGGCAGGAAAACACCAAGCCGACGGCGACGAACTAGTGGAGACCAAAGCAGACTGTGGGGTTGGCTCACGTCGGCAGCGTATGGGTCCAAAGTTGCCCTGACACACCAAACCGACGCTCGACACTGACGGCCAAGTAGCATGTCCATTCTGCGTCTGCGTAAGAGGAAATGCCTTTCCGTACCAGCAGGTGGCAGTAGCTGAACAGCCAATCAGAATGATTAGATGGCCCGACGAGCTCCGACGCCGATTCATCATGTCGAATCGGCCGAAAAAAAGCAGACGAGGACCAACTTGGTGTGTTCCTGCCTTTAAGGTGTACATATCACTTCTCACACATGTGTATGAAGCAGCGGTTGTACAATATTATCAGAACTGTTTAAATTGGCCGAACATTTGAACACTGAATTTGTCAGGCACAAATGTATTTCATGTATGAAATAAATAGTGAAGAATGATGGATTGGAGATGCTTTTTTTTTGTATTGTAGGGGTTCTTCAAGCAATTGACTAACAAAAAGTGGTGGGGACAAAATCAATCGTGATTTGACAAAAAGTGGTTGTATTATTGGTTTAATTAAATGATATTCACAGAAACTGTCATCAAAAAGATTTTTTTTTTTTTTAATTATAAAAAGGCATATTTAATATATGTTAACTATAAAAAAGGAACAGAATTACATTTAAAATCAGCTTTGGTTTAAGCCCCGCCCACATTCAGTTTAATCAGAATACAAATAATTGAGTCATTGCAACAGATACAGATATCTGCTTCACTGCACACCCCTAAAGGGTTCGGAAGTTCGGAAGTTAGAGTCACCCTTGTTCCCTCTACAAAATCCAAATAGGTTTTTCCATTGGCATATGGATTACTGTAGAAAATAAGCTCTGTGACCAACACAAAAGTGTTTGATTCTTACATGTTTTGTTCATCATGATAATCTTAATAAACTATTCTACTTTTGTGAATTTTGAAGCCTAAATACAATTGCCTCAAGTAAAAAGCTAAACATAGGCTGTGTCCAGAAGCTGAAAAATGCTGCCTCTGCAGGCAGTATACGGAGGTAGAAAGGCAACAAGGCATGTCCAAATCCAATGATCATAGCACATCCTTTCTAATGAGATATAGTATGATTGATTTTTGAAGGCAGCCTGCTGCCTTTGATATCCCACAATCCTGTGCATTCCATTCCTTGACAGTTAAGCTAAAAAAAATTAAATATGGCGGCTGAAAGTTGCTGTTGGTGGTCAGTTTGTGTGTAAATGTACATTTTTGACCAACTTTTTCCAGTTTTGATGTAATTTTTAGCGAGAAATTTGCATTTTAGTAATTGAAGGTGATAGAGAGGATTTTTTCGTCAACTGAGAATCCAAAGACTGTTACTAAGTTTTTGAAATGAGCGCATGCAAAGGAATGCCTCCCAAAACTCGTGCACAAGTACTGGAACACGAGTGTTTACCACCGGCATTCACTGTGTCGTGTTTTTTGGATTCATTATGTCGGACTCACCGCAGGTAACTCATAATCTGCAGTTGTTATTCCTGTCTCCTGACAAAAACATTGCATGCGTCACCTGTGGAGTGTGGAAAGTTACTGGAGCGCGCAGCCGCGCTCGTCTCTCACAAGGAACGTCACGGCAGTGATTGACAAGCCAGAGGGCCAATCGTTTACGCGATGTTTTTAAGGCCCTACCTCGTGCACAGATGATGTATATTAATATTATTCCTTTTAGTGCACCTAATAAATAGTCTTTTAGCAGTTAGTAAAGACAGTTTCAAGTAATATTGCAAAAATGTATAAAACAAAACATCCTCTTTAGCACCTTTAAATATTTGCTTAGTTATTAGTAAAGCTCTCTCATAAGCCTGTCCAAAATCACTTTCGTGAGTTACCTTTGTGCGATGCCTGCAAAGCCATTGCCTCATAGGGCAGCAAGGCACCAAGTCAGCTGCCTAAGCTTTTGGAGGCGGCCATTAGACTATAAATGAACTACATTGACCTATGGCCACATGACTGCAACATCACCACCATTAAGCTTCCAATAACTCTTTCAGTCTAAAAAAACATTAAAAACATTTTCCTTGAAAGTCTGAGTTAGAATAGTTTCCAAGAGCGTGATTGAGGCTGTGAATTGAACTAGTGAGCAGATGAGTTTACATGTTCTGCGTGATGACGTTTAAAGGGTTAGTTCACCCAAAAAATGAAAATTCTGTCATTGATTACTCACCCTCATGTTGTTCAACACCCGTAAGACCTTCGTTCATCAAGTTAAGATATTTTTGATAAAATCCGACGGCTCAGTGCGGCTTCCATTGCCAGCAAGATAATTAACACTTTCAGATGCCCAGAAAGCTACTAAAGACATATTTAAAACAGTTCATGTGACTACAGTGGTTCAACCTTAATGACAAGAATACTTATTTGTGTGCCAAAAAACAAAATAACGACTTTATTCAACAATATTTAGTGATGGGCAACCGCTTCATGAAGCTTTGAAGCTTTACAAATCTTTTGTTCCAATCAGTGGTTCGGAACATTTATCAAACTGCCAAAGTCACGTGATTTCAGTAAACGAGACTTCGTTACGTCATAAGTGGTTACGTTTCAATGGTTCACCACTGGGGGGCGTGACTTCAGCAGTGTTAATTGTCTTGGTGGCAAAGGGAGTCTCACTGAGCCTTCAGATTTTATGAAACATACCTTAATTTGTGTTCCGAAGAAGAACGAAGATCTTACGTGCGTGGAACGACATGAGGGTGAGTAATTAATGACAGAATTTTCATTTTTGGGTGAACTAAACTTTTAATGGTTTACATCCCTCTTTTTAAGACAAGTGAAAGCTTAAAAAAAAAAAAAAAAAAAAGAGGTGTTAGCGATATATTTCATGTCATTGAATAAAACTTGAAAATAGTTAAAGACCAAAAACCCATTAAAAAGTTTTGGCCTACAAAAAAAAATTCATGCAGTACTGTAGTCAAGTTTAGTGTTGCTGCTAGCTACAGTTCTCCTCAAGATGGGCCGACATTTTTTTCAGGTAAGCATCCCGCACTAACAGGTCCCACCAGTGCTTAGCTCCGCTCGCTGACCTTTAATTCCACTCAGACTGTATACAAATGACTTCAGTCTAGCCCACTCAAAACATGCACGCACAAGCGAAGATACTCGTCGATTGTTGCCACTCTACTTTTGCCTGTGCTCTCTCTCTCTCTTTTTTTTCCAGCATTATCTCCTCGCCTCCGCTCTAATGACTTCCCGCCGAGAGAGGCCCTGGCGAGCAGCTCCGGCTCTCGGCCCCTAAGAATAGCATTAGACACAAGGTTATCTGGGCATTACACTCACTGTAACATGCAATTAGCTCGCCTCCTCCATTTTCATTACACAATTATTCATTAATGTCAATTTAATTTTATGCATTGTTCTACATGACCGAAGGCTGATTACTGGGCCCTTGCACTCCAATATCCCAAGTTAACCGGTGGCAGACTCACTCGCCGGACCGCTAATTGCAATTTAGCCCCAGACAGCACCTCCCCTCTTTAGTCCGGCTTTAATGGAGGAACTGATTCTGAGACAGGTAACGATTGGAAAGACAAAGTGCCTCTAGCTGAATGGAAAACAAATGCCCCGCTGCTAAGCTGTTTTCTTTGCGATAGCACATGAGGTAAAGCCTTTGTATTCAGAGGGTGAGGGATAAGAGAGTAATATGCTCGGGGTTTCTAGCTTGATACCCTATTCGTCTCTTCCCTCCTTCTGACTGTAATATGACTCAAACTGGGAAAGTGTGGCTGGAGTTAATATGATAGTCAGGTGAGGCCACACTGTGGTGTGTCGTCTACTATGGCCATAAATGAGATAGTGCTTGGTATAACACGAAACTGTCCACAAATTTCACAATGTAGCCATACAAAATGAGTGAATCCACAATGCAATATGACCAAAACAAATTCTTGGTATATTATAGTAGCAGCATGTGCTCGCAGCATGCTGACTGCCTAGTGCTGCTCAATATGTTTCAGGGGCATCAGCAAACCTTTAACTTGCTCTTGTATAATGTAGAGAGATTTTTCATGAGGTTGAAATAAATATGGTCATAATATATTGATTAACTAATCAGCAGAAGAATTTGGTTTGTTTTGTAAGTCTTCAGGTCATTCTTGACCAGATTTCTGTAAAGAATGCACTATAAAACATCATTTTTGATATTGGAACAAGGCACAATATTTGAACACAATAAAACTAAATTTTCATTAAAAATGACTTTCTTCACCAGTCAAATCTCATATTTGAAAACAGCTATGGCCATTCACCTTTGACCTTTCTGCATGTTATGTAGCTTTAAAGGTGCCGTAGAACGTGTTTTCTAAGGTGTCCCCTGAATGTGTCTGTGAAGTTTCAGCTCAAAATACCCCATAGATTTTTTTTTTATTCATTTTTTTAACTGCCTATTTTGGGGCATCATTAAATATGCGCCGATTCAGGCTGTAGCCCCTTTAAATTCTCATGCTCCCCACCCCCTGAGCTCGCGACTGCCTTAAACTGCATAAACAAAGTTCACACAGCTAATATAACCCTCAAAATGGATCTTTACAAAGTGTTCGTCATGCAGCATGTCTAATCGCGTAAGTATGGTATTTATTTGGATGTTTACATTTGATTCTGAATTAGTTTGATAGTGCTCCGTGGCTAAAGCTAACATTACACACTATTGGAGAGATTTATAAAGAATGAAGTTGTGTTTATGAATTATACAGACTGCAAGTGTTTACTTGTCTCCGTGCCTTAAGTGCCTTAAGTGGAGTCTTGTCTCCGTGAATACAGTAAGAAACGATGGTAACTTTAACCACATTTAACAGTACATTAGCAACATGCTAACAAAACATTTAGAAAGACAATTTACAAATATCACTAAAAATATCATGGATCATGTCAGTTATTATTGGTCCATCTGCCATTTTTCGCTATTGTCCTTGCTTGCTTACCTAGTCTGATGATTCTGCTGTGCACATCCAGATGTCCTGCCCTTGTCTAATGCCTTGAACATGAGCTGGCATATGCAAATATTGGGGGCGTACATATTAATGATCCCAACTGTTACGTAACAGTCAGTGTTATGTTGAGATTCGCCTGTTCTTCTGAGGTCTTTTAAACAAATGAGATTTATATAAGAAGGAGGATACAATGGTGTTTGAGACTAGATATATATATATTTATTAGTGGTGGCCATAGATTATTTTTTTTAATCTAGATTAATCTTGGAATTAATCTAGATTAATCTAGATTAAAATGGCTCATTTGAATTCTGCCAAAGACATTCAGAATATGTGAGATACCCAAATTGTCCCTGCGTCCCAATGTCCATACTATCCATCCTAAATAGCAAGTGAGATTAAAATAAGTGTCCCAAATTATAGTGTGTTGAAAAAAGTATGCCAAAAGTCCCCGGATAGTCTACTATTTCCGGTAGATTTTCAAAGTGTGGATCCGTGCACACTATAGAGGCTAATGTTGCCCACAACCCATTGCGCGTTGAACGAGGATTCAGTTCAGAACTACAAACTACTATTTTTCATCTGCAAATACCAATGTGGACTTTTATAAAGATCTGATTGGCCATTAACTTGCATCATTATGCATTAATATGAGGAGAGTTCTCCACATGAAAGACTCGCGACTGCAGATCAACGTGCTGCATTTCTCTCCAATACGGTAGGAAATTAGCTAAATGAAATGTGGAGGATGTAAGATGATTGACAGGGCAGTTTACGGTGACTGGATGCGGTAGAGAGCAAAGACGCAATTGTAAGACGTGATAGTATGTCCAAAAGCTTGTCTACTCTTTTGCTACACACTCAAAAGTAAGTACTTTTTGTTCACAGAAAGAGTACATACTTTTAGGGCGTAGTATACATAGGCGAATTGGGACGCAGCAAATGACTAAAAGTAACCAGCCATTTTGTCCGACAAAGCAGATAAGAGTTAGAAGATTAACCTCGGTGGAGTTAAACTTGAAAAATTGTGTATATTGACATCTTTCTGCGTTTGAAACAACATTGATTCTCATGTTCATACATGTTTATTTGATATTTATTTTATGTTTACTTGTAGTAAGAGATGATCGTTTTACGAGCCTCTTGAGCTGAGGCGCTACAGCAATCTGTCACGACATATTAAAGAACAACAAAACGGTTTTTATTGTTTGAAATTCTTAAAAAACTACACAGTTTTAAAGCTGTGACTTTGTTAAATATCATAAGTAACCTGCTCTGTCTTGTCTGTCGATGTGTTGTCAGTGTCCTCTTTGCTCCGTGATGCTTATCACTGTGTGTAGCCTGACAGCGCCACGGCTTGTCGGACAAAGCAACAGTAACTAAGTGGGGCGTGTCTTTGCGAAGGGTCAGTTCGGCTAGGTATACATCTGCACTAAAATATCAAGGTGAAAGTCATCATAACTTGCGCAGAATAGACCCCTTAATCGCCTAAGTCACTGTGACGTCACCGCTCTAGCTGGAGGCAAAACATAAATAACAACTCATAGCAGGTGCGCTAAAAGTTTGAGGTTTTGACTTTAAAATGTCATCTTGTTGTGTTTTTGGCTGCCAGAATAGAAGGAACAGGACTTTTGGTTCAAAACTAAAGTTTTACCAGATCCCGGCAGACATTCCTTCACAGAAATCAAAGATAATTGTGGTTGAATGCAATTCGGCGTACAGACTGGACAGAGACAATCATAAATAATGCTCGTGTTTGCAGTGCACACTTCACATCAGGCAAAATAATCGATGCATATGTAATGGTGTGTTGGTTTTATCTAGTACAAATCAGCAAGTTTCTGTTTTATAGGTGAAAAGTCGCCAACTTTCAGCGCACAAGCTAGCTTAAATGTTAAACAAACATACAGTGATAGATGTGTGTGCCATCCTTTGAATGGTCTCTTAAAATAATCCACATTGCTAATCATAATTAACAGCCTTGACAATAAGCCTTGACAAAAAGGTCACCAGAAAACATTGCAATGTTTACAAACTTTTAAGGGGTCTATAGACCCAGCTCCAAAACCAACTTTGAGAATAGATTAACGGCGATATTTTTTTATCGCCTTATAAGAGTCTCACGTTAACGCCGATAACGGCCCACCACTAATATATATATATATATATATATATATATATATATATATATATATATATATATACATACACACATATATATACACACACTGACCCTAAACATTTGTGTGTGCATTCATATGGATTCAAGTTGGCTTGTTCTCAGGTGAGTAGCGCTATGTTCAAAGATCAAACAACAGACACCTTATTGAGCTCATGTTCCTGTAGCACTGAGATTATTTTGTAATCCTCTGCTCTCTTTTTGATTTATCTAAGTAATTCAGAGAAGGAGCCCGTTTCAGCTGACATAAACAAGCGGCCATTTCGTACATCAGAGAAAAGTAGTCCCTCACCTGCTCGAAGTTACCGATGACAGAGGAAAACAAACCACTTCAGGTTGCTTTGGGTGTGGTACGAGGCGAGCAACAATCTTATCAGTAGCAAATAGATGCTCTCTACCTCTCGTTCCTCTTCCTCCTCACTCTCACTATATCAGAAAAAGGGCATCATTAACCTTTTGCTTCTCTAAAGCTGATAGTAATCAGGTTCTGCCATCTTTAGCTTTAATAAAGCATTAAAACAACAAACCGCTTTGGATTTTTCCCCACAAAGCCCCTTCAGCTCGTCCCTCTGCTTTGCGTTTGCACAAACCCACACCAGAGGGGGAGAAGGGTGTGTCACGGCGATAATGAAATCTCGTTTCTAGAGCAAGAAATCGTTTCACACCGTTCTGTCGCAGCGAGTTAGGAGACTCCTCATCCTGGAAATGATAAACTAAACGGGGCGGTTTGCGCTTGACACACACCTGGCGGAGCAGGCGAGCGTGCGATTAAAATGTGTAAATATCAGCAAGTACCTACGGGCCAGAGTGGACCCGTCTTTCATGAGCTAAGATCCACATCAAAGTGACTCCGGCAACAGAGCTCCAGGCCAACCTGTTCAAAGCACGAGGCCTCCTCTGAATTCTGTTTTATGCTTGTTGTGCGTATTATGTCTCTGAATAGAGCATGTATGATTCACGGCGAAGGGAAAAGGGTAAAAGGGTTTAATCCAGAGGAGAGATGTGTGTTGGGAGCACAGAACCGAGACACGGTAGAAAGAGATTCATTTGCCTGCTTTGTTGTTCCTTGAATAAGAATGATTCGGCCTCTTTCTGCCGCAGACCTTTTGTAAGCAGTGGGGCAGTAATTACTGTCCATTTTCAGACGAAGTGTAATCAAGGCCTCAAAAAGAAAATTAGATAATAAGCATCAAATGTGAAAAGGAGGGAACAGAGAGAAAACTAGAATCTTAATTTGGAATAAAAGAAGATTTGATTAGCATGACCAAAGGTTTACAACATCTTGTTTGAATATAATAGATAGTAATTACTTTCATATTGAATCAAGTTCACTTCAGAGCAAATTATTTAAATGAGAAGATAAAATGTATCTGGATTAAAATGAGTATGACAGCTTTCAAGTCTTTCCTTTTTTCAGGGCTTGACCAAATTAGGCTAATTTACAGACTACGCACATTAGAGTGCATCAGCTTTATGTAGTTTATCTCAAAGCGCCGTGCTAAAAAGGAACGCTGGCTAAAGCAACATCCATTCTCGTATTATTGTATCTAGGAGAGAGCTTTGTTTTTCGCTGTAGCTGGGCGAAAACTGGCGCTTTAACGTCAGAAACTCCCAGAAATGGAGTACATGATCTTTTTTGGATCATCAGACGCAAGTAAAATGAAGTGTGCCATCTGTTTCCTGCTCAGTCAATCAGATACACTACTGTTGAAAACTTTTTTTTTAAAATAAATTTATTCAGCAATGATGCATTAAATTGGTCAAAAGTAACAGTAAAGATACAATGTTACAAAATATGTCTATTTAAAATAAATAAGGTTATTTTAAACTTTCTGTTTATCAAATAATAAAATGTATCATGGTTTCCACAAAAAAGTATTAAAGGGATAGTTCACCCAAAAATGAAAAATTGATGTTTATTTGCTGTATGTGACTAAGGGTATCCAAGATGTAGGTGACTAAGGGTAAAAAAAAACATGCACAGACAAATCAAAGTTAAACCCTGCGGCTCGTGACAACACATGTGATGTCCTAAGACATGAAACGATCGGTTTATGTGAGAAACCGAACAGTATTTATATAATTTTTTACCTCTAAAACAGCACTATTGTATGTCCAACTGCCCTCCACATCCAGTTAGTGAGGTCTGAGTGTGCTCTGACAGTGGAAGTGATCTCTCGCACTCATTGAAGCAAAGCGCGAGAGATCACTTCCGTCATCAGAAAGTGTTTTTTGACCTCACTAACCGGATGCTGAATGCAGTTGGACATAGTGGTGTTTTAGAGGTAAAAAATTATATAAATACTGTTCGGTTTCTCGCACAAACCGATCGTTTCGTGTCTTTGGACATCAATGTGTTGTCACAAGCCGCAGGGTTTAATTTGGATTTGTCTGTGTGTGTTTTTTGACTCTTATAGATGGAGTTCCTATTTACACGCATTATACGGCTAATAGACGGCAACGGTTGGAGTTAAAAATCATCATTTGTGTTCTACTGAAGAAACAAAGTCACCTACATCCTGGATGCCCTAGGGGTAAGCAAATAAACATCAAATTTTCATTTTTGGGTGAACTATCCCTTTAAGCACCACCACTGTTTTTAACATTGATAAGAAACGTTTCTTGAGCACCAAATCAGCATGATGATTGCTTTGCCATCACAGGAATAAATGACATATATTAAAATATAAAACTTAAAAAGTAATAATATTTCACAATATTACTGTTTTTTACTGTTTTTGATCAAATAAAGCCTTGATGAACATAAGAGATCTCACCGACCACAAACTTTTGAACGGTAGAGTATTTCCCAAAAAACCTCACCTTTATTCATGTAGCTATACCTATCTCAAAGAGGACACCTCACTACCCAAAGCTGGAGCAGTTTTACCTGTTTTATACTGAAGTTCAAATGAGTTGTGACTCACTTTTTAAAGGCTTTGTAAAGTGAACTCAGGTTAAACGGATTAGTCGAGCGAAAAAGATCATCATAATCCCTGACCCACCTTACCTTTCATATTTCCATAAATTATCCAATAAAAGTACTATTATCAATGTCATAATCAGCAGCATCTAATTGACTTGCATTTGGGTCTCATGAATTATTAAGCAAGATGATATTGAAATAATGAATATTCAGGGAAAAAAGGTTAAATAAAGACATGGAGCGTTAAGATTATTAGAAGGTATGAGAGAATCTTCATTATATTCCAAGTCTTGTGTCATCCGAATAATTTCCCCGGTATGTAGCACTGAGTGTGTTCTGCTATGCAAATGTCCAGTTTGGGAAGCCTTGCTTCACAGATTCATCAATAAATTGACAGTTAAAACTTCCAAACCTTTTGCTAAAAGCATGGCTCCGTAAACAAGCGTCACCAGGCAAACGAGGAATTGTGAAATTAGCTGTTTGACAGGCATAACAGTTTGGGGAGGTTAATGTCATTAATTCATTATGTCATTATTTGCGTGCCCTGTTTGCAAAACAGCCAGAATAACATCAGAAACTTTTAAATGACTATTGTAATTGCACCTGTTGCCAATTACAGCGTGCAGGATGCATCAATCACGGCACATCATTGCCCAGCGAAGCAGCAAGTGTGTCGTTCCTGTTTGCTCATGCAGATACCTGCGTGCTTATCAAAATCTCTTTTAATCAATCAAACTCCTACATGAAGAAACTTGATGGAACTTCTTGAAGATAAACTGGTATTAAGCAGCAGGTTAAATTAAACTGCGGTGATTTGCATGACTGCTACAGTCCCCCAATTCAATGACCATAGAGAACATGTACATGAATATCAGGAGACAGACATAAACTTACTTTCAGAATCTTGATAAATCCATTAGTCGATGGCCTTGTTCCGAATAATTAGATTTCCATCTCAGAGAATGTTCTTAGGCTATAAAGCTGAAACAATCTTAACTGTCAGAGCTTCCCGATGCAAGATTGAGGGGACAAGAAGAGGGCATTAAAACAGTAAAGCACAAAGTTGAGATTCTTTCACTCTCTGTTAATTTTATTATTTATCTTCAATAGTGTTGAGAACCTGTTCATTCTTTGAATAAAATACTGGGATGGTTCTGTTAACAGTTCTCACACTGTCCGCTGTTGCAGACAGAATAACATTAATTCTTGTGACAGACTTTAATGCACTACTTATGTAGCACCGCAACAACACCAATGGCTTTACAGTGCCAGCCTTGCAGTCCGATTCCTTAGCCAGTTATAGGCTATTTGTGAATCAAAAGCATACAGAATAACAGTGTAGTTCAATTATAGAACAAATAACTCTTATTAACGGGCTCTTTTCACTGAATCATAACCATGGGAAACCAGTGTAGTCCACACAAATGATTTTCATGATCCCAGTTCTTTTCAGTGAATCAAAAACATACAACGCAAAGTAGCTAAATGGAACCCTAAGCCCTCACAATCTTCCTCCGAGTCCACATTTTCATGACGTAAAGCCACTTTGATTGTTGGGTACAACTCTGCTGTGGATCTCGCTTCAGTGCGGGCTCGGCAAAAGTGCACATTAAGGGAACATATCGGCCACAAAGGGGGAGCTCGTAAGCACCATTCTAAAACCTAAAATGCCAAATGGAACACTCTACGATCTTGTGGACTTAACAGATGTTTGCACACATTGTCCATTGTAGGTCCATAAGATTACAAGTACACATGAATTATGCCAATTGGGACAGGGCTAGTGTGGTCTAACTCCGAAACAAATGACTCTTAAGAGCCAGTTCTTTTCAGTGAATCAAAAATATACACCGCAGATAGTGTAGTCTGAAAATAAAAATGGCATTTTAAAATGAAAACAATCCTCGTCTACACTAGTGTTTCCACAGCATTTCACAAATGATCTCCGTCTACACTACACAACCAAAAACACGTCACATGACTGGTCATGCACACTGTGCATGCGTGTACAAGTGTAAACAGTTGCCTCTTATGCATGTAGGCAACTGCAGTTTAACTGCACAATGGCTGCTAAAAATTACAACAAAGCCAGCAAAGATTGCAGTTCAGTCTCCATGTTATTGTTTACATAGTCATCAAGGATACGCAGAGCGAACATGGCAGCCATGCCATTGTTTTCAAAAGTCTTGAGGTGCGTCGCAATTTGTGTACTTATGCACTATTCTATGACGTTTTTAAGTATAAATAGCACGAGTAGTGTGTCTTCCAAAAAGAAAAAGTACACTTTAAATACCCGGATGATGGACTAAATTAATGGAAAAAACGAAGTGTGGAATGTTGGACTGTCGCAGCTTTAATTACGTAGTGGGGGGGAGGGGAGGATCGGACCCTGTTGTTAAATGAAAAATAACCTTATACAATTCACGCACTACATGGATGAGTGCATAGTGCAAAAGTACATAGTGTATAAGTGCATAGTGTATAGTGCGTGATTTGGGACGCAACTTTGGTTTTGGTCTGTTTATACTGAAATGCAACCCAGGTGTTTTCAAATGAAAATGGGCTCTGCAGCTTTTTCGAAAGTCTCCGATTTTGTGGTTCAATAACGTCGGCGTAGTGTAAACGACAAGTGTAACCGTAGCAAAACTTACCCGTTTTAAAATGAAAATGCACTAGTGTAAATGGGGCCTGATTCCTAAATTAATGAATCTAACGAGTTCATTATTTTTAGTGAATATAGCACATGCAACTGAGAGAGTTAAATCAGCGTAGTTAAAGGTGCTAAAGAGGATCTTTTCGTCGAATGAGAAACCAAAGACTGTTACTGAGTTTTTGAAATGAGCGCATGCGTAAGAACAACTCCCCCTCCTTTCGAGGGAACGCCTCCCAAAACTCGTGCACAAGTATTGGAACACGAGTGTTTACCACCGGCATTCACTGTATCGTGTTAGTGGATTCATTATGTCGGACTCACCGCAGGTAACTCATAATCTGCAGTTGTTACTCCTGTCTCCGGACAAAAACATCGCATGCGGTGCCTGTGGAGTGTGGAAAGTTACTGGAGCGCACAGCCGCGCTCGTCTCTCACAAGGAACGTCATGGCAGTGATTGACAAGCCAGAGGGCCAATTGATGATCGCGTAAATGATTGGCTGATGTTTTAAGGCCCTACCATGTGCACAGATGATGTATATTAATATTCTTCCTTTCAGTGCACATAATAAATATTCTTTTATCAGTTAGTAAAGACAGTTTCAAGTAATCATCCATCCATGTTTCAAAACATCCTCTTTAGCACCTTTAAGGACTTGTTGTTAAAGATGCATATTATATTTTTTCAGTAATATAAAAAAAATAAATTAAAAATATATTTAATTATATATGAAACATATTTTTAATTTATATGTTTCATATATAATTAAATATATTTTTAATTTATTTTTTTATATTACTGACAAAAATATAATATGCATACAAAACATAAATTATGGAAATATTACTGTTTATTACCTTAGTTACCTTAGTTAGCACTGTCACACCACATGCAGTGAAAAATACATCGCGGAGCAAAGATGACACTGACAACACATCGACAGACAAGACAGAGCAGGTTTCTTATGATATGAAACAAAGTCCATATTGTGGATTCAAAGAAATTCAAACAATTTTGTGGCTTTTAATATGTCATGACAGATCGCTGTAGAACGGCTCATGAACGGACGATCATCTCTTCCTACTAGTTAATTTATAGCATCAAATAAACATGAATGAACACGAGAAATAATGTTTCTATTGTTTCAAACTCGGAAAGACGTCAGTACACCATTTTTTCAAGTTCAAGTCCACCGAAGTTAATCTTCTTACTCCTGACTGCTTTGTCGGACAAAATGACGGATCTGACGTTAAGATTGGTTAGATCGCTTGTCAATCAAACTCCCGGCGAAGGGTGAGTAACTAAAAGAATCATTAATGTAACTATTAAAGTCGCAATGTAATGCAAGTAGCAACATATCTTTCCTTCCTTATTCTGATGTATTTCCTAGTAAAAAATAAATAAAAAAAATAGGCAGGGACTTGGTTCTATCAGTTGGTTGTTGCCAGATCTGAATGCAAGCTTGCGGTTGGAATCAAAATCTGAATCTTTGTAATCCTTCTCTGAACCCAATACAAGATGACACAAACATATCAGCCATTTTTTTTTTATTCTGGCCTGAATGATTCTAAAAATAGAAATAACCAGGACATGCTCAGTGACATGGGAGGGATGACGCCTTCAGTTGGTTTGATTTGTGTGAGATGATCTTCAAATCATCATTAGCTCAACTTCCTCTCCAGGCTGTTGATGCACACAGAGTTAGTGAGCTGGACCGTGCTGATTTGTCAAGCAAAACAGCCAACCGTTTTCTTCATCGCGACCCCAATCATTGCTACAAGGGTCAATTTGGAGAGCAAAATAAAAACAAAACATGTGGTTCATTTTCCTGACGAGGCCCAGCACTGGTGACGAGCCTAATCATTGTCATCCAAGAGATTTGAATTAATCTACCTCATCCTAGTTTAATTTCTTTCTGTTTTAATTAAAAGCTTGTTATATTTACCCCTGACTGCACAGCTTTGAGTGTAGCAAAATGAATAGAGAGAAGCCCAAGGGTAAAAATCCTCAGAAGAAACTTAATAATAAGGAATAAAAGGACAAGGTTTTTCCACATGCCTATGTGAAATGTAGATTCAGTCTTCCTTGAACACTGCTATGCCCTCCTGATAACAGTCTTGACATCTGAGCGAGGACAAAGTGAAATCTAATGTGCATGTCACAACTTCATGTATGAAGACAACAGGAAAAGCAACCTAGACACTCACAAAGCATTCAAAGCAACTCAAAGTCATCATTATATACTTCAAGTACGAATGCATGTAGCAAACAAATGACACCATTTCCACCGAGTAAAATGGTTTGACAGGACAAAAGACATACGTAGGCTCCAAAGATCCTTTCATCAGCAGCCTGACACAACCAAACGGAACCTCTCCCATCTGCTGAGGGCTGGACGCAATGATCGTCCACTGAGGGTTGTTTACATTTCTTCAAAAGCCCCATTTAGTTTCCCCTGACAAGGTAGAGTAAGAGAGTGAGGCGAAGATGGATGGAGGCACCTGCCCTAATGGAGGCTCAAACTGTGCCCACTAGTGCACGTTACATTGATAAATTGACAACAGTTGGGACATGCTCTACTAGTAGGGAGAATGAGGCTACTAGGACACTGGCTTGTTCTCTCCCTTGATCCTTCTCTCTCTCTTCCTCCATACCTGAGAATAATCCTTACAATGTTACGTGCGGTCTTGGCTGTACCACAACACACCATACTGGAACCTCCTGAACAACTGTACACCAGGAAATTGAATTCTGTTCTGGGCATGGTATAATTCACATTTTGGGCCCAGGCAGAAATGGCAGCACACATATGAAGGAAAATCATTTTTGTGAGTTTTATGCCAGCATGAATTTCCATTCAGACTGGTTTATTCTGGTTAATGCTGGATTGGTGCTGATATTTATGGAAGCTTGTTTCCTCTGAGTAAAAATATAAGAAAGGTAATTGTGTTGCATTTCGCATTTGCAAGTTTATTGCAAGTTAATTAGGCAAAATAAAATATCAATTATGAGAAAGAAACTTAGAACTTCTTATTTATTTGTCATAATTGTGATTTTATTTATTTTAATTGCAATTTATCATTTCATGTTTGTCATTTTCTTCCTTTGAATTCTGACTTTAAATCTTGCAATTATGACTTTATATCACACAACAGAAACTTTAAAAACTCAAAATGTGACTTCAAATATCATATGACTTCATATCTCACAATACTGCTATTTACTGTAATTTCACCTATATTTTTCATAATTTTCTCGAAATCACAATTGCCACTTTACTGCTACTAATTCTGACTTTTTTATCTTGCAACTGTGTATGTGGCAATGTTACTTCATATCTAAGAATGTACAGTAACTACTTCATGTAATTTTGACTGTACTTGTCATAATTGTGACTTTATATCTCATAATTGCAAAAATATTTCACAATTTCTCATAATATCAATTTTATTTATAATTTTGTCTACCATGACTAATATCTGACAATTGTAACTATTTAATTTTGACTCACAATGCAACTGTAAAAGATACAATATTACTGTACATAATCAAAAATGCTATTCTGCCCAACATGTTTTTAGGCTCAAGATGTTAGATGAGCAATTTTCAAAATGAATCAATGTTCTGAGCGTCGCCTACTACGGCATCTGTGAGGAGTTAGTGAGGGGAAATACATTTAGTTAGAATAACACTGGAAAATTTCCTCAATCCAAATGCAGCAGGCTGCGAATAATTAGTGTGGTAATTTCAGGAATAAATGGAAAGAAAGAAATAGCATTTCTCAATATCTCAATGCCATGTACGCAAAGTTCGGACTTGTGTCCTTGGTAGTCCGGACTTGGAAAGTTTGTATAAAGAACACAAACTCAGAGGACAGGAGGATGAAAGGACGAATGAAACAGCAGCGTACTTGATAACGTCACTCACCTCACCTACTCCGTTTATCCTCATTGTATATTAACAATAAAAAGAAATATGTTATAAAACGGCACACTGCCTCTTTTCATTTTCATTTTGAAAATATATGAAACACATTCATGTGGTTCAGGAAATATGTGCATATATACAGAGGGTACGGAAAGTATTCAGACCCCCTTAAATTTTTCACTCTTTGTTATATTGTAGCCATTTGCTAAAATCATTTAAGTTCTTTTTTTTTTTTCTTCATTAATGTACACACAGCACCCCATATTGACAGAAAAACTAAAATATCACATGGTCCTAAGTATTCAGACCCTTTGCTCAGTATTTAGTAGAAGCACCCTTTTGATCCAATACAGCCACGAGTCTTTTTGGGAAAGATGCAACAAGTTTTTCACAACTGGATTTGGGGATCCTCTGCCATTCCTCCTTGCAGATCCTCTCCAGTTCTGTCAGGTTGGATGGTAAACGTTGGTGGACAGCCATTTTTATGTCTCTCCAGAGATGCTCAATTGGGTTTAAGTCAGGGCTCTAGCTGGGCCATTCAAGAACAGTCACGGAGTTGTTGTGAAGCCACTCCTTCATTATTTTAGCTGTGTGCTTAGTAGGGCTGGGTATCGTTCAAAAATTTTCGATACCGAGACGATACCGATACCTTGACTTCGATACCGATACCTAAACGATACCTTTTTCGGTACCAGTTTTATAAAATCTGTTTAAACAAGATTACATAACCTCAAAAAAATCTTTGGTTTTATATTTTAACTTTGTTGACTTTTTATCAGACTCAAAGACTCATCTCCTGAGCCACTGCGGGGAATAAAAAAAGCACAAATTAACAAAATTTACCCAACACAATAAATCAGTGCAAATAGTTTTAATAAAGTTTAGTTTTCAATGCAAAAAATTAAGTATGTGAGGCTCTTTTTAAATCACTCAGCAATTGTTCTTCAAAGAATTTACTATTATTAACAAGATCAAAGCGTAAGTAAGAGTGACGCAAGTTCGTTGCGTCTTACCGTGAAATAAGAGTTCTGTGTCTTCATTAAAATCAACACATTAATGATTCATCTCTCATCCACCCGCAATTAATTTGAATGTTATTTTTTTATTACTTGGCCCGACCCGCAAATTATCCGCAGTATCAGGAGGATGCTGATACCTCTTTTTCAGCAGAATTGTTCGCGTTCTGGAGCCAGAGGCAGAGCCTGTGCTCGTGCAGGCGAACGAGCCTGTCACGAACCGGTCGCGTGTTTCCATAGACTTGAGGAACGAACGCTGATGTAAAGCTGCTGTGTGTTGTACCTGTCCATAACTAGTCTAAAAAACATTGCGCGTTCCGCTGTTTCTGCAGGCAGTGCTACACTTTTGTTTTCTGTTAACAGTATCTGTAGTGAACCGGCTGCTCACATAAACAGCCGTTTCTCACCCGTCCATTCGGAGATAAACTGAAAACGTTGATTCAATCGCCCTCTCGCACATAGGGTCTCTCTCGCGCGTATAGTTTTATATATTTAGATATAAATAACAATGTAGCGCAACGTTACTTGCTCCTCAACGAGACAGCGAAAGCATTTCTCCGCCCCTCTCCTCGATCGGCTCCATTCTGAGGTACCGAAATTTGGTACCGAATGACAAGACACTTTTCGATACTCGGTAGTATCGAGGCAGTTCGATCGGTACCTAAAAAGTATCGAGTTCGGTACCCAGCCCTAGTGCTTAGGGTCATTGTCTTGTTGGAAGGTAAACCTTCGGCCCAGTCTGAGGTCCTGAGCTCTCTGGAGAAAGTTTTCGTCCAGGATATCCCTGTACTTGGCCACATTCATCTTTACCTCGATTGCAACCAGTCGTCCTGTCCCTGCAGCTGAAAAACACCCCCACAGCATGATGCTGCCACCACCATGCTTCACTGTTGGGACTGTATTGGACAGGTGATGAGCAGTGCCTGGTTTTCTCCACACATACCGCTTAGAATTAAGGCCAAAAAGTTCTATCTTGGTCTCATCAGACCAGAGAATCTTATTTCTCACCATCATGGCAAACTCCATGTGGGCTTTCATGTGACTTGCACTGAGGAGAGGCTTCCGTCGGGCCACTCTGTCATAAAGCCCTGACTGGTGGAGGGCTGAAGTGATGGTTGACTTTCTACAACTTTCTCCCATCTCCTGACTGCATCTCTGGAGCTCAGCCACAGTGATCTTTGGGTTCTTCTTTACCTCTCTCACCAAGGCTCTTCTCCCCCGATACCTCAGTTTGGCCAAACGGCCAGCTCTAGGAAGGGTTCTGGTCGTCCCAAACGTCTTCCATTTAAGGATTATGGAGGCCACTGTGCTCTTAGGAACCTTAAGTGCAGCAGAAATTTTTAGTAACCTTGGCCAGATTTCTGCCTTGCCACAATTCTGTCTCTGAGCTCTTCAGGCAGTTCCTTTGACCTCATGATTCTCATTTGCTCTGACATGCACTGTGAGCTGTAAGGTCTTATATAGACATGTGTGTGGCTTTCCTAATCAAGTCCAATCAGTATAATCAAACACAGCTGGACTCAAATGAAGGTGTAGAACCATCTCAAGGATGATCAGAAGAAATGGACAGCACCTGAGTTAAATATATGACTGTCACAGCAAAGGGTCTGAATACTTAGGACCATGTGATATTTCAGTTTTTTTTTTTTTAATAAATCCACAAAAATGTCAACAATTCTGTGTTTTTCTGTCAATATGGGGTGCTGTGTGTACATTAATGATGAAAAAAATGAACTTAAATGATTTTAGCAAATGGCTGCAATATAACAAAGAGTGAACAATTTAAGGGGGTCTGAATACTTTCCGTACCCACTGTGTGTGTATATGTATATATTTATATATATTTATATATATATATATATATATATATATATATATATGTATATATATATATGTATATATATATATATATATATGTATATATATATATATATATATATATATATATATATATATATATATATATATATATATATATATATATATATATATATCTTTGCTAAATACACTCTGATCTTTGCTGTATGTATATGTATAATAAAATGAAATACGACATGAAAACACAACCCTGTCTCTGTTGTCAGTTTTAATATAAAGTATAAGAAACTTATACAATAAGAAATAAAGGCAAGCAAAGAAAAAGTCAGCACTCTAGTACAACGGTATAAATAAATATATAAAGTTATGAAACTTAACTTTGCCCTCAGCCAAACAATTTGCCTAGGAACAAATAATAGATTCAAGGAACAAAGATCGCCCATAAGAAATACACAAGATGAACTATCTCTCTTATTTAACCATTATAGAAGCATCAAACCCAGCAACAAACGTCAGAAGGACTAACCAAGGTAAGACTGTTCTTGGCAGGGTACAGGAGCACTGAACGCCAGGTGATCAACTGGATCTCACAACTCCGAAAACGTAGGAGTTACTTTTCAAATAGGCACTATCTCTATAAACAAACTGCAGATTTGAGCTTTAAAAAACTACATTCTTGCCTAAAAACCGAATTTCGTGACACAATAGCAGTAGTATTTTTTAAAATGATGCTTGCTGGTTGGTGTGTGATGCATTCTGGGTTACCTGGCTGTCTCAAGTTCGCACAAGTCACCTCCTGATGCATCCTTGATAAAAGGGGTGTAGCAAAAACACATCCAAGGATTTGACCTGTACTTGACTAGATGTGAACTTTTGAACTGGAACAGTACTTGGGCAGTGACTATTGACATCTATCATGTCCACAAGAACACAACTAGGCCTACAGACAAGAACGCATATTGAGAAAGGGCTAACCTAACTTCAATCCCTGATGAGAACAGAGGTCAGAGGTCAAGGAACTGTATGAATATGAGAATGCCAGGTAAACATGTATACACAGACATACAGCTAAATACTCTGCTACTGTAAGCGCTCTAACTACTTCTCATGACTGTTCTTCAGAGTTAGGGCCACATTTACTCAGCCTGGATCTAAAACAAGAGAGTGAGACAAGAGGAGAGAGAAATCAAGGCTGCGTAGGGCACATACGCACACATTAAAGAGTTGTATTCGGTTTTAAGTCCTGCCCAGCACATGTTGTAACAGCTCTTCGGGCCTTGCTGTGAATCCTTTTCTAAGTTCATACCTAATAAGCAACATTTTGCTTCCCTCCCCAGCTGAGTTGTGGTAAGTCAGCTCCTGGCTCCACTCCTCTCTCTGACGTCTGGTTTGCCTTAGTGTGCTCTGGGTTTCTAAACAATCAGCAATGGTCTAATTAGTTTTGGCACTCAAACTGCTCTCTGAAGGGAAGAGGACCAATTTAAGGACCTTAAAAATGCCTAGCCTGTTTTAAAGAGCCAATTAGTTAGAATATCCAACCATGTAGCCTGGTATTACTTGGCATCGGTGTCACTTCTCTGCAAAGCAACCAATTATTTACAATTATAGAAAATATTCTCTAACGCACATGGGTTGAATTCAACTGTCTTGGTTTCTCCTACTGGTTTTCTCACTGATCATATTGAATCTTCATCCCCTGCTGTCACATGCTGTCTGCTTTAACATGATCAGAGAAAATGCTCTAAACCCCTCTCATGCTGATAGGAAGAATTCAAGGGAGAATTTGAAAAAAAAGAAAAAAAAAAAAAAGTGATGGTGAGGCAGTAATTGCTGTATTGCAACAAATTTCAACAAAATGGTTTTTATTTTTAAAGCACCTGTTTAGATGGGGTTCTGGTCTTTCTCCAGCTTCTTCCTGTCTAATTGCTTTGTGGAAGCTATTCAGGTCAAATACAAACATATAAATATATAATGTTATAGTGCCCTGTACGCAATACTAAGATATTCACAAGATGATTTTGCCCTTGTATTCATAACAAGAAAATGTAAAAACACAATACTGTATTAGTGTTGCAGAAGCAGCAAGGTGTGACTTCTTGCTTTACCTGGCCTGACCTATATTTCATCAGAGCTGGAATGTTCTCGAGTTCTGGAATGTTCTCATAACTCAATGAGCTCATGATTCAGACCTGGCACTGATAGTTGGGAAAAAATAATCTTGAAAATTTCACTTAAGATATCTCAGATTTTATGCATTTTGCTTTAGATTTTAATGTAAAGTTTGGCTGATTTATCCAGTATCTTTACACTTTCTAAAGTATTTGTTTTGCATTTTCAGGAAATACTTCTCCAACAGTGTATAGCATACTTATACAAAAAAAAAAAAAAAAAAAAAAAAAAAAAAAAAAAAGGACGCATGACAGGGTGGAAATACCTAAAGTTATTGAGAGTTAAAAAAGTTAAGGAGTCTCTGTCAGCAATTTAATCATAGAAATATTGTAGAATGAGATATCATGTTTCCATATTCAAATAAAGGTTTTAAAATACAAATGTTGCCATATTCAAAGAAATATTTATTTATTTATTTTATTTTTTTATAAAAACGTTTCCATATTGAAATAAAGATTTTCAAATGTAGGCTAAGTGTCACTAATTAAACTAGTATATGTTCAGTTAATTGTCAGCCTCTTACATGTCTGTGTCTCAAGAGATTGCAGGATTCAAGTGACAAATGATGCTTTATAAACAAAAGTTTTGGAGGAGCGTGCTCAAAAATCTAATCAGCTCGAGTGGAGGTACATATACACAGACGAGAGCCGACTCACCCTACCTCGACAGTTTTCGGCATCCCTCTGCCACCATGTTCCTCACTCTCAGCTGGGATACGGGGTGAACTCTGGGTTTGGGCTAAATAAATTCCAAATAAATTCAAAGATCAGAGCCCTCGGAGCCCTCAATCCCCTTGGACAGCACGGCAAATATGCTTATTATATATATTTTTTTTTTTTCTACTCTATTCGATCATTTGTACATGTGAACTTGTGAAAACAGCTGCGACAGGTAATAGCACATTATTTATTTATTAATGAATTATTTTTGCCATTTTATTGTATTCAAATATATAAATCGAAATATGTATTGCATTTATGAAAAAAGGATCAGCACCCAAGGCTCTATCGCTATTGCCTCAATGGTGTACAATGTCTTTAGGTGGATTAGGATTGTTTGTGATTTGGTTTTAGTGACTTAGGAGTCCTCTTGACTACTCCTAACCTTTCACAGATTTAGGAGATAGTTTTAGCGCTAAAATGCTTTGTGAAATACTCTTAGAGCAAACATTTAGTAGTCCTACATTTAGGACTGACAGGCCCATTATTTTTGAGAGTTTCTCCTAAATCTGCAAGTTAGGATCTACTTTTAGCCTTAAGATGTTTTGTGAATATGGCCCCTGTAATTTAAGGTGGAAAGTGATATTGTAGATATAGGAAACATCTATAAATTAATGAACAATCCCGATCCAGCGCCTACAAAGTGAACATGCAAAGATTAGGCTAAACGCCCTTTGCAAAAAAGTAAAACAATGTTTCGGACGATTTTGAAGTTGGAGGAGAAAATTAGATGAAGTTTTTTGCCCTACCATGGTACTTCCACCTACGTAAACCATGACCTTTCAACGTAATGCATGGCGCATCACAGAGCAAGATGAGCATTTATTTTATTTTTTATTTTTTTTGAAAATGACCAATCGTTTCGCAAGATAAGACCCTTATTCCTCGTCTGGGATCACATAGAGCCCTTTGAAGCTGCACTGAAACTGCAGTTTGGACCTTCAACCCATTGAACCCCACTGAAGTCCACTATATGGAGAAGAATCCTGGAATGTTTTCCTCAAAAACCTTAATTTATTTTCAACTGAAGAAAGACATGAACATCTTGGATGACATGGGGTAGAGTAAATTATCAGGAAATTTTAATTCAGAAGTAAACTAATCCTTTAAAGAACACCCTGCTGCAAAAAAAAAAAAAAAAAAAAGAAAGAAAGAAAGAAAGAAAAAAAGAAGTTTGGCTGGTCTGAGACCAGCTTAAACCAGCTAAGACCAGTAGACCAGGTCAGGCTTGGTTAAGATGTATTGTCAGCAAGGTATTAAGCCCTGAACACATTTCAATTTCCTTCAAAGCCTCTGAAAGTTTCAAAGAAAAAAGTGCAAGAAAATGAGCTACTAAGAAAATGTTTTCCACTCTCACTTCCCTATAAGCTTCAACAGTGCAGAGGCTCGAAGGTTTGAGACTCCCCCAAATGATGTTGTTTTGAAAGCCTGCTCCTTGCAATTATCTCACATCTGTGATAGTTTACCTGAGTTACTCTAGCGATTACTGAGAGTCCTGCAGCCTTATCCAGATCAGATCCAGATGGCCTGACTCGCTCGCAGCTGAGGAAGCACAACCCTGTTTCAGCACCCGAGTCTCAGCTATCATCAGCACCTTTATTAGGTGTAATCCACTCCCTTTCCTGTGATAGATGACCAAAACAATCCAAATACATGGGCGTGTTGCTGACTGCGTGATGAAATGAGCTATTCAGAATGCGTCACGATCTCCTTGGAAAGTTACAAAATACACTAAATCATATTCTTAACTCCATATGCATGACTATATTAGTACAGAGCAGATGTTGTTGCACGGAAGATGAGATAATTAGATCAATTAAATGGCAAACTTGATTAAACTTCAGCATCTTCGGCAGGGGGTGCTGATGAGAGAAGTGGGGCAGTGCATGTTGTCAAGTCAAGGCTAAAGTGCTACTGATTAATCTCCTATTTAGAACAGTACAAGATGCCCAAGAACACCCTTGTAGTTTAAATTAAGGTCATTATCAAAACCGAGGGGTCGTAAAAATTAGGACATCGGTCCTCTGGGAACACCTGCTACCTGACTAGAAGTACACAGCTTGTACAGAACTGACGGAAAGGCTGTTAATGGCCCCACCTCATTTTCCATTTCCTCATCTGACCGTTCTGCACTTCTGTACGGCCCGCTGAAGAAATCTAAGAGCACTTTTGTCCTCCTCACTCTCTGTCTCTGCTGCCATGCAAATCTGCACCTTTTTAACCAAACAGATTAATCATGGCATGTTTGAGATTTAGACAGCTCAATTTGTGGCCAGCTTGTTCCAATTGCAGGGGCCATTTTTATCTCAGCTCAACACCTCTGGTATCTTGAAATGCTCTTGCATTGGAAATAAATCACAAGCATTATCTAGGTATTTGAAATGTAATCTGGGTCAGAATAATGATAGCAAACTTAAATATGAAACATTCAAATATACCACATTTTCAGTTTTCAAGTAATATATTAATCTTCAAAAACAAAACATAATAGAAGGAAATGCATTTAAATAGATTTCTTTGTACGATATAATGTGCTTAAACTGCACAAAAATTTAATTATTCTCATATACAGTATATGTGTGTGTGTGTGTGTGTGTGTGTGTGTGTGTCCAGTTGCTAACAAAATTACTCTTGGGATGGGAGATAGAGATGATAAGACCTGACGATATCACAAACATCCACTAATTAGAACTAAAAAAAAGGTCATCGAAATACATGCCTTTGTTAATTTATGCATCTACAATCTATTGTCTCCCAAAGTGAACATGAACTCAACCTGCTTGAAACAACAGCCAACTTCCACCTTTCACCCCTCCCAATCCCCTGCAGGGTCAGGGAGCTCGGGAGAAACATGTTGTCGAACTGTTCTTTTCCCAAGCAGTGAGCATGTTATTGGACAACAGAGACTAATCTGCAGTTGACAAGCCTGACCCAACTTCATTTAAATAAACGCTGTGAGAATGCTTGCGGGCATCGTCTCAGATAATTCGCTGCATTATTTAAAGAGAGTCTGTAGGCATCTCAATCACCTAGCATTCACACAGATGTGATTGGGCTGAACTTTCTCTACAGCTTGTCTTGTTGGATTGCCCACTTATCAGCTTACACTTACACTTACATATTGCCTTTTTTTCTTCTTTCACTCGCAAGTGAAATTACTTTGGGTCTGTTTTTCACATTTCCAAATTCACACATGGCGCACTTGCCCTTCTTAGCTTATTTTCAGTGGTGAACTTTGAGTGGTGCCTGCCAATCATCTCCATCAGTCGGCCTGTTTAAAACGACAGAGAGCTGAGAGCCATAATCTGGATGAAATAAGAACCCAGAGCTTTCCAAGAGTGCAGGTAGTTAAGTGAAAGAAAAATATACCAAAGAACAACATTCTTCATTATTACCTTTACTTTCTGCTGAAAAATGTCTGATACATTTTGAAGTGCCTTAAGATTGAGATTTCATTTACAAAAGTGGAAACTTTTAAGTCCTTATAGGAAAGGGCTGGGAGGTACTAAAAAAATGCATTGAAAATATTGTAGAGCTGTTAACACTAACAGTATCCTTAACAAACAACTATGAAGGTGACAATGAGAGAGCTTTCTACTAGCTGATGAGTTGCCCAGAAACAAAGCTAACTACTAACTAAAATGCCTCAATAAATTGTAAGAAAGTTCACCCCACAATAACAATAATAGCAAGTTCAATTTCTGTCTGTTTATCACTGTAACATCCAGGATGAGAAGGAAGATCAACATATAAACACATAAAATACCATAAAACTAGATAACCCAAAAAGGGTCTCAACTAACACACACACACACACATCCACATGCTAATGACAAGAAATATTTTTTTAACACCAGCTTTAAAAGTGTTTATAGATGTGACCGCTGTAGTTTAGTGTGGCAGACTATTTCAAAGCCTCAAACCCACAACAACAAAGGCCTGGTCCCCTTTGAGGGTTAAATTAGTTAGTGGGATAGTGAGAAGCAACTTGTTGATCTTAAAGACCTAGATTTTTGGCAACAAGTAATGAGCTCAGACACATTCCATGCAATGCTTTAAAAACATACAACAACATCTTATATTTTATCCTAAAAGTCAACTGGCAGCCATTTGAGTGAGGCCAAATATAGGGGAGATATAATCACTCTTCTTAGCACTCACAAGCAGCCTGGCTGCTGCGTTCTGAACTACAGTATAGCTGCAAGTGGAAAATGATGGCCTGACAGGACCACACATAAAAATGAAATAAATAAATAAATAAAAACACAGTACAGTAGTCCAAACGAGACAAACTAAAGGAATTGATGAAAATGAACTGCTGATAATAAGGACTGTACTGATGGAACTCAATGAATAAAACAAGGAACAGGTGTGTGAAATTAATGAAACAATTAGTAACCATGACAACCAATGATAAACATGCTAGAAACCATGACAACAGAAAGGAAATGCAGGCAAAAATAAAATAAAATAAGAGTCCTTGAAAAAGAAACTGAAAACACCAAAAAATTAACAATCATGCAATCACTATAGTATGAATTTAGAAGACTTGTAATATTACACATTAGTCATGTAGGCCACTTTTGTTGTAATTTTATGGTGTGTTTTTTTGTTTGTTTGTTTGTTTCTTTCACCATTTTGGAAGACTATTCTTCAGATTTTCACCTTTTGACAGTAAATAATAACAGAATTTTCTGATTTGCCTAAACGTTCACTTGTGTAAAAGAAGTACACTTAATTGAATTGAATCTGCTTATAGTGTACTTCAAATCTTAAAAGTATATTTATATAAAAATTGTACTTGCAGACAACATATGGAATAAGGCCATTAGTATACACTGATAAAAAAAAAAAAAAAAAATTATGATGTTGTTCACTTTATTTAAACAACTTATTTTGATTCCACACCATTGTATTAGGTTTCTGGTTCAAATTTAATTGTTTCATGTTAAATTGACTTGAAACAATTACTTTTTGATTTAACTTGATGTTTTCATATTAAAATAACATGTTTCAATCAAGTAAACTCAACCAGGACTCAATCAAACAAGACTTTCACTTTCAATGAAAGTTGAAAGCTTTGCAAAGAGGCTGATCTGGGAGAGTAGATGTTGAAATAAAGTGTTATTTTAAGCAGTTTTTAGCAAGATGAGAAAATGGAGAGACTTTTTAATGTTTTCTTTCTATTATGTTGGTATTTAAAAGTTCCTGTTATGTTAATAGCTTTGGGGTTACCATTGTGGTGAAGTTTTGAGCTTGTGCTTGGGTTGAGGACCTGCTAACAACAATTGTTGTTTTAATAATAATAAAAAAAATAAAATACTTTGGGCATGCCATGGATGTAACAAAACCGTCTTCTGGCTAACGCCTAACAATAAAAGTATTATTATAACTTTTGTAACAGTTGTGAAAATTGTTCTTGAATGCATTCACTAAATAAACTGATCAATTAAACTGGATTACTTATTTAAATTTTTTAATTGTAGGATAATTGAACTTAATAGTTTTGGACAAATTAAAGGGTTAGTTCACCCAAAAATGAATATTCTGTCCTTTATTACTTACCCTCATGCCGTTCCACACCCGTAAGACCTTCGTTAATCTTTGGAACACAAATTAAGATATTTTAGTTCAAATCTGATGGCTCCGTGAGGCCTTCATAGGGAGTAATGTCACTTCCTCTGTCAAGATCCATAAAGGTACTAAAAACACATCTATATCAGTTCATGTGAGTACAGTTGTTCAATATTAATATTATAAACCGACGAGAATATTTTTGGTGCGGCAAAAAAAAAACAAAATAACGACTTATTTAGTGAATGCCGATTTCAAAACACTGCTTCAGGAAGCATAGGAGCATTATGAATCAGTGTATCGAATCATGAATCGGATCGCGGTTCAAACCCGCCAAACGGCTGAAATAACGTGACTTCGGTGCTCCGAACTGCAGATTCGACACACAGATTCATAATGCTCCGATGCTTTCTAAAGCAGTGTTTTGAAATTGGCATTCACAAGTCACTTCATCTTGAGAGATGAAGTGACATTACTCCCTATGAAGGCCTCACAGAACCATTGGATTTGAACTAAAATATCTTAATTTGTGTTCCGAAGATTAACGAAGGTCTTATGGGTGTGGAACGGCATGAGGGTAAGTAATAAATGACAGAATTTTCATTTTTGGGTGAACTAACCCTTTAAGAATGTTAACCCTGATTCAACTAAATGGCATTGAATTGGCTTTATACAGTATAATAAACTTAAGTTTACTGAAATAAATAATGTTAATTAAATGCAACATAACCAGTATGTGGAACCTGTATCAATTTTTTTTTTTTTTTTTTTTTGAGTGCACATTGAGTACACTTTCATGATTGTTTCTAACACAATCAAGAATGTCAAATTAAAAGTTTAAATTACATTTTAAATCATTGCTTTTTTAACTTTTGTCATGCTTTAAAGAAGTACTATTATTATATTGTGTTGACTAACATACTAAAGCACATTTACTTAATGTGCTTAATTATAACTTTAACTGTAGTGTGCTATTTGACATTACAATTAAATATGATATATTTTAAATACAGTAAATTGCAACTTCATCATTACAAATGTGTAATTACAAACAATAGAAGAGGCATGACATTTTAGTGTGACATATTAGTTAATGTGAAATAACATATATATATATATATATATATATATTTATATATATATATATATATATATATATATATATATATAACACTTTAAAGTTCAGCTTATTGCATTTAATTTAACACATTTTCATGTAATTGCAATTCACACGCAATTAAGTGCGAGAAAACATTACAAGCAGTTCACACTTAAAGGGATAGTTCACCCAAAAACGAAAATTTTCACATCAATTATATCTCAAGTTGTTCCAAACCTGTATGAGTTTCTTTCCTCTGTTGAACACAAAATAAGATATTTTGAAGAAAGTTGGTAACCAGACAGTTGACGGTAAAAATACTATGGCAGTCCATGGCTACCGTCAACTGTCTGGTTGCAACATTCTTTAAAATATCATCTTTTGTGTTCAACAGAAGAAAGAAACTCATACAGGTTTGGAACAACTTGAGGGTGAGTATAATGGTGACAGAATTTTCCCTTGTGGGTGAACTATCCCTTTAAGTATATTATTTCTGTAATAAGTATTCTTTTTAAAACCATGCTAAACTGTACAACTTCTTCACAAGGAATACATTTAAGAACTACTACCAACTGGAGTTGTGGTCTTTTGTGTACTCAAAAACAAAAGCTTGAAAAATGGGTATTTTTGTGTCATTATTGTAATGGGAAATCACCCTGTTAGATTAGCATGCTTAGAATACATCTCATATTGGAGCGTTAAATAGTTCGGCTCGTAAATGTACTTATCTCTAACAGAGGGATTCACCTCTTACAACACAGATGGGATCATCAGGGATCAACTAATGCTTCCATGTATTTTGATTTCCCCCTTTTTTTTCTCCACATAAAATAGTTTAATAAAGTCTTAATTTTCTTTAGTACATCATTATTATCTTTTGATATGGATGTGCCATCTGGCAAATGTTCAAGTGAAAGGAGATAAGAATGCATAATGAGGATGTAGATGACTCTCACAGATTCCCAGTCACAGAATCACAGGTGTATTGTGGTTAGTGGAACGAGGACAGCCAAAAGAGATCCACATATTCTCAATAACAATAAAACCTGCACTTTGCTTGCAAAAGTAAAACTTTTACACACAACCATATGTTACTGTGTTGGATTGAAACACTTTAGTGATTAACTGGCAACCTATTTCGTGGCTTTAATGGCTGCTTCAACAGAATTTGATGTTGCACCGACAAACGTTTGATTCTAACAGCAAGCAGATGATGGCATTCTATGCGTATAAATTATTACAAGTTTGAAATAATGCTTGAGAAGGAATCAAGTAAAAAAAAAAAAAACGGTTTCAAGGGACAGTTCACCCAAATAAAAATCTGTATGGATTTCTTTACTTCTGTGAACATAAAAGAAGATATTTTGAAGAATGTTGGTGAGCTCATATGAAAATTTTTGCGATTCGTTATGTTCCAAAGTTCAAGTTTGGTGAACTCTAACCTGCGAATTTGCATCACGTGAAGACGTGTGACCAGTAGAAGATTGATATGTCATGCCGTGACCTATTGGCTGAATTAAAAGAGTGCATATTTTTGCAATAAAGTTAAGTAGACTGCATATTTTTACATTTCGAAGTAGTACTATTTGTTTGTTATATGATGAATTTGTTTATATATAAAAAAAAGAAGCGGCAGAGTGTGACGACATATCACAACAAGCCTGGTCTCATTAGAAAAACGTACCTGTGGGAACATTTTCGCGAGTTGTAAAATACGTACCAATACGTACATATCACTGCAGTTTCAATGTGAAATGTCCACTGAGTGGCGCTAAAAACGTATATTTTTGCAGATTTTTGCAGTAAAATATCCAAAAACCACTAGGCCAGTGTTATATATTTTGTTCACTTGAGTACTTACAATATCCCAAATGTTTCCATCTATTTGTTAATTGTGAGAAAATTGCAATTTTAACCAAGGCTCCGGGACGTGTGAGCAGTCACCTGTCAATTGCGTGATACCCTCGGTTTCCGGTTTAATTTTCTAAAAACCATGGAAACACCAAGACGCTTTAATATATTACATGTTTTAATAGACAAAGGAACAACTGTTTGGTTACGTTTATAGACAGAAAACTAATTGTTGTTATATAGCTCAACACATTTAGTCTTATTGTTTAAATCAAATTTCCTTCATTTTTTGCGAGTACCATGTTGCCTCAGAGAAAAACACTATTTTGTCAAGTAGCTAACATAGCATAATCAGATTTATTTTTAGTAACAGTATTACAGAATTTTCTCCATCATACAATAAGTTTTAAAATTAATTGCATGCCATTTATCACAAGCCATTCAGCATTTAATATGATATTCTAAAATCGATCTCTTACTGCAGTGTGCAACAGTTTCTCACAGTAGCCGCCGAGCGAACGCACAGAGTAACGTTATAACATCATTTTCAACACACTCAAATGTAACTCATACTCATGACCGGAAAAGCGGAAGCGGCGCCGGCGACTGGCATAATAAAAGTTCCGCTGCTCGTGAGTTGTGTGTTGTGCAATCGCTCCAGCGGCTTTGTTCAGCTCCCACAACACTCGTTCGTGCTCTGCTTCATACTTCAGTAAAGTTAATAATCGCATCCATGAACATGATTTCATCCCGAGTCCTATCCCGATTGTTTCCACTGGCTGTGATGTGATTGTAAAGACCACATGTCCCAAGATTCTGCGCTCAACTTGGCATCATCAAGCTACGCCTTTGTTTTGAATAGGCCTCTAGCGACCTCTAGCGGACAGAAATCTTACATATTGCACCTTTAATGTGACATAAATGCATCAATAATGCCGTTTTAGCTTGTTTTGATCTCTCATCTTTGAGCTCTTTTACCGTGACTCGTCTTTCACGAGATTCATACCCAAGGCTTCCTTGTCCTAAGTACAACTCTGTATCAGCTGAGCTACCTAGCGTACTTGTTATGTCAGAAAAGCAAAACATATGAAGCTGGTTAAGCGATGAAAAAATATATTCGTTTACAAATCATGCACTTTCATAAAAAGCGTTTTGAAGTCATAACATAAGAGTGTGCAAGAAGATGTAAAAACAAGTCTTTATTAATCTATAATCTGACCCTGTAATCGTGTATGAAAATGATTAAAAGCGCTTACTGTTTTACTGCCTCTAGTGTTCATTTCTGTTGGAAACTGCAGTATGTATTGGTACGTATTTTTGCGACTCATTCCCACAGGTTCGTCTTTCCATGAGATCAGGTTGATCACAAACATTACAGTGTCCGTACAAATTTTGTGTGCTCAAAGTCCAGTGTGACCGCGGCTGTAGGCATCCCAAACACGAATGACATTTTACTTTTCATTGAACACAGAGGTAGTAGTTTTGGAGAATGTTTATGTTGCTTACTTTCATATAATGAAAGGGGATGGACAACAGACCATCAAGCTCCAAGTGGGAGACCAAAAAAACAAAAAAAAACAGCACAAGAGTAGTTTGTAAAACACATGGATGGATAACAAAAAGTCTTGCTGTATTGGAAAAGACCAACTTGGAAGTTCTGCTAGATAACTCCTTTTGTGTTTGTGCAGGTTCCACATGAGGGAGTGTAAATTATGACAGAATTTGTATTTTTAGGTGAACTATTCCTTAAATGTTACATAAACATCATCATCTTCCAAAAATAATGTGTTTTACTTAAGAAGAAACAACAGACTGTGTGATGCCACAGTAAAAATATTTACCCAAATGTATGGTGGAAAGAAAATGAATCTTATCTTTGTGTCTCTGTGACAGTTGTTACCCTGCTAGGCCTGTCTTTGGCAGGATATTCATAGTTTTATCAGAGGAAACACTTGCAAGACGGTGAGGGCTTTGTTCTTTCATCAACCTCCTTTAATTAAATCTACCCATCTTCAGGCATTTCCGTGATCTTAGCAAATAAAACCGAAAGTGAGCACACCTAATTAAAGAAAGTCACTGTTAAAACAACCCGTCAAGACTGTGCAAGCGTTTGCAGACACACCGTGCTGAAAGGATGGCGGCTCCATTCCTGTCAAGCTGCAGAATTTTCCCCCTTTCTCTCTCTATCTCTCTCTCTTGCAGTCAGTTCATGCTAAAATTATGTGTCATTAGCGAATTACACAGGTGCCAGAATGAGTTTATCATCTTCAGTATGTAAATCTTGCCTGTAACCGGAGGTGCTGCTTATAAAAACGTCCTATCTCTTAAGCCAAATGAGAACGCCACACTGATAGGAGATTACGCTGTTCTGGTGCAGGCTGCTGCTGCCCCCCCGGGCTAGGAACTGAGTTATGACGTGCTCATTTCCTTAATCTTTATGCAACCATAACGAGGATACACACAGGGCCAAACAAAGGGAGGTGGAGGGGGGTAAACAGTGCATCTGTAAGTGATGTTGCTGTTGTTGTTAAACAGACAAACTCAGCTTATTGTGCTGCATTCATGACAGGAATACAGCAATGATTTTCCTGAGATTGTCTTATGATGAGTTTGACTGGGTGAAAGGTTATATCTATAGGCCGAGCATATACAAATCACCTCGCAATCCAGAGCTACTGGCGAAGCACGGAAACCACAAGAGTTTGGGAATGTACTGTATAGTGCTGCTCATGTGTTCTAGACTATCCATTGCTTCACTGTAATCGTCAAACGGGCATCCGTAGCTCAAGAAAGCCAGTTCGTGGATCTGATCTCAAACTAATCTGCCATCTATAGGAGGTTACAGGAGTGTATTAAAAAGTATACACAAAATCACTTTTTAATGGAAAAAGTTTTTTTTTTTTTTTGCACTCATATCTAATATTTCAAACTTGTTAAGCTTTGATGATAATTAAATCCTGCTACACAAAAACTGCTAATGACATTACTTTTGTAAAATGTCTCTAAATTTGCTATTAGATCTTTCACAGTAAGTTTCTCTGTGATTTTCTCCTAGTACTGTCAAAACTTTGAAAAATTGTGAAGGACAAACAAGCTCAGGTGCCTCATTAAGAAAGAGAGAGAGAGGAAGCTACTAGACTTTTTTTCCCTCCCACATAATTTTTTACTTTCAAAGTAAATAATTGGTAATCATTTAATTTTTTTTTTTATATGAGTTACAAATAACAAATTTCTGGTTTGGTGTTGATTAATTATTTAAATGTTACTGCAGGGGTAAGATAAAAAAAAAATGTGTTTGGGAATTAGATTGATTAGACTGATATGGATGATAGATTATAAAAGTTTGCAATTCTACTTTATAATAGATTATATTATTATAATACATACATACATATACACACATGTATATACATTTCCTAGCTCTTATGCTTGATTCTGATTGGTTCGTCAGGACATTCTGAGGTCTGTTATTCCCAGATAATGACTGTTGTCAATAGCAACACAGCAACATAACAGACCGATCATCTGGGTATCTGAAGCTGGTGCGTCTTTTAAATTTCTTGCATCACGTTGCAGACTTGCTCTTTGTCATTTCATACAAACACAGCTCCTGCCATCTTGCGTCTATGTTATAGTTATTTATTATACTGAAAATGAAATTGGAGGGCTTCAGTATTAATAGTGCTGTAATATTGTTGTAGTACTGTAACATTCTTTGCCTGGACGGTTGTTTTGTACACTGTACTGGCAAAAAAAAAAAAAAAAAAAAAAAAAAAAAATATATATATATATATATATATATATATTTTTTTTTTTAAAAATAGTGCGTAAGTGTAGCCTGACTTGGTCATACTCAATTCTAGTTCAAATATGAGTCTGATACTGCTCCATTGGGCTTTGATTATGGGGGCGTATTTCAACCGATCCAGGAAAGACCTCAATTGGATAGACCTACAACCAATCAGAGCTACAGAGTAAGTGATGTATGTTGAGCGACGCATAGTTGTCAACAGAACTCAACTGCACACATGCTGGAACTAGTAGAAGATGAGCGTAAACAGTCTTTGCCGGTGTTGTAATAAGAATAAGTATACACGGAGTACTTGCCAATTAATGCGCTGTCGATATCTTCTATGACGGACGCGATGGCGGAATCTACACATCTCAGTTCTTCAACAACAGCCATCATTGTTGTAAACTAATTCAACCCAAGCGCTCTTTGATGACGTGGCTGATTACGTTTCTGGTGATAATCTGTCAATCATCGCCCTGACAAATGTGATTGGTCCGAACAGTTTCTGTTCGGGCATAATTACTCCTCTACGGATCGAGTCCAGACCGAACTCCCCGACCTCAAAATGTTGTGGGCAGGGCTAAGTTCGGCTGGCATCAAGGCTAGCGTAAGTGTGCATGTCGCGGA
Source organism: Chanodichthys erythropterus (assembly GCF_024489055.1). NCBI lineage: Eukaryota > Metazoa > Chordata > Actinopteri > Cypriniformes > Xenocyprididae > Chanodichthys > Chanodichthys erythropterus. The sequence goes on along the minus strand of NC_090241.1, from coordinate 17,144,359 downwards.
TGTCATAATTGACAAAAACAACAACGTAAAAGTGCATTACCAATGCCGACAGATGAAAGGATTCAATGGAATCAATTCAATGGAAATGATTCCGGAAGAGAATACAATGCTGAATAAAGTCGTAGTTTTTGTTATTTTTGGACCAAAATGTATTTTCAGTGCTTCAAAAACTTCTAACTAACCCACTGATGTCACATGGACTACTTTAATGATGTTTTTATTACTTTTCTGGACATGGACAGTCTACCGTTAATACATTTTCAATGGGAGGACAGAAAGCTCTCGGACTAAATCTAAAATATCATAAACTGTGTTCCGAAGATGAACGGAGGTCTTACGGGTTTGTAACGACATGAGGGTGAGTCATTAATGACATAATTTTCATTTTTGGGTGAACTAACCCTTTAAGTGGTCAGAAAACTTCTTGAAACTTCAGACATGTCGTAGCTTGTCTAAGAGTGAATCCGTACTTTACTGTCACTCAGTTTTCAACAATAAGAAGCAACATGAAGCTTCCGCCCCTGAATGAGACCATCAGCGTCGACCTTGAGAGGGGACAGCAGTCGTAGCGATACTGTGCAGGCCTGCTGTCACGTTTACATGCTAATGGAGCAGTGAGTGTCTGCTGCTCCACTTCCTCTTGCTCCTGTAAATGCGCAGATTGTCATTACCCGTGTTTATATGCAGAGATAACACGCCCAGAGCTAGATATCAATACAGAGAGTGAAAGGAGATTATGAGCAGCATTTAAAAGGGCGTCACTCACAAAAGAATGCATTAGGTAAAGGTCCAGATATAATGGATGTCTGCAGAGTGCCCTTGGTAGGGTGCGCTGAATAAAAGCATGCAGATCGCCGCCACTGGTGTCCCGTACCGATCCGTGAGCCACTTCATGATGCACAGACAGTAGCTATGAATTTTAAAACTGGATTTATACAAAATAATACAAGGGACAGACAAGCTGTGGCGAAATTAAAATTTGCATCCCACAGATATTTGAGGTGACGATCGGAATCATTTTTCAACTTGACAGCGGCATGACCTCCTTTTTCAAGTCGCAAATGTAACATTTTCCGGTGTTTTCTACATATACTGTATACTACTATGAAAGGCATTTTATTCTTTTCCCAAATTCTATGTTTTTGGTTATGGTGTAATTAAACTGTAATAATCAAAAAGGATGTTGAATTAAATGTAATAATTATTTAAAATTAAAAAAATAAATAAAATACGTGTCCTATGAAATCTGTTTTATTTTTTTCAGTCTGTTCCGTTTTCATTTTTATATTTTTTTATTTTATTTTATACAATTTAAATCAAAAACTGTAATTAAATGAATGCATACAACTTTAATATAATAATTCTTTTAAAAATGTGATTAAATGTAATGTAATACCTTTTATTTTTTGCAAAGTGTGCAAAGCTCATGCTCACACACACATAAACCCCACCCCTCCATCAATGACATCAGACATCAATGGGAGAATATAAAAAAAATAGCTTTTTGTTACATTTTTTGTTAAAAAAAGCAGAAAACACCAAAAATAATGAGGTGATACCTCAACACATCCCTGATGGAGTAAAACACATATATAACACTACAATACTTTAGATTTATTCATCCAAATTTTTCCAAATCTTGTAACAATTCATGTTATACATTTCCTACATACACATTATAAATTCCATTTTTATCACTGTATTTCGCAAAATCATAGGGCCTACATGTGTGTGTAAAGATAAACGTGGTGATATTAAGTTTATTTGATGGTGATTGAAGGCCGTTGGCTTTGGGCATAAGCAAGAGCGGAACTCATCATTAATGATGAGGGGACGTTAATGCCGAGCTGTTCGGAGCCCAAGGGCCTGCTGGGAATTGGGTGGCCTATTAGCTAAAGCCCTAAGGCTAACAACACCAGACCAAAAGTGCTCTCCATAACCTACATGCGCTAACACACTCCTCACACTCACACTCTCACACATACTCTTCACTTCCACTTTCAGACCTCTGTTGGCTAAGCGGATGAGACCGAGGGGTTAAATATTGACCAGAGTTGGACTCACTTAGTGTCAAGGTGTATTGTACTCCATCTGTCAAACTCATTTGGATGATTGTGTCCTGTCCACACTGCTCTTTCTGACACTGCCTGTTCCGTGTTGGGGAGAGAGCCTAAGACCCGAGCAGCGACATAAAAAACAAAACAAAAAAAAACATACCTTTCTTCCTTCTTTCTGACAAATTCACAGTAAGAAAAAGTTTAAAGCATTAAAGCATAGTAATCCCATAATTGATGTCAGATATGTGCTGGCCCTTTGAGAGCAGCAGTGCATCTCCTCGAGGGTTGAGAGACGATACTGAATGAAAGGTGGAAATGAAAGGAAAGGGGGTTTGAGTAGAATCTGAGCTGTAACTGTATCCATTTGAAAGAGCATTGTGTCAGAAATTCACTATCCAACCTAGCTGACACAGACATCCTTAAGGCTATAAATGCTTCAAGACTGTGGCCTGAGTAAGAAAGCAGGACAAAACTGCTGCCTTGATAGAAATTCCGACAGGACTTTGTCCAGCTTGGTCACAAGTCCATAGCAAAAATAGGTATTTGTGGATCAGGCCCTATACATCATACAACTAGTGGTCGATCAATATAGAGTGTTTTTTGCCAATGCCGATATTTGGCCCATCACCATTTTAGACAACAGGGTGGCAGATTTAAAGTCGATGTGTATATATTATATATATATATATATATATATATGGCTGATGAGGGCTTGACTTAAAAAAAGTAAAATAAACATTGATTCTAAAAATAAAAACATAAATAAAAAGGAAGGTTAGCCCATTTTTACAGTCCTGTTTCGCATGAACATACTATGTACTTATTCTAGTAATGACACTAACTAGGTAATAACTAGGTACTAACCCTGAACCTACCCCTAAACCTTAACTTAACCCATGTAGTTAGCTTAAACTACTCAGTACTTTTGTGGGTAAGTACACTGTAAGTGCATTGAAAGTGCATGTACTGTAAAATAAAGTATAACCAAAGGAAGTAAACACTGTAAAGAACAGTGGATTCAGTAATCTGGTAAATCTGTGTGCACTGGGAGCCATATATTTTTAAGTAAAGACCAGATAACACTAATTTTACATACAGTACACAGTGAATGCATGTACTGTATGTTTCCAGTGACAGCTGAACTCAACTCTCCACATCCAATTAAAAAAAAAAAAAAAAACTGGATCATTCAACCAGATGGACCATTTAACACAGACTACATGTTTTTATGCAGGTTACAATGTGCTCTTCATCTGAAATTTGTTTCGAAGTTTGCAAGGTTTGTGGAATTAAATGTTTAATAGGTATTTTAAAAACTTGTTTAAATGATATAAATATTTTTGGAATGCTGACGGTATATTAAAAAAATTATTATAATGACTGCCTTTCTATTACTATAGATAACGGTTAAACAAAATACTAAATGATTTTGTAACTAATTAATATGGAGAATGGGAGCTCTGATGCGTTTTCACTTATGCACTTGTTTCTCGGCACTGTCAAATTAAAAGTCCTGCTCACTACACTTATAAGCCAATCAGAAGCTTATTAAAAAATTAAACAAAAAACATTTTTTTTAAATGCCAAATGCTGGCTGATATATTGGCTTAGACAATAAGTATCGCCTGACCACTACAAGAATGCAATAAAATATCACACAAATGCAAACTCCAAGAAATAGTAAAAGGTCAAAGGGTCAGCTTTGACATAACTCTAGTTTTATTTCATCTGTTCTACTGTCAGGCCCCATTATATTTATGACTAAACAACATACAGAATTTCTGAGGGCCTAGCAACATTTCAAAGCTATAAAACCATGTAAAACATTTCAAATATTTAGGTATTTCATTGCTTTAATGGACAACTGAGACAGGAAAGTACAAAGGGAGATTGTCAGAAGATTATAGAGATGAAATGGTCTAATTCATTATCCTGACAGCTGGAGATTCAAGTTCCTTTTTAACACGGCACATGTAAATTTTCCAGAATGCAAACACATTTTAAAGAGGTTCTTGAAATCCAATTAAATCAGATACAAGATTACCAAATTACCATTTTTATTAACCTGCAGGTTAGCAGTTTTGTGATTTAAAATTCCTATTAGGAAGACTATTAAAACAGCCTCACCATGAATGTGGAGACAAGGGTCATTTAAAGAGCAGGGAAAAAAACATATGTAACTTCACATTTTCTTTTCAATTCATTATCCACCTCCCTCTTTTAGTTCCATGTCTCCTGGAAGCATAGCAAATGAGACGGATTAGGGTTTAATGAAAGCGCTGAGACCAAGCAAAGAGCAGAAGTGAAGGAAATCAATGTGGGCCATCTTAGGGGCCGAGCTTAGAAACAGAACCTGAAATATACCCCACAGCTGAAACCTACCAACGTTCCTCCTTTTCTCAAACTGAATTTGAACATTTCAGACTTGTAAACCCCTAGGAATCCACTTCTTTTTTGGCTGTAAGTCTGTCTGAGGAGACGGAAAGAAAATATATATATCAAAAGAACATTAACCTTTACCACCCATTCAAAGATGGGACCTCAATTAACAGAAGTAAATAATCCTTGTAATTACTCCATGGCCATACTCAGCTGGCATAAAACCTACTAAATGGACCGTTGCAACATAAAATGGGTATGTAATTGAAAAAAAAAAAAAAAGAAAAAAAAGAAGGAAGACAGCATTGGAGACTGCGATGAAGACCAATCCACACAGCTCTTCTTATGTTAAAAGAAACATTCATTGATATTTAGACCACACAGGGAAGTTGTAAATTATCAGATCAGGGCAAGCCATTCAATGTGAAACAACATTTAAATGTTATTATTAATTTATTGAGCTTATTCATTTAAAATTTCAATTCATTTATTTAAATCTTAAAAATAAATAAATAAATTGACTGTTTAGCTGTTCTATTTCATTTATAGGAACAGTTGTTCCTATAAAGCTGCTCCTCCAGTTCCAACTACTTATATACACTCACACTGTAAAACTACAGAAAAATTATGATTCTAATCTATATTAGAAATTATATCTCCATGCTGAAATCCCAAATGGCCAGACAGTGATTTATCTTTTTGTTAAATTATTGGTGTCTGAGATGCCAGTTCCTGTACCTGTTTCCTTTGTTCCCATTTCCCCGGCACTAGTTAGTTTCCTTGGTTACTGAATGTTATTCACCTGTTTCAGTTTCTGTTGATTAGCCTTCAGTTTTCACAGTTCTTTGTTCAGTGTTGATTGTCGTTTGAGTTTACATGGTTGTTTGATTTATTTTCTGTGTAACCTGAGTGTTCTAAAATGTTATTATTAAAGACTGTACTTGCTGGATTCTCCTACATCATGTAATTTAAAACATTCACTTGCAAGAACATGACAGAACACCAAACCAAAAGAAAAGAAAGGATTGACATTCCTCCAGTCCACCTTCTTCTCCTGGAACAGGAGAAGTGCTTCCTTGAGGACCACACAAGGGATTTCATAGATCTGGCATGCCTCACTCACTATCCTGACTGTTACACCTTTTATTACACCAGCTTCAACGAGCAGTTCAAGGTCTTAGAGGGAGATTTTCAGAATATCTTGACTGGGTGCTGGTGAGGTGCGCGTAACAGTATGCCTGACCAGGTGCATGAGCCAGTAATTTCGTCCGTGCCAATGGGTGTCCTTATGGAGTTAAAAGAGGAAATTCCCCAAAGTCTCCTGCCATCGCTGGTCCTGCCCAGCTCCAAGTCTCCTTCATTGGTGATGGTCCCACCAAGCCTCCCTTTCCCACCTCCTCTACCTTATCCAGCCAGTTCCACTGCCCCGCCTCCGCTGGCTCCCTTCAGTCCCTTGCCTTCTCCTCTGTTAATTACACTTTGCTGCACAGATCTGCCTTGAGCCTTCCAGTCTCCAGCTCCGCCTAGACACATGGATCCCCTGTATCCACTTTGGGCTGCCAAGCCCATCACTCCACCTTGGCCTACAGTCGGCTCCACCTTGGTTCCTCCCTCCCTCAGCTCCACCTGGGACTGTAGTCCTTACGGCTTCACTGGGCTCCCTCATCCCTCCGGCTCCACCTTGGTCAATCATTGCTCTACCTGCTTCCTGGACTTCCAGGCCTTCAGCTGTGCTTCATCCCTCCACCCCTTCACCTCCAGCTTAACCGTGGTCCTTTGTCCCTCCAGCTGCCCCTCATTCCTCTGGCTCCCTGGTTTCACCATGGCAGCTCATCTTCTCGGCTCCGCCTGGGTCTCCAACTCTCCTGGGTCCACCACTGGTGGTCATACAACTGACTCCACCCTGGCTCCTCCCACCATCCTTTATGCTGTAGGCCTTTGTCTTGGCTGTGCTGGGGTCTTCAGCTGACTCCTCCATCCATCGTCTCCTCCCTGGCTCAAGCCTCCCTCCACTCCCCCTTGGACTATTCTGCTTTACCCTCCTTGGTTATGTCCCTTCCTAATTCCACATTCTCCACTTGAACCCCCTCCCTCCCTCCTCTGTTGAACTGTTTTCTACGGTGTGAGGACACACCTTCCGGGAGGGGGACTAATGTCACGTGTTTGTTCCGATTTAGTTCTAGTTCCTGCACCTGTTTCCTTTGTTCCCATTTTCCTGTCGCTAGTTAGTTTTCCTCATTACTGAGTGTTACGTACCCGTTTCAGTTTCTGTTGGTTAGCCTCCCTTGTGAATTTAAACCATCAGTTCTCACAGCTCTGTTCGGTGTTGATTGCCATTTTAATTTATATGGTTGATTCTCCTATGCTTTCTGATTTACTGCAACCACCTGCCAGAATGTGTAATGTGAATAAAGAGTGCACATTAACAGCTGTTGATAGTATTCTAATTTGAAACAAAATAGTATTGCTTGCATTACGACTTCACAAGCAGATAGAAAAGGTTTCTCAAAACTAAACCTAGATCAAAAAGTGTGGCAACTACAACAAATCTTCCATACACTTAAAAAAGGTGACAAAACCTAAAAAAATAAATAAATAAATAAATAATGCATTTCGTTTGATAACATCTACATTAATGTGTGTCATTCAAGTCAAATAAAGTATTTAATGACTAAATTCACCTGAAACCAATTTTTAAATGTCAGGTCAGACAGAAAAATCTTGTTAACAATAGCACATCCACTTTTTACAGTGTATACATATATTTGCATGTTATAGACCGAAGAATAAATGTCAAACTAAGTTTTATTTCCGTTATTGAAGTACTGTGAGCCCCTAAAATCACAGACATTGCAAGAAAGTCATTGCAAGAAAGAATAGTGTAATAAGAGAATCCATTTCTGTTCATTTGTTGGTCTTAGTTAAGATAATCATATAAATCAGCAGTACCACTTCTCCATGATAAAACAATGACAATAGAGAGAGATGCTTTGACACAATACTCGGAGCCTGAGGAGGACTCTAAATTCAAAGCTTATGCAAATATGTTTGCGGTATTCAATCGAAGACTATTTGAGCTAGGGCAATTCACATGGAGATTGAGTATAAATATGTTTTCATTGTGCTCAGACAGTAATACATTCATTTCCCTTCATTATTTGTAAGAATCACCAGCAATATCCTTTTGAAATAAGCATGACATTAAAGGCCCAGTGGAAAATCAGGATGGAACAAAAAGTCTTTAATTTATTTGGTGCCAGAAGGCAGAGTAAAAGGATGAACCAAATGGAGGGATCCTTAAGTTAAAACTTGCCTCTTTTCCCTGGAACATGAACTTAATGAAGTAGATCATACCCTGAGCATTCATAATATACAAAATGTAAACAATATTGATTTTACACAAATACTAAAGCCTGTTGCCAGAAATTGCTAATTCACCAACAATTCACCAATGAATGTGTCAAATTTCTGTCCAACAACCAGAAAAGACCTTCAGCCAGCTTCAAAGTTGCCAGTAACATTGGAAGACTTTCATGGACACCAAACTTTCTTTTCTTTCTGATGTTTCTCTGTTCAATCTCTCTCTCTATCTCCCTCTCTCACTTTTTTCTGCTCTGATATTAACATTTTGCTTGTGGCAAGTGGAGCTAATGTGGATTGGTATTTTCATTATAAGTCACCCCAAAGCCATGCTCAGCTGTATCTGTGGTTTCCAAATTGAGCTGTAAATTTTGAGAGCATCTGACACCCGTGCCCCAGGCTTACATCAGAATACTAACAAGATGACGACGACATTTCCGTCTCCGTAATTCGAGTCGCACCGTATATCAGGTCAAGCCAGAACACTGTCCGCTAGAACACAGCAGAGCGTGGGACAATCCAGACATAACACTCTTTAAGTATCCCGGCCACACCGGAGAGAATAATGAATGAACCTATTTAGACTGGATTTACTGCCACTTTAAAACCTGATTGCTGCGAATTCAGAATAATTCATAAGACTTTTAGTGCCGTTTATCATGTAGCCTAGGCTGTTTCGATGTGAATGGATGCTTTCTTTGTAGTTTATCAAATAAACTCCTTCTTATATGCCAGTCTAATATGCAATCTCAATGCATATGTATCAGTTCTGCCTTTAATTAAGGGGCATGTTACCACAGTAGCAAAATGTAATCTTCACTTCACCACAATAAAGCCTGGAACCATGTGAGAGGGGGTGAGATGAAGTTGAAATATTTGGTGAGCAACAAGAAGAAAGGAATGTTGCAAAACTCAAACTTCAAATTTACAAATTTCCTGTAGCTCAACTGCAAACACATAGTTTTAGAAATGTCAAGTTTCGACTTCCAAGAAACACAAATGAATGTGAATTGCTTTGGATAAAAACATCTGCCAAACATATAATATCCAACATTATTAGAGTAGACTAAGATTTTTTTTTTTTTTTTTTTTTTTAAATAATAATATTCAACAAAGTTAAAAAGAATCTATTTCAAATAAATGCTGCACTAAAAGTAAAATAATAAGAAGAATGTTTCTTGAGCACCAAATCAGCATATTAAAATGTCATGTCTGAAGGATCATGTGATACTGAGGATTGGAGTAATCACTGCTGAAAATTTTACTTTGCCATTACATTAACTTAAATTACAATAAATTAAAACCATTCAAAGCTGATCAAAGCCTGTTTCAGGGCTCTCAAAAACACAGATGGACTGAACAGAAAGCAACATTAATGGGCCCATGGACTACCAGTCTCCACCCAAACACCACAACCGTCGCCTACCAATTACAGTACATGGTCTACATTTCGACAAGCACAGCGTTTATTTGCAGAGTCCCACACAGCTGTGACCATGAAGGACATTAAACTCCTGTTTTTATAACTGAACTAATTTTGTGGTTTGTGCTATTTTGCATTTTTAGAAGACATTGGTTTGTTCAAAACACACAAAGGACAAGTACCAAAACACAAAAAAGTGCACAGGCCATCAACTGAATTTCTTATTGTAATGATAATGTGAGAACATAATGTTGGTCAGATGAAAGATGGATATGTCTGTCTGTATAGATGTTTTTTTTTTTTGACCAGTAAATAAGACTCTTTCTGAAAGCCTGCTCAGTTTATCATTATTATTATTAGAGCTATACTTGAATCTGTGTTGTGTGTGTAATAACCTCAGTGTATGAGGACTGAGAATGTCATAATGCATCTGCACCAACAACACTGCAGTGACAGACACTGGCTCGACACACAGATTCACACAACTTGTATGAAAATACACACACACACAAAGACACACACAAACACATCCACCCTTCAGGTCCATGCCTCTGATCTGTCAGGTGTGGTTATAAAGGGCACAAGGGCATAGACTCCTGCTGAGAGAGAATTAAGAAGAGATGGATTAAACTTGAACTTGTGTTTTTTGTTTGTTTGTTTGTTTGATTGTTTGTATATATATATATTATTCATTACTATATATTAATGAATATACATACATACTGTACCGTACGTTTTTGTAATTTTCTGTAAGTCATGAACATTTCTGCCATATCTCAAATTATGTTGTTAGACAGTGATCTTTGGTAAAAAAAAAAAAAAAACAAACAAAAAAAAAAAACACACAAACGATTACTAAACCAAATTAAAATGTATTTCAAAATTCATTTGACATTACTACGAAGCACAGTTTTTAAGTGTGTTAAACATGAAAGTTTACTCTCTTTAAATATATACACAGCCTTTTATTTCATTAATATTGTTTTATCGGCAGGTACAGTTTTTTGGTAAGATTTTTCAATAAAATCTCGTTTGTTAACATATTATATTAAAGGTGCCCTAGAATTAAAAATTGAATTAATATTGGCATAGTTAAATAACAAGAGCCAAGCATAGCCTCAAACTCATTCAATATCAAATGTAAACACCCAAATAAATACAATACTCACATAATCCGAAGCATGCATTCAGTATGCATGACGAACACTTTGTAAAGATCCATTTTGAGGATTATATTAGCTGTGTGAACTTTCTTTATGCTGTGATAGAGTCGAGAGCTCGGGAGGGGGCGGAGAGCGCGCGATTTAAAGGGGCCGCAACCTGAAATCGGCTCGTTTCTAATTATGCCCCAAAATAAGCAGTTAAAAAAAAATTATTTAAAAAAATCTATGGGGTATTTTGAGCTGAAACTTCAAAGACACATTCAGGGGACACCTTAGACTTATATTACATCTTTTTAAAAAAAGTTCTAGGGCATCTTTAACTAGCATGAACTAACAGCGAAAAATATATTTTTACAGCATTTGTGTTATTTCACAATGCAGTAACTAATGCTAATAATAAATACAATTTAAAAATATATATATATTTTAAATGTTGTAATTAACATTATTAAATGCTGTATAAGTATTGCACATTCTTAGTTCATATTATCAAATAAAGTTAACTAATGTTAACAAATGAAAACTTATTGTGAATTGTTACTGTTTTTTTTAAAAATAATACTTTTAAGTATTTTAAATACTTTCAACATACCGTATGAAGTACACTACAAGTTCACATTTAATATGATTAAACACTTATTTTTCACAGAGGATGCATGAATATAGTAATAATTTAGTACCATCATATTACCGTAGTATTAACAAATCAGTATTACGTGGTACTGTATCTTTGTGAGGGATGTGTAATTTTTTTTTGGTTTTTTTTTTTTATTGCTATTGGGATTAATGACATGATACAGTACAAGATATCATTTTGTCAATTGAGAAGTAAATGTTACATTTTAAATAATTTCAGTACTATCTGAACAAACTCAAATGTTGACAGAAGCATTCTGTGAGTTCTACCATCTGCTATAGTGCAGGCTTCTAGACAGATCAAGAGGTCACCACCAGCATTTAGTAAGAGTGCTTAGCTTGTAAAGGCCTCATCTTCCTCTCACCATCATGCCTTTCATCCGCAGTTGTCAAAACATGCAGTGCAATAATGGCCGCAATGAACTCAGGGCTTTTCGATGAACTGCTTTTCAGTAAACATTAGCAGCAGCTCAGAGTGCAGAACATGCCTGAACTGTCTTTTAAAACTGAGAGAAGGCCCCACTGAACACCTGTGTGTGTTCGTGAGTGTGTGTTTTCATTTGTCTACATGACTGAGAGGTGGAAGGTGATGACATGGTGGAATGGACCGGAGGGCAACACACACACACACACACACACACACACACACACACACACACACACACACACACACACACACACACACACACACACACACACACACACACACACACACACACACACAGACAAACTCATATGGCCACTAGAAATTCCAGTCACAGTCATGTTACAAAATCACTCTGAGGTCGCAGAAACAAAGAAGAGCCCTCAGGGTGTGTGCGTGTGTGTGTGTTTGTGTGTGTGTGTTTAATGGTTCTCTCAACCAAACCCACCAAAATCCTGCCTGCAATTAAAAAGTGCACCGCTCTGGCACCACAGCTAATTTTCCCTCGGTTTCTACAGCTACAAACCAGTAGGGCAATTGTTATTAGTTCTCCATCGGTTTCAATTTGAATGCCTGAGAGCCAATTAAGTCTGCGGCTGATTGAATCCGCCCCAGGACCTTCCCATGCAGGAACCCAAATGAGTTCAGCCTGAGGTGGGGAGGAGTGGAGAGATGGAGGAAGAGGGGCACAGAGGTTAAATAAGAGGAGTTAAACTAGCAAATCCCAAACACACTGCAGTCAGGAACAATGGTGGGCTGCAGTACTGATGAAAAGTAAATCAACTATCCCAACTTATTCATTCAGTCCAGTAGCTTCGTTAGGCTCAAATTCCACCAGCAACCTCACGACCTTCTCCAGTCAGACCGCATCATACTGATGGAAGGTCTTAGCGATACAAATTGCATCAGACTGCTTAATTAGCCAGTGCAATGGACTTAAATGGAAAGAAATTACATTCTTTTGCTTTCTTCTTGCACTTTAGATCTCTTTTGATTTCGCAACTATCCAAAACCTCATCCAATATGGCTGGATTCAAAAACAATCGCTCAGTTTCATTGCCTTATTTGTTTTCAAAGGTAAGCATCTCAATCATACCACCTGATTTTTTGCTAAATTCAATGGCAGCATCACATATATGCTTACAGTGAAGACAATTCCATAATGCACTGCAACTAGGGGTATAACGGTACATGTATTCGTCCCGAACCGTCACGGTACATTTATGCTGCGTTCACACCGAAAATGTTCAAAATGTTCAAGCGTCCAACTAGACGCGTCTGGCGCGAATTTGATGCGCCAGACGCGTCTAGTTGGACGCTTGAACATTTTGAAGTCAGACGCTTCAGACGCGCGTAAAATTCGCTCAATTCGCGCGTCTAAACAAAGTGTGTTCAGACGCGAATTCACGTCATGGGAGGGGCTTTCATCTCTTTCTGCACAGATCCTCTGAATAAACACATAATCTCGTCAGTTGTAAACCTGTAGCGGCAATTTAACTCAGTTATGCCGGCCGACTTTTGCTAGCTAGAAGGTGGGCTAGTATCAACGGCTAAAATCATGCAAAAAGTTTTACAATTAACCAGATTGTCCGATTTCTTCGCGATTTCTATTCCAGGCAAGGTCCTTTTTATTCCTGTCTTGATAAAAATATAATGACACATCATAGAGCTCAGGGTGGCCACACACAGCGACATCTTTGTTCTGGTCTCCACCACTGATCACATCATAAACACGTTACTACCAAAGCAGAGTCCCTGATTGGTTAACGCGCCCCGAATTTACGCCAAAGTTCAGATTTTTCAACTCGGGCGTTTGGGCGTCAGACGCTCAATTCGCACGTCAGCCGCGTGAACGCTCGATTTGCACCGCGCTAGATGCTTGATTCGCGCCGCAGGACACCTAGACGCGCGTTTACATTGACTTAAAATGTAAATCAGACGCCTCAGACGCCCCAGACGCGTTCGATGTGAATGCAGCATTAGTCACAGCTGATCCACACCAAACCAGAAGGGGGCGCACACAGTAATGCAACACTGTTTGCTAAATGCTACAACAGGAAAAAGAGCAGAAGAAGAGACGATCTATGCACCATACCAAGTATGCAATGTTTGGACTTGTGTCCTTGGTAGATTGGACTTGCCAAGTTTGACTTGCCAAGTTTGAGAACAAACTCCCGAGGACGGGAGGGTACAGCAGCATTCTTGATAATGTCACTCACCTCGCCTTGGCTACTCCGGTTAATTGTATGTATATTTACAATTAAACCAAATATGTACACCACCCTGCCTCTTTTCGTTTTCCTGTTCGACCTCATTCACTTTAAGCCACGTGCAACTTCCTCGACAACAGGTTCAAATTAAAAGCACAAGTTTGTTGTCTTGTCTTTATTCAATGCAGAAGATATTGATTACAACACCATCGGACCGAACCATCAAGAATTTCTCCTGAGCCTGCAGATCCGGATGCTCCTCAACAGCTCAGGCATTTGCAAGTGTCGTACATCTAAACACTAAACGGAGATTTAGTATTAAGTTTGAACCTCTTTGTTAACAAAGGTGCTTTATAGTGAGAAACTGATGGTTCTTCCAGCTCGTTAAATGACTCTTTTTCATAGCTCCATTCCCGTTATGCGACAATGCAAAATTTCATTCATTGCCAAAAATTATTGATAAAAACAATATATACAATACATACAAATATCTATTTTTCTTAAAAAAAAAAAAGTTTTTTTTTTTTTCTGAAATTAACACTTAGCCTATATGCAGCGAAGATGCATGAACTTTATCAAAAGTCACAGTAAAGTAATAAGTAAAGTAATAAGACTGAAAACATTTAGCTATGTCATTACAGGATTAAATGACATTTTAAAGTATATTTAAATATAAAACAGTTATTTTATAATAAATATAATATTTACAAAATTATAGTTTTTTAATATTATTACTATTATTATTATTTGATCAAATAAATGCAGTCTGGCATAGCATTTTGCAGACAGTAGTAGAAAGAAGTCCTAAGTTCAGCACATGAAATCCTCTCATAAGTAATCATATTGGTCTACAAAGAGCAGCAAACGAAGAGAAGTATGCATGTATTGGACAGAATCATTGTACAAACATCACATACTGCTTTTAGCTAAATAACGAGGCAAGCAGCTACTGGTCTCATCCACATCACAGGATAAGCTCCTTTTCATCTAAACTCAAGTAATGATTAGCATTTTTTCCCCTAAAAGTGGAGAGACGAGAGAAAAGCGTGCTCACTTTTAAGGAGACACTTGAGAGACAGAGGGAGGGAAAAGTTTTAAAGGGTGTCAGTGGATAAGAACTAGAGGAATTAACCCTAAAGAGAGTTTTAGAGGAAGACCAGGAGATTTATGCCTTGAGTGGAAGAGGATGAGTCTAGGTGTCAACCTTTTATTCAAAGACAGCTGCCAAGATGATGAAGACAGTCCTGAGGAACGTCAAAAGCATGAGTATCGAGCTGACAGTGAATATTAAAGTTGCTAAAGCGATAATCAAACAGCTGAGACTTGATAAGTGACTGTCTTTTAATACATAAAATAATACAAGAACACTAGAAAATGCTTTCTTAATTAGTATATATCAGTAATCAATCAATCAAACAAACCTAAACATCATTAAAACTAGAAAAAAATGGTTGCTTGTAAAATTAAAAATTACCCTAAAGCCATCCTAGGTGTATATGACTTTCTTCTTTCTGATGAACACAATCATAGTTTTAGTAATAAATATCCTGACATGTCCAAGCTTTATAATGGCAGTGAATGGGGCCAACGAGTTTGAAGCTCAAGAAAGTGCATCCATTCATCATAAACATAATCCACACGGCTCCGAGGGGGTAATCAAAGGTGCCCTAGAATCAGAATTTGAATTTTCCTCGGCATAGTTGAATAACAAGAGTTCAGTACATGGAAAAGACATACAGGGAGTTTCAAACTCCATTGTTTCCTCCTTCTTATGTAAATCTCATTTGTTTAAAAGACTTCCGGAAAACACTCGGATCTCAACATAACACAGACTGTTACGTAACAGTCGGGATCATTAATATGTATGACCCCAATATTTGCATAATGCCAGCCCATTCGACACATTCGACAAGGAAAGGCAGTATTAACGGCTGGATCTGTGCACAGACAAGGTAAGCAAGCAAGAACAACAGCGAAAAATCTGAAAAATCCGAAAAAAAATCTGAAAAAAAATCAGTGCATAGTTAATGATGCCCCAAAATAGGCAGTTAAAAAAAAATAATTAAAAAAAATCTATGGGGTATTTTGAGCTGAAACTTCACAGACACATTCAGGGGACACCTAGGACTTATATTACATCTTGTAAAAAAACAATCTAGGGCACCTTTAAAGGCCTTCTAAAGCAAAGCGCTATCCATATTTAACAAGTTCTAAAGTAAAATAACTAGCTTCCACCAGACTACCTTCCGTATTCAACTTACAAAGAAACTCTTACACTACGTTCTACGCCTTCTGTATTCAACTTACGAAAAAAGCGTTAATGACGCAACATCAGTTCCTTAAGTTATATATGGAAGGCAGTCAGGAGGAAGTTAGATATTTTATTTTATAACTTGTTAAATATGGATATTATTCTTACAAAAGCGCATTGCTTAGCTTCAGAATGCCTTTATTTACCCCCGAGCCGTGTGGAGTACGTTTATGATGAATGGATGCACTTTCTTGAGCTTCAAACTCGGTGGCCCCATTCAAGCTTGGATATTTATTAAAGGGGTGGTTAAATGCGATTTCACTTTTTTTTTACTTTAGTTAGTGTTTAATGTTGCTGCTTGAACATAAAGAGTATCTGCAAAGTTACAGCGCTGAAGGTCCAATGCAAACGGAGATATTGTCTTTTAAAGTTTAATGCCTACAAACACGACCGGTTTTGGAATACAACGGGTTGGTGACATCATAAACCAAAGTGGGCGAGGCCATGTGGTGCAGCATGTGGAAGCGGAAGAGTTGCGTACACCAGACGCGAGCAACGCGTCAAAAGATAATAAAACCCATTTTATCTGTGATATTTTCTATGCTGGATGCGGTGCTGAAGACAGATTCCAGAATCTACACAAGTTCAATGCTGGATGGCTATTACTGAATGCACAAAGGCTAACTGAAAGATGAAGCAGTTCCCACTTTAAAAGCAGAAGCTGCTGTTTATTGGCTTCAAACTGTAAGTACATTTTATTGTTTGTACATGTCTTTTAAACCAATAGTTCTGTTGCTATTTTTGGTTGCATCAAGGACATATACACAGAGCAACTCGTTTTTGCTTTGCTAGCCAGTTAGCTAAATTCTACAAACACAAACAAACTTCTATGTTCATAGAAAAACAGTTGTTTATGCTATAAATTAAACGCTGCTTTACAAAATTGTGACTACTCAGTCATGTATTCGGCTACAGTAAAGCTTTAATCAGGATAAAACTGTATATTGAAAGCTAACAAGCAGCAGTGACAACATATCTAAACACTATCTAGACACAAATACAAAATGAAATACCTTTCATAAACGTCCTTTAAAAGCCGCGATTGCGATTGACCCTCTTTCATCTGGGTCTAATTCGGGCTCAATTTGATACAGCAATATAGACGCCATTATTTACATTTTGACTGAAGCAACGGATGGTAAGGGGCGTGTCGTTTCCGGACGCTTCAGCGAATCATGATACACTGGGCCAGCTACCAACCTGCTAACCAATCTGAGCACATTGCGTATTTCGGATGGAGTGGCTTCATAGAAGCAGGAAGTCAAACGAGCCGTTCATATGACAGTGGAAACAGAGGTGTAGAATAAAGGTAAAATATATGAAAAATACAGCGTTTTCAAAAAAACGAAGCATTAAGACATGTTAAACTGTGCCCCAAGAACATAATCAAGCCTAGAAAAAAAAACACTTAACCCCCCCTTTTAATATAACTCCGATTATGTTCATCAGAAAGAAGAAAGTCATATACACCTAGGATGGCTTGTTGGTGAGTAAATCTTGGGGTAATTTTCATTGTAAAGTGAACTAATCCTTCAATACTTTTGAATTTATCCAATTTTAAGACTTTTTACATATTTTTACTGCAAAACATGACAACTAATTCTACATTTTTTGTTTCTTGTTTGTTGCTGTAAATACATGCAGGCAAACTTACAGAAGATATAAAAACCAACCACTGCTGTTTGTCTAGGAACCCAAGAATTAAAATGTTTTCCCCAGTCTCCATTGGCCAAAGTGCAAGGCAATGACAGCTAAGGAGAAGCGTTTCCCCTCCTCCTCAAGTGGACTCCAATCAATGGGAGCAGAGACCGCTTCAGTAGTCCCTGCCCTCGTTTCTCTTATAATTATACCCCTCTGGATTCACTGAGTACCAGCTAGCCCAGTGCTATTTGCGGTAATTAGTCCAGAATGTAAGCTGTCAACATGCAAACCAACCCAAGCCCACCACTCTTCCTCCTGCCAACTCCATCCTTCCTTCAACACCACAACACTCACCTTACCTTAGATGCTGGAGAACATTAACTTTCTTTCCTCCTTCTTTCTCTCTCTTTCTCGCTCTCTCTCTCTGTCTCTCCTTCGGCTACTCATGTCAAATCTAGGTCTCTCCAAACAAAATCTTAATAATTAACTGGCAAAATTTAACATGATTGCTTGTGACACACCTACTCTGGTAATTATTGCTTTGAGGCCATTTGCTAATGAAATTAATGCATTCGTTGCCCTAACAAATTAGCATAACTCATGCAAATGGCCCACATTTTAGACCCACTTGCTAAGATGGAAAAAGACAAGAGGGAAAAAAATTTAAGAAAAAGCAGTGTCAACAAAATGCAGTGAAATTAAATTGCACATGCATGGAATGAAGAAATTACATTAGCAGAATTGCAAGCGGTTATTTTTTCTGTAGCCATAATGGCTAAAAGCGCTTCATTTTAAACACCGGTGAGCACAGTAATGCAATGCTTTAAGATAGCGGCTTATGAGCGTATGATTATCATTATCATCATTACAGTCATTGCTGATCTACATGCGCATCTTACCGAGAGCAAATATTAAATGACCGCCATAATACAGACATTAAAAGGTTATTAGACTGATGCATTAAGTGATCTGAGACCAGGCGCCGCTGAAACTCCATCAGTGAGTGAGAAGGAAGCTGTCTCCTCTGCACAGACACTGTCTCACTGTCTGTCAGAGAGCTACTGTATGTCAGCCCACCATGATTTTTAACACACTGCCTGGCGTTATTAATATTTTATGACATTACCACAAACTGGACACAAAATGAGGAATGTATTTTTGTGTGTATTTTTTTGTGTGTGTGTGTTTGGGTTTGTGGGTCAGGTTTTTTTTCCTGCATTGTACCAAACTGATGTTCCCAAAAGTATAGTACAACAATGAAATATAATTTGGGGTCCAACCTGTCCTAATGTGGAAAAAAGTCGAGTCATCTTGATTTATATAGCGCTTTTTTATACAGTACAGATTGTTTCAAAGCAGCTTTACAGTGATAACAGGAAAACTATGCATTTCGGCTGTTAGTTCAGTGTTGATTCAGTTCCGTTGTAAAGATCATCAGTTATTAAATTAGTTCATTTCATCTATAAAGCAGTTTTGCAAAAAAAAAAAAAAATGATGTCATTGTACAGCTCTGTTCAGTTCCTATACAAGAGCGTCGGCACAGTCAAATCAATAATGTTGTTGAATATTGAAGGGTTAGTTCACCCAAAAAGGACATTTCTGTCATTTATTACACACCCACATGTCGTTCCACTTCCGTAAGACCTTTGTTCATCTTCAGAACACAAATTGAGATATTTTTTGATGAAATCAGAGAAGGGTTTTTTTTATTTATTTTTTTTTTTATCCCCCATAGAAAGCAACGTAATTACCACATTCAAAGACCAGAAAAGTAGTAAAGACATTGTTAAAATAGTCAACGTGACTACAGTCGTTCAACTTTAATGATATGAAGTGATGAGAATACTTTTTGTGAGCAAAACCAAAAGAAAAATAATGGCTTTATTCAACAATTTTGTCTCTCCCCAGTCAGTTTCCTATGTTGTTTACGTTCTATAGACTGTGCAGGCTTCTGTGTACTACGTCAGAACACCAACTCAGTATTGGCCATCCCCTTATTATAATAAACATATCTTTATACCCATTATCATGTTGTTCTAAACTCATATCACTTTCTTTCTTTCAGTGGAACACAAAAGAAAGTCAATGGAACCCAACATTTTTAAGCTTCAAAATGTGACACTGGACCACAAAACCAGTCATAATGGTCCATTTTTTGAACTTGAGATTTATGCATCATCTGAATAAATAAGCTGAATAAATAAGCTCTCCATTTATGTATGGCTTGTTAGGACAGGATGATATTTGGCTGAGATACAAAAAAATAAAAAAAATAAAAGAATCTGAGGGTGCAAAAAAAAATCTACATATTGAGAAAATCGCCTTTAAAGTTGTCTAAATGAAGTCCTTAGCGATGTATATTTCTTAATTTTTTTTTTTTTTTTTAATATATCTGCAATAGTAAAATTTACAAAATATCTTTATGGAACCTGATATTTACTTAATATCCTAATGATTTTTGGCATAAAAGAAAAATCTATAATTTTGACCCATACAATGTGTTGTTGGCTACCACTACAAATATAGCCATTTGACTTATGACTGGTTTTGTGGTCCAGGGTCAAAAATAGACATAAAAGGTAGCATGAAATTAATCCATATGATAAAATCAAATATTTATCAGTTCACACATACACAAGACTACCTTCATTATCATGACATTTGGTTATATGACACGCAAGAACAAATGAAGTTTGACATTTTATGTAATATCTGATGTAGTCTTTTGATTTGATTTTAAAGCAAATCTAGGATTCAATTTTGATCTGTTTATTAGAATCATATGGATTAATTCCATGCAACTTTTATATCTTTTTCGGAGCTTAAAAGTTTTAGATCACTTTGACTTTTTTTTAAGATGGAGAAAAACAGCATTCTTCAAAACATTCTTTTGTGTTCCACATAAGAACAAACATCAAATGAGTTTGGGACAACATGAGGAAGAATAAATGATGACAGAATTTTTATTTTGGGCTGAACCATTCCTTTAGTGAATATCTAAAAATGCAGAAGGATTTCTGTGAGGTGCACAAAATTTAATTCAAAGGAAAATCTCAGCTATAGAACGTTTTGAATGAGTTCATGTATACAGTTTTAACACACCATAAAACAACAGCAACTGTGTACACGAGTACACAGAGCGACATATTCATAAGAGCGTGTTGGTAAGGTGTGTTGTTGCATGGCAGGTGAGGAATCATAGGGATAAGTTGCAGTTTAACAGGATTTTAAACGGGCTGGCATGGATTGGCGGGCTGGAGCTGTGCTCACTCAAGAGAGACAGAAGCGCTGCTACACTTCCCTCTAAATTGTTTTGCTCAGCGTCCTCAGCTTCCCTCGGTTGCCCCGAGGCTCACTGTGGTAACAAAAGCTGAAAATGACTCCCATTTAAACGGTATTGGGTTGCATTACCATGGTCAGGTGGGAGAGTCTGGAAGCCATTATGGAGGTTTGCAGAGGCCACTTGGTGCTGCAAGGCGCAAAACTAGACAAAAATAAGAAAAGACCAGGGAGAGAACTTGAGTCTATATGATCACTTAGGCTACATGTACTGGCCAGGAATCTACATTTACATCTGTTCTGGGAAATGGGATAAAATATTTGGATGGATCATGTTGTCCTATTGGGTCTGATATAAAAAGCACCAAAAAGTAACCTTTTAAAGCACTCATCCTTTAATGCTCCAGAATTACAAACCGATAAAGAGGTTTAACAGTAAAATCTTGATAATCAGATGATGCCCTCAATACTAAAACGAGGCAGCTGATATATCCTGCCAGGGAATATGGGAATAATCAATTTTAATATATACTATACAGTCTAGACACAGTGACTTTTTAAATGCTATTGACTCAAACAGAATACCACTATTTCTTGAGACAACCTTACCTGCCATTATTCATTATCCACTTTGAAATGAATCAAATATGTTGTTGGATGTTGGAAACTTTTTTGGGATTTTTAAATAAGTCCCCTTATTTTAAGAAGAAACTCACAAATTTCATTGTAAGGTTATCTCTCCGTGGTTTCCTCATAACTCAATAAAAGTCTAAAAGACAGACAAGAGATTGGAGATGGAAGAATATGAAATGAAATAGGCCTAAAAGGGGGAAAGATTTGGTGTTGCCAGTTAGCCTTGAGAGTGGGTTGCTTAGACATGGAAAAACCACAAAAAAACAGCCTAAAAGCACTTAAAAAGGAGAGGATTTGATATCAAGACCATGGTTTCAAATGCTAGCCATTTAAAGACTGAAAATTGGAGTAAAACCGAGTAAAAAGAAGTTTGTTCAACACAAGAAAACACAACTCAGACTGTTTATTCTCCTCACGACCATATGTAAAGCTGAGATGTAGCATTTGTATGAATACACAGCAAACACCTAAACGCAGGAGGACGGTTGAACCGCACGTCTAAGCGGAGAACTGACCCTCTGTGTGATGCCACATCAACATCCACCATTTCACACAAATGAGCTCCCGCTGCACCGGGCAAGATGGCCACACGGAATTAGCATTGGGAACACATCGGGGAGAAAGCGTGCTAAATTTGAGCTCGCAGACTGAATATGGATTTGGATATTATGTTGTCCGTCTCCCATGCCAAATATTATGACCGTTTATTTTTCCCACAGTGGGTGTCTTGGCATATTATTAATGTAATAAAAACAGGCTTTTATATTCATCGACCAAACCAATGACATGGGGAGAGAGAGAGAGAGAGAGAGAGAGAGAGAGAGTGAGAGAGAGGGAGATGATTGCTCATTAGTAGTATTTGTGTTCTGGATCCTTTGGGCTTCTATCTGTTCCAGGAGCTGATGTTCTTCTAATGAGTTAAATACTATCTGCTGCAAGAGGGCATCAACCTATTACACATGCACACACACTTACACAATCAGGGACATACACCAGAGGTTTAGGAGTTTATAGTGTAGAGTTTGTTCTCCGTCAGAACTGCTTTTCAGTAATGAGGTATGAAACCCGGCACTGAGAAGGAACAGTGCAGCTGCTGTCCTTTCACTATCAATATCGCCATACTAGGTAAACAAATAGCAAACAAATCTGCGTTTTAGGCTTGCCATAACAGTGAGTACTATGGAGCATGACAAAGATCACCGTAACCAAGGGTGAGCTGCAAAAATGATGTTTCCTTCATTTTAAACTTGGTGTACACTTACAAAGTTGGATATGGTAGAGAAACAGATTGCAAACAGTATTCATAATAACTACAGCTAATACTAAAACTATTAAAACTTTTAGTTTTAGGTTTTAGTTTTCATGTATTGAAATAAGGCTGGAACATAAACAGATGAAAAACTTAAAAGTTAAACAAAAATCAGAAATGTTGCCAACTAACTGAAATAAAATAAGTTGAAGTAATAAAATTAGTAAAATTAAAAGCTAAATAGAAATATTTAAAAAAGACTAAAGCACATAACATAATTACTAAATCTAAAATTCAAATAAAATCTTAATTCAAAGTATTAATAAATACTATAATAATGTATAAAATAACAAACACACACACATACACTTACCTCAGCTTTGCAAATGCTACAACTCAGTCTCTCCTCTCGTCCCAGACCCTACACAAAAATTCAAAATATTTAGGATTTTTATTACATCACAATTAGTGCACTTCATTACATTGCAGTGCTCATTTACATTTAATCATTAAACAGATATTTTCATCCAAAGCTGATTGTCAAACTGTACCTTACCATATTTTACGATTTGCACACGCTAAATGGATGTTAAGTGTATTTCATTGGCTTTGCACTGTAACACAATGACAATAAAGCTGAATCTAATCAAAATGGGTAAAAGCAAATAGCAAAATATACAATATAAATGCCACAATAAAAAGTTTCAGAATTTTGAGCTTGTGAATAGATGCCTGATCAAATGCTTAAAACTTACTTATGTTCATGTAAACATTTTTTTTTTTTAACTACATCTTAAATTTAACTAAATTAAACTTTTTTAACTAAATCTATTTGTAAAATATATTAAGTAATCCTTTAGTGGCTGTTAATGATGTTTATTTTAAAAAAAGATGAGCACTAATGGAACAACAGATGTTCTCTACGGTGAACGGCCACTTTTCATAATCAACATGTTATGTATCATGCATCTGATATAGCTCAGCTATTCC
The DNA here is from genome assembly GCF_024489055.1 of Chanodichthys erythropterus. Lineage (NCBI taxonomy): Eukaryota > Metazoa > Chordata > Actinopteri > Cypriniformes > Xenocyprididae > Chanodichthys > Chanodichthys erythropterus. The sequence continues at coordinate 17,120,604 of NC_090241.1, read as the reverse complement.
ATATATGATAATTAAGAGTGCTTGGTTGATAAAATGGGGTACAACTAGAATTAATTATCTAAATAATTAAGGAGCCTATCGTACAAATATTACACATTAGCAATTAGCCTATTTTATCCCAATGGATGTTGGTCTCTGTAATGGAAAGAAACAGAGAGTGGGGGAACAGAGTTGCTAAATCCAGAGCTTATATGCATGACATGTGGGAGCTCATTTTGATAGATGTTAATGGCATATAATTATAGAACAGTGCTATTAAGCGATGTGATTTTACAAGAGGCCTGGTGCCCCTGGCGCTATGGCCTGATTGCTAAGAGTGTTTGGCTAATGAATGGAAATGCATGTCTGTTTGCAATGATGGGAATTATCAAACCATGAGAGAGAGAGAGAGAGAGAGAGAGAGAAATGGTATCTAAACTCAACCACTTAAAATTACTTTCACACACACAGAACCCACTTAACTGCACTCATATGTCACACAGACACACCAAGAAACAGGCAAGTCCTTAAATATCGATGTTACACATCAACCTTATTGAATTAGAAAATAAATCAGACAAAAATCTGCAACGTCCATTTATGTAACAAATTTCCTAATGCCTCATAAATCTTTATCTCAAAATATTTTATTTAATGCTTTTAGAAAAATAATAGTATATTTAATACTTCATTTTCATATTTAAATATTCTATTTTGACATTGCCTGAACCTTATAAAGCCTACTGTATCATATTTGATACGCAAATTTATAAGGCCTCTAAATTATCAACACGATCAGAACTTTGCTGAAAAACTGCATTGTTACTACAACCTAATATGCCTTCTGTTGTATGATTGATTACCTTTTAGAAAGTAAAATATCATTCTAAAAGTGTCCACCTTCAGGCTGTGATGTCTTGCTGTAAAATCTTCATTGATTTTAATAAAGTAAATGTAAGAACTTTTATATCGTTGTTAATATTTCAAGATAAACACTTACTGGACTGAAGCAAGTTAGCTTTACTACTTGATTATTCTTACATCATTTTCTTTTAAATGTATCAGATATGATACATACAGCAAAGCATTTGAGGAATGTTTATTTGTACATCTCTCAATCATGATTATATTGCATTGCATTATACAGTATGTTTTGAAACTACAGAAATTCGATCCAAAAACTATGCATTTTAATATTATCATTATTATTTATATTCATTTTATGTAAGTAGTCTGCTAAACTGTTATAAAGATCTCATCAATATAGGCTACATTACAATCAGTAATTCATCTTACTTTTTGGCTATATAAATAACAACATCTGTTCGAATGATTTTTTCTCTATTTTTTTTTCCTTGTTTCTTCTCGAGTATGATAGCTCTTCCCCCTAAATCCAGCCATATGAGCGATAAAAGCCTGATGTATCAAATATGATACTCAACAAAAAACACATATGCAAACTTTAAGATTTTTCTTTAACATGTTGCTTAAATGTTCAATGAAATGTTCCATTAAAAAATAATAAAAAAAAAAAGGTTACAGGTTTTTTTTCTTTTTCTTAAAGCCATATTTCAACCTGCACTGCATGTGAACAGTCTAAATGTAGCTAGTTGTTAGTATTTTAAAGACTCTCTGCACACCAAAATCATATCTACTTTCTCTTGTCATTTGCTCCACAACTCTGAGGGTTATTTCATATGGATTAGATTACATATTTGGAAAGCATATTATTTTTTTTCAAGTAAGATCATTTCCATTAACTGCAATAGACTGAAACCAGATGGCAGACTTTCATAAAAAAAATGGGAAACATATTTATGTGGGTATATGGAGCGAGTAATTGCGGTGGTTTTGACATGAGCTCTGTGTGGAGCAGTAATAGATGACATTGTCCTTGATCTGTGGTATCTCAATAGCCACTTTCTTCCTCTCTCTTTCTCATAGGGTAAGCGCTGCGAGTAACGGCGGGTCGTGTTCTGGTGCGGGGCAGGTCTGACACGGTCGTTCCGATTCCTCTTACGCCCTTGTACACCACTGAGGGCCTCATCCTAGCAGGAATGCCCTCTGCCTAATGAGGGTCAAAGGTCAGCGAGTGGTGTGCCTTGAGGGGGCAGGATCTCCCAGGCACACTCAGTCACTGACTCTGGCCCTATATTTAAATCAAGCCTCGGGCTCCCGGCTCCCACTCTCAAAGGCCATTCTCTTAACTAGTTCCCGCTCGCTAATTAGTTTTTGTGCCATGTTATTTGTCTCTCTGAGCTTGAACAGAGGAAGAGGGCAGTGTTAAAGATTGCTGGCCTGAAAAGCTTCTTCTCTGCCTTGTCACGGACAATAAGTGCAGCTACATTGTTATGAGCCAGACCATATTTGAAGTATATATTAGCCAGGAAGAGAAAATGAATTATGAGCATTTTGTTTTCTTCGGCTGGTTCTTGGCCACTGCAGTTGCACTGTAACTACTCTTCGTGAAATTAGATAAGGACCTGGAATTTGCCTTTGTTCTCTTTTCTTTCTCTTTTTTACCTAAGCTGCTTTTAAGAGTAGTATCGTTCCCAGCCACCGAGCGTAAAGCAATCACGAGTCAAACGGTTATTGGATTACATTTTCTGGCTTCATAAAATGTGGTTAAGAGGCACTTTAGGCGTATATGCCTGACCTTCTTTCAGGGAGATGGCAATCAGACAAGAAGTGACAGGTCGATCACTGATTTCAGCTCCACTGTCAGAGGCACACCGTCTCGCCATGTCTCCTCTTTCCTTTCCTTCTCTCCTCTCCTTCCATTTAAAAGAAGTGTGAGTCATTTTCTGTGTGTGTCCTTGTGTGTGTGTATTTTAAGAACAGGGTCTACTGTCCTACCAATCTTGGTCAGAAAAAGGCTTGTGTAGCTGAATAACTGCTCTTTGCAGTATTTATCATCATACAGTACATCAATCTACCAATTATATCAAAGGAAAAAGATTGTCTATACAGTGTAGTCCAAAAGTCCAAGGCTGCATTTAAAATCTGAGATGTAAAATCTAATTTAAGCCTGACAATAAATAGATTTTTTAGTATATTGTTATGATGTAAAATGAATAAGAAAGATTTCCTTTTCTAAATCATTTTTAGGTCACTATTCAATTAAGCAAATTTGTGGAATTGACAAAATACACTCATTTGTACAGACAGTCAGATGTTCTTGCTTCCATCAAAGCACAAGATGATCTTTGTATCAATCTAAAATCATGCTAGATAATATGATTATCAGCTTTTGCATAAATTTGTTAAGTTCATGCAGCTTGAGCGCACGCTTTCATTAAAGAAAAAGGAAAACGAAATTGAAATTATAAATTCATGTTAATGTTTCATTGAAATAAATTATGCTGAATGTTAAAGGTGCCATCGAACGTTTTTTTTTTACAAGATGTAATATAAGTCTAAGGTGTCCCCTGAATGTGTCTGTAAAGTTTCAGCTCAAAATACCGCACAGATTTTTTAAAATATTTTTTTTTTAACGGCCTATTTTGGGGCATCATTAGAAATGCACCTATTCAGGCTGCGGCCCCTTTAATTGCTCACGCTCTCTGCCCCCTCCCGAGCTCTCGACCCTATCATTGCATCAACAAAGTTCACACAGCTAATATAACCCTCAAAATGGATCTTTACAAAGTGTTTGTCATTCATGCTGCATGCATACATCAGATTATGTAAGTATAGTATTTATTTGGATGTTTACATTTGATTCTGAGTGAGTTTGAGGTTATGCTCCGTGGCTAACGGCTAATTCTACACTGTTGGAGAGATTTATAAAGAATGAAGTTGTGTTTATAAATTATACAGACTACAGTGTTTAATAATGAAAATAGCGATGGCTCTTGTCTCCGTGAATATGATGGTAACTTTAACCACATTTAACAGTACATTAGCAACATGCTAACAAAACATTTAGAAAGACAATTTACAAATATCACTAAAAATATCATGTTATCATGGATCATGTCAGTTATTATTGCTCCATCTTCCATTGTTCGCTATTGTTCTTGCTTGTTTACCTAGTCTGATGATTCAGCTGTGCACAGATCCAGACATTAATACTGGCTGCCCTTGTCTAATGCCTTGAACATGAGCTGGCAATCATATGCAAATATTGGGGTGTACATATTAATGATCCCGACTGTTACATAACAGTCTGTATTATATTGAGATTCGCCTGTTCTTCGGAGGTCTTTTAAACAAATGAGATTTATATAAGAAGGAGGAAACAATGGTGTTTGAGACTCACTGTATGTCATTTCCATGTACTGAACTATTGTTATTTAACTATGCCAAGATAAATTCAATTTTTAATTCTAGGGCACCTTTAATGTTACTTTGTAATATATAGTCAAACCAAAATTTATTCAGACACCTTGAACATTTCATTTATTAATATAGTTTATTCATATTAGTTAAAAAAAAAAAAAAAAAAAGGTAATAAAATATGACAAGATCTCAGAGTTAAAAAAAAAAAAATCTTAATTATGTCAGATTACACTTAAGGAAAACATGGTCAGGTGAAGTGTTTGAATAATTTTTGGTTCAAATTTTTACTGGTAGTCCACTGTATGAAGATTTTTTGGATATAATATGTCACAGTTTACTTTATTTTGCTATATATATATATACACAGTATTTTGGAGATGTGAGCTCCAGGATGTCAGCGACAGCTTCATCTCAGCCAATCTTTCAGGAATTTGCAGCTGGCTCTTATGTAGATAGTGTTTAAACATGAGGTACTGTATAATTCGCTTTGGGTATAGCAAACGGCAGTATTTGGTCTTACTAATCTATTACTTGTTCCAGATCTAATAGATTCGGTTTAAGAGCTATATTAAGTTTCAGAACTTTATATTTACATTGAAATAAAATCCTGTACTAACTACAGTGTTGCTTTAGTACATTTGACCGAACAGAGTTCTTCTTTATTTCCTATTTTACTTCTTATACTGTTATAATGGCTATTGTTGTCAATTTAAATATTAATGTTCAATAAAAAATATGCTGTATTAGTGATTTTGACTTCAGTGAAAGTTACATTAATACACCATGAGATGGCGGCGAAGACTGTCTTTATGTGTGAGTCAGTCAGTCGCAAAAACTTTTATATTGAAATGGGAAAAAAGGAAAAAAGGAGATCTCTCTCTCATAATACTCTTCGGGCCCTATTTTAACAATCTAAGGCCATGTCCACACTAATATGTTTTCGTTTGAAAACGTATATTTTTCTCACCGTTTTGGCCTTCCGTCCACTCAATGAAAACATTGCTTTTGGAAAAAAATGTATCCGCTCTCCAAAGCGGATAAATTTGAAAATGCCGTCTTCGCGTCGTAGTGTGGACTGTGAAAACATTGGCTTTTGAATATGATGACGCATTTTTAGTCATGTGATGCAGTCATATGACCAATTCAGCCAAGACATGTCTCCCAGTCTACATTCTCACTTGCTTTGGCCACTTTATACTCCTGTGTTACTCGCAGCAGTACCACCACCTCACTGTCCACCTTAACTCCACCTCACTGTCGGTCCATTAAAAAAACTCAGTGCCTTTCCTCAACATTGCCTCAAAGTTTCAAAGAGCCAGAACGTAAATAAACGCCTAGCGGGAATGACGCGGGTCGAAGCTTTACTCATGCACAGTATGGGGATGTAAGCGTTTTCATACGTTTCAGTGTGGATGAGCAACTTTTGGAAAACGTTTGAAAATGATAGTGTGGACGCGGAGCGTTTTTAGACAAAAACTCCGTTTTCAAATATATCCGGATTAGTGTACACGTAGCCTAAGTGCACTGCAGGTGCACTTAGGGCGTGTCCAAATCCACTTTTGCTAGTTTAATGAAGGGAAAATTGGACCAAAATGTTTGTACCTAGTCTCTTAATGAGTCATGGGTGTGTTTTGGACGTAATGTGCATTAAGCCAATCCGAGTCTTATCTTCCATTCCCTTTAAAAGCCAGTTGCGCTTGCACCACGGCAGATTCGCTATTTATATGGCGGAATTTGCAAGTGGAAAGACTGAACGAGAGGGGAATCCTTTTATTTTTAACATATGACATGTTTGTGTGCAGCTGCACGTCCCTTTGTGTGTAATAAGAAGCGTATACGCACATTGTGCACCCGTGTATAAGCTCATATTACTAATGCGCCCTTTAAATAACAAAAAAATACTGCCATTGACTTTAGACCAGTTTTTTTTTTTTGGTCAATGGCACAACGCACCTGTATACACCTCATTTTCAGACCAACACGCCCATGGGCGAACAGATGGGCGTGAGTGCCTTTGCTATTTAAACAACATGGCGCTGAACATGAAAATGATAACTGCGTCGAGCTGAAACTAGCAAAAAACTAGCATCGCATTGCCCCATGTGTATGATAGGGCCCTACATATTACAGCGAGTTTTAAAAAGCATCTCAACGTTTAAGAATTAGTAACAGAGGCTTGGGCTCAACTGTTACACTGTCAACCTGACAGTGCAAACGTATAAATACGTACAAACAAACTGCCTTCTGGTGACGGACCAATATTTGTGGTAGCCTGCATACAAAACTGAAATCTATTGCACCTATTGCATATTTCAGTAAAAGACATTCTTTTAAATATATTTATTCATAATCAACTTATTCAAACTTACATGCTCTTTTAGATGTATAGGAAAACTGAGAAATAAAACAAGACACGATGAGACTTCCAATGTGGAATAAGTGAACCGTAAAATGAAGATAAATCTTTCAGCAGTCTTTGTCACATTTGAAAAATGCATCTTTTGATCACTAAAATCTCACTGTGGATTTGGCCTCTCTATTTTGGAATACTTTAGGCATGACGGCAGGGGAAATCTGCTGGTTTCAATTTTGTTCTGGAAAACAATAAGCTTGGCTTCTGTGTGTTTGTATGCGTGTATGTGTTTTCATGTGTATGTGCATATGTCTGTGGGCGTCTTGGTACAGTGTGCTGTTTTGGAAAAGTGTGGTGGGGTCTGTGGTGGACTCAGAGATCCAGTGTTTATGGAAAGGCCGCTGAATAAACAGGCTTTAGTGGGACTTTCAGTGCATCATGCATGAGAAGACAAAAACAGCATTAACTGTCATTAACTGTTGGGGCAAGTGATCACACTGCTGGCAGATCATAGTTATAGTCTAAACAGTGCAAAACAGAGACAGGCAAAGTCAAAATGAGTTTTGCTGTTGAGTTGCTTTGCCAGTGCGCATTCATGCTGGGAGGTCCGGCTAATTACGACCATTGCTTTTAAAATACAGTTAGTATTTATTTGCCTGGTCATTATTTTTTGTACGTTTTGGCTTTTTGCCTCCAAAACCATAAAGAGGTGACCGGAAATTATTAGAGACACTTATATTCTGACATCGTTTACTCACCCTAATGTCATTCCAAACCCATATGGTTTTCTTTCTTGATGTTAGGACAGGGATCAAAACAAACCTGAACCAGCTCTGAACCATGGTCTCACTATGCATACTAGAAACTTCCAGACAGGTGTGCTGAGCTATGGACAATGGCCCTCCAGGACTGACTTTGGACACTCCTGTGTTAAAAGATGTTAGGCAGGACATTCTCACTTCTCTTTTACATAGAATGAAAGTGGATGTTCACCAGGGGATGAAAAGCTCTCAAAATAAAAGTACCCTTACAGGGTATGATTTTGCACTATGTTCCCAAATCTTTTGAAGTTGTATTCATTGGCAGAGGAACAGACCAAAATTGAAGTTTTTCATTATTCACTGAAAATCTTTCCCTCCATAGTTCTCAAATCTCTCAAATCCACAGCTATTCAAATTTGGCATGTTGTAAAAAATTCAAGAACCAATGACATTTGGCATTGCTGATTGTCAAGCAAAAGAATATATATATTTAAATATAAATTGTATTAAATGAAAATATGTTTATTGTCATGTTTTTCATAATCAAACAAAATTTCATTTGATCTATTTTTGTCTCTCTTTTTTTTTCGTATAAAATATAATAAAACAAAATGTTTAAGAAGATTTATATCATGATATCCACAATTTAATTATGTTTGATAACAATATCAAATATTATCATCTCTCGATATCAGATATTGGTCACAATATACAAATTTTTACAGACACATAAAAAAAAAACCTGCTAAAAGTAATGATCTTTATGACAATTTCTAAAAGAATGTAAAACCAATGATTTGATATATTGATATTAGGGTTGTCAAAATTAACTTTCATTTTGAAGTTAATTTTATTTTCAGTTTAACACACTAAAAATATTTAATGCAAATAATCCTTGGCTGCACTACAATATACGACCAGGCTATCATTAATTCAAGTATTAAACCATTCAGATAAGATAAGATGCAAAGAAAAAAAACTCAAATCTGTACTGAGCATACTTTGAACGTAAAGAAAAAATAGGATGTGCGTCAGGTCTTAAAGTGACAGCAGCCTAATAAACCTGCTGCTGGCTGTGTCACTAATTGTCACTACTTTTGTAGCTTTAATAATGATTAATCTATATTCAATTTATAATTTATGCAAAGAAGACTGTGCAGTGTTATTTTGTGCATTTTAGCAGGGCAAGTAAAAATCTGAACCAGGCCAACTGGAGCAGTAGAAAAAAACCTTATTGAGCTTTGATATAATTAAAGCTAACACAGCTAAATGTAACATTTATTACAATGGGTTTATGTGAAGATTGTTTTAAGTTCACTTACATTAAAAGTTGTTATATTTTTTTTTAAAGCCTATTAAATGTTAAAATTGACAGCTTTCAATTATATTGTAACGTTGAATGGCTATAATTAATGGCTAAAATTGAGAATAAAAAAATTCATTAAATAAAGACATCGGTGTCAGTACTGGTATCAGTGATACTGGCCTGGCCTTCATTCATAGTGCTTAGTAAAAAAATGCCATTAAAAAAAGTATTTAAAATATACTATCTTTATGCTGTTTCTACATTATTTTGGAGATTCAATTTGAAAGTATTACAATCTAAAATTATTTTAAAAACTTTAAGATTAGGTGTGATTAACTGCAATTAATTGCAGAGAAATGTGTGATTAGTTTATTTTTATCGATTGACAGCACTAATTGATATAGTAAGATAATTGATGCTTTTTTTATTTATAAAAATACTTTTTTCTTTTCTTTTTTTTTCTTTTTTTTTTCTCCATACAATGAAAGTCAATAGGTTCCAAAGCTATTCTGGACTCATCTGCCATTGACAGTATATGATCAGAAACTCTCAGATTACTCAGAAGCTCTTCTTGAAAATATCTTCTGTGTTCCAAACACAATCATACACAATTGATTTGAGGGTGAGTAAATGGCAGAATTTTCAATTTTAGGTGGACTAGCCCTTTAATGGTTTGATAAAGAATATTTCCTTTCCTCTGCTTTAGAATCCATTTGTGCTCACACAAAGCATGGTTTAATTAAAAAGAACTAACTACAGGAAGTATCGGCTGTTATTAATCATTCCAGTAGGCTATTGATATCTGGAGTGCAGTGATGATGTACGACGAGCCGTGTGTATTTATCACTTTGCCCACTCACACTGTGCCTGCCCTGGGAGGCTGGGGTTAGGGAGGCCCCCTACCACCTCCACCTCCAGGACTTAATGTAGCGCAGAGCCAGAGGAGGGCACATGCACAGTTCGGGCTACAAGACAAAAGACGTCCAGCTACACCCCAACAAAAGACAGAACGCTCACCCAACCAGGCCATCTGAAGCCTTAATTAACAAGAAAAATTGGAGGCAACAAAACAACTAGGCCTATGTTTTCTGCATAATGTTACATGGCCTGCACTAGGTAGGGAACGGAGAACAGCATGGGTGGTGATGATTCTACAAGAGGACTTTTGTTTATTGATCTAAACACATCTAGGCAGGCACATGCTTTATGTTAGCTACAGTCTGTGGCTTTTTGTCCAGATGAGTCACATAATGACAAATTGAAAGGGTGACAATTCACAGTTTTGTAGTGTATGGTTGGCTAAAATGCTAATTGTACCTTTTTGATCCAGGTGAGCAGGCAGCTGTGGTGAGCCACAAGGCTCTTACAGTCACAGAAGGTTCTCAGTGGATCCTCACCCACCAGGCCCACATCTCTGCAAATGAAGCACTCTGACTCATCTGCCAAAAGAAGAATGAGAGTTTTAACCCAGAGTTCAAGAGCAGAGAGTTGCTCTAAGACAGTAGCAGGAAGAGTCATCCAAAGCTTTAGATAAGACAAATATATGTTTGCATAGTACCTGAGTAATTTTCACATACTTTTACATTAAGAGCTTTAATGTCTGCTTGCTTGAATTGAGTACTGTATATTTCATGTTGTTTTAGTTCACAACAAAATATTGTTAAAGGGATACTCTTCTGTGAAACATAAAAGAAGATGTTTTCAGAAATGTGTCCCTGTAAACAAAAATACAAATACTTGATATGCCTTTGCGTGACACTTCATCCACCCCACCAGGTGTCGGCATAATTCCAAGACGACCATCATATTGGCCAGCACAACATTAAAAAATCAAGTGCACCTTGACACTTGACTGGAACATAGATATAGGCACCACCATGAAAAATGTGACATTAGAACCTCTAGTGCTTAATGGTGTGCTGCAAAACAATTTAGATATCGAGTGTATGCCCATTACTGAATTTCTGTGGGCGTAATAACAAATTTACATAACATTAGGCATGCACTGGATAATTATTTGATGATGACAAGAGAGAAATCAAGGTGTTTGTCTTTAATGCCTCACCTAATGCTAGCAGCTTATTTACTTGTCACTTTGACATTTTGTCACACCTAACAGTGATTGACAGAATTAGTTTTTGTCAAGTCATTAATGCGCTCATTCTCTCAAAGTGCTGCCGCAGGTACAGTCTGAACAGAAAATTACTCGCAACTTCCATAAACAGCGAACAAAACGGAGGCAAAACAAGCAATCACGTCAAGCAATAGTTAACCCGTAATGAAGACTTAATCAACCATTAACACCTAAGTGCTTGCAGGGAAAATAATTATCTCAGCTTAATTTGTTGTGCAAAGTATTTATTAATAAATAAATTATTAACCATAGAAATAATGTCCCTGTACTTCTAAAGAACCCATCTATTCCAGACTGCCCATGAGCCGTTATCTGAAGGCTAGCACCAGATATCATCATTCTTATAATTTTACTAAATATATATGTATCTCATAATGTTGTCCTCCATTTTTCTTCTTTGCTTTGTCTGCAGGGTGTCTGTGGGTGAGGAGGAAAGTTCCTCCAGTATCTGCCGTGGAGGAGTGTGTGTCTGGATGTCTGCTTTTTGTCACACTAGCAGACACTCATCCAGTCCCCAGACTGCTTGGCTGCCGAGTATTCGCCGGCATATACATCAAAGTTCTGCTAGACACTGGAGGTTAACGTCCAAGAAAAATGCAATTAGAAGATATGTCTATAAGATCCAGCCATCCTATCGAGTATAATGCAAGGGTAGTAGTACAGAAAGCAAAAGTTTTGTCGTAAAAAACTACATTATTTCATTTTTTAAATGTATTCCCCAGCCATCTGTCAAATAGGATTTAAATAGGGAAACGAAACATCCCATGGCATTCAGAGTCATTCATGAAGGGATAAGTCATCATGTCTCTTTTATCTGCATATCAGTAATAGCCTTATCTTTACAGGGCTTGTACAGGACAAGAGAACATATGGTTGTAATCATCCACCATTAGAAGTTGAATCTAGGAAAAGGAGGAACGTCAGATTACTGAGGCTTTAATCTTGGGTGAAGACACAGACAATTAAAGAGGAAGTTTGTGAAGTTGAGACGTCAAAGCTATATGTGACTCCACAGTGGACAATCCCAATGTGCGTCACTATACGTGTACACTCAAGTCCCTTAGAGCATATAACAAGTTATGTTTGAGATGTTGTTGTGATAAATGTAAGCTAGCTGCCTTTATGATATGTTAGTTGTTTGTTTGTTTGTTTGTTTGTTTGTTTGTTTGTTTGTTTGTTTGTTTGTTTGTTTGTTTGTTTGTTTGGGGGAGGGGGCAGTAAATTAAAATGGTAGCTACATTTGGTTATGGATGAGTTTGATAGTGCTCCGTAGCTAATGGCTAATGCTACACTGTTGGATTGATTTATAAAGAATGAAGTTGTGTTTATGCATTATACAGACTGCAAGTGTTTAAAAATGAAAATAGCGACGGCTCTTGTCTCCGCGAATACAGTAAGAAATTATGGTAACTTTAACCACATTTAACAATACATTAGCAACATGCTAACGAAAAATTTAGAAAGACAATTTACAAATATCACTAAAAATATCATGATATCATGGATCATGTCAGTTATTATTGCTCCATCTGCCATTTTTCGCTATTGTCCTTGCTTGCTTACCTAGTCTGATGATTCTGCTGTGCAGATCCAGACGTGTAATCCCTTTCATAATGTTGGGAACATGAGCTGGCATATGCAAATATTGGGGCGTACACCCCGATTGTTACGTGACAGTCGGTGTTATGTTGAGATTCGCCTGTTCTTCGAAGGTCTTTTAAACAAATGAGATTTATATAAGAAGGAGGAAACAATGGTGTTTGAGACTCACTGTATGTCTTTTCCATGTACTGAACTATTGTTATTTAACTATGACAAGGTAAATTAAATTTTTGAATCAAGGGCACCTTTAAAGACAAAATAAACAAATCACTCTGAATACAACTACTTCAAATAGAATCATCAAATAAAATCAACGACACATAAATTATATCTTGCAACGTAAGTTAGCCTAGCTGCGTGTTTACTTGTTGTTTGACTTCCATACAGCTCATAAAAAAGGGATGCAAACACGTCAGGGGTGAAAAAGGTGAGACATGCCATTATCACTTCGCAATCTGCGCAGGTTACATAAACTTCGCCAGCAAATCGAGTGAACATAATTTGCCAAATGCCCCCACAGTTGATTTTTACCCGCATTTTACGTTTGTTCATTCCAAACCATGTCATTATGAAATTGCACAGAACATCTTGTGTGTAAAAGCAAACTGTTTCATCACGTTTTGACAATATAGTATAGTAGAGCTCAACTAAAGTTATTTGTTCATTCTTTCAACTTCATTCTTTATAAATCTCTCCAACAGTGTGTAATGTTAGCTTTAGCCACGGAGAACTATCAAACTCATTCAGAATCAAATGTAAACATCCAAATAAATACCATACTTGCGCGATTAGACATGTTGCATGACAAACACTTTGTAAAGATCCATTTTGAGGGTTATATTAGCTGTGTGAACTTTGTTTATGCTGTTTAAGGTAAGCGCAAGCTCCGTGTGCGGGGAGCGTGAGCATTTAAAGGGGCCTCAGCCTAAATCGCTCATATTTAATTATGCCCCAAAATAAATAATTAAAAATTAAAATTAAAAAATTGAATTAAAAAAATCTATTGGGTATTTTGAGCTGAAACTTAACAGACAAATTCAGGGGACACCTTAGACTTATATTACATCTTTTAAAAAGACGTTCTATGGCATCTTTAACAGCCAAAAGCTGCATTTCATTTATATATTTTAGACTTTAGAATTTTTTAAAGACTTTAGAAATTAGCAAGCAGCATATATTTTAGTATATTATAGCCTATATTTTTTTTGAACTTTACCTTTTAACTTAGTTTTACAAAAACATTATTTTTTGTGCCAGATAAAGACAGCTCTGATTAAATGATTAATTACATAACTATTAAATATATACATATATAAAAATATATTCCCTACATCCAAATAGTCTATGCCTTTTATTTTCCTACACCTCCTTCTGTAAAAACAGTATGGTCGAATTTTAACCGTAGCCTATAAAATTAATACACTAGATTGTTAAATACCTGTAAGTAGAATGAGTGCACATAGTAGGAGTCATGATGAATTCAAAATTGCCAATTATTTATTTATTTATTTTAATGGAATATTGCAGTATTTACTATAAACAATTTATTTGTGTATGTCATTATTTTTTTACACAAAAATTAATGTGCCCTCATAATCTTAAATCAAAATAACTTCCCCTCCCACTTTTAACAACATCTCTTCTCTGATGACGTTTATTTGTGCGAGGGCGGGACAACCTGTCACTCACAAGGTCACAGCAATACCAAACACAATGATCCAATCAATTTCAGATGGACACAATCAAGTCCCGCCCTACATTTTTTCTTGTTTGAGAAGCCATTCACGTGTATATACGTCACAATAGGGAAGGAAAGACTATCACAAATTCCATTTCATGCTGACTCTAACAGTAGCAATGTAAGTTCTAATTAAAATGCAGTACCTACTGAGAGAGTATGTGATTCTGAATGCAGCTTTTGCCCCTTTAGATAGCTTCATCATGTAGCTTTTAGTGTACTAACGATTTCCCCTTTCGCTTGCCAGTGGTGGCACGTGTATTTAAGGTCGCCTACATGTACCTGTAGATTGTACTGTGATTTTCATCATTCTAGAGCATGAACACTTAAAACGGTTTACCTATGTTCAATTGGCATAGTGTTGTTTGCCAAGCAGGAAAGATTAAGTCATGTCAAAAAAAAGTTAATGCTCCACCTTGACAGTGCGAGTGAGTGTGTGTGAGTTTGTGTGTGTAGGCGTGTGCTCACATTGCAGCGAGAGACAGGAAGTGTGTGCCACTCAAGCTGTGCAGTAATGAGAAGACTAACACGCACGTCTCATCCCATGACTGAGAAATGACCCTTCCCTCCCTCTCTCTTCCTCTTTCTCTCTCATCAGATCCTCCCTCGCTCAGTGAGGTGTTTATTTAATGCCACTGTGACTGAAGCTTTTCTTAATTATGTTAAATACTGTCAGCCTTGATCAGACTCCACACTTAGCAATCACAGGTCCTCCCCTTACCCCCATCAGAGAAGGGCCGCGCACACACACGCTAATGAATACAGACACAGAAGTGCTAATGAAGGCACTCGTATGTTAATTGTGGAGACACACAAGCGCTGACAGATTCGCTTAGTCTAACTAACCCAAAAACATTTTGAACGTATAACAAAATAAACATTTTAAAAATAAACCTTATTATTACATGATAAAAAGAGATAAGAAATCAAATATGATCATAGTATAAAGGACAATGGATGACCGTTATACTGGACAATATTGGATGCTTTACACTGGTGGGGAAAAAAGACTTAAAGAGGACCTATTATGCTTTTTTACATTTTCAACTTTATTAAGTTTGTAATGTTGTTGTTTGAGCATGAAAAAGGTCTGCAAAGTTAAAAAGCACAAAATTCCACTCCAAATGGAATTATTCTCTATATCTACAGTATAAGCAATGAAACTGAAACTGAAATGCCTCGATTGTAGTCTTGAGTTTTCTTCCAGGAACATACAATATTCATCATTTAAATAATTCCCACCCAAGGCACACTGATTAAGTTGCTTTAGAGTGTTGTTGGTGTTTTTTTCCATCCTGAATCTAACACAGTTATTGTAAAGGCTATGTTCACAACACAATGCACTGATTAAGCTGACCAATCATAGCATTTTGTGCTTTTCAGAAACAGGTAAAGAGATAGGAACTGAACAGAGCGTTACTGACAGACTAGGAAGTGAGGTGCTGCAATATTGTAAAATATGCGAAAAGGGTTTTTTTGAACATTCAAGCACATGTTCTAATAGATCCTATAAACAAAATCATGACTAAAAGGGCATAATAGGTCCTCTTTGAGTGGCTCTCATAAAAATGTGGCAAAAGCACTATAATAAAAGATACCTCTGTTTAATAATGAGTTAAATATATTAACAATGATTCGACTGTATGGTCACAGTGTGAGTTTATGGTCAATTTGCAATTGCTTTGATATAGATATAGATATATATTTTTTTTACATATTAAATATTACAAATTTAATTAATTTTACAGGGAAAATAATTAAAACGTTAATTAGTAACTCTTTAGAAACCCAAAAATCTGGGAGGATCAGAGGCCCCCAACTGTTGCTACTATTAGCCAATCAGCTGTGTTAAGAAAGTAAAATGGATTCATCCCACCTACTTCTGTCAGCCTTGGCCTGGCATAAAAGAAAATGTTAATGCAAAGAAATCTCAATTCAAGACTTATCTTTCCTTAGTATATCCACCAAGAAACAGTTTCTTCCCAAATATTATATCTACAACTCTGACAGACATGTGGAATGATAAAATCACAGAATTCACCGAGGCATCTTGCGTACACACCCATCTGTTACAACCCTGATTTTTTAATCAACAAATTACAGATAAAAGAAAATAAATTGAAAGTACCACCTCTGTGAAATAGATTTTTTTTAACTATTTGAGCCAAACATTCACAGTCTGCATTATCTAGAATACATTCATGCATTAATATATACTGTATATATACTGTATATATATATATATATCTATATATATATATATATATATTATATATATATATATATATATATATATATATATATATATATTATATATATATATACACAAAGTGTACAGAATCTTGGCATGTTATGACCTTATGACCTTCCCAGCAGTAAATAGGATAGCATCTCAACCAATGCCAATTTTTGGACACAAATATGAAAGTCTTCACATATTGTTACGTGTATTCCAGGTTTAATGTCTGTTTTGGCTAGGTTTTGCACTTATTTTAGTTCAGTTTCCTGCTGGGTTTCCTTGGTTTTTCATTGATTGATTATGATCTGCACCAGTTATCTATTTTGCTGATTAGTTTGACTCGTGTTATTTAAACCTTGAGTTTGTTAAATTCATTGTCAGTTCTTGTAGTGATAATATTGGTTGTTCTGTTTCAAGTACTCTGAGTGATAATATCGTAGTGATAATATTGGTTGTTCTGTTTCAAGTACTCTGAGTGTTCTGAGTTTTTGTTAAAGGGTTAGTTTACTCAAAAATGAAAATTATCCCATAATTTACTCCCATCAAGCTAGGTGTATATCACTATCTTCTTTCAGACAAACACAATCGGAGATATTTTTTAAAATATCCTTAGTCCTCCAAGGTTTATAATGGCCTGCATTTTGAACAAAACAAATTGCATACATCCACAATCAAAGTAATCCATACAGCTCCAGTGGGTTAATAAAGGGCTTTTTAAAAGAAGCGATGCAATGCGTCTTTGTAAAAAAATATCCATATTTAAAACTGTATAAATTCAAATTCAAACTAGCTTCTGTCGGACGACCGTGCCACTACCATGCCATGCCATGTCACTCCCCCAGACATACAGGTATAAAAGAGAGACAACGTGCATCACTCATTCAGATTTGTTCTACAGAGCCGAGAGAATGTTGCCTATACACAAGCTCAATCCATTCATCCTCTGAAAAGGAAGCGAATTGCCGGTGTGATGGCATATTGCAGCAGTCTTCCTCATGGAGTGGGCATGGATAAGTGACGAGAGAGTTCACCTGGGTGCTTCAGCAAGCCTAAAAGAGCAGCTTTCCTATAAAAGTGCTTTTTTCCTCTAAAAGAGCAAGCACAGACCGAGAGTCTTTTTAAAGATGCCTTTTGGCCTGTGTGTTTCTAGATGCACTCGATATCTTTCACGATCACTGTCTCAAGTGTTTGGGTCTCACACTGAGACAGCATTTGTGGATGGCTTATGTCCTCATTGCAAGAACATGACCATGGCAACATTGCGATCACGACTCTCTTTTCTGGTAAGAGAGAGAAAATCACCTCATTTGCTCATCCCCTCAATGCACAAGGCCGCGCTGAGGGTGATACGAGGGCGACAGGAGTGTTTCCGGGTCAATCGCCACTGGCCTTCCGTTCCTCGTCTTGCATGTTGGATCCAGTGGAGCTCCCAGATAACACTGACAGTCCATCACATGATGCACCTGATTTTTAATTCGGGGCTCTAAATGAGGACGAACTATCGAAGCATCGGAGGGCAGGCTTATGCCTTCAGATGCTGAGGACTCAGCTGGAGTTCCACCCTTGGGTGTAATAGCTCAGTCAGAGTTAGCAGCCTTGCTAAGTCCCAGTGCCTTTCTTTGTCCCTGTCACCTCGTGTCTTCACAAAAGTCACAGAGGCAACTATCACATTAGAGTCACATTCTCAACTGTCTCAATGACTGGCTCATCCTAGCTCACTCTCGAGATTTGATGTGCACACACAGGGACCTGGTGCTCAGACACCTCAGCAGTTTGGTTCAGCTGGGAAAAGCGCAAGCTCTCCCCAGTGCAGAGCATCTCTTTCCTCGGGATGGAGTCGGACTCGGTCACTATGTCACTATGCTCAGTCGATGCTGAACTCCCAGAAGACATTCGGGGGGAAAACAGCAGTTGCATTTGAAGCAATTTCAGAGGCTCCTGGAGCATATACTGTCCTCTGAGGCAGTTATGCCGCTCAGGTTGATGCATGAGACCGCTTCAGCATTAGCTACAGTCTCCAGTCCCGAGATGCGGCAGCGGCATATATTGCACGGCACTCACGCTGATTTGTTGTTGCTTATTTAGCCCTTATCCTCCCATTGCCCACTGTTGACGTGCTGGCACCAGGGCCTTCGCAAGTATACGTTTGTCCCCGTCAGCCTGATGGCACAGATGTTGCTCAAGATCAGGGAAGATGAAGAACAAGTCTTGATGGTTGCGGCGTATTGGCCCACCCGGACTTGGTTCTTGGAGCTCATGATCCTCACGACGGCCCCTCCCTTGCTAATTTCTCTGAGAAAGGACCTTCTTTCTCAGGGACGGGGCACAATTTGGTACCCGCAGCCAGACCTCTGGAACCTTCATGTCTGGCCTCTGGACAGGACATGGAAGACTCTATGAGGCGGGTCTATGTCTTGAAGCGGAGTCTGTTCGCTAACTGGTGTGCTTCCAGAGGGGAAGGCCCACAGAGATGTACAGTCATGTCAGTGTTTTGCTGCCTGCAGGAAAGGCTGGAGGGCCAGCTGTCCCCTTCCACCTTGAAAGTGTATGTGGCTGCCATAGCGGCACATCTCAACATAGTGCATTGTAAGTCTTTAGGGAAGCACAACCTGATAATCAGTTTCCTCAGAGATGCCAGGTGGTAAAATCCTTCTTAGGCCATGCCTTATTCCCTTATGGCATCTCTCTGTAGTCTTGCTGGGCCTACAGGGTGTGCCTTTTGTGCCCTTGGAGTCAGTAGAGTTAAGTGCCTTTTCTTTGAAGATTGCCCTCCTGACTGTGCTCACTTCCATCAAAAGGGTTGGGGACCTGCAGGTGTTCTCTGTCAGTGAAACGTGCCTTGTGTTCGGTCTGGCTTACTCTCACGTGAACCAGAGACCCTGGGGGGCTACATGCCCACTACCGATTTTAGGGACCAAGTGGTGAGCTTGCAAGCACTGCCTCGGAATGAGGCAGACCCAGCCTTGTCGTTGCTGTGTCCAGTATGCACCCTGCATGTTTAGTTGGGCCGCACGCAGAGTTTCAGAAGCTCTAAGAAACTCTTTGTCTGTTTTGGGGGACAGCCGAAGGAGAAGACTGTCTCCAAACAGAGGACAGCCAATTGGATTGTGGATGCCCTTTCCTTGGCATACCAAGCCCAACGTGTTCCGTGCCCCTTAGGAGTTTATAAAAACTCCACGCGAAGTGTTGCTGCATCCTGGGATCTAGCAAACTATACCTGTCTAACAGACATCTGTAAAGTAGCAGGCTGGGTGACACCCAATACTTTCGCAAGATTTTATAATCTCTGGGTTGAGCCAGTTTTGTCCCATGTACTAATTGGTACAAACAGGTAAGATATAGACAACAAACCAGGTGTACTGCTTGCACACAGTGCCTTTCCCCTCCCTAGGGGACTACTGGCCTGGCATGTAAATGACAGTGTTTTTAGTAGTTTTCGCAGATCTGTGTAAACGGGGATGATCAACACTGTCACGGTGCTCTGATTAGTTTTATTGCCATGTTCTGTTTTGTTTTCCCGGTCACTGAATTCTCTTTCATTCATTAGTTGTCATGGTTCCTGTTTAGTTCACACCTGTTCCCTGTTCTGTCAGTGATCTTTCCTTTGGTGTGTTTCAAACGGGAAATATCGCCCTCCCAAGGGCACTTCAAAGTGAAAACAATCATGGCTGCCATACTGAAGGGTCGTTCCAAACCGAAGTGCTCAAAACTGGCTACTTCAAAGGGCCAAAGGCTTTCAAAGGGTACAACTGATGGACACTTTGGGCCCCCATGATCCTCTGCACAGGGAAGTTGTTTGACGTCACAGAATGGGTACAGGGGGCTCGGAGTTAAATTTTAACTATAAATGTATGTATTTTTCTATACTACTGTAATATTTATACGAGATTGGAGATTGGTTAGATTTGGTACATTATTATGGTCAAAATGATATTGTACTTCAACAAAAATACCTACCTTTATCAGTCAAATGTTTCAATACATTCATACATAGACACAATATACATTATATTAAACGTAAATGAATAAATAAACTAACGTTAAACAAAATGGGTGTTTTTGGGGGGGTTAACCAGCGTACAAAATGTGCGAGAAAGGCACTTCCTTGATTGTCTCGTTAAGATGACACTGAAGTGCGTTCCAAAAGAAGAGTTTTTTTGACCCCTACACCCTTCATCCCTTCGAAGCTCTCACTCCAGAGGGTAAACCATTAGGGCATAGGGATGAGCCCTTTCTGTTACAGTTATGTTATGTTCGTTTTATTTTTCTTGGACTTTTAGTTTGTTTTCATATGTCACATCTTCCTTTGTTCTGTTTTCGAGCCACCTTTTAGTTGTCATGGTAATTCACTCCTACCACCCTTGACTCCACCAGAGACCCTCCACCATGAAGCTACACCAGGCTCCCCTGTCCCGTTGGCTTGGTCAGTCGTCACCCTTGCGCCACGGACTTACGAGCCTCCCGCTGTGCTTCAGCACTCCACCCCTATGGCTGCAGTGGGATCCTCCTTCCCCCCCGGACTCGCCAAGGTCCACGGTCGCACTGGCTCCGCTTCAGGTTTTGGGAGCTCTGGTGTCACCTCGGGTGTTCGTCACCACGCCCCCACCAAGGTCTTCAGTTCCAGTGGCATCACTTGGTCCCATCAGCTTTCCGTCATCGCCTGGGGATCTCCTGATATCGTCTCAGTCTCCAACGGTCGTCCCACGGAGGTCGTCGACCACGTCTACTCCTTGGCCCCTTCCTCCTTCGACACCGCCGTGGGCTGTCTTCATCACCGTGCTCTGGGTCGGTTCTATCTGGCCACTCCTCCCGTTACCGCCCCCATGGATGCTCCCTCCATCTATTCCTCCATGGAGCTTCTGCCTCTTGGCCTGCCTGCCCCTGCCAGCCCTCTGCCTGCTCCTTCTCCCCAGCCCTTCTCCAGCTCCTTGCCCTACTCCAAGGCCTCCACCCTCCTTCCCTCTTTAGTTTATTTTTGTTATGGCGTGAGGACACGCCTACTCAGAAGGGGGCGTTATGTTACAGTTATGTTATGTTCGTTTTAGTTTTCTTGGACTTTTAGTTTTTTTTTTTTCATAAGTCACGTCTTCCTTTGTCCTGTTTTCCCGCCACCTTTTAGTTGTCATGGTAATTCATTTAATCATCACAGGTGTTCATTATTGGTTCCCTCATTTGCCTTGTATTTAAGTTCCTGCCTTTTCACTCTTTTGTTTGTCTGGTATTGCTTGTGTTAACTCATGTTGTAGCACACTGTTACATTTTTGGATTACCTATAAGTTTTGTAAATAAACCTTGTTGGATTTATATATTCATCTTTGTCTTCCTGGGAGCGATTGTAACACTTCCGAATGGAACACAGTGCTTGTGTGTTTCTCATGTTAATGTCTATAGTTATGGTAGTTGTGTTATCTATGTTGATTAAAGTTATTCCTGTACAAATAATCCCACATTATCTGTGGGATTATTTGTACAGCTCAACCATCAACACTATATATATATATATATATATATATATATATATATATATATATATATATATATATATATATATATATACATACATACATACATACATACATACATATATATATACATACATGTATATACATATATATACATATGTGTGTGTATGTGTGTGTGTGTGTGTGTGTGTGTGTGTGTGTGTGTGTGTATAAATACAAAAATAACATGTATACAAATATATCTGTGGCTGTGAGAAAGTAAGTATACTGTATTTATTTACATACTTCACAGAGAGACGCATCATCTAATCGGCCCTGAGCAATTCATGTCCTTCCCTAAAACATCAATTAAAGAGGGAGTCTTGAGTGATGACATTCCCTTTATTAATCTTATCATGTGTCATAACCTGCTCTCTTGCCAGCATCATTTGGACACATATTAAAGTTGGCTGTCATAAAAAAAAAAAAAAAAAATTAAATTACCTCATGTTCAAAATGAGTATGTAGTTGAAAAAACATGTAAGTCTAAAAAGATGATACTTATAAATTGTTATAGCATTCAGATATAATTTCTCTTGCCAATATTAAAGTGATGTTTGAGGGAAGCAGCAGGGTTCAATTCACCACAGGCAGCTTCAGCCTGGGGATTGCTTGATTGTGAAATATCCCTTCAACTCCTCCCTACACTGCCTTAAACTGATCTCATCATGGTCTCTGAAGGAAGTTCCTACACATGCACTGGCACAGGCTGGGCAGGACTGCTGCTTTTTAGCATCCTGTTTTTTTTCTAGTCATCTCTTCTCATTTCCTGTCCTCAAATGAGTGTGCTGAAGAAAAAAAAGTTTCCTTTATTGGTTCTCAGAACCAATTCAGTTCAACTAAAATGTGTCTACACAGCAGCAAGTACAGCCAGGGAAGAGCTATAGGTTTCACGGGAATTTCATCAGCTTTTCAAGCAAACAAACATACAAAGACACACAGCAAAGAAGGGCCCTTGCAAAGCCCTGTCCATGTCTCACAAATTCCATGTGATTAAGTAACATAGAGATTGAGTGTATGAGAGAGAGAGAGAGAGAGAGAATGAGAGAGAAAATAACACAGTGAGTCCAGAGATGTAATAAAGGCAAAGATTGTCCCTCAGGGAATCATAGTTGTGTGCGACCAATATGCTCTATATTTCTTTTTTGCTGTCTTCCATCATCACTTTAATCCCCAAAATTACCAACAAAGCCTTTCTTGAAATTTGAGCATATTTTCCATGGTATAATCATATAATATATGGAGAGGACAGAAATGAACATGGCTGAGCTTAGAGTAAATATTTGAGGTTTGTTTTTCAGCTGTTTTATAACACTGAGTGTGACTGAAGATGGAACAGAACTTGGGGCCTTGTGGGTCCCTAGGAAATCTGAGGAGATAAAATTTGTCAACTTAAGTTTCCTCAAACAATGTTGGGGTGGTGCTTTATGAGACAACTTAAGTGGTATTAGTGAAATTAAATGTTATGGGAAGGGAATATATATTTATAGGAACTCATTAAATATAAATAATTTATATTAATTAATTAATGCTTTCAAAAAGACCAGTTATGGCTAGGCTGAATTTTCATTAGCCATTGCTCTTGTCTTCATATCTACATAATTCTTTAGAAATCGTGTCACATGATCCTTCAGAAATAATTAATATCCTGTTTTTGTGCTCAAGAAACATTTCTTATTATTATCAATGTTAAAGGTGCCCTAGAACCAGTTTTTACAAGATGTAATATAAGTCTAAGGTGTCCCCTGAATGTGTCTGTGAAGTTTCAGCTCAAAATACCCCATAGATTTTTTAAAATTAATTAAACTGCCTATTTTGGGGCATCATTAACTATGCACCGGTTCAGGCTGCGGCCCCTTTAAATTGCACGCCCCCTGCCCCCCCGAACTCTCGACTATAATACAGTGCATTTACAAAGTTCACACAGCTAATATAACTCTCAAATGGATCTTTACAAGATGTTCGTCATGCATACTGCATGCATGCGTCAGATCATGTGAGTATAGTATTTATTTGGATGTTTACATTTGATTCAGAATGAGTTTGATGGTGCTCCATGGCTAAAGCTAACATTACACACTGTTGGAGAGATTTATAAAGAAAGAAGTTGTGTTTGTGCATTATACAGACTGCAAGTGTTTAAAAATGAAAATAGCGACGGCTGTCTTGTCTCCGTGAATACAGTAAGAAACGATGGTAACTTTAACAGTACATTAGCAACATGCTAACGAAACATTTAGAAAGACATTTCACAATTATCACTAAAAATATCATGTAATCATGGATCATGTCAGTTATTATCGCTCCATCTGCCATTTTTCGCTATTGTTCTTGTTTGCTTACCTAGTCTGATGATTCAGCTGTGCACAGACCCAGACGTTAATACTGGCTGCCCTTGTCTAATGCCCTGAACATGGGCTGGCATATGCAAATATTTGGGGCGTGCATATTAATGATCCCGACTGTTACGTAACAGTCTGTGTTATGTTGAGATTCGCCTGTTTTTCGGAGGTCTTTTAAACAAATGAGATTTACATAAGGAGGAGGAAGCAATTGAGTTTGAAACTCAATGTATATCTTTTCCATGTACTGAAATCTTGTTATTCAAGTATGCCAAGGTAAATTCATTTTTTGATTCTAGGGCACCTTTAATAACAGTGAACTGCTTTTGCTTGTGTGTGTGTATGCCAAATAAATCTCAGTATTTATTTGGCAGAATATTTGTAATAATGTAAAAGTCTTTAGTGTCACTTTTTATTAATTTAATGCATGCTAAAGAAAAAGTGTTCATTTCTTCAACAAAATATAACTAATATTATATAATGATTCATGTGTTTTCATACATATTCATTAATGTAAATATATTACTTGTCTTTTAAAAAGCATTAATAATGAACATCAATTATTTTATTTATATTTAATAAATAAAGTTGTTAAAGTTAAGTTAAAAGTTCTATATTTAATGATTTTTTTATATATTTAATGATTATAAATTTTCCTATATTTTTCCTTTTCTCATTTCCACACACCTATCCCTCAATAAGCACATCCAACACTTGAAACAACATACATACACACACAATATCTGCCCCAGGAGTGTTCATCAAATGACTGCCCACAGCCCTGCCTCTGATGTAACTGAACATCTAATGGGCATAAAAGGTGTCAGAAAGCAAGCTACCATCATCTTCACCTCTAGCCTGAGGGCCACTGCTATAATAGTAATCAAGTCTTTGATTCAGCCGTACATTTTCCAGCTCACATGCCTTTCGATTATCAGCTTAAACCAGGGGCTTTGAAGCCCAAACCTGAACCCATGGCTCTGTTTCCTCTGTGGGAGACAACCTGTCATCAGAGCACTCGTCTCAAGCTCTCATAAAGCGCTGTCTCAGGGCCTGCTGTCTCTCTCAGCTCAGCTCTCGATGAACACTGTTGCCTCAGGTCCTGCAGATAGACCCTCACTGGGCACCAAATCCGTTTAATTACATGTACAGGCTTTGATTGGGATCTTCTCGTTCCTTTGTAAGCAGTTATTGTTACTGACCAGGCAAACGTGGCTATCTGTGCTTCTTTAGATGTCTACAGTCATAAGACATATTACCGGTTCCTCACAATGCTTCCTTTCATCCTAATTCTGTCAAGCCAGGGTCGAACCAGACCAATAATGCGGCAAGAGTGCTTTGTCGCTATAGGCCAGAGACAGTGAAATTTAAGCTGTTCAAGAAAATTTTAGACAGTTATTTCCCTTACAGGCATGGTGGTCATTTGTGGTTGATTTTGTGTGTTTGTGCGTGTGTTAAACATGAGATGAGACTGTAGCCTTTATAAAAGGATGAAGGGTGTGTGTAACAGTCTGAAGATGAAATTGATAATAAAATGAAATGTACTGTTAGCATTGTCTATTTGAATTTATCTGCATTTTATTGTGCACTTGCATTATTGTTTTAGCATCCTACTAACTAAAGATATCAGTTAAGATTTTATGGGCGTATTTGTGCTATTAACGTTTTTATTTAAATATAAAAATGTATATATCACACATACCCATTGCCCTATTAATTTTAAGAGGATTCAGCAGACTACCACAATCTGCTATACTATGCTAAAAGTGTACAAAATCACTGTCAAATGCAGAAAGTGCATATGACTACATTGTCATTGTTAATTTTCTCTCCATTATTTGATCACCATTTGATGAATTACTCCTGTACACAAACAGGCAATAATGAAAATAAAATCATAAATTTAACTCATTACTTAGATGAAGCACATTTGGCAGCAATTACAGCCTTAAAGGTAGGGTAGGCAATTTCGGAGCGGCTAGCAATAGCAAGCTAGCATTGAAAGCATGAGGTCCCACCCTCCTTTCAAAGGGCTCTCCAAAGCCAGACTTCGTCCAAGACACATGAACAAGCAGGTCGCGCACAGCCAGAGGAGATTCAGTACAGTGTCATAAGAGACGGCATTAAATTACCTCATGTCTCATAGCACAATAATAATGAACATAAACAACTTACAGAGCTCTTACTTACACATGACTACTGCAGATTCACTTCAGCATTGATAGTGCTGAATACAAAACCGAGTCTGAGGTAACGACATGGTGAAAACACAGCATAAGCTCATTTTTCTGGTTCAGGAGGAACTGTGAAAGGTGGCTGCTGTTCGTTTGTGGTGCTCTATGAATGTCCGTCCACAACTATGCATAGCCTTACAGAGCGCACTTATGATGTGTGATATCTGTGCGAGCAGGGTGTGCGGAGGTGTGGAAATTCATATGTTAGGTAGGTAGGACATCCAACTAAGTGTAATAATTGGATGAAAAATTTTTGGTCCCGAGACTTCCACAGCCAATTTTTTTTTTTTTTTTTTTTTTTACATTTTATATGCACATCTTCTTTTATTCATTGCTATCATGATGTGAAGAGAGTTTCAACCAGAATAGCAAAAGGTGAAAAAAATTGCCTACCCTACTTTTAAGTCTCGCTGTATATACAGCTATGGAAAAAATTAAGAGACCACTCCAAGTTCAGAAATCAATGTTAAGTGGTCTCTTATTTTTTTTCCATAGCTGTATATATATATATATATATATATATATATATATATACACACAATTGTCACATCAAATGTCTAAATATGATGAGATACAAACAGATGAAAATAGTAGTGAATAAAATAGTAGTAAATAAAAGTAATCCAAAGCAAAGTAGGTAGTCCAAACAGGAGAAAGCACAAACGTAACAGCATGAACAATTTGAACCATTGTCATATGTAGTGAACTCAGGGCAGGCTTCCTTGTTTACATCCGAACGGCAACTTAGTGTTGGCTGAAGCTGAACACGTGAGCAGTATGACGCATGCATGTGATGCTGACACAGAATCCGACATATAATGAGCCGGCATTTGGACGTAAACAAGGAAGCCTGCACTGAGTTCACTATGCATGACAATGGTTCAAGTTGTTAAATAAAGTTGTTATTTTTGTTTTGTTTTTGCGCACAAAAAATATGCTTGTTGCTTCATAACATTAAGGTTGAACCACTGTAATTTTAACCATGTTTTTAACTACCTTTCTGGATGTCAAAATGTGCAATGACGTTGCTGCCTATGTGTGGATCAAGTACCCTCGGACTTCATAAAAAAATATCGTAATATATGTTCCGAAGATGAATGAATATCTTACGGGTGTGGAACAAAATGAGGGTGAGTACTAAATGACAAAAATTTCATTTTTGGGTGAACTAACCCTTTAACTCAGTGATGAACAGGTGTGAACTAATTATTTAAAAGCCAAAGTAACAATTGAAAAGCGGTAAAATGGAACAAAAGAAAACAGGTAACGGCAGAGTCATGGCAATGAGATGGTGTGAATGAGGCCTGAGGTGCAGCCTGAATGAAGGAGGAGCCAGACAGAGCCATAGGGGAGGAATGAGGCCCAGCCGACAGCCCAGAAGTCCATGGCAATGGTGCTGTGACGACAGAACAGGGCAGAGCCGGTGGGACGAAGGAGCCCGTTGGAGTGGAAGGACGATGGTCCCAAGTGAAGCAGAGGGGGCGAGGAGCCAGGCCGGACACGACTTGTCGAAGGGCCAAGGTGGAACTGAGGGCTCTGAGGGACAAGGTGGAACCAGGGACTCTTCACTCCAGGGCAGAGCTGGAGACTGGAAGCCAAGGTGGATCAGAGCTGCATGGTAGGGCTGATTATGGAGATGAAGGGCTGCAGGGAGCCAGAGGAGGCGAAGCTTCAATGGAGCAAGCAGGAGAGGAAACTTGGGTGCGGAGACAGATTGATGATGGACAGGGATGGTAGCAACAAAGTCAACCCTGTGCTGGATGGAACTTCTAATAGCAGAAGAGGTTTCTGGGTGGAAATCAGGGTGGGAAGTGTTACCTCTGTCTTCCAGTCTATTAGCCATTCCTCCTCTTCCAGCTCCACTAAAATTCCCACTGGTATGAATGTGACAGCCAGCTCACACATCTAGGTAAGACGGGACCTCAGGTTTTTCTTCCTGGACAGACACCGCTGCTGGCTCTGGCTCCATTACAGGCATTGGCACAGGTATGAACGGGGCAGGTAATAGCTAGGTCTCACGGTCTGAGGTAGGTGTGGGCTCTGGCTCTGGTTGTGGAGTGGTGATGGATGTTAGGTGGGGCTGGATGCTGGGTACGGTATCCTCTTCCACATTGCACACCATAAAAGATGATCCGTCAATCCACAGGGTGAAATTGATGTAATAAATCAGGGTCAAGCAAGATTCCCTTGTGTCATGATTAGACGAATCTCGTTGTCCAGTCCACTCCAGAATCCTTCCATAAGAAAAAAAAAAAAAAAAAACACTGCCCCTGAGAGCCTGTAAAAATTCCCCATAAGGACAAAATTTATGGAACGATCTCCTTTTTCTTTGGGTCTGGTATTATGTTACATAGAATGTCCAAAGATGATGATGGGATGCAAACAGATGAAAATAGTAGTGTGATTTATTAAAAAAATAAATAAATAAATAACCCAAAGCAAAGCAGACTCCAAACAGGAGAAAACACAAACGTAATAGTGTATAACATAACAATACCAGTCAATGAACTAATGAAACTAAAAGGACTTAAATACACAATGTGATGAACTCAGTGATGAACAGGTGGGAACTAATAAATCAATAACCATAGAAACAAATGAAGAGTGGTAAAATGGAAATGCAAAAGGAAATACAAACTAAAGGTCGATGAAAATGAAAACAAACAGGCAAACTGTGACAATTATATTATAATAATTCTTTTATAATAATGTACATGGATTTTCATTAACGCACCAACACCATTAAATTTTTCACTACCCACAACTTATTTAATTCACATCTAAGTATTTCGAGAGTAAAAACAGAAAGTGTCTTCAACAACGGCAAACCCGTAGAAGTTTGAGTACAAGCTATTTAAGAAAGTATTCCTGGTCTCCATCACAGCAGAGTTGACTGACACTCCTCCATCTTTCGCTGTCTGTCTCTTCTGTCAACCATCACACTCTGTCTCTTCTATTATCTCAATCTGCCTCTCAGTTTGTTTCCATCACTCTGTTTGAATTAAACACATTCTTTTCTCATCCTCTGTCTTTCACAAATTGCAGTGATGCTTGTATACGGATTAGTTAGAATAATTAAAATTGATTTTAAGGGGCTCAGTATTGAATTCTGAATGAAAAATACATTTTTACATGGGATAAAAGTTTAAAGACAGCTTCAGATTGTTTGCTTTTCACTGCCCTATTCAGCTGCACTAAAGATGAATGGAACATTTATGTTTAAAAATGCACAACACATTTTCAATACAGGGAATTCTCATGTCAATGCTGCATGTCACAGTAAAACTGCAGATACAGAACAGAGTGAAGTGAAGAGGTGGTACAGTACAACAGCTCAGGTTAAATGAGAGAAGGACTGTGGGTAATTCACTCATGAACATATCAGGTCACCTTCACCAATTATTTTCTCTCCCCAAACAATGCAGTTATCCTCTCTCTCTCTCTCTC
The DNA here is from genome assembly GCF_024489055.1 of Chanodichthys erythropterus. Classification (NCBI taxonomy): domain Eukaryota; kingdom Metazoa; phylum Chordata; class Actinopteri; order Cypriniformes; family Xenocyprididae; genus Chanodichthys; species Chanodichthys erythropterus. Next base: position 17,090,687 of record NC_090241.1, on the reverse strand, counting down.
TGTCTCTCTCCTCTCAGTTCAGGATGCATTCTCTTATTACCATCATTATGGCAAGCCCCGGGGCCCTTCTCACACGTTGCAAAATAGACTCATCTAAGCAGCTCCAGAAAACAATGGAGCAGCATTGAAAAATAAACAAGTCGCGAGTCAATCGGCATACAGCTGACAAACATGTCTACAGCGATCCATGGCTCCTATAATTAACTGTCAACTGTCTCAGTCTCTGTATGTGTAGCCTCATAATACAAGGTTAGCAATGAACTAACTGGATGAAGTCAGTCTCCAAACACCTTGTGACAGGGAACAAAACTTCCCGATGGATGTCAGTGCTGTTACTCTGTTTGTATTACACGAGTAGGAAGGGAGAAAGAGATATGCTAGCATGTTGAACACTCCATTTTGATGTTCCTTTCCATACTGTATGCGCCCAGCTGAAGGAACAGCGTTACGTTGTGTCAGAAGTGTAGAATATTCATGACTGCAAAAAGACTTAAAATAGCACCTCTTTTAAGCATTTTGGTGTTTCTTTTTAGGCCAGTGACAAGTTCTTACAAATGGAAATGAAAAAACAAACAGAGAAAGCTTTCTGGGTAGATACAGCTACAGCTTCCTGTGGTTGGAAGGTTTTGGATAATCAGACTACCCAAGCAAACTGTCAAAGGATGTCACCCCCTCTTCAGGCTTACACATAAACATATTTTCCACTTTCAGGGTATTTTTATATTTTAGCTACTACATCCTTTTTACAGTATATATATATATATATATATATATATATATATATATATATATATATATATATATATATATATATATATATAAACAGTAAAAAAAACTTTTTTAACTTAAATTTACAGTAAAATGTTAATATTGCAATACACTGAAAACCACCAAAACAGGTGGTGATAAGATAGTTAAACAATGAATCAGAGATCAGAGAATCACAAGTCTATAGACATGCACATCTGGCGCAAGCGCTCTGTAAAAGAATGCATATGTGCGCAAATGCATAGCCTTTCTTTAAAAAGTGACGTCGTTTTTGAAAAAAAAATAATTTCCCCTTTAAAAAAAAAAAAAAAAAAAAATCATCATGTAAACATACCCTTAGATTACGTTCACCTGTTGTTCATTTTTAATTTCCTCATTACCTCTCCTTGTGTATTTAAGCCCTTAGTTCTTCTCAGTGTTTTTTCTTGCTTTCACCTGGTATGTTTGGTTAGTGTTTCTCATTCCACTTTCAGTATTCTCCTGAGTATCGATTTATTATAGACTATATATTGTTTTCTCCATTGTCGTGTTTACTGACCAGTAGATTATTACACATTGTCATTCACACAAATACTAAACACCATCATAGCAACACACATGACACTAAAGTAATGCAATAAACCTTAATTTAACAACATTACATGTAACATAAAACCCTAATTCTAGGAATGTCAATTTACTGTTTTACATTTATTTTAAAATTAATCTTTAGCTTGATACATTGTACCATTTGGGTACTTTTATAAGTAAATATTGATTTGCTTTGAAGTGTAGTTCATTTGAAATTGTAATTGACACAATAGTAATTAATTTGATTTTGAAGTTTCTAAATGGTTAAGAGGTCCACAATAATGTCATATTGATATCATATTCCCTGTGGTCACTTTTCACAATTACATATACTGTTTCATAGGCATTTCATTGTCTGATGTAATGGTATTTTCATTCTTTCAAATATGCATAAACTGACTGATTACAAGTAGCCCAACAATCTGCAATTAAGCATTATCGATTCGAACAAGTTGAACAGAAGCAGCTTGAGACTGAAACTTGCAGGAATGGTCTCGAATGTGCCCTATTCACCATTAAAACCCCAAAATGGCCCAATCGAGGGAAACTTTCGATTCAATTATCAGTGATGTTGTTAATGGCCCCATTAGAAAAAGAATAATGGCAAATTAGGCGACTGTGGGTGAGGAATGGCTTGTGTGACAGCCATCTGGCGAGAACAGGAGGCAAAAAAAGCACAAAAAGAAAAAAACACCATGGCCAGCAGAACCACCCAAACATGGGTCCGGACCTCCACCATATGGCTACATTCATCTTGTGTCTAAAAATGTTGCATCTCTGTCTAAATTCCTTCTCTGTACTGACACGAAATCCACCTCTGATAAATGCCCTTTTTATACACCTTAAAAGTGAAATGTACCCTTTTCAAAGGCCTACTAATCTCAATTCTCAGTAGTGACACCAGACAGCATGCTCGTACCACTGTAACTGATTTAGATGACACTCTATTAGAAAACATTCAAGCTCTCAATTTACAAGGCAAATGTTCCTCCCCTCCACAAGACTCCAGGCAACATATTGTGCAATCCTGTTCATTTGTTTCAAATTTCGGAAATTAAAACCACAGAGTGATGAATCAAGGACACTGTGAGTTTCATAGTGTCGAAAACACATTGCCAAAGAGTACAATTTCCAGTTATGCTTTCAATAGGAAACAACCTACACAGGAAGCACATTCTAACAAAAATGGTGGAGCATTCAGTGATAGTCTCAGGGTATTAGTTCAAGAGTCAGAGCACAAGAGATATTTGCAAACAATAAAATATTGATAAAACATTGTTTTGCATTACAGTCCAGTCAAATGTGAGGTGTGGAAAACATTGCTTTCACTCCTATAAGATTGCAAAAGTCCCAACTTTAGTTCACCTCAAAAGAAAACGAGTTATTACAGTATGTAAATGAGGGGAATCAAATACAGGCTCTCAAATACAGAAAATGATTAAATGGACAAAATGATAAAGAATCTATTAATGAATGCATCTGCAATTTCCCCTCTTTAGATGTTTCTTTTAATTAAGGCTTTCATTACTATGTTTAGCAGTCAAGCTAATAATTAAAGAATTGATTTGATTTGCGATTGATATGGTTTTCACTAGCTATGGATTAGCAGGTTTAGATAAGCTTGCGCAATCAGTCTAAGCATTAACATTAATGATATTCATGATTTTCGAAATTTCATCATATTTCACACCCCAAAGCTGTGATTTCTGAGCATGTGAGGATATAGCCTATTACACATAATAATTTGGTTTTGTAGTTATGGAAGCTTTCTGCTGGTGCCAACATCACCTTTTCTGTTTTTGTTTTTATTATTAAATAAAATGAATTCACCATTTGTAATGTTACACTTTTAAAATATTAATAAATATAATCAGACTGTTAACTACCAAAAGCATAGCGGTCATTGGCAGATGGAAAAGCAAAATGTTTAATTTTGTCACCAAATGAATTGTTTTGTAAGGATATCCTAATGAAGTGATGAAATTTTCCAGCTTAGACTGTGAATGGTGTAGTGTTGTTTTATTATTATTGATACATATACTATTTATTAATATTTAGAATTAGCTTTTATATTTATTTATTTTAATATTTTTATTTAGCTTTAATTTATTTTTAGTACTTCAGTGTATTTATTTTTTATTTTTTTATTTTTTTCAGTTCAGTAAGTAAGGCAATACTGTTTCAGTTTCAATTTCAGTTTAAGTTTTTAATCTAATACATTTATTTTAGGTTTATTTCAATTACCAAAAACAACATACTTTTAAACAATTACAACACTGGAGTGGTGGTCTCATGACACCCTTGAAAATGAGAGGACAGGCATGACAAAGCACAAGAATGTGCTGAGCTTGCTGAATGACACTGAATGCTGGTTCACACTATGTACATTTTCACATTTGTTTACTAGTGAGGTCATTGTATTTCCTACAGATGCACATGACTGTACATATTTATATTTATATAGAGAATTTATATTGAATCAACAGGATGTTCTGCCTGAATCTGTAGCCAGTTTCAAAACGCACTCACTTAAATTTATATGAAGATCTTTTTTTTCCAGAATCAACAGTAAAACATTACAACAGAGGGAAAGAAAATTAACAAAAAGAACCATGAAGACTCTACATACCTGTGATATTAACACTGACAGTATTTGTATACGTGTTATTTGAGAGAATCTCATATCCTTTTTCCATTCTTTCTCAGTGAAGTTTTTGTTGCCTGTGGGACTCCTCCCAAGAACTTTTAAATCTGCAAACAGTTTCACTTTCTCTCTTCCTATCTGAAATGCCCCCTCCTTCCTCACACGGCAGATTACATCCAGACGTTCTGTCTCGGACACACGCAGACAGTGAAGGATAGTGGAATCCCACTGAGGTATCTTTTAACAGCTTCTTCTACAGTTCAGCTCTGGGCCAAAACCTACTCAGCTGTGCTCCCCTGTTTTTGTTTATTCAGGAAGTATCCCAAACAGAAGCCAATCACAGCACTTCTCTCTCTTTAAGTGATCCCGCCTACTTTTACTCTCTCTGCATTTGTTTTGAAATCACACCACATACATCTGAATTTCCCTTCTTTGTTATTTGAGTGTTAAAAATACGCATGTTGTGGTTTGAATGAAAGGATGTGGTGGTATTTTTGTACTTATACCACATTTCTTTCTCAGAGCGCATGTGGTTTTCTGGTGAAAGAACATTTTTGATAAACAAACTCATTTTTGAGAAACAGAAACTCACCTACAGCAGAGGGCTGTTTCATAAACAAGATTAGAAAACAAGCCAGGCTTATTTCACTTAGGCTTGTTGTCAACGAATTTTGTTTCATAAAACAAACTTAAATTAGTTCAAACTCAGTTACTCTGGCAACTTATGCTGGGAAACTAACCTGGTCCGGGGCAAGCTAACTGTCAGGATAAGCTGAGCTCCTCTAACACTGACCAATAGGAACGCAGTGATATTACAGCTGACTCTCTCACATACAGTTATTTGACTTTATTAACATATATATTAACACACACACACACATTTACTAAATAGTGCTAAATAAAAAAAAAATTTAAAAAAATGGAGTAAGTTTAAAGGTGCCCTTGATTCAAAAATTGAATTTACCTCTGCATAGTTAAATAACAAGAGTTCAGTACATGGAAAAGACATACAGTGAGTCTCAAACTCCATTGTTTCCTCCTTCTTATATAAATCATTTGTTTAAAAGACCTCCGAAGAACAGGCGAATCTCAACATAACACCGACTGTTACGTAACAGTCGGGATCATTAATATGTACGCCCCCAGTATTTGCATATGCCAGCCCATGATCCCAACATTATGAAAGGGATTACACATCTGGATCTGCACAGCTGAAACATCAGACTAGGTAAGCAAGCAAGGACATTAGCGAAAAATGGCAGATGGAGCAATAATAACTGACATGATCCATGATATCATGATATTTTTAGTGATATTTGTAAACTGTCTTTCTAAATGTTTCGTTAGCATGTTGCTAATGTACTGTTAAATGTGGTTAAAGTTACCATAATTTCTTACTGTATTCGCGGAGACAAGAGCCGTCGCTATTTTCATTTTTAAACACTTGCAGTCTGTATTATTCATAAACACAACTTCATTCTTTATAAATCTATCCAACAGTGTAGAATTAGCCGTTAGCCAAGGAGCATAGCCTCAAACTCATTCAGAATCAAATGTAAACATTCAAATAAACACTGTACTTACGCGATTAGACATGCTGCATGACAAACACATTGTAAAGATCCATTTTGAGGGTTAAATTAGCTGTTTGAACTTTTTTTATGTTGTGTAAGGCAAGCGCAAGCTCTTGGGACGTGGGCCAGATTTAAAGGGACCGCGTACCCTGAATCGGCTCATTTATAATGATGCCCCAAAATAGGCAGTTAAAAAAAAATGAATAAAAAAAACATCTATGGGGTATTTTGAGCTGAAACTTCACAGATACATTCAGGGGACACCTTAGACTTATATTACATCTTTTAAAAAAAAGTTCTAGGGCACCTTTAAAGCTTTTTTTATTTATTTATTATTAAAAGGTAAGTATGATGAACCAAAACATTTAAAGATGTACTTTCTTAAAAAATTAAGTGTTATATAGCCCATTGAATCATTCTCAGACTTAATGCTAACAATGGTGGAAGCACTTGGGAGAGAATCATCAGGAGACTTATTTCTTAGCACAAAAGAGGACAGTGGAACAAGAGGATTACCAAATCATTGTTTTAAGTGTGAAAATAGAGCAAAAGTAACAGAAATTAAAAGTCAATAGACCTGTGACAAGGCCCCTGAAACAATCAGGCCTTCATTTGTAATCTTTCATTAAGTGATGAGTGTTTTTTTTTTTTTTTTTTTTTTTTTTTTTTTTTGCTAGACAAAGAGCAGGATAAATACCAAGTGAGTGTTTCAGAGCCAGCAAAAGCTATGAAAAGAGTGACTGAGATGCAGCCTGCAGAAGTGGCATGGTTGTTGTCCACACTGGAACAACCCACTGTAGTCAAAGCACAATAAAGTCAGCTAGTTTTAATCTATACTCTGGTCTTATATATATATAAACCTGATCCCAAAAAAGTTGGGACACTATACCAATTTTTGAATAAAAAAGGAATGCAATAATTTACAAAATCTCATAAACTTATATGAGAAAATGTTGAAAGTGAGACATTTTGAAATGTCATGCCACACATTGGCTCATTTTGGATTTCATGAGAGCTACACATTCCAATAAAGTTGGGATAGGTAACAATAAGAGGCCGGAAAAGTTAAATGTACATATAAGGAACAGCTGGAGGACCAATTTGCAACTTATTAGGTCAATTATTGGATATAAAAAGAGCCTCTCAGAGTGGCATTGTCTCTCAGAAGTCAAGATGGGCAGAGGATCATCAATTCCCTAATGTAGCGGCAAAAAAATAGTGGAGCAATATCAGAAAGGAGTTTCTCAGAGAAAAATTGCAAAGAGTTTGAAGTTATCATCATCTACAGTGCATAATATCATCCAAAGATTCAGAGAATCTGGAACAATCTCTGTGCGTAAGGGTCAAGGCCAGAAAACCATACTGGATGCCCGTGATCTTCGGGCCCTTAGACGGCACTGCATCAGATGCGCTCATTTACTGTGAAGTTTAGCAGCAAAATGGAAATATTTGCATGACTTTTTAACATTTACATATGGAGAATATACTTGTGAAAAGTGAGTTATGCACTGAGGAAAAAACACCATGTCTCAAACGCATAAAATAGTACAAAATATATACTGTTTCTTATGGTGGATCGAATTAGTGGGACTGCGTGAACTTCAATTACCTTTTATGAAACTGCGTTAGCCCCAACTCATTTGTTAGTTTAATTCAAGTCAGGTTTTGGAGTTTAATCCTCACTTTTCTTAGCATCTTTTATGAAACAGCCCTCCGGTTACATAGCTAGACCAGAGAAAACATGAGGGCTATAAATACACAAGGACTAATGACATAAGGCACACCTAAAAGCAATGAACACAACGAACCAATCAAAACATGACACATGGGGAACAGGGGAATCGCATAGCATAACCAGGAACATGACAAAATTAGGAACATAACAAAATAAAAGACGTGAAAACAAACATGATTCAAAAATCAAAGCCAAATGTGACAATTTATCTTTCCTCAAAATAAATCATTATTTTGTGTCCTTGGAAATATTATTAGCATATCTCAACATTAATTTCTAGGTAGTTCAAAACATAAATTGATATTTCAGGCAAATAGTACAATCATAGCGAATTTATTGAATACATATAATACAATATATAATAATATAATAAATAAAACCCTCTAACAATTACACCACAAGATGACCAAACATAGTTTAATGTTGAGACATACTGAAGCCTCTTGATAAACATTAAGTTTTGACTGATGGTGCCTCTCCTCCAATTTCAAGGTTATGTGACAGATTACATCTCCCAAAACATGAGCTGAAATTTGATTTAGATGGACAGGTGCAGGATGTGTGGACATCCAAAACAGGAGTACACATGGACACTGAGTTTAATATACAGTAAAATTAGTAAACAGGTATCTGTTTGAAACATTAAAAATAGGCTACTTGTTTTAATTTAACACTAGAAAGGCATTGTAAATTATCTGACAAAAAAAAAAAAAAATAAGGAGAAAATGATTCACTAATTTATCTTCAGTATTTTCAAGCAGCGCATATTTTTATCTTTTCATACCTTATTTACGTATAGTCATTCAGTTGCATTCAGAAAAAAATGACATTCATCATTTACAACAGTAAATGATGAATGTAGTAAATGTATAGTAAAGTATGTGATATTTATGGATTTGTTTGCTATATATTGCTTTACTGTAATAAAAAATAATGATGTCTGATAGGGACGCCAGCAGGATATCATCTTGTTGTACGCGCAGAAAATCCAGTACACCTGCAGTCTGTGATTGTGTATGTAAATAAGTCCAAAGATGTCCCAAAGTGCTGAATGACCACTCTGCAGAGTTTGTACACTAAGGCCCGGTTTCACAGACAGGGCTTAGCCTAAGCCAGGATTAGGCCTTAGTTCAATTAGGGCATTGAAGTTGCTTTTATAAATGCACACTATAAAAAAAATAATAATAATAAAAAATACTGGTGTGCATCTTGAGACAAAACAATGGCTCTGACATATTTTAAGATCTGTCAGTGCAAGTTGCTTTCAGTTAAAACAGCTCAAACATGCATTTTAGTCTAGGATTAGCTTAAGCGTTGTCTTTGCTAAAAAGTCACTTCAAATAAACATTTAAAGAAATATTATGGGTTCAATACAAGTTATGCTCATTCAACACCATTTGTGGCCGCAAAACTCAAGGTTACAATGAAGCTATTCCAATGAAAGCAAATGAGGCCAATTTATAAAGGATTTAAAAGCAGAAAGATGAAGAAAAACAGGTGTATTAAGCCATAAAGCTGTTTAAATTATAATTTTACAGTCGTTTTTGCCGTTTAGGGTTTACGGCATTAAGTTGTCATGGCAACAAAGTTATACAACTTGAAATATGTTTATATAGAGAAGATAAAAAACAATTCTATACTAAAATTACAATAACATACATATTGTTTACTTGTGATTAATTTAACATTTAGGGATTGGCCCTATTCACTTTGTAAGTACTGTACCTCACTGTAAACCAGATAATTTTGTGATAATCAACATTATGCCACAAATGCTGTCAATTTAGCTTAAAGTGCCTGAATATTCCTTTAATTTTAAGAGTGTAAGAGTAATTCTGTGTTTGTTGTGGAAGGTTGTAGTAGGGTTCCACCATAGAAGTTCTAGCATAGACAAAGGAAGTATTGTACAGATGCAGACACCTATGATATCTGAATTTATTCGACACTTATATACATGTATAAAACTTGACATGTCAAGAAATACTGTATACGACACTATCCAAGTCAGTCACTTTTCCCTGTCCTGACCTGCCTCAAGTAAGAGGGTTTTTGCACGTCCTGATTTTTTTGAGTTAGATGCATATTTTGTTAATCCTGGTACAACATTGCTGTCTGAAAATGTAATTCAGAGGGAAATGATAGGTGAATAGCACTGATATAGAAGCACTTAACACTGGTTGTAAGCTTAAACTTGACATAAACTGTAAACCTGTCCCTCAAATCTGATTGGTTGTTTGGAATGTTGTTCCAAGATCAACAAATGTGTTGATCCAGGAACATGTTGCACTTGGTGAAATGAAGTTCTGCCTTCAACTTCAAAAATTAAAAAATATATATGCTCTTACATAATTAAATTAACATGAAATGCATTAACGATTGCAATGGTTCAGCCAATAAAATCCTTAAATAGTGTTTATTTTAAGTGAATAAGTACAAAGGAATGGCAGTAATGATGTTCAAAACTTTCTTCTTAAGCCTAAAGTCAAGTCTGTGAAAGCATTTTTTCCCTGCAAGTGTGAGAGAAGATTATCCTGTCATAAGATAATTTGTCATTTTTATGTTTAAACACACTGATTCCTGTTCCCCAAATGTAACTTTCGTGCTTGGAGAAATAAGTTCAGAAATGATCAAACAACAGACAAAGAGAGAAAAATGGAGGCAGTGTTTCTGTTCCCATTAGTTTTCTTTACCATCTGTGGAATGTCTGCAGGCTCGCAACACAAAGCCACTGCCAATGCCTAAACTGCTTCCCTTACATAATCATTCTCCAGTGATGTAAGAATAAATAATCCAGCCTGTTGTGAAGCTTTCAAAATGTAAAAAAATAATGTGAGGGACTGAAGCTGTAGGGGGTGGACTTCATCCAAGAAGAGATGGCACACCAACTTTTCCAAAGAAGGTGAGGAAAGAGTGAGTTTAAGGGAAATTCTTCGTACCTACAGCAATTTGCTTGATTGAGAGTTGAGAACGACCTTCCCCTTGGATAATTAAATGGAGAGACTCCTTGGTTTTCATGAAGAGCACTCTTATTAAAACAAGCATCTCCAGTCATTCTTTTAGATAAATGACTTAATGCCAAGTGCCATTAAGCCCATTAAATCGCTTCTTTAGAGATGGATCACATCCAAACTCACAATCAAAGGATTTGACCAGGATTATCTCTGATTAGAAACATTCAGAAACAAATGAGGAGATGACAGGATATCATACAATGAGAGGATAAATTAGCAGTTACATACCAGCACCAGTTTTGTAATGGCTGTTAGGGAGGAAAATTGAAAGAGAGCAGGAGAAAAAATGTTTTGCAATTTTGCGTTTCCCTGGAACACAAAATGAAATTCAGCATATTTATACCTCTCTGAAAGCTTTTAGCCTCTTTCTCTTTGTACATAAAGACCTCATCTCTTACACAGCCGAAATGGACAGAGAAAGGCTACAAAACAAGACAACCCCTCTGAAGAGGTCAGCATTAGCCCTACTTCTTTTAGAGTGGTGTATGTATTAAACATTGTTTCTCAAGTCAACAAAGATGTCAGTGTGAACCTAAAAGAAGACAAATGGTCGATTAGCAAATTGGCTGGTACCTTTTAGCAAATACAAAGAATAATAATGTATCTCTCTTTTGAAGTTTCTATTTAAGCCATAAGAGCTGATAAGTACAAAGGTAAGAGGATCTTTAGTCAGTGCAGACCATGATAAAATAGTGACCACTGTCATCGCTGTCTTGAGTTTTTAGTGCTCCTATTTACATCAGTTTAAATCTTATTTTGTAATCTGTTGTAGTATATTTCTTCATTTTTATGTTGTGCTAGTTCAAGCCAAAAGGCTGTCTGGGCAATTTCTTTATGTACTTGAGGTCTTTATGTACAAAGAGAAAGACCTAATTGTCTCAATTTTTATGTAAGTTAACCCTCAGGGGTCTGAGGCTGATTTGGGGCCTGGAGAAGTTTTGACATGCCCTGACATTTGTGCTTTTTTCAGTAGTTCATAAACATATTTATGAAAAAAGTGTCATTACACTGTATTCAGCACAAACTAGGCTACAATAATATGTAAGGAACATGTATGTACATGTTTGTATTTTTGAAGGAATAATGTTTATGCGTGGTTATTGAAAAAAAAAAAAACACTGAAATAAAGCCAAAAAATATATATTAAATCTGTGTTCACAAGACTTCTGGGTATTGGAGGTTGTAGACAAGAGTTTTTGCTTCAAAATTATGTAAAAATTATCATTCCTACTCCTTCATATAAAACAATAGAGAGATTTAAATTTTCTAAAACATCTTTGGTCAAGAAACACAGTATGCGTGGAGATGTGAATAATCATGAATAATGGATGATTCTCACCTGAGAAGACAAAAGAATCAGATAAAGAGCTCTAATGACCTGCATAAATAATGAGCTCTTTCAGTCAGGTAGGCTGTGAAAAAACCCTGTTAATCATGTCTCAGCTCATCATAATGTAAATCAAACATACAGAAAAAAACAGCAATACTGTGAAATATTATTACAATTTAAAATAATGGTATTCTATTATTAAAATATAATGCATTTCTATGATACAAAGTGTCTGAACAGTTATGTTACCTCTATGGCATTTCATATAGGCTTTTAGCATGCACATTTGGAGAAATATTGATGGATTATCATGTTTATGTCAATTTTCTATACAGAGGAGTATTTATTTATTATTTATTGTTGTCACTGTGAACGCTGGATACTGTGTTTACAATTCATACTTGCAGCCGGAGGGCGCTCTGTACACTTTTAGTCCACAAATGCCAATGCTAAAGAAGAATAGGCAATCCAGGAAATAACTGAACTAACAGAGGCCAGAGATCGCCAACTATGGCTATTCAAAACACTTTTCAAGACAATAAATACACGATTGAGACGATGAATGCATGTATTGACTGAATTTGCCTCTGAATAGCGCTGGCTCCGTGGGCATGGCCGCATTAGCGAACATCTGACATGGCTCTTTTCATACAGATTACATAAACACAGAAGGTTTGTTTTCATTTTGACTTACACGTTTTAAAACCTGACATTTCAACGTCTCTTTAGACACAAATATAATGTTTTTGTGATTAGTATTCACTAAGTTACAGTTCATTTTCTGAGAACTATCAGATTGGAGTTCGTTCAGAGGGAGACGAGAGATCACGCATCGTGTTTGTTTTCTTTATTTTACAAAAAGCAGTGTACACAAATAAAAGAAAATATTCCACAGATTAAAATGGTGTATAATTTAATTAATAATCTTAATTGTATGTGAAACACTGACAGAGTATTTTGAGTCTCTTTCACATTGGTTAGAAAAAAAACGCGGTGATCACGCCGGTGTGACCGCCGACCCCAGAGTGTTAAGACATTGCATAATGTATAGTACTGTTATTCTAGTTCAGTGGATATTTTTCTGTTGCGTCATCAGTTATGAATTGATGGGATTTCTCCAGAATGTAACCATATTACACACAGTAGAGTACAACAGGCCTAAAAACCAACCTTAGGATGTGTTCAGATTTGTCATTGTTCTGCATTAATTCACTAGCAAAATCTAGTAACTTCAATGGGAATCCACATGACTGCATGAGAGCAAAAGATTTCCCTTCACAGATTTCAAATTGCCTACAAAACATTGCTGAAGCTTTATGGAAGATGGTAACAAACAAGGGGAACAGCAGCAGGGAAACAGGAGAGGAACAAACAACAGAGGAGACACAGGGAACACAGGTAGGGATCGTGACATAGTCCCTCTCCTAAGGAGCAGCTTTTAGACACTCCTAACAACAAGTCCAGGGAGGCAGGGTGGAGGTGAACAAGGGGGCAGGGTGGAGGGCCAGGTCCATGGAGTGGAAGAGGGCCTGCAAACAGGAGCCTAGCAGGCGCCCAGGGTGGTGCAGGCAGAGCAGGCGGCCAGGGTGAAGCAAGCCGGGTAGATGGCAAGGTTGGACAGGCTGTGTAGGTGGCCAGGCAGATCCCCATGGCGGAGCAGACGATCACCACAGCAGTTCAGATGGGCTTGAAGACCACCACGGTGGAGCAGATGACCACCACAGCAGTGGAGATGGGCTTGAAGACCCCCACAGTGGAGCAGATGACCACCACGGCAGTGGAGGCGGGCTTGAAGATCTCCATGGCAGAGGAGATGACCCCCATGGCAGATCTGGCAACACTGGTTAACGTTGGGTCGTAAGAGGATAGTCAGTAAGCACAAGATTCTGACTAGAACATCCTCTCTGGTCATATTGAGGCAGGCAGACAGTTCAGAAAGACCTCTGTGGTCGTGTCGAGGCAGACAAAAACTCCAGGGACCACCTCCGTGGTCACATTTGGGCAGACCGGGAACTCAGGGATGACCTCCGTGGTGGTATCAGGGCAGGCAGGGAACTCAGGGATGACCTCCGTGGTTGTAACAGGGCAAACAGGGAACTCAGAGACAACCTTCGTGGTCGTATCAGGGTAGAGAGGGAACTCAGGGACGACCTCTGTGGTCGTACCAGGACAGAGAGAAAGTTCATAGGTCACAAGGCTGGGCTCTGGGACAGAAGCAATCTCTGGACTCATGGACTGAGGTGGACTCTGGAGCGGATTCTTGGGTTGAGGTGGGCTTGGGAGTGGATTTGTGGACTGGAACTGTCTCTGGAGTGGATTCATGGAATGGAGCAGGCTCTGGAGTGGATTCAAGGACTGGAGCGGGCTCTGGAGCAGATTCAAGGACTGGAACAGGCTCTGGAGCAGATTCATTGGCTGGAGAGCAGTGTGCAGCCCAAACACACAAAATGGCCATAGCCATAATGGGAAGAACCAAGGACAAGAAAATGACCTCTGGGATGGACAGCGCAGGCACTGGCAGGCTTGAGAGTGCTGAGGTCGGTGGGCTAGGTGGCACTGGTCTAGGGATGCTGGCTGCACATAGTGATGTCAGCAGTGTATCATCCAGACTTGAAGCCAGTCTCCAGAGTTTAGGGAAAGCCTGAATGTCTTCATGTGCAGTGCTCATGACAACCGGGAACACAGATGTGGCGTCCATGATGACTGAAATCTCTGGTGAGGCACCCGTGAAGGCTGGAGACTCTGGCATAGTGGCCATGACAGCTGGAGGTTCAGGCGTGGCAGCCATCTTGTCCAAAGACACAGACATAGCGTCCATTTTGTCTGATGACACAGGCAGAGCAGCCATCTTGTCTGAAGACATCTTGACTCTGGAATGGCAGCCATGACAGGATAAGACTCAGGAATGGTGGCCTTGATGGGATGAGAATCTAGAATGGCAGCCATCTTGACTGAGGACTCTGGTATGGCAGCCATGCTGTGAACAGTCTCTAGAGTGGCAGCCATCTTGTGAACTGGCTTTGGTGCAGAAACTACTGGGCAGGAAGGTACATATAACACAGAGTCAGTGATCATCAGAACTGGGCATGCTGGTGACTGTAATGGGCCAAGCTCCGTAGCCACTGGAGCTTGGTGTCTACTGCCCCTCCCCCCAAAAAATGTTTAGGGGAAGCGTCCTCCTCCATCTCCCCAACAGTGAAGGAGGAACCAGCCAACAGCAGAGCATAGTCCAGAAACTCAATGAGTGACTCTCGAGGACCATCACGGATAAGCTTAGACTGACATTGTTCAATGAGTCCATAACAAAAGAAATCATTAGGTGCATAGTCTGGGAGGTCGGAGAAATTAGCAATGGCTAGAAAGTCCTGGATGTGGTCCTCAAGTGACCAATTACCTTGATGTAGGCAGATGATCTGAACTGCTGGATCCATAGCTGGCGAAGTATTCTGTAACGTAACTGCTCTGAGACTCAAAGGTTGAGGATCTAAACGCAGTTTATTGGAAAGGGTAATCCACAATCGTAATCCAATGTACAGGCAAAGGTTAAAACAAGCAGGCAGTCCAAACAAACAACAAGGCAGAAACACACAGGCAAAACAGGGAAATCCATGAACAGGCAGAGATCAAGAAACCAAGATACAGAAAACCGGGAAAATGCTCAGAATTGCAGAGTTACACATACAATACTTCGCAGGGAATTATAGAGAGAACCAGGCTTATATATGCAGGGTGAACAAGGCTGATGAGCTTAACAAGGCAATGAGGTAACAAGCTAACAAGGGGGCGTTGTCCAATGAGTGTCCATGGTAACAAACAAGGGGAATAGAAACAGGGAAACATGAGGTGAACAAACAACAGAGGAGACACAGGGAACACAGGCAGGGATTGTGACACACCCTGTTACACATCTTACATGTACTTACTATAGAAATTACATAAAATTATGCAAAATTACAAGCAACTAACACTAAACCAAACCCTTTCCCTAATTATTTAGTACATAGTAAATGCATAATCAATATTACTCAGTACTTAAATGTTTAATTCCACTGTAACAAGGACACCTTAAAATAAAATGTAGCCTTATTTTTGAAAATACTTTATTTTTAAGTAACATTTAAGTACAATACTTATTCAAAATAACCACTTCAGGTAATGCTACACCAATTTTCCATTTAAATAAATTTAGGCATTTTACTAAGTATTTTATAAGTGATGCTATTTTACATTTTGAGTTAAAATGTTATGCATTTATTTGGAAATAATCAGTCTTGATACATGGACAAGAATGAGCATAGATGTGATCTCTGATAGCATTTTAATATTACCATATATTTAATATTACCACATATATAATAAATAATAATTTTGTTCCTTAATGTATGCTTCTGTGCTATCCAAAAGTATGTGTTACAATGGAAAATGATTGTAGATTATTTACACCAAGAAGACTCTGGACTCCTCATTAACTCTAAAAAGCAACAGAGGTTCATTCTGTTCTATTCTAAGTGTGTCAAGAATGAAGGAGGGACTAAATAAAAAGCTTCTGAGAGGCATAAATATCCCAGGCTTCTTCTGGCTTTCACAGATTGATACTAGCTTGCATTAAGTATGTACGTAATCATGTGCTTCTTTACATATTTTAAAGAGTATTATAGCTCTCTTTCCAGTATGCTAAAGCCAGGCTTTGAATTTCTACCCTATGGGGACAAAGGGAAGGCCTGCTTGTCCTGGGGTTTTGTGTGCTTAACAATTGACCCATGTACTTGACAGAGTTTCTAGCTTAGTCGTCACCTCCTGATTCCCTCTCGAGACTTTACTCTCATTCAGTCTTAAGACATTATGTTGCATTTGTGGTTTAACATATTCTTTAACTTCAGAAAATGGTAATGGAAGATTTCATTGTTATCCTGCCATCATTTTTTTTTTTTTTTTAATGACAGCTTCCTTCATGTGGGATTAATATTTTAAAGGAATAACCCATGCAGACAGGGATAAGCATTATAGATCTACTTTGATTCATTTATCTTCTTATGCAAAGACTTCAAAAGGAAATATGTGTGGTAGATAAAAGGTGAGAATAGACGTTCAGGTGTTAAAACATAGTTTGCAGTTGTGCACATTAATTCAAAAGTCAAGTATAGAGGCCCTATATTGGTTTGGGTCAAAAATGTGTTTTTAGTACAAATTAATAGATCAAGTCTGTGTTTTGTTCACACACTGTCAGCAGTCAGCTACTCAAAAACATAGGGTATAAATAAATGTCTTACAGAATGATCAAATATGCAAATAAAGTGATTAGCCTAGTTATACAATAACCTGTACATTAGCTTCGTATCACACTTTCTTACATTGTACAATCAACAACGATATATCTTCGAGTTTGCTACATGAAAAAATATGATAATAATTGCAGCTTGTTTTTTATAAATATATTTGAAATGTGATATCGCTCTGTTGTGATTTTATATCTCACAATGTGACATTGTCATGATCTCTGCTGGTTTTAATTTCTCTACTCTCAGTTTGCATGCTCTTATTTCCTGTGTTTATTTTCTTTTGTTCCTTTGGTTTCCATTACTAGTTAATTTCTGTAGTTACTAATTATCCTGTGTCTTGATTAGCTCCTTGTTTACCCTTTGTATTTAATGCTATCAGTTTCCTCACCTCATTGTCGATGAGTGTCTTTAGTTTTGTGCTTGTATATAAAGCTGTTACATTTGTTTACTCCTTTATACTTTTGGCCTGTCATTATTTAGCTACCCTGAGGACCAGCTACTCTCCCTCTATCAAAATGGCCATCCCTGGAAGATTACGTAGAGGGATTCCTGGAGGTCAGCCACAGAGTGCTCTGGAATGATTGCATTTGAGGGTGTGTCTTTGGAGTGGACTGGAAAATCCTATCTTCATACTGATGCCTGGGGGAGAAACCACCTGCTTGTTGGCCCAATACCTGGACTATGACCTGTGGCTGAGCAGTTCCTCCCTCATAGTGGGAGAGGTTGAAGAGTCCTGCCCAGCTCAGCATCGCCAGTTCACTCCTTCCCTTCCATAACCTCCAGAGTCCTCCAATCAAGGCACCTGATTCCCTGCAACCAGTTTGGTGGTCCGAGATCTCCCCAGTCTGGTGGTCCAAGAGCTCCTAAGTCCAATGGTCCCCAGTCAGGTGGTTTGAGAGCTCCCAAGTCCAGTAGTCCTGGGGGCCTCAGAACTCTCATGTCCAGTGGTCCCAGAGCTAGCACTCATTGATATACATAGCCTGGAATGGACTCCCACTCATGAGGTCTCTCCTTCTCCGCTGGACCCACCTGGCCTATTGGACTCTGTGGTTCTGAATGGTTTCTGCCTCCTTCTTCTGAGCCCATGACTCCACCTCAGCCATCGACCTGTCAGCTCCACCTTGGCACCTCCCTCCCTTGGCTCCACCTGGGACCATCATCCTTATGGTTCCACCAGGCTCCCTCGTCCCTCTGCCTCATCCCTCTGGCTTCGCCTTGGTCAGACATAACCCTGCCTGTGCCACTGACTTACGGGCCTTCTGCTACGCTTTGTCCCTCCACCCTTTGGCTCCGTAGGTCTTCGCCTTTCCTTACGGCTCTGCCTTTGTCCTCTGGCCATTGGTGTTGTTTGGCCACATCAGCTCTCCGTCTGCACCCTGGTCTCCTCTTCCATCAGCTACACCTCCATCAGTCACTCCCCTGGTGTCATCAGCCAAGACTTCACCATGGATCCTCCCTCCATCGACTCCGTAAAGGGCTTTCATCCAAGCTGTACTCTGAATTCTCACCTGGCTACTCCTCCTATCCTTGCTTCCATGGCTCCTCCCTCCTTCATCAGCACCCTGGTTTCTTCTGCCAGAGCTTATTCTGGGTTCCTAATCTTCGTCAACAGCTCGTTCACCCCAGAGCTCCCACCCTCCCTTCCACATATATTGTGTTATGGCGCCTTCCTAGGGGGACTGTCAGTCACAGTTATTCTTAGTTTAGTCTGCTTTGGTTTTGTTTTCAATGACTTTTAGTATGTTTTTCTTTGTTCTTGTTTTGTTCTAAGTTCCCGCTTGTTCCTTGGTTGTCATGATAATTATAAAATTAATTAAATTGCACGTTTGTATTTAAATCATTTTCTTGTATATTTCAGTCCTTCAGTTCATTCTGTTCATTGTAAAAATACACACTGTTACGTCACTGATCCATTGTATTGTTTGTTATATTGCTATTTGAACTTCCTCACCTTTTTCATCTTTGAGGACCTAAACCTTGATAACTATACATTTAACAATTTAACTTTATATTTTGTAAAAACTTCATAAATGTATTTTTCTGACATTATATCTCAAAATTTTGCTACTTTATTTTACTTGTGATTCACAATATGACTTTATTTCTTTTAATTTTGACCTCAAAGTCACATTATGATAAATACGCATTTTGCAATACCCTACATTTGCATTATTTCTCTTAATTGTAACTATATATCTGCCTTTAGTGACTTACTTATATCTCACAACACTTTAACTCAAAATAATTAATGCCTGTCTTATAAGCGTATCCCTTTGGCTATTGTGGCATCTTTTCCTTTCATCTTTTTGCATTTTATCTTTCTAGATCTTATTAACAACATTTTTTCTATGACTATTTCTCATCAACTGAATATGAGAAATGAGGTAAAGGTGTTGTGCCATATTAAGAATCAAATCCCACTCACACCATCTGAGGTGATGTTTTTTCTGGTTATTTGCCCAAGAATCACATATAGAGTGGCTTATGTCACTAACATGAGTATCTAGCAAGCAGCATTCAATGTATTAAAAGTTTCAATGAATTTAAAGTTACATTTTTTGAGGCCATGCTATAATTCACTCCCTATACTAACAGGAACGAGTGACATATTAATTTGCGTGTGGCATATGAGACAAAATATTACTGTAGAGTGAAAGTAGAATCAGTGGCATAAGCAGTGTGAAACATGAATTTCTACATTTAATCTAATAATTGGAGTGGTGGGGAAGACAGATCAATGATGGTGATGCCTTTTAAGCCTTGTTTATACTTTATAAAGTCGTGCATCTTTGGATGCGGAGCCATGCGCAAAGTTACAAAAAATAGAATGCACACTGCCAGGCGAAATGGGATCTCGTACACTCAACATGCACAACTGCGCACACCGCAATGGTGTCATTTTCGCCGTGCACACCTTCGCGCTCGTGTGGATGCACCGAGTATAAACCAAGCTTTACCACCCAATTTCTGAAAAGGGTGAAAGTGCAGGAAGATGAAGAAAAAAAGAGCCTCACCCTTTTTTATCAAATGAATGTCACAAGGCATGCCACTTTGTGTTAGCCTCATTAATGTCCACACTGTTCCTTCAAAATTAATGTTAGCTGCAATGTCCTCTATTAAGAAATTAAATATTTAGACTTCAAGGGAAGACATTTAAATCCTTCTTCCTGGTTCAGAGTGGGTCGGAGTGGCGGCCATGCTCTCTCAGCTGTCTCTTCTGCTTACTGAACGTGAACACTGACCGTTATAAATCAAAAGAACTTTAGCACAGATCGCTCTCTCCTTACCCCTCTCTAAATAGTTTACAGTTCTCTCGACATATATTAGAAAGCACCTAATTAATTGGCACATAAAATTCAAACATAAAGCTGCCTTAACGGTAAAACAAGTCTGTTGGCAGAGTGACCGGATTCATGAGAGAACCTGCAGAGGGAGACCTGCTGGAGGCCTTTGATCAGGCGGTCTAATGCAGTCCTGACATCTTCACTGCTCCTAAATTTCACCTCCTTGGTTAGCAAGCAGGCTTTCAAGAAATTAGTCCTTGCAGCGGCCTCATGTATCCCAATCACAGACCTGGAGAGCTCTACTCGAGCATCTTGGATTATTGAGAATTCAGCTGCATGATGAGCATTTGGCGAGCTTTTGTCCTGTTTTTCATCTAACGCCTTCTCACATCTAATAGAGTGTGAAAGTCCTGTTAGGATCTCTACTCTACATGTTGGGATATTTCATCAGTGGCTGCCAACAGCCTGTCGGAGAATGACTAGTACACATAAGAAATAAACAGAGCGATAAAACGGCATAATGGCTGGTTAAATAACTCTCTGTTCCAGTGTAATACTTTTTCTTTGTAGACTTTATAACAAAACACAATTTGCAAAATGTACTGTTTTACAGAATATCAGTCCCGCAACAAACCCAAACACCCATAAATCAGGCATCAACAGACACATCGGGATAAGAGACAGACTCATTGGTCAAGGCGTATTTGCAAGAAAAGCACTTTATCTTCCTAAATCAGTGGGGATATATCCTTTTTTTTCCCTGCAAAATCCAATTCAATCGATGCAATGAAGTATGTGAAACCAATATTCAATATCCAAAATGCTGAACTTCAGCAGGGAGGGCAATGGGCTGTGCTCTTTGCGAGTGTGAGGACAACAGCAATTATGAAAATTGAAAAGAGAATAAATGAAAAAGCTCTAGTGGGGAACAAGAGGAGAGGAGCTCGGCAGCAGAACAGACCCATCGCGTGATTGATTCTGAGCGTGGACGGCCACAGCCTCGGGTTCATGTGGTAATGATAGCTTTATAATTAAGATTAAAGACCACCGAACATGGGGAAGACACAGCAGAAGGGCAGGGGGCTTCTGCTGTGACATTCTGAATAATTAGAGAAAAGAGGCTAAAATATAAATTCATTTATAAATATAAATCATTATGTTGCAATGATAGGCACTACGGAAACAGATTTTAAATGTATGTTGTTCATAAATAATAATAATTATCACAATTATAATTATAAAATATTATATATTACATGTTTTAATATGTTAAAATCAAATACATTCATATTCATACCAATGTTCCTTTAGTGTGTGTGTGTGTGTATATATATATATATATATATATATATATATATATATATATATATATATATATATATATATATATATATATATATATATATATATATATATATATATATATATATATATTATAGTAGCCTATTATAGTAAATATAAAATATGTCTAAAGAAGGAATTGTTATGAATAACAACAATAGTCCTATATTCCTATGAATAATATTATTACGCACTCACACAATGCAACCAAAACAACAACTGCATTACCATCATAAAAAACAAATATTCTATAATAATAATAATAATAATAATAATAGATATTCTTATTGTTTTTGTTGTTGTTGTTATTGCTGCCATTGTTGTCTGCAGTCAGGTGTGATTATCTCACAAAATTTATTGCTAATTTAAAAATATGAAATATGTCACAATTAACATTACACGTAAGGTACAGTGTAATTAAAATGTAAGCATACTCTACTACAGAGTCATATTAATGAAGTATGCATTTGGATTATTTAATACACTAGTAACAACACCAATAACTATAACCTAATTATATGTAATTATGTTTGTAAAAATAAACAGCCTTCTTAATTATAATGGTAATGTTGCGATGAAGAAAAATTCCCACGAATAAAAAATAATAATAAAAAAAATGTCAGTTTCAGAAAGCGATGTTGAAAAGTGTGAATATCTCACACAATCCTGTGGCATCTGTGTGTCCTGCTGCTGGTGAACTCCAGTCAGTCAGATGACTAATAATCATATCAAAGGTGCCATGTCACTCAGCAGATTTAAATAAGAGGGTTTTAGAGGGGCATTTGCATGCGTCTAGCTGCCTAGGCTAAGAGGCTAATGCCATAAAGTACTGCAACGATGTGATTTAATGTAATCTGTCATGTCATATGCTAATCTCCATCCTCTTCAGACCGACCATAAGAAAGGAAGAGGGAGGGTTTGTAAAGGAGAGAGAGAACTGTCCTTTACTTCCGCTGTGATCACGTCACTGCATTTAGTTCACTCAAACCGGTCCTGGGCAATAAGTACAAGACTCAAGTCGCTTTGATAAGGTCACATCTGTGCATGTCTCTCTTTCTCCGTCTTTCATTTTCCTACCCCCACCTCCCTCATTCATTTCCCATCTGTATGTTGGAACAGCTGTTTCTTTCAGGATATTGCATTTCAGGCTGAAGCGGCCTCTCTGGAACTCAAACATACTTCTATAAAAGACAAGGGCGTTTTGATTGGCTGCAATTTATGGTTATAAATAGCTCTTACAAATTGCTAATCTACCTCTCAGCCTCCTAAGTGCCTTTTCCTTTCAGAATTGCGTTATTGCACAACACTTTCTCATGAAGAAGTCAAACAGAGAAGCAGGAGATTTATTTCCATGGCTTACTAAAGGGAAGAGGAAGCTGTCACCCTCCACCCCTCCACCTCTGTACTTTTTTCCCCACTGTCTAACTGAGTGGCAACAGTAAGTAGGATGCACTTGGGCTTGGCTTCATTTGAAAGGACCAGACTTTAATTAAAAGCCATATCAAAGAAGCTTTAAAGGTGAGGAATTTGTGATATGATTTTAGGCACTCCGCATATCCGAATGCTGCTTCAAACTGAAACTTTCAGTGATACCTTTCTTTAAGAAATGCTTAGTTAAAGGAGTAGTTCACCCCCCAACAAAAATTTGTTTACTTGCCACAAAAGAACAGCTTGGACATTCTGTTGAATATCTTATTTTGTGTTCCATTAATAAAGGAACTTCATTCAGATTTGTAACGACATGAGTTGTGTGACAGAATGATGACGGAATTTAGGCGAACTATCCCTTTAGAGAAAATGTGAGATGTTCAAACTTGAACAAGAACAACAAAGTGGCAATTGCTTACACTGTAAAACTGAACAGTGAAATTAATTAAATTAAATCAGTTTGTTTCACTCAAATAATAATGAAAGTTCATTGTACTTAATACAAAAAAGTTGCATGAACTCAAAATTTCATTGTAGTAAGCTGAACTTAATATGATTGAGTTGAGCTGCAGCAGATTTCTAATTCCCAGCATGCTTTGCGTCAGACCATATAAATAACTGTTGAAATTAACTGTTATTTTGTGTGTTTTTGCACAAGATTAACATATGGAGATATAAGTTAATGTTTAATGTTGTGTTATGTTGGGATTCAGGCGGGTTCTATTATGTTAGTTTTGTAGGGTTACCACTGTGGTGAAGAGTTGGTGGTTAGGTTGAGGATGAGCTGCAAAAAATTTAAGACCACATATGTTGTTTGATTACATATATACAAGTATGTAATGACAGTCTCTCTGATAGTTATAATAGCATGTGTTATTTGCAATGTAATATTTAACCAAGATCTGAATGTGATGTTTATGTAAATTAACTGTATGTAATTAACATTATGATGAGTTGGGAAAGGGATGCTGGTGACGGGATTGTTAGTGAGAGACACCTGTGCACCACGCTGGCCTTGATCCGCTTCCATGGCTCTCAGCCCCGCCCCACTTGTCACAAAAATTTTAAGTTCTACCAACTTTAAAAAAAATGAGTTAAGAGGTAATGTTTCCTCAAATGTTTTGAGTATTCTGAACTTATTGGGTTTTACAGTGTAATTAAACAATTCTGTAAAGTTGGTTTATACATTGTAAGAATAAAAATGAAAAGTATCTGCAGAAAGTATCTGCAGAAGCCACAGTGCATAGTGTGTACTAAATGATTAAATTAACATTTTCATACGCTACATAAATATAAGCAAATTATTCACTATCACTATTTTTTCGATAGTGCTTTTGTTATTAAAAAAAAAATGTAATTTAAGATATTTAAACATTATTATACATTTCAGATGGCTTACAAAATACCCAATCACGCAATCAGTGTTACACCTTCCCCCTTTTGTCTCTTTTAACAAATTTATGATCATATTATAACAAACATGTTACACTGTTGTGGACGTATCAGATAAACTACGCTATATATAAATTTGATATTACTTTTTTTTTTTTTTTTTTTTTTTAAAGATATTTTGCCAGTATGATGAGAAGCCAGAATTAGGAATACTGAAGAAATTATGTGCATGTGAGCAGTTAGTCTTGGATTTTGGAGCTTAGCCACTGAACCATTGCAATATTAGTTAATAAAAGCTGACATATATGAATAGCATCTCATCTGAGGAGCAATGGCTTCTCTTTGATGTCTCCTCCACACTCTTTCTAATTAATATGACTCCCTTAATTGTGAAATATGTTTCTGAATTTGAGACTTCCACATTTCCCTTTAAATAAAGAAATAAAAGAACAAAAATTTAAGTGAATGAAATGGACTTCACTCAAGTTCCAAATGACAGAGCATGTATTTTATGCCTGAATAACAGAAACACGCTTTAGATTGTGAGAGAGAGAAAAAAAGTGACAACACCAGCTGTGGTTACCAGACATTCAGTGTTAAAGAAAAATAAATAAATAATACACTGACAACATTTCGTCAATATGGGATGGTATTTTGTCCTGTATATTTTACAGTTCACAATCGTATATGTCATTAAAGGGTTAGTTCACCCAAAAATGAAATTTCTGTCATTACGTACTCACTCTCATGTTGTCCCAAACCCGTAAGACCTTCTTTTGTCCTCAGAACAAAAATTAAGATATTTTTGTTGAAATCCGAGGGTATCTGATCCACACATAGGCAGCAATGACACTGCATCTTTTGAGGTCCAGAAGGGTATTAAAAAACATTGATAAAACGGTCAACGTGTCTACAGTGGCTCAACATTAAAGGGTTAGTTCACCCAAAAATGAAAATTCTGTCATTTATTACTTACGCTCATGCCGTTTCACACCCTTAAGACCTTCATTCATCTTCGGAACACAAATTAAGATATTTTACTTGAAATCCGATGGCTCAGTGAGGCCTCCATAGGAAGCAATGTCACTTCCTCTCTCAAGATCCATAAAGGTACTAAAAACATATTTAAGTCGATTCATGTGCGTACAGTGGTTCAATATTAATATTATAAAGCGATGACAATATTTTTGGAGCGCCAAAAATAACAAAATAAAGACTTATTTAGTGATGGCCGATTTCAAAACACTGCTTCATGAAGCATCGGAGCACAAGTGAATCAGTGTGTCGAATCATGATTCGGATCGCGTTTCAAACTGCCAATGGCTGAAATCACATGACTTTGGCGCTCCGAACAGCAGATTCGACACACTGATTCACTGTGCTCTGAAGCTTCCTGAAGCATTGTTTTGAAATCGGCCATCACTAAATAAGTCGTTATTTTGTTATTTTTGGCGCTCCAAAAATATTCTCGTCGCTTTATAATATTAATATTGAACCACTGTACTTACACGAACCGATTTAAATATGTTTTTAGTACCTTTATGGATCTTGAGAGAGGAAATGACATTGCTTCCTATGGAGGCCTCACTGAGCCATCGGATTTTAACTAAAATATCTTAATTTGTGTTCTGAAGATGAACAAAGGTCTTACGGGTGTGGAACGTCATGAGGGTAAGTAATAAATGACAGAATTTTCATTTTTGGGTGAACTAACCCTTTAATGTCATGAAGTGATGAGAATACTTTTTGTGCACAAAAACAAAACATAATAATGACTTTTACAATAATATCTAGTGATGGGTGATTTCAAAACACTGCTTCATGAAGCTTTGAAGCTTTATGAATCTTTTGTTTCGAATCGGAGCGTGTATCAAACTGCCAAAGTCACGTGAATCACTGAAATTTCAAAAGACTTATGACGTAACGATGCCTCGTTTACTGAAATCACGTGACTTTGGTGCTCCAAACCACTGATTCGAAACAAAAGATTCATAAAGCTTCGAAGCTTCATGAAGCAGTGTTTTGAAATCACCCATCACTAGATATTATTGCAAAAGTCTTTATTATGTTTTGTTTTCGTGCACAAAAAGTATTCTCGTCACTTCATAACATTAAGGTTGAGCAGTCACGTTGACTGTTTTATCGATGTCTTTTAATACCTTTCTGGACCTCAAAAGATGCAGTGTCATTGCTGCTTATGTGTGGATCAGATACCCTCGGATTTCAACAAAAATATCTCAATTTGTGATCTAAGGACAAACAAAGGTCTTACAGGTTTGGGACAACATGAGAGTGACTAATTAATGACAGAAATTTCATTTTTTGGGTGAACTAACCCTTTAACTAATATAATGCTAATGTAAGAACGTAGTTATGAACTACCCAAATCTACACTGCTTCTTAAATTACATTGTTAACCACCATAATAATACAGGAAGCACAACAGTTAATCAAAACTGGCATTCCCCTGTAGCACAGCAAATAAAAATGTACAGAGAGTGGACAGTGTTACCCACAAAAACACAAAACACACATGACATTTAAATCATACAATAACTAAATGGCATAAAACAATACAAAACACCATAAAGTGCAAAACTGTTAAAAAAAAAAAAAAAAAAAAAATTATATACATATATATATATATATGCATGTATGTGTATATATATAATTTTTTTATTTTTTTTAACAGTATATGTATTTATTTATATATATTTATAAATATATATATTTAAATGATATCTCATCAAATATTATTGGTCACAGAATAACTTTTTACCATTTTATAAAGTGATGTAATGTACAGCTGTGGAGAAGGAGAGAATAGGGAGAGCAGTAGGCTCTCTGGTCTATTGTGCTATTATGCCGTGGTCTGACTCATCAAAGAGCATTCTGATTTTTGCGCTTACCATGCCATGGGAAGAACGGATAGAGGAGGCCTCCAAACAGAAAAGAGCAAAGTATAAGGAACAACTGTCAGAGAGCCAAGTGTTGTCCCTTGGAGGTCGGGTGTCAGAGCTTTGCAGGCCAGTTGCTTTGCAGGGCAGACATGGCACTTGGAATCACAGGAGAGAGATGAAGGAGAGACATTCACACTACCACAGACGCTGCTGAGAAAGCATCCAGGTGGCTCTGGTTAAAGAGGGCAGATCCGTGGGTTGCTGATTGGCCACAGGCCGGGGTCTGGGTGAGGGTGTATGATATTCAAAAGACCTGAAACACCCTATGACCCCAGGTAATATCACTGAGCATGTGCCCTAGTGTAGCATCACAGATATGTTTCTGAAAGTACAGTACTATATAACATTACTTTTACTAAATTAATTTTAATGTGTAAGGGAGAATTAAAAATGTAGCTGAATTTTTGCTTTTTAGGCTTTAATCGATGTAAAATTGCATTTTTGTTTAGCTTAATGCATATTTTCATTTTTCAAAAATATTAGGATGAGATCAAACAATAAATCATGGACCCCTTACAATACTGCTGCAGCCCCCTCTTGAAGACCTCCGCTATATGATAGAGTATTCTTTTATATGGGAACGACTTTATTCACAAAAAGTGAATAAAGACAACAACAAAAAATCTTAAGAAACACAAGTTTACTTTGCTCTCACAATCTGCCCCTTTAGCTAAACACAGTGGCTGTTTCGCTGCAAGAGGTTTTTCTTGCACTTTCATCAAAGTCATGCTGTACAAATGGTTAGAGAGATGAGGTAAAATCTATCTTGAGTGGCCTTGTCGCCCAAATACCAGCAAATGAAAAATCCATTGAGAGAAGCAGGGCCAAAGCTGTGCCATGCACTTTCAGGGTATGAAAAGGCACAATTACATTCTACCTCCTGTCGGGCTATGGAAGTGGTATTTCATATTGGTAGCCTCCACTGCAAACCTATACTACCTGGCCTCCCTTGAGCTTCCTGCTGGATATGTTTTCAGACTGTCATTGGTAGAGACAGCCAGGTATGTAATGTCACAGGTAACTGTTTGTTTGCATGCGTTTGTTAGAAAGATGATACTGAAGAAAATTTTTTCGAGTTATGCAAGATATGTAGTCTCGACTTACGGACCACCCTTAGCGAGTTCACTGATGGACAGCAATGCAAAGGAAACTACTTTCTTAAAGGGTTAGTTCACCCAAAAATGAAAATAATGTCATTTATTACTCACACTCATGTTGTTCCACACACGTAAGACCTTTGTTCATCCTAGGAACACAAATTAAGATATTTTTGATGAAATCCGATGGCTCAGTGAGGCCTCTATTGCCAGCAAGTTAATATACACTTTCAGTGCCCAGAAAGGTACTAAAAACATATTTAAAACAGTTCGTGTGACTTACTACAGCCTACACAGCGCCTGACACCAAAAGCACTTTTAGTGATAAAATAATCACTAGATTTGCCAATGTTTTCCAGATTAGTGACATCAAATTGAACATTATTTTAATATTATTTATATCCTTTTATTGTACTTCGTAATATTTAGAAGTCGTTTTTATTTCAGTTTTAGTAATATGTAGTACATAAATTTAAACTTATCTTATTTTAGGCAACATTTCTAATATTTATATTTTATTTCAACTTTATATCAATTAACTGAAATGGTTTTAATTTATTTTTAGTTTTGGTTAATAAAAGCAGTAATCAAACCTTGGAAATATATTAAAAAAACTGGACACTTTGAGGAACAGTTTACAATAAGGTTCCATTTATTATCATTAGTTAACTAATGTTAACAAAGGTTAATAAATGCTATAATAAATCAATTGCTCATTGTTTGTTAATGTTTGTTAATGCATTAACTAATGTTAACTATTGGGAGCTTATTGTAAAGTGTTACAGAGGAACTAGATGGCAGGAAGATCTTTTTTTGTTCCACAGAATAAAGTCATACAGGATTGAAACAACATGAAGGTAAGTAAAATTTTATTTTTGAGTGAACTAGTATCACTTTAAGCTGAAAAGAAAAAAAAAAAAAAAAAAAAAAAAAAAAATGGAGGGTTCACTGGGAATCTTCCAAATTTGGAGGGTTCAGTGTCAACATTCAGCATCTGTGCATCACACAAAGGGAATGCATATCTGGCTATTCAGTGCTTTGTGTGGTCTTATTTCCTCTTGCATCTGTATTATGTCATAGATAAAACATGAAAGCAGGTCACTAAACCCTCTTTGTTTCATTGCTTCATTAGTCCTTAATGTACTACAGGTATAAGCACTTATCATCTCATACACTTGAAGTTGAAGTGGACACCCTAGAAGTACACTAGACAGGGCCTACAAATACCACTTGACGTTCTTAAATCCAAGCCTGATATAAACCAAACAAGCTCGAATACTAAAGAGCGATGACACCTCAACTCTTCCCCTTTCAAATCACTCTTAGCGTGGCTGTCAAGACCAGCCTTGGCCTCAGCTGCTTTGCCTTTCCATTGGATTTATTCTTTATTTCATTCTAACGCAAATTTAAAGTCATTATAGCATAAATACGAAGGGAAAGGGATTGGGTTCCATTAGCATATGTTTCCCCCACATGAGCATTAGAGATATGATGCTTTGGCATGGAAAGGAGATCTGTCTCCTATTAGTAGCACAAGAGAATTGTATTATGCTTCTCTCAGCCTGAATCATCCTGGATTGCCCTGCTCTTCAATCCCTGTGCATTAAATGCCAAGTCTGGCACCTGTCAGATAAAACTGCCCTCAGCAACAGCCATTCTTTATTTAGGGCCTTGTTTTATATATATTTGCACACCTCTGTGAGCTAAATTATTCATATAAATGTGATTATATCACAATTCTCTTACCTCATGTTCTCAAATGAGCAATTACACGTTGACAGCCACCACATTAAAGCAAGTATTTCCTCGCGTGTGATATTTTTATTTCACATAAATAGCTGTAAGCACAATAATAAGACATTTGAAAATGCTAAAAAGGTTTTGGCACCTGAGCCCAACATGTCCAAGCATAAACCTTTCATTGCCTTAAAAAACACAAGCCTTTTGCATTTAATATTCCAGTATCACAATAAGGTCCATTAGTATACATTAGTTGATGTATTAACTAACATTAATGAGCAATACAGTACATTTGTTACATTATTTATTAATCTTGGTTAATGTTAGTTAACTGTTCATTGTTAGTTTAGCTTTTAATAATGTATTATAAAACATTGAAATGAACATTAACTTAGATTACTAAATGCATTTTTTATTGTTTGTTATACTAATGCTAACAAATGGAACCTTATTGCAAAGTGTTCCCGATATTTCAAATATAGTATAACATGCAACAACTTTATTCTTTTTTTTCTCTTTTTTTTTTTTTCTAAATCTTCAAATGTGTAACTTATTGAGCCCATATCCTGCCTGCCAAGTCCATTTGTAATCAATCAGAGCAGTGTGGTAATGAAAAGCGCTCTGTCCCACTCTCCCCTCGTCCTCTCCTCCTGCCCCGTCCAGTGTTTGACATGCCATCCGTACCTCAAACAGCCAAGATGTCACTGGCAATCGGCAGACCTTGCAGAAAGTCAAACCTAATGTTTCCTAACATGCCCGATGTGTGCGCAAGCCACTCAAACGTTCAATCGCATTCAACGAGATGCTACACTTATCTCATAGGGAGCGTATCTCATCCAAATGTGATTTGAGATGATTGAAAGCTTTTTGATTTGGAAGTGTATTCTCTTAAGCTAAGTGCTCCCTGAGACCATCAAGGAAATTCAATTGCTTCATTTAGAGAAGGGTAAAAAAAAAAGCGTGTTTTCAGCCCAAAATCATATCAGATCTTAATGTCTCAAAAGAAACACATGGGATTGGATGGGCCGGCTGGGCGCCTAATTTCATTGGGAAATGCAATTTCTTGATGGCATTTCCTTACTGTGCTGTGCAGAGAAACATAAGATTGATCAAAATCTTAATGAGTCATTTTCAGAAGTGGACTCTGGCTTTCACAGCGGATAATGGAGCCATTGGGGTTCTTCTTCCTCAGGACCCTAAGATAGCCAGATGCCTCAATGTGATTCGGAGGCAGAGAGGGCTTTCAGAGTTCGTGGACCTAGGATGCTCAGTCCTGCTCGTGGAGATCTGATTTTCACTTTCCTGAACCTTCACATTTACTGTTCCTCAATGATGGAATAATCTTCCCGATTTTATCAGAGTTCCTCTCTACTTTCGAAAAATGTTTGAAGACACAACGCTTTCTTGAGGTGCGGTCACATTAGTGAAAGTTTGACGAAAATTTGTGGGGTAAAAAGGTTCACTGTCTGAATGAAGCACAGCTCACACAGATGTCACCAAACTAAGCCAATTATACACTGTTTCACCTTCATCGTTTGTACTTTCTGAGCAATTCTGGAACTTTGCATTGTGGCAAGTCTGTTTCTGTCACTTTGTTGTAGTATTCTGTAGTTGTAAAAGAATACTCGCTTTGAAAAATAGCATCTGTTAAATTAATAAATGTAAATCTCCAGGACAGGACTTAGCACTCCTTTCCTCTGTGAGTTTGTCAGGAATGATAAATCAATGAGCAAGATGATTCTCTATTTCGACTGTGATGTCCTCCTCAACGCTATTGTTGCACCCCCTAAACTAGTGATTTAAGCATGTTAACGGGTCAAGGGTGAAAGCAGGTGGGGGCTTGATAAGACCCATGCTGTTGATTAAGTCACATTTGGTCTGATGTCAATCTCTGTGCACAGTGTTAAAAAAGGTGCTCATAGAGCATAAAATGAAAGCAATAGATTGCTTTAAAATAATAAGTATATGAACTTAAAGTCTTGAGAGAACTTAAAAATAATTGAAAAATGATTGAAGAAACACCCTTTCGCAGACTTACAATTAGTTTTCTTTCTTTATGAGGATGCCTTCTTGCCCTGTTCCCAATATTAGCAAATATGCATTTTCTGATGACGACAAAATTTATGGAAATAAATGGTACCGTTTTAAACTGTCTATATATTTGTAGATTTTAGTTGATGTATTAGTTAATTTAGTTAATGTATTATTAAAAAGTCTTGAATTTGTGTCCACAGGTTATGCGTCACCCCTATTATCATCATCATATTTCCTCCTTTTAAAGTAATGAACTACTCACAAATCAAACTCTAATAAAGTAATTCATAATGCCACAATGACATCATCATCCTTTTAAGAAGTGAACTTGTCAAGGACAAGTTAAAGTCTCCTCGTTATCACATTTTTGTTTGTTTTGTTTGTCATCTTAAAATGTCATCCCTATTTACCTGATTGGTTACACTTTATTTTAATAGTCTCCTTTAGGCATAAGAAACTTTGTAACTACATGTCAACTAACTCTCATAAATTTGCAACTACATGACAACTAACTCTAATTAGAGTATTAGTAGATTGTTAGGTAAGGGTTCGTGGAATAAGTGGAATTTAGAGTGTCTGCAGGGAGACCATCAAAAAGTGTTATCAGATATTAAGCAGACAGTCTAGGGCTGGGCGATGTATGGAATGCTTTTGTCACGCGCATTTCTTCAGTAAAGCCGGTTCCCTGATTGCCGCTAAATCGCCATCACCTGCTTTCAAATGAAGCGGCATTTAATAGACAGAGCCGTAGTTCACTGATAAGACACGCAATATCGCGTTCAATATCGACGGCGATACATATCGATATTGAACGCGATATTGCGTGTCTTATCAGTGAACTACGGCTCTGTCTATTAAATGCCGCTTCATTTGAAAGCAGGTGATGGCGATTTAGCGGTAATCAGGGAACCGGCTTTACTGAAGAAATGCGCGTGACAAAAGCATTCCATACATCGCCCAGCCCTAAGACAGTCTACTAATAATCTAATGTTTACATGTAGTTGCTTAACACTAGTAGAATGTCTAAAGTGGACTGTCGAAATTGAGTGTAACCCCATGATTTTGTATTTTACACTGCTGATAATTCAACACTATCTCATGACCAATTTGTACATATTTTACGGGGGGGGGGGGCTAATTTGTACGAATTCCTACAATTTGTCTAAACCCCAGTGATGGGTAGGTTTAGGGGCGGGGTTTGGGGTAGGTCATTCATATGAATTTATACGAATTTATCAACTCGTAAAATACATACGACTTGCCTTGAGATCGGGTTGGATAATTGGATATTTGTAGAAATATCATCATTAAATTCTCATTCTATTAAACACATTGTAGTCTCATGACCCCGAGCACAAGGTTTGTAAGTCAAATTACACAAAGCGGTCAACCCTGTTATCTTTCTGAAGCATAATTATATCCTAACATATTTTAAAATTTATTATAATTTGTAATTTAGCTAGAGAGGTCACATTGCTACAGAAGAGGATTAGGGCCAAGCAATAATAAAAAAAATAAAACCATCTCGAGATTAAAGTTGTTAACGTAATTTAATGAGTTTATTCTCAACATTTTATCTCGACTTTTTTCTTGTAATTTAATGAGTTTATTCTCAACATTTTATTTCGACTTTTTTCTTGAAATTTAACAACTTTAATCTCGAGATGGTTTTCTTTTTTTATTATTGCTTGGCCCTAATCCTCTTCTGTACATTGCAATTTAGCACCACGTTATTATTATTATTTATTTTTTGATTAATTATTTTTGATTTCTGTTTCAAACAAGAAAAAAATAAGTTTCATAAAATGACTACTTATTCTAAATAGCTGAATATAAACATAGCTGGAGAATAAAAGTAATGCAGTATGAGAATGTGATGTGACCAAAAAAAAAAAAAAAAACTTTATTTGTGGCCACATGTTTTGTAGAATCCCCACTCAGTTACGTCAGTTACATTTCAATGCAGCTAAATCTCACATTTTTTATGGCTTATGGTACTTAACATAAAAAATAAAAAAAAAAGACAGGACATATATAGCTTTAACAAATTTGAGAATATTAGAGACTATCTCTTGTGGCCTGATACTTCAGAGGAACATGTTGAACTCTCTCTGTCATTCAGAGCTGGCCCTGTGGTACACGTTTAATCTCTCAATCCATGTTGCCTGTTCCCTTTTACTTCATTACACTTCAGAGTACTCCTCACCCATTAATTTCCCCATGGACTCCTGTGCCTCACTACCAAACCTGGCAACCCGTGGCAGGAAGTGGATAAATGGAGAGACTCCCCTGCCCTTACAGCCAGAGGCGTTTAATAAAAATAGGGAAGTCTAACAAAAACTCAGTTGTGTGAGCACATAGGTGCTGTTCTGTATGCAAAGACATTATGTATCACACATGAGATTGCTGCAAGGAAAACCTCCTTCCTTTAAAATGCTCTGCAAAGTTATTCCCCCTGATTTATTAACCAAATGCTTTTACATGAATATATGTGATAAGTCAAGTGTTCTTCTCACCCGTGAATACTATAAAGCTCAGTAAATATAAACATGGCCTTTCTCAAGGAAAGAGCTTTCTCAAGGTACATCACTGCACCATATATAACGGCCTCTGTAGTGTATATTCCATTGTGTTACATGCCTGCTTGCGTAATGCTATGTCTCTGAGCCGAATAACAAACTGTGATCCATTCGAAGGAGGTGACCCTAGCAAATGGGAAAAATCACAATGCTCAGGTGTATTTATATGATTGCATTTTTCCATACCCAAGGTTATGAACAAGGGATAAAGTATGCTCATATCGTCTTACTAAGAGGCAGATATAAGTTTGAATAGCTGTGTCTAACATAAATTCTTTTGTTGGGCTTTCACAAGAAAATCAGCAGCATAAATTGGATCTTGAGATTTATGTCATATTATACTGTATATATTATACAGTATGCCCTCGTACTGCTCATAAAAGCCTGAAACAGTGTTGTTTAATACTAGCAGAAAGTTTTGTGCATCTTTTACACAATTTTAATCAAATTCAACCATAATAACAACAATAGACGTAATAATAATACATTATTTTAATTATGTTTTACCATTTTAAAATGTAGCCTGACTCTGTCTTTGTTACATTGTAATTATACATTTAATTACTGAGTAATTAACTATTAAGTAACTACATATACTTACTATAGGGTTAGGATTAGGGTTTGTTTTGGATTAGGGTTAGTTGCATGTAATTATGCATAATTTATAATTATTACTATAGTAACTACATGTAACATATGTCACGATGCTGTAAAATAAAGTGTTACCAAGTGTAATGTCACCTTAAAATAAAGTGTTACGTAATTTTCAGTGTATTATAAAATGTATTTGCTCTCACTCTCTGAACTTCCCCGTTCAGTGCAAAGTTTTTTTTATTCTTTTTGGTGGAGGGGATTCGTTTAGATAGAGCCCACAGTGAAAGAATCCAGTCCATAATATGGAGAAGTGAAAAGAAAAAAAAAAGCCTTTTAGATAATGATCCACTTAAAGCGGCCCTATTAACATAATTTGATGCATATTGCTGATTGTAATTTAATTTAGTAGATAGGAAACCCAATTATGCATAGGCAAACTTTAGAGCAGAGTGAGTAAAATGTCATGGCGGTAAATTGACAAATTTATGATGATATTCAGCAGTAGCATTTCTAAAGCATAACAACCTTTCAACAGTGGAATGACACAATGAGGTGCTCTTATTATGAAATGAAAGCTTAACACTACCATTACAGCATATATAGAAAAAATGACATTTTAAAAAGTATTCAAAAAGAAAACAATCCCTTTATTTGCAATAATATTTTACAATATTACTGTTTTTACTGTATTTTTGATTAGACAAATGCAGACGGGGGGAAAGTTAAAGGGTTAATAAACTTTTTTTTTTTTTGACGGGTACTTTATATGCAGCTGGCTGACAGACGGACAGATCTTAAAGAGTAATAATGCAATATTTATTCCACAATTACGCACTTTAGAAGTTGTTTATAAAAAAATAAAAAAAAATGGCTCAAAAATCATATGTTTGAATGGTCACAATGCTTCTGGTCAGAGCCCATGTACATGAAGCAGATGGACATAAGACACAACACGATTTGTGCGCAACATCCCTCTACAAGTCTCTTATTTCAACCACTACTATGAGAAACAACACTGCAGGCTAAGTCATAAAATCCATGCCATACCATGTGACAAATAATATCTAACTTTTATTAAGAAAAGGAAGCCAAGGCCTCTCGCCCTTTATTGATTTTCTACAGACTTCGGTGTGCACCCACAGCTAAGCAATCAAGCCACAGAGGAGAGCATCTCACAGAGTGGGACAGACACTATTAGACTGCCCTCCAACCATCAATATAAGGAGCAAGACTTCCACTCTGAGGTGAGCAGGTGTCAGGACCTAGACAAGACAAATTTGAGGATACATCTGTAACAAGTTTCCAGGGGGTGGGAGGCGTGATCGCAGGAGCGAGTGTTGGAATATCACACTTCGCAAATGCTATAACACACATTATGTTAACACACTCACCTCCCGTACACCGCAAAGAATACTTTAAAATATATTCCTCACATTATAAAATGTGTTTCTTCAATGATGGACACCCATGTGGGCTATTAGAAAAACTCTCTTAAAGTGCCCCTATTATGGATTTTTGAAAATTACCTTTCATGTAGTGTGTAACATAGCTCTAAGTGAATGAAAACATCCTGCAGAGCTTTAAATCTGAAAGTGCACCGTATATAAAGTTATTGTCTCATGAGTGTCGACTCTGAGTCAATTAAACGAGTCGTTTGTAAAACGAATCCCAAGCCGCTTCGTTGTGACATCACAACGAAACATTAGCATATAGCCCACCCACTTATTGCGCACGCAGACACCAATGAAAATTAATTTTTTCAACAATACCACATCAGTACAATCTTTTGTTGTGTACCCGTCATTTTACTGATGACTGCTTCTCAAACCTCGGGGAGTTTAACGCAGGATTCACAAAACACTTGGTTTTAAAATATGGATCAATGCCCAGTTTATTTGGACCGGCTTGCTCCTCTGAATCTCAACCTGTAAGTATGATTAATAATTGCTAAAATGTTAAAATGTTTATATATTTTCTAGTGATCATTCAAAATTCGTAGTTTTGTATGTTATACATCCTTGTCTGTCTCCTGCTAACCTGCTAACTCATGTTTGTAGTTCTGCTATTCAGATGTGGGTCCAATATTGTCTAAAACGTTGTCGATTAATGCAGCTTGACTGTCTTGTTACTTGGAGTAATAATGCCTTTTGTTTACAAAGTCTAATGCATTATCTGTGCTCAGCTAACATGGGAGTTTACAACATACAAAATAAACTGTTTTTTTTTTTTTTCTCTGCGTTTTTATTATCACAGTAGAGTGGAGCTCTATCTGTATTGTAATAGGATGTTAAAGGTGCCCTAGATTCAAAAATTGAATTTACCTTGGCATAGTTGAATAACATACTCGGTTACTAACGTAACCTCGGTTCCCTGAGATACGGAATGAGTACTGCGTATGGGGAAAAGTCTCCCTTTTTCCCCGTTACTGAAGCCTTTTTCAATAACGCAGTGTAACTGCACCATCATTGGTTCACTCATAGACAAGTTGTTGAACCAATGACGGCGCGGCATAGCTGTGCGACCTATGGCGAGAAAGCGTGCAAACTTTCCCGCCGAAATTTCGGCGGGGTTAAGGGCTATATAAGCAGGCGTTTCGCCATAGGATTTCAGGCCAATCGACTGAAGCGACGACACTGAAGCCGCAGCCTCGTGGCACGGCAAGTAACGCAGTACTTGTTCCGTATCTCAGGGAACCGAGGTTACGTTAGTAACCAAGTACGTTCCCTTTTGATACTTCACTCGTACTGCGTATGGGGAACGAATTCAACCACGCCGTGCCACAGCAGGGAACGACATAACTTGTTTTGGACACCAAGAGGGACCAAGAGAGCAAGTAAGAAGGCCAAAGCCGTCGCTAACCCTTGTTACACTACAAGAGGAGATAACTCCTGAATAGGCGAGAGGCGGAACTCAAAGAGGCCGCCTGACTACACCGAGAGGACCCGAGCTTGCAAGGTCGGAACGTCCAGATGATAGAACCTGACAAAAGTGGACGGCGAGGACCAGCCGGCCGCCTCACAGATGTCCTTAATGGAAACTCCATTAGACCAGGCCCAGGAGGAAGCCATTCCTCTAGTGGAATGGGCCCTAATGCTGTGTTCACACCAGACGCGACTTGCGCGAATAAATCGCGCTATTCGCGTGTAGTTGGACACTTGAACATTTTGAGTTTACTCGCTTCATTCGCACGTGACATTCGCTTAATTCGCGTGTGAAAATCCCTTCACAACAGACGCGAATTCGCGTCATGAGAGGGGCTCTCCCGCTCCTTTATGTGTCCCAGACTCTCCCACTGCTTTCTGCAAACTTCCACTGAATAAACACAACAGTGGGGAAATAATTGTAAATTACAGCGAATAAGCTCAATTGGTCGTCTTTAGTTGGCTTGTAGTCTTATATATATATATATATATATAGCTCAAATTGAGTAAAGACCGTTTTTTACAACTTATCAGATTGTCCGACCTCCTCACTCACTTTCTTTCAAACACGATCCTTTTTATTTCTGTTTCTATAAATGTATGAAGATGTACAGCGACGATGATTTTGTCCTCCATTGTTGTTTCGAATTTGCCTCAGCTCGCTACGTCACGTCACTACTAGAGCAAACTCCTGATTGGTTAACGCGGCGCGGAAATTTGCCAAAGTTCAGATTTTTCAACTTGCTCAATTCGCGCTGCGTCATGCGCGCCGCTTCATTCGCGCCGCTTCATTCGTGCGAATCGCGCCGCAGGATGTCAATTCGCGTCTTTGCATTGACCTAACATGTAAATCACTCGCGCTTACCGCTTCATTCGCATCCGGTGTGAACGCACCATAAGTCCTATGGGGCATTCAATGCCCAAAGAGGAGTAACAGAGATTAATTGTGTCGAATATCCAACGCGAAAGACGTTGCTTTGAGACCGAAGACACTTTGGTGCGGCCACCAAAACAAGCAAAAAGCTGATCTGACTGCCTGAAAGGCTGTGATCGCTCTACATAGGTCCTCAATGCCCTGACAGGGCAGAGTAACTCCAGCTCCTGTTCATCCGCAGAGGGAGGAAGAGCAGAAAGCGAGATGACCTGAGCTCTAAACGGAGTAGAGAGCACTTTGGGGACGTAGCCATGCCTGGGTTTCAGTACGACCTTAGAGTCGTTAGGCCCAAATCCGAGGCACACAGGGCTCACGGAGAGGGCCTGCAAGTCGCCAACACGCTTGACCAATGCTAGCGCAAGCAGCAGAGCGGTCTTCAGGGTTAAAGGCCTGAGGTCAGCTGAACTCAGCGGCTCAAAGGGGTTACCTTTGAGAGCCCTAAGGACCAAAGAAAGGTCCCAAGTGGGAACAGTAAGGGGACGAGGAGGATTTAATTGCCTAGAACCCCTTAAGAAACGTACCACAAGGTTGTTTCGACCCACTGACTGTCCAGCGATAGGAGCATGAAATGCCGCGATGGCTGCTACGTATACTTTGAGCGTTGAAGGGGTCCGCCCCAGGTCTAAACGCTCTTGGAGGAAAGACAGTATCGGAGATACGTCACACTCCACGGGGTCTATGTTGCGTGTGGAACACCAATCAACAAAGACCGACCATTTCTGGGCGGAGGCGTCTCGTGGACAGGGCTCTCGCCTGAGATATGGTATCTAGTACGTCCTTGGGGAGGTCAGTCGGCTCCCATCGAGGAACCATAGGTGTAGAGCCCAGTGCTCTGGCTGGGGGTGCCAGATTGTTCTGTTTGCCTGAGAGAGGGAGATCCCGTCTCAGAGGAATGGGCCACGGGGCTGTCGTGGAGAGCCTGAACAGCTCTGAGGACCAAATCTGGCTCCTCCAGAGCAGGGCCACTAGAAGGACTCTGTGTCTGTCTTCCCTGACTCGCCTGATGACCTGCGGGATCAGTGCGACTGGGGGAAATGCGTAAAGGAGTGTGCTGGGCCAGGAGTGGGCCAGCGCATCGATTTCCCTTGAAAAATATGTTGGGCAGTGAGAGTTGTCTTCTGAGGCGAAGAGGTTTACCTCTGCCTTCCCGAAAAACTCCCAAATCTTGAGAACCGTCTGGGGATGGAGCATCCACTCGTCTGAGGGGACGTTGCTCCGTGATAGCATATCTGCACCCAGGTTGGTCTTGCCAGGTATATGAGTCGCCCTGAGCGACTGAAGCCTTGGCAGTGCCCACTCCAGAAGACGTTTTGCCAGAGCGCATAGGCGGCTGGACGAAAGACCGCCCTGGTGATTTATGTACGACACCACAGTCATGCTGTCCGATTGGACTAGGACGTGGCACCCCGCCAAGTGAACCTGAAACGCCTGCAGGGCTTTTATTACCGCCAACATTTCGAGGCAGTTGATGTGAAGATGGCTCTCTTCGTGGGACCATGAGCCGAAGGCCGGTCTGCCCTCGCACAGAGCCCCCCAACCTGAGTTGGATGCATCCATCGAGAGCACCGTCCTTCGTGAGACCGCCTGTAGGGGTACTCCAAGCAGGGTTCATCCAAGGTTTCAGGGCTGAAAGACAGGCCTGATTGACCTTGAGACACAAGCGGCCGTGCCGCCAGGCGTGTGGAGGGACCCGGAACTTCAGCCAGAACTGCAGCGGCCGCATCCGAAGAAGGCCGCGCTGTAGAACTGGGGAGGCGGAAGCCGCGAGCTGCTGTATTGCCAGGGCGCGCTCTGGCGAGACCACTGCCGTCATGCGGACTGAGTCGAAAACTGCCCCCAGAAACGAAATGTGTTGGCTGGGGAGCAGCGAGCTCTTGGCTAGGTTGACCCTGAGACCCAGGCATTGAAGATGGCTGAGGAGCACGGATCTGTGGCGTTCCAGCTCGACTCACGAATGGGCCAAAATGAGCCAATCGTCGAGGTAATTCAGAACCCGGATTCCCATCTGTCTCAGAGGGGAAAGCGCTGCGTTCATGCACTTGGTAAAAGTGCGAGGAGCCAGAGACAGCCCGAAGGGCAGGACCGTATATTGGTATGCCACCCCCTCGAACGCGAATCTCAAGAATCGTCTGTGATGGGGGGCTATCTGGATGTGAAAATATGCATCTTTCAGACACAGCGAGCAGAACCAGTCCTCGTGACAAATCTGTGCGAGGATCTGCTTCAGCGTCAGCATTTTGAACTTCCGTCTCATGAAGGAGCGATTCAAAAGTCTGAGATCTAGGATGGGCCTGAGGCCGCCATCTTTTTTGGGGATCAGAAAGTAATGGCTGTAAAAGCCTGACTCGCTCTCTGAAGGGGGAACTATTTCTATAGCCCCTTTCTTCAGTAAGGTCATTACCTCGGCCCGGAGGACGAGAGCGTCGTCCGAGTTCACCAAGGTTTGAAGCACCTCGCCGAAGCGAGGGGGCCGTCGTGCAAACTGGAGCGAGTAGCCCTGCGTTATGATCCCGAGGATCCAGCTTGACACATCGGGGATGGCCTGCCAGGCCTTGGCCCGAGTGACAAGGGGTTGAATGATGTCGGATGACAGGCCGCCGGGTAGGGGGCCGTACACCGAGGGAGGTGAAAGAGGAAATTTGCTCTCTTTTTGAGGAAGTAAAATAGTGTTCGCCGTGAAAACGCGTTTTGTTTGGGCGCAACATGTGTGGGCCCAGCTACAACACAGAGCATTTCTCCCACGCCCTGAATTAAATGAGGTGGAGGGGGGACTGCACGAGGGAGCTTTTGGGGTGGTCCGGTCGCAACGGGACATTCCCCAACCCTCTTCCTTCCTGCTGGATCAGGACGTCTTCGGAGTCACCGGGTCCAGCACAATCTCTGGCCGGGGTCCCTGGCGTCTCAGGAAGGAGGATTGGCGCTTAGCAGGGCGAGGGCGCTGAAGATGCTCCTTAGGCGGTGCTGCTTGGGAGGTGGATGGGGCAGGTTTGGTCTGCTGAGCCGGCACTGTCCTGGGGCGGCTAGAAGCAGACGCAGAGCTGGAGCGCTTGGGCAGAAAGTGTCTCATGGCCTGAGACGACTTCTGCGCCGCTGTGAAGCGCTCGGTGAAACCATCCACCGCTGGCCCAAAAAGACTGGAAGGGGAGACCGGGGCGTCCAGAAAGGCCGTCTTATCCAGGTCCTTGATTTCCGTAAGGTTGAGCCAAAGATGGCGCTCAAGCACAACCAGGCTGGCCATGGAACGACCGATGGCCTGGGCAGTGGCCTTCGTGGCCCGCAGGGCTAGATCAGTGGTGCTGCGGAGATCCTTGAAGGCAGGTGCATCAGGAAAAAAATGGAGCGGAACGCTGGCGAGGAGCCTGGCGGCGGCCTGGCAGGAACCACTCATCCAGGCGGCTACGCGATGGCTCCTCCGGAGGGGCCCAGTCGAGGTCTAGCTCTTCCACTGCTCTGGATAGGATGCAGAAGAGCTCGGCATCCATACCCTGGCCGTGATCAATGGGCTCCAGAGGAGGCGGGGGAGCGGGGTCGTCCGGCTCGCCAGCCCATCCTTCCGCTTCGGAAGCCTCAAGAGACATGGAGTCATCCGGTTCTTTGTCAGATCCTCCAAACGAGACGAGGTCGCTCACATCTGCAGAGGGACGCTGCTCGAGACGGGAGAACATGAAGGGGGATTGTTCTCTTGGGGGAGAAGGCGAGGCACACGGGGGCTGGGCCGACGTGAGCTTGCACAACTCCGGGCGCTGAGTCGCTCTACCCCGCTGTCTCTTCCTGGCCGGCTCGCGGGAGGAAGGAGACGGGAGGGCACGAGCGGCGAGATCGCCTTCAGTGAAGAAGGCGCCCCGCGAGCACAGAGAACCGAGGCTCATGCTCTCGCAGTGCGGGCATGAGGCTCCAGCGAGCGCGCCGTCGGCGTGGGACTTGCCCAGGCACGCGACACACTCGCTGTGTCCGTCGTCATCGTGCAGAGGGGCTCTGCACGTGCCACAAGAGTGGCGCGGCATTTGCAGCAACGCCGCCGGCGTTATAACGCAATTGGGGGGCTCTTTTAAAGCGGCGAGGGCCGTGGAAGCTGACGCAGTGAAGTATCGAAAGGGAACAAGAGTTCAGTACATGGAAATGACATACAGTGAGTCACAAACTCCATTGTTTCCTCCTTCTTATATAAATCTCATTTGTTTAAACGACCTCCGAATGCCAGCCCATGTTCCCAACATTATAAAAGGCATTAGAGAAGGGCAGCCAGTTAACGTCTGGAGCTGCACACAGCCGAATCATCAGACTAGGTAAGCAAGCAAGAACAACAGTGAAAAATGGCAGATTGAGCAATAATAACTGACATAATCCATGATAGCATGATATTTTTTACTGATAAATTGTCTAGCATGTTAGCATGTTGCTAATGTACTGTTAATGTACTGTTAAAGTTACCATCGTTTCTTACTGTATTCACGGAGATATTACTGTCGCTATTTTCTTTTTTTAAACACTTGCAGTCTCTATAATGCATAAACACAACTTCATTCTTTATAAATCTCTCCAACAGTGTAGCAATAGCCGTTAGCCATGGAGGACAGCCTCAAATTCACTCAGAATAAAACTTTTAACATCCAAATAAATACTTTACTCACATAATTCGAAGCATGCATGCAGCATGCATGACGGACATCTTGTAAAGATCCATTTGAGGGTTATATTAGCTGTGTGATCGTTGTAAATGCGCTGTAATATAGTCGACAGCTCGTGTGGCAGGAAGCGTCTTAAAGGGGCGGCGCGAGGGTAAATCAGTGCATTGTTAACGGTACCCGTAAAAAATTAATTTAAAAAAATCTATGGGGTATTTTGAGCTGAAACTTCACAGACACATTCAGGAGACACCTTAGACTTATATTACATCTTGTGAAAGAACATTCTTTGGCACCTTTAAGATTCTAGTCTGTGCTAACTAGTTTAAGTATTCTCTTTGTAAATAGTAAACACTCAT
This sequence comes from Chanodichthys erythropterus, assembly GCF_024489055.1. Taxonomy (NCBI): domain Eukaryota; kingdom Metazoa; phylum Chordata; class Actinopteri; order Cypriniformes; family Xenocyprididae; genus Chanodichthys; species Chanodichthys erythropterus. The sequence continues at coordinate 17,046,488 of NC_090241.1, read as the reverse complement.
TGTAATGTCAGACAATGATATAGATTTTTTTTTTTTTTTTTTTTTTTTTTTTTAATAGTTATGGCGGTAAAGTCTGTGTACACATCTGGCCTAAATGATTATTTATGTTAAAGGTTTTCAGCTTCGCTTGGCATTCTGACACAGTTCCCACAGGTGCATCTACATAAAGTATAACAGTGACGCTGATATCACATCTTAAATAACTAAGGTGACACTTACCATATAGAAATGTCCTACTCAGAAACTAACTGCGAATCAGTTTCTGATTTGATCGACTATTTCAGACGTTTCATCGTCGGACTCGGACTCGAATTGATACGGTACAATCAATGCTATCTTTTCTGTCCATACATTTCAATGTCTTGCGAATTGATGGCTGTCATTCAGTTATGGCAATGGGCATACGGTGCACACAGTAGACCAATCACAAAGGATTGGGCCATCTGACCAATCAGAGCAGTGTAGGCTCACGGAAAGGAGGGGTTTAGAGAGACTGATTCGTTGAAAGATAGGTAAAGGATCGTTTACCTATCTTTGGTGAACTGAGGTGAAATTAAATGTATATTATGAGAAAACAAAAATGCTTTTTGACCTTGCATTCATGTAAACCTGTTGTAGGAGACTCCCAAAACAATATTAGGAATCTTAAAAAAAGCATAATAGGGGCACTTTAAAACACATTTTTCACACTATCTCTTGTTGATTTAATTTCTCTTATGTTCAACAGTGTAGTTTTTGTCACTGAAAGATAATCTTTCTGAACCAACAAATGTCATTTCCACAACATCTCAACATACAGTATACAATTTAAAAAAAAATAATAATAATAATAATTAAATATTAAAATAAATTATAACTTGATATAACTTGTAGTCTCTTCTCAAAATTATATGAACCTGGATTTCTTCTGAACACTGTTGCCTCTTTGGTAACAAATTACACTACTGTACCTTTTGGGAGGAAAAAAAATAGTAGCAAAATTGTTGGTCTTGTTGGAAATGCCAAGAAAATGAGAAACTATAAAAAATAGAGGAATCAGTACACAGTATACTAATCTTTGCTTAGATTATTATTATAGTGTACCACATTTAGTATTTCTATGATTAACTTGTATATTTTACAATGAACAGGGGTAAATAGAAGTCCTTGCATAAAGAGCATTTCAAAAATAGCAAAATATAAATGATGAAGGAATACACATACAGAATATACTTAAATCACATATGTGATCCTGGACCACACAAAACCAGTCATAAGTATCATGGGTATATTTGTAGCAGTAGCCAACAATACATTGTATGCATAAAAAATTGTTTTTTCTTTTATGCCAAAAATCATTATTAAGTAAAGATCATGTTCCATGAAGATATTTTGTAAATTTCCTACCATAAATATATCATATATTTTTGTGGGTGGATATGCATTGCTAAAGACTTCATTTGGCGATTTTTTTCAATATTTTGATTTTTTTTGTTGTTGTTGTTGTTGTATCTCGGCCAATATCAATGGAAAGCTTATTTATTCAACTTTCAGATGATGTTTAAATCTCAATTTCAAATAATTGACCCTTATGGCTAGTGTTGTGGTCCAGGGTCACATACAGTACAAAGGTTTACAAGGTTTACAAGGTTTACTGCATTTATACATTTACGTTTTATATATATATATATATATATATATATATATATATATATATATATATATATATATAAATCTCTTTAAAGAAATTACTACTGTTATAATACAGTATATATACTGAATTTGCTCACATGTGTCTGTATTCAGGATGACAGAGACAAAACGGCCGCCTCACAATGTTATATAGACAACATTTTGCTGGACAACCCAACAGTGTAATAAGAACTCTATTACTATGAGCTGCCTGCTAGAGGGGAGAGACAGCAGCTCTTCCACTGGCCAGGAGATGACAGCCAGAAAGATATATACCTCCACTCATCAATAAAGACCCAGCACAGACAAGTACTTACTCTCAGCCCAAGTAACTCGTAGAAAAGTTTAGATTCATAGCCCTGTACAACATCAATAAGCTCAGAAACAATCAAACATGCACACAGATTATTTTTCAATACTTTTTACATTACTTTCATGCAATTTTTGACCCTTGTCATTTTCATGCCATATTGAATACCTACATTTAGTTTTAATATTGACATCATTTTTAGTTATATTCTCATAGCCAGGCTTACAAAACATATACTGATGTGCTCTGATTTACAGCACATATCACACAATGTTTCATTTGCTCTGTGTCAGTCCTTAAATGAACAAAAGGTAGCATTACTGCCAGCTGCTGATCCATAGATTGAAATGGACAGCGCTGAAATGAAATCTGTTCATTAAACACAGACAGGCTGCAACCACTCTACCTCTCAATTAAGACAATGCTTTGAGTGTCCTAAGTTCCTCATTGGACTGTAAAGTCAAGAACATATATTCACTGTGGTTAATAATAGTAATATTAGGGTCATGTTGTAAGTGCATTGCTAACTTCAACTAAATCAATGACTGTAATGTGACTCCAGGACTCTGACTGGCTCTTCATTAAAGTAACGGATCATTTTTAACAAGTGTCCTCTTCTAGATTAAAAGGGAAACAGGTACAGTAAACATGCTCATTACTAGATAGAAACAACAAACTGTGTGTTCAGTGGTTAATAAATACAAGGGAGAGAGTGAAAAATAATTCCAACTTTTCACACTGCCACTTCATTCAGTTTATTAATTTCCATGAGATTACATTTTTTACTGTGTTTAACAGCATTCTGTGGTGAAAATGAAATTTGAAACATTTTTTAGAACAAAATGGTCAAGTCCTTAGTCTTGCTAAGGTCAATTTCATTACTAGCATATTGTTTGTTGAATATATACAATTAAATAATACATCACACATTTAATAATATAAAATATTGAATTAAAATATGTTAAGGTTATAATAATCATCATGTAAAAAATAAAAAATAATAATACTGTCATGGGTAGCTGTGTAGTTAGATCCAAACATACCAGATCAGTGATACAGAAAGAATGATAGATACTTTTAATAAACACCAAGAATTACGAAACACACTACACAAGCACTGGCAATACTAAACCATAAACTGAGGGAACTAAGGACTCATATACTCAGAGGATGGTAATCAATAGAACAGGGAAAAGGTTTGAAAGTAATTAGAAACCATGGTAAGAAATGAGAAATCAGGTAAAGACAGTGACAAGATAATGAAACTACAAGATAATGAAACTAAAAACATGAATGTGACATTACATCCCTCCCCTGTAAGGTACATCCCCAAGCCACAAAGTCCAACTGAGAAGGGAGGCCAAAGGAAACACCAAGGCGGAGACTATGATGGGAGGAGCCAAGACAGAGATGGGATAAGCCAGAGTGGAGTTGGGAGGAGCCAAAGGATAACCCCAAGCCAAGACAGAACGAAGGTCCACAGTGGAACTGATGGAGGGAAGAGCCAAGATGGAACCAGGAGCCTGACCGAGTGAGGTGGAGTGGAGACCCAGTTGGAGCAGAGGAGATGAAGACCCACGGTGAAGGACTGGAGGACCACGGTGGAGCCACAGGCATGTGTGACCGATGTGGAGTTGTGGGCTTGGCAGACTGGGGGTGGAGTTGGTGCAACTGAGGACAATGGTGGAACTGGAGGGAAGGAGGAGGCCGACGGAGCCAGAGGAGTGGTGGGTCGAGGCACTGCTGGAGACACAGAGGGCTGAGACAGAGCCAGAGCAATTACAGACCAAGGTGGAACCAGAGAGATGAGGAAGCCCCGGTGGAGCCTGAGGGATGACAGACCATGGTAGACCAAGGGAGTGTTGAGCCAAGGTGGACCCAATGGGTCAGAGGGCCAAGGTGGAGTCCAGGGTTCAGAGGCTTGAGGTGGAGCTGAGGTGAAGCTGACACCTTGGAAGCCCAAGGCGGATTCAAGCAGTAGGGCAGAATCACTGGAGGAGCCAAGGGGCTGAAGGGAGACAGCAGAGGTGAGGCCGAGGAACTAGATGACTTTGTCAGAGGAGAAGGGAGAGGGAGGCTGGGAAGAACCATTTGCAACAAAGGAGACTTGGAGCTGGGCAGAGCCAATAACGACAAAGTCGACCTGGAGTAGGTCTGTTTCAATGGCAACAAAGATGACTTGGGACTAAGCTGAACCAGCAGAGAGGAAGAGGACTTGGGACTGGGCTGAACTAGCAGAGATGAAAAGGACTTGGGACTGGGCTGAACCAGCAGAGACGAAGATGACTTGGAACTGGGCTGAACCAGCAGAGATGAAGACATCTTGGAATTAGACGGGACCAGTGGAGACTGTAGCCCTTGAAATATGAAATATTAATTCAATATTAATAGGGACCCAGTTCATTTCATGCACCTAAGCAATGGGAGTGTGAGCAAGGCTGCAATTCATACCGAAGAACTCCACTAATATGCCCTCTGTGATGGACACTGTTGCAGGCTCACACACCTGTTTGGACTCCGCAATGGGCTCCTGCTGGAGCAAACATGGCCTCTGGCAGTGGGCTCTGCCTTATGCTCCGTAGCGGGCATGGCTGAAGGTTGGCTGGCCTCTGGGCCCAGAGTAGGGCTGGTGGTGTCCTCAGACATGGGACAGACGGTTTATGGTGAGTCGCACTGAACCAGCACCCACTCCATGTACTGTGTGTGCAACATTCCCTCGAGGACATTTCCATGGACAGGTGTGCGTTGGACTGTTACCAAAAGATTACCACCCCTATTAGAAACCATGGTTACAAATGAGAACTGACAATGAAACTAAACAGAACAAGCTAATGAAACTAAACAAGACATGAATATGACAAATACCAATTCTCAGGCTTTTTTTAAACTAATGACAAAAGATGAAATAAGCTATAAGTGAACTTTCTGGTCATCATTTATTTATTTATTTTTATAGGATTTTTTGAAGTAAAAAAAAAAACACAGATAGGCTCAGAAAATATTAGGCAGATCAACCATCGTCAACACTGAAAATAATAAGAAATGTTTCTTGAGCGCCAAATCAGCATATCAGAATGATTTCTGAATGATCATGTGTCACTGAAGACTGGAGTAATGGCTGCTGAAAATTCAGGTTTGCCATCATAGGAATAAAATGGAAACCAGTTATTTTAGTTTGTAATACAATTTCACAGCTAGAGAACACTTCTTTCTAGAACTTTTGAACGGCAGTGTACGTTCTGCTCATGTTTCACCCTCAATTGCCCTAATCCGGCAATGAAAAGACGTTTGGAGTGTTATTTTCTTTAATTACAGCTGGGTTCAGATTTAATTAATCTCCCATCCTTGAAACCACGACAATATTATTAAGTTAGTAGAGATCTGCATTATGTGTTTGTCTAGCAGTAATGAGTTTGATGATGCCAACAAAATGCCCTCTCATCACATCCCACCACTACAGCCGAAAAAAATCTTAAAGAGGAGAAAGAGATGTGGAAGAGAGAAAAGAAGACCCTCACACCTTCAAGATCGGATGTTTCACTAAGGCAGAAACAGTAACTTGCTTTCTCTGTAATATCCCAGAGGAAATACAAGAGTATAAAGCCAACATGAGTCACCCTTACACCTGTCACTCCACGCAATCAAAGCTCCCATTACAGTGTGTGCCAAAGTAGCTAAATGAATCTTCTCCTTTGATTAATAGCGGCAGTAAACACTGGTGTCTCTTCCATCCAGGCTGAATAAGACGGCAGAGAATTCGGATTCAGGACTCAGCCTCCCCCTCATTTTAATATTATTACCAGCAACCCAAAATGATTTAATGCATTCATGAGCATGGAGGTGATATTCGGAGCTGGCTTGACCACGCATGTTCTAATACAAGGAAGTGAGACTCTCCGGATGAGGAAAACATTGCCTGGTTGGAGATAATTAGCTCTCATGGCTTGACAAATGGGCTGATACCTATGTGCATACATGGCTAAGATGGCCGTATATGGTGTCTTCATTAATAGGCTTGCTGTGGTGTCTCCCTTTGTAATATATATAAATATTTATTGGTCCACCTCCTGAGCAGAGACAAGCTATCATACCCGACAGAACGCACATATACTAATTACACCCCAAGCAGAAACGAAAAACGGAGCATAGGTTTCATTCGAGCATGAGGAGAATCTGGGGCACCTGAAGGGAAATTTAAAGAGAAATGTTATTTATGTGTATTTTCCTTTCATTTCTAGAGTGAACAGGTCTGGCTTTTGTACATACACAACATAGGAAAGGACAACATTTATCTTTGCATGTGTGTCAACAAGCTATGCTCTGAGAGTGCCAGTAAGGCCTACATGGTGTAATTTTGTAAAATATAAAAAAAAAATAATATTTATATATATATATATATATATAATAGGTTTACAATATTGGTTTTCTGTGATAATTGTACACAACACAACTGTGGAAAAGAGACCCAGGTTTTGGATTCATTTTACCTAATGTTAACTCCATAATGTTAACATTGATTCAGAGTAATTGTCCAATAATGTCAACACATCTATGTCTGTCTATCGAAATGAATAACTTTTTATTTCAGAGATAAAGAGTGTTTGAAGATAAGCATCCTCAGATGCTGCTTATAAACAAAGTAACATCAAATCTGATTGTAAAGCCCAAGCAAAATGTCTCTTTGAGTGTTTCTAAGTGATAGCCTATAGATTTATACAGGATGCAAGGGAGGCTACTGGCAGTGGATCAGAGATAGATGATTTAGATGGTTTAAAATAATGCAGTTTATAAAGGATATTTTTGTTAAAGCTGTATAATCACTCTCTGTTGGCACTGTATGTGTGCACCATCAGAACTGTAGCGCTCATTAGGATGACTATAAAGCGTAAATACTATAATATTTACAGTAATCCCTTGTAACTGGTTAAGTTGCTTTAGTGTGCTTGGTGGATGATTGTTGGCACTGCTTTATAATCATGCTGTATTGGAGTAAAGTCCTCTTAGGTTAGATCTTATGGCTTTAATGTGATGTTACCCCAAATATAATGCTTTATATTATCAGAATTCATATTCACATTGGAGTGTATTGTATTGGATACATATTTATTTATTTTTCTTGTCTAAATCTCTTAATTTAATCTTAAATATATTGAATTCCGTATACTGACTTGAATACACGTCTTGATGATGAGCATGTTTTTGTTGTTGTTGTTGTTGTTGTTGTTGTTGTTTGTTTAATTTCTGAATTTTTGGTACTCATTTACAGACATAAATCAAATCAAAGTGTGACCAATGTGCAGAAACATGCACAAAAATGTAAAACAGGGAACAATATCATAGAGAAGACTTCTTCAGACCCATGACTGTACCAGTGCAAGATTAGTTCAGGTTGTGGTGTGGTTCTCAACAAAGTTAATTATATTTATGAGTAAATAATTAATTGTATTTGTAAATAAATAAATAAATAGTTTTTAACCTTAAAATATATTTTAAAAACTTTAAGATGTGTACATTTAGATGTATTCAAGGTAAGGATTTTTTTTTTTTTTAAGGTAATGTACATTATTTGATGATTAAATCACATTTTTAGTCATCAAATTTAAAATTTTCATGAAAACATTATAAAACTTTGTTCAAAACCACTTGAAACTGAATTTCTAAAGCATGTGCCAAGCCTTTAAACTAGTTTTCTGAAAGATTTTTCAGAAGCCTAGGGTAAAAGAAGAATCATGTATTTGTCATTGACCCATTTGTGTTTACAAAAAGAAAGAAACAAAAAAATTCCTACAATTAAATTGACCAATTTACTGTAATTTTTTGTTAAAAAATCAAACAAAAACATGCATGACTTAAAACAGTGCACGCATTATATCAGGGAGGTTGAGTTTAAGGGTTATGCCTTCACAATTAGAGCTCTCTTCTGTGGAGAAACATTCAGTCGAAGATCAAATTAAAGCTGTTGAAAGAAATAAAAGTAGATCATGCTTAAATTGCTTTCAATTATCTTTGATCACCCACAAATGAAAGGCAAGAAAAATTACCTTGAATTCATTACCTTAGCTTTTCCATTAATTACTCACACTCTTTAAACTCAGAACTCATTAAAAAGAGAATGTGTGTGTGTGTGTGTGTGTGTGTGTGTGTGTGTGTGTGTGTGTGTGTGTGTGTGTGTGTGTGTGTGTGTGTGTGTGTGTGTGTGTGTGTGTGTGTGTGTGTGTGTGTGTGTGTGTGTGTGTGTGTGTGTGTGTGTGTGTGTGTGCGCGCGTGTGCGTGTGTGTTGCTCTGTTGCCTAAATGAATTTAGATATTTCAAATTACATTTCTGGTCATAATCTCATTTATTGAAAAGAAACATTAACAGAACACAGCAAAGTCAAATCCATCAGTTCTGATGTGTGTTATTAATTTGCCAGTGACGGCGAGATGCTGCTAAACCTGCTTCTTTCTCCACATCACTTCCCCTCATTCATTTTGCAGTGTGTAATTCTATTTATAAATGAACATCTTATTAAAAGAAGACAAGAAAAATTAGCCACTGTTCCCTGGATTGGTCACAAAGAAACAAAATGAGCCATCTAACCCATAGTGACATTTACAAATTACCTGTTAATTTCAACTGAGGTGAAGGATGACAGCACTGAGCTGCTGTGACAGAACAGGAACTCAAGTAGTGACAATCAGGTCTGTCGTGTCCAAGAATCCCAGCCGCCCATGCTCAACTCCCATCTTACCTTGCAACCTGCAGACTACTGTCTTTCTGTCTTCTTGTTGAGACAGGACTGCATTGTGAAGCCTAGCAATCAAAATTCAGTGGGCCTTGGCATTGGCTGCTTGTGGCTACCATGTGTGAAAGAGTGTGAGTGTTTATATACTATGACAGAGCCAAGTTCTGGCTCTGGCGTGTATTCTCACATCCAGTCCTCCGGCCCGCTTTGACTCTGCTTAGAGTAGCGCTGAGGTAAAATGATGAATAGTTACAATCAGTCTTGTTTTAGCAGCCGGAGCTCCAGAGAATAGCAGCCTCTTCGCAAAAGATGGAGAAACGAGAGAGAGAGAGAGGGCGCTCTGTGGTGGTTTCGCCCAAATCCAAGGTGAGGTTGTCGACTTAATGCAGTGTCACCTTGCCTCTTCCCGTCTCCATTGATAAATAGACCCCCCCACCCCATAGGCACCTAGTGGCCAGCCTTACACAAACCTTTTTGAAATTAAGCATTTAAAAAGAAACGGGCGTACTTGGAGACAAAACACACAATATCCCAGCATGCCCCTGCCATTTTTTTCTCTCCCCATTCTGGAACACACACATTAGGGAATAGGAAAAGCATGCCAGCCAGGTGACATTTGAATTGAATGCTTCCGTAATGGATGCCATCTTCCACTGACCTCCATTTAGCTGGAGGAGCTGTACCAGCAATGCTTTTTCGTTCAGGTCACACTCAAGCAGAGGACAACATGTCATGATACCTACATTTGCACATTTACGCTACTGAGAAGAACATGAGGATTTGGGATAGGGGGGAGCGAGACATGAAAACACATGATGTATAAGATGTTGTTGTTGTTTATATTGTCATTGAATTAGAGCAGTGGTTCTCAAAATGTTTGACTTCAAGGCCTCAAGTATAAAACTGAAATCTCCCATTCATTTTGTGATTCAGAAATTTCATTTCAACTTCCATCAACTTCATTTTCTTCAATAAAAACAAAAGTGGGCAAATTTAAAACAAAATTCAAATTTTTAAAATCTGCAAGCTTTCAATTCATGGCTTATTTGAACTGAATTAGTCACACCCAACAGGAAGTTGAATTTGAATTTGGAATGACAGAATGTAAACAGCAAGGTGATTGAAGATGGTTGAACTTCATTGATCTACAATTCTGAGTAATAGTAATGGCATTTTGAGTAATTAGCTGGTCAATAAATAACATTATATTAGGGCTGTCAATAGATTCAATAGATCAATTTTTAATCACAATCATACGCTTTTGTCCTTTTTTAATCACACACTCATCGCAAAGTTAAGCACACACCATTTATCTTGTGTAACGTTCATTTTGTCATCATTTGCTATATCCAAATCTTTTCAGATTTTACAGTGAATAGTATGTGTACAATGCAACAGCAAAGAGCTTGTTTACATTTTGGACAAGTCACGTTGCAATACCGAAGTTTAGCAGCTTAAAATGATCCGATCGCAAACAAGGAAGCGAAATCTTGCTAAAGGGTTAGAACAGAAATTTCCACCTATAAGGGTTACAGGTGCTTGCGCCAAGAAGCTCAATATGATAAACTCCTGACGATCATCTAAGTGCGTATTGCAAATTACGTAAATTATGCTGTGGTGAGCAGGGCGGGCGAGAGCCGTGAGGGAAAGGCCTTGAGTCTCTCACGGAGGAGCTCCGGAAGCATAAAAGGAGGAGCGACAACAGTGAAGGACGAGAGAGGACCAGGCCTGGATATTATTTTCTGTTTTATTATGTTTGTGTGACGCGGACATCTGCCGGCATTACATTCGTTTTGTATTTACTTTGGTTTTACGTTTGCCGGTTCCCGCCTCCTTCTTCCTTATCTACGAACTTTGTTACATTGGTGCCGAAACCCTGGAAGGAAGGAATAATATCAAGGCCTGGTCCTCTCTCGTCCTTCACTGTCATCGCTCTTCCTTTTATGCTTCTGGAGCTCCTCTGTGAGAGACTCAAGGCCGGTGCGCCTCGCAGGTGGAGCTCATTATCTTTTGCGTCACCGGCCTAGTGCCGTTCCCTCACGGCTCTCGCCCGTCCTGCTAGCCACATATGCAATTTCATGTATTTAAGTAATTTATTTGTGTTAATTGCGTTTTATTATAGTAACGTGTTAAAGGGATGGTTCACCCAAAAATGAAAATTATTCCATGATTAACTCACCCTCAAGCCATCCTAGGTGTATATGACTATCTTCTTTCAGACAAACACAATCCGAGATATATTTAAAAATATCCTTAGTCCTCCAAGGTTTATAATGGTTGTGAATGGTAGGCCAAATTCTGAAGAGAGAAAAAATGCATCCATCCATAAAAAAAAAAAAAAAAAAGAATCCATATGACTCCAGAGGGTTAATAAAGGCCTTGAAGCGAATGGATGCATTTTTCTGAGAAAAATATCCATATTTAAAAGTTTATGCACAAGTCGACTTGCGCCAAATGAGTAAACCTCTGGCACAATGTATGATGCAGGATGTAGGAGTATCGTAAGCTTAGATGCCTCTCGCGGTTCAAACAAATACGGCTGGGCAACAAACTCAAGCTCCACTTCTCTTATATCGAAATCCTCCGACATTTCTCTTCGAAATTTCTCGTTTTAAACTTCTAACTTGTGGCCAGTATTTTGTTTTGCTCTGTCCTCTGCGCCTCTGTGTTCGTCATGCATAACCTGATATTGCTGAGTTCAACATGTTCCTGGGTCAACATTTTTGTTGATCCTGGAACAACATTCAAATCAGATTTGAGGGACAAGTTTACAGATTATGTCAAGTTTAGGCTTAAAATCATGAATTGGTGCTTCTACATCAGTGTTATTCATCTATCATTTCCCTCTTATTTTTGGGATAACTTATGGGTTGGGTTAGGTTTAGGGGTAGGAATAGGGTTAAGACTAAATTTTCAGACTAGAATGTTGTTCCAGGATCAACAAAATATGTTGACCCAGGAACGCATCTAACTCAGCAATATCAGGACGTGCATTCGTCATTGCGTCATCGCGTCAGGTCAAAGGTTGCTCTTCCTCTTGCGCAGTATGTGTACGGTTATCAACCAGAAGCTAGTTATTTGAATTTATAAAGTTTTAAATATGGACTTTTTTCTTACAAAAACACATCAATTCGCTTCAAAAGGCCATTATTAACCCACTAGAGTTGTATGGATTCATTTTTTTTATGGATGGATGCATTTTTTCTGTCTTCAGAATTTGGCCTACTATTCACAACCATTATAAACTTTGGAGGACTAAGGATATTTTTTAAACATATCTCAGATTGTGTTCATCTGAAAGAAGATAGTCATATATACCAAGGAGTGCTTGACGGTGAGTAAATCATGGGATAATTTTCATTTTTGGGTGAACTGTCCTTGGGTGAATCTCTTTAAGTATTTTGAATTATGCATGCGTTTAAATACATTTTATCGTTGACAGCCCTACATTATATATTATAATTATAGTATAAAAACGATATATAAATTAACTACAAACTTATATTAGGTAGTATTTCCAACAAAATCTGTTTGTCTGTCTGCCTGTCTATAACCTTTCCTTTTTTTTTTTTTTTTTTTTTTTTTTACTTTCAGACAAAGTTTTGTCAAGCCATCATTTGTCTCAACCAACCTTCAATTTCTAATTAAAAATGAAACTTATTGCAGTTACATGAATTTCAGTTTAATTTCAGTTCATTTTCATTTTAATGTAATCCTTTTACTACCTCAATTCAAATTCAGGAAATGAACTGGTATTTAAAAATCATTCTCAATTCAACACAGTATTATGGTACACACACCACTCAATTTATGCAGTTCTATCAAGTTTTAAAATGGCATGTCATGTTTTCATGTTATATACATTTTCATTGTTTTTTTTGTTTGTTTTTTTAATTTAAATAAAGTTTGTTTTATTTCAATTACAATCATAGACTAGACTATTTTAAACTTTATTATGATTATTAAGTCATCTAATTATTAGTTCATTTTCAGGCCCACTTGAAAGTTTGCTCAGGCCCCCTCGTTGAAATCCACTGAATTAGACCAATTCCCTTTAACAGCCAAACATGAAAGAATATGATAAATTAGGCTGTGAGATGGTCTTGTCATCATGGCTGGTTTCACTGGTTTTGGGTCTCCGTGATGTTTATTGCCATGTGACTTGTTTAGAGGATCGTGCAGTCAGGCGGGCTCTGAGAGAGAAAAGGGAGGCCTGGCCCGGTCATTAAGAGCTTTGTGCTATGTTGGCCCTGAAGGTCACACTGCTCTCTAATGATGTGTCCTTGGTGCCAGTGCATGGATGGGACGCAGTGGGGTCAGCAACTCCTCTGCAATCTAACCACTCATGTCTGCGGTGTCCTGTTTCCACAGCTCCACGCTGACCTCCTTCCAGAGCACTGGTCTCAGGCTCTTCTCCCAAACGCCACTCGTCGGGGGAAAACTAATGAGAGAGAGGCTGGAGCATGGGCCCTAATGGGCCTCAGTGTTCTAGCTTCAGGCAGGGCAACTGAAAATGAGCATTTAACCACAGCCAGAGTAATTGAAAAAATGACAAGCCGTACAAACACGGCACAGCGCAATGCCACACAATCACGCTCTTGTACAATGCTAGCAGCAAATTATTCTGATTATTGCCATCTCCTGATTGCCGTCGATCCTCTCTCTCAATCCCTTTCTTTCATCTCCTTCTATTGCAGGGGATAAAAATGAAGAGGGCCTGTTGGATAGGGATACAGATCCAAATCAAGCAAATTGAATCAGACTGTGGTGCACAGGGAGCTTAGAGAGAGCATTTAGATTGTGGTAAATGTCTCAAAGTGACACGTGCAGCAGAAATCTCGGAAGAAGCACCAAACCTGACCCGTTCCACCAGGTACTCCCGGAGTGACACATTCCTCAATCCCGTTTTCATCTGCCTTTCATCTTCACTCTGTACAGTATATCAAAGTGGACTTGAGCTGTTGTGCTGTTTTCCACATGTTTAACTTTGCTCACAGCTCCACCTGCTTGTCACTTATTGATACTGACTCACTCCGAGCGCAAGCCAATGTGTCCTCTCAAGTTATTAGGGCAGACAGGATGGATCAGCAATGCTGGCCTTAAATAAATCAACTGAATTTCTGGATGTTTCACAAAGTGCATACAACATATAGTCAGCTGGCTATAAATCCTGATTATTATTTTGTACGGGAACCACTTTTGGTGTGGTTTTACTTGATGCCAGAGCTAATATTATCTCAACATCAGCACAAGAGATTCATACGGTTATTAAAATCATCATCATCTGATTGGATGAGCCACTTGCCTAATGCCTAATGAGATTGTGATCATTTCATGTTCAGGCTGAAGGATAATGGACGCATAACTCTAATAAAACGTAATCTCTAGAGCGCTAAGGTCACCAACTCAAATCCCTGTGCACAAGGTAAAACAATAATGCTCATGATACCGAAATGAAATTGACATGACCTTGCTTGCCCCCAAAATTAACAATCCTTGGACACCAGCCTGCCCTTCAAGCCCACGGCTTCATCTCTCAAATGAGCTCCTTCCTGACAAAAGTATCCAACCCAAGGATGAAACTTCTCATGCCCATTTAGAATCTAATGCTGGTCATTTTCAAGAACACAATCCTGCTTCTCATTTCACTGCTGGCTTCTGTAATTGAGAGGACTTAGTTCCAGCTGATGATGCGGGTCTCTCTCCAGGTTTTTAATCATGAAAATGACTTTCCAAAGCCATCAATGACTTTCCAAAAAACACTGTTTATGCAAAAGAAGAAAAATAATTACCTCAGCAGTTAATGTGGGACCCTTACATTTCACACCTAGCTGCAAATCCCACCTTTCAACAGTCAACTTTTTCCCCTCCTCTCGTCGGTTCAAAACAAAGAGCCCTTGTTTTGCTGCCAGACAGAAAACCGAGTTCTGTAAGCAGCTCTGTGGTGAAACAGGTGTAGTTTTGATCTCTTTCGGTTCCCACTCATTGCGTATGTGCCTTCATTAGCAGGATGGGAAGGACCACGGCATGCTGACTGGGCCGTCTAATTTGAGCGTCCGAAACAGAATACTTTAAATTATAATTTCGCCAGAGCGTGAGAGGGCATCTGCAGCTCTCTTAATTTGAAGCAGTCTGCGGATGCGAATTTGAATTAATAATCCAGAAAATTGATACTACCTCTCACTGCATGAGTTCTAGTATTGACTTTCCCTTCCTCTGCCCTCTGCCTTCTGTTTCCCTCTCTCTCTCGCTCTCCTCTCAGCCTCTGCGGGGTCTTCATTACCACAAGATATAGACGTAGCTCTGTTAAGCCCGCCGAGGCTGGGCGCTCTAATGAGGGGTAGACTCATCACGCCGGGCACCAGTTCACTGCTCTCAGGCAAACTTACTGCCACCAAAATTCTTTTAATATTCTGAAGAATGTAGAGTACTACAGTTGCCAGGGAAACAAGAGGTCACATGGTCACAAAGGTCCGGGGCTTCCAGTTGAGTAGCCAGAATGCCTCTGATGATGATTTATTCAAACTTAGTTCAAAATCTGCAATCCCCTTACTCCCCCCTTCCGTTCTCCTCCCATTCCCACTTCATTGCCTTAATGTAGCCAGACCCTCATTCATAACTGTCAAGAACCTATCCATCTGGACTGTGGCTTATTTAGTCCAAGAATTAAACATAAAATGCATTTTCCACAGTAAAAGGGAGTAAGTGCGAGAGAGGAAAAGGTGGCAATTTAACTTAGTTTCACTCACAGATAATGATTCCAGAGGAAAGAGGGGTGATACTCTGTAGGTGATCCACCCCTACTGAGGTTTTCTGCAGATCTCAGGCTATGCTGAGCCGTCTGTGGAGGTCTGACCCTGTGTTTGAGACTGACCTCAGAGCTGAGAGTCCAGAGTGACAGGACAATAGACAGAGGAACAGAGCCAGTGCCATGCAGTATTAATAAAGTGTTGAAACACACAGTGTGTGGAGCAAATCATCCCCTGTAGATCTCAGTGCTGCTAATAACTTATATATGAAGACCAGGAGTTTGAATGAAAACATCAAATTCTGCCATTATTAACATTATATTACTGTTTTTTTTCCCCCCTTGGACCATAGAAGTAGATAGTTTTGAAGAATCTAACATTCACAGTACAACTGACTACATCTGTTCATAAAATGATGGCATTTATGTATTAATCCAATGTGCCATTGATTTTCGCAATTATGGGATATTAGTATTGTCTCAAAACCAGCTCATTCGAGTCTGAGTGAAAACTGAGACTAGAAAAAGGTCAAGTTCAAGTCAAGACTGAGTCCACATGCGCCCAAAACTAGGGTGGAGCAGGAAGCGGAGTAAACCAATCAGAGAAGGGCGGATATGACGTTAGCAAAGCCACAAGAGAGTCAACAGCGAAAAGTAAATAATGAATGTGTTTTTGGTCATTTAAAACTGAATTCACGGCTGAATAGAACAAACTCTCAGGTCTCCCGTGCACAATCTTTGTTGATATTGAAGGGACTTTCGCCGCACTAGAGTGACGCTGTTTGCGTCACTGAAATAAACAAATCTGATTGCACGGTACGGTTTGGAGTTGACTCGAATCACGACGGAGGGCAGACTGACCAGACTGATATATCTTGTAGAAGATATATCAGTCTGGCCTTGCCAGGCAAATACTTTGGGGCAAGAGCTGCATAATGATTCTTAAAAAAAAAACTGGCCTTTTGTGTTCCACTGAAAAACAATAATAAGATATGTCATGAAGGTGAGCAAATAACACCATAAATTGTATTTATTCTTTTAATTTTTAATTTCAACTTTTATTTTAAAAAAGGGAAATGATAAATAACTATTTAGCAACACTGTACAAAAATATTTTCATGATTTGTTATCATAACATTTTTTTCTTTTGTCAAATCAACTTAGATTAATGTAGTTCAGATAACATAATATTTTGAGTTTCTGTTGATTAAACCAATCGCCTTCATTGTATTAACTCAATTTTTTTTTAATTTCAATGAACTCAAAGTTAAGGCAACCAGGTAACTTAATTTTTTTACAGTGAACACAACCATACATAATCTTCCAGTCCATATTACATGGAGTGATTAGGACCACATGAATTTGCAATCCACATAATACATATGGGAAAATGGCGAGGTTGAAGGTGAAAAAAAAGGAAGGAAAAAAAAGAGAGAAAGAGGCATGCTTTAGTTTTTTTCCAATATCTAATTCATACCTATGCAGTTATCTATCAATATGTGAGGTGTCTGACTTCATGATCATTAGAGTGTGTGTTTTATGGTTGGAGGGGGGTGGGTGGAGTGGTACTCCTGGTGTGTAAAATGAGAGCATCTGCCCCTCTGTGGGAGGCTGTCCCAGGGAAGGAGGATGGCTTTGAGCTGAGACAGCGGAAGAGAGAGCCAGGGTAACTGTCCTGTGGAGCAGCCATAATGCCAGGCAAAGTGGTGTTAATGCACACACACATACATACAGACAGGCAGTCATCACTGAATCTTAATAATCCCATGAAATACCAAATGCTGCCTTCACATGCTATTGGAAATGTGTTACTTCCCACTTCTGAAGTCATGATTATGAGTTTGATGCGTTCAAGTGCTTTCTTGTTGGAAAGAATATGGATCATTGAGGACACCAGGTTTATTCATGCTTATTTACTGGGGAAATCTTATTAAAGCCAAAATGTATTGAATATATTAGATTCACTGCACTAGATAATCAGCTTACGAAAATATCTGGAAATTTTGGTCAAATACATGTTTTTGTTGTCTATAAAAACTTAGAACATGCTTCAAATGGAATGTAATATATACTGTATATATAAATATGCACTACTTAAACAAGAAGACAAGGCAGCTGTTGTGGGAAAATAAATAAATAAATAAATAAATAAATAAATATATAAAATATATATATATATATATATATATATGAATACCAGTCACAGCAGCAATCGTTTTCAAGTTTCTCAGTAGTAAATATGACTTCAGAGTGTGTTAATGTTTCAATTCCTGACTACGACATTCGTGTTTACAATAATTGAAATAGTATATGAAGGAAGCAGCATTAAAGACAGTTTTTATCAAAATGATTCCAGTTCGCATGGATCAGAGGAAATGACTAATAATTCTGTATTCTGCATTAAAAGTCTTCTGTTATCAGTTAAAAGGGTGTCATTTAAGTGTCCCCTAAGTCATAGGCGCCGATTTATGTTTCTGCAGGTGGATGCCCAGTAAGCCACCCCCCCCCCCTTTTTTTTTTTTTTTTTAGATTTTTTTATTTTATTTTATTTTTTTAAAGATGTTATAGTTTCATTCTTACAGCTACATTATAATATAAGTATCGTACTGCTATTATAGACAAATCCAACATACAGATACAATGTGCTCGTGCTGCCCATTGGTCTCGTGGTAGAGTTTTTGTTAATAGAGGCAGAAATTCACCCGTGCTTTAATTATCAGCGGTTCGAATCCGCCCTCACATAGTTTTTTTTTTTTCTCATTAAGATCAAATAAGTTTATGATTGTATATCAATACCAGGGAACGTCAACTGGATGTTTCATTTGAATTGACCCAAAAGAAGCACATTCTTTTCATGAGTGTTGTCGTGCTCTCGCTGAAATGATGATCAGACAGTAACGTTGCCTAAAGGTAGCCTACACTGTGTTATTTCGTCAGTCAGTCATGAAAGTCAGGTGTTTAAAAGCTTCTGTGAACTTTAAATCCCGGAAAGAAGACCATTTTTGGGACAGGACAGTTTTGAGTTCTGATTCTGAATCTGAGCGAGCGCGAGAGTGATGGAAATCCGAGTTGAGATTTGTGCTCGCGCAACACTGGACGCGCTCTCGACGCGCTCTCGACTTTTGCCTTTAAAATAACGTCATTGAAACGGACTTAAATAAACTATATATAAGGATCGTTTCTGATCACAATCTGCATTGTAAAAAACGATATATAAATAAAGGTGACTTGACTTGATAGCTGCAAACGATTTTTTTTTCTTGTTAAAATCCATTGATAATATCTCGTAATTTTCCACGGGATCGGCGCCTATGCCCTAAGTTAATAATTAATGATTTTTACAACGGACGTGATTCAATCAAAAACTTTAGCTTGATAATAACTTTTTCCTAGAGCTGCTGTAAAGCCAAAAAATCTAATTTCCCTATCATCCCTGTGAAGCTGCTTTGAAACAATCAGTATTGCAAAAAGGGCTATATAAATGAAGATGACTTGACTTTATTACAAATAGACAGTTACAGTATGTCACAGCCATGAAACATGATTTGCTACAATACATGGGCCCTGTCCCAAACACTACCACACTTCAGTAACATTATACAGTATAGACGAAAGTAGTCCAAATCAGTGCAAGCTAGCCAAAAGGACATTTCAAGAGCACAATGAATGTAATTGAATGATGGCTATTGCAAGTCTGCAAGACTACAGGTTCTCACAAAGTGCCCCAATTGGAACAGGACCTACAGGAGCAAGCCTGTTGCTGGTGGTATTAGGGGGAGGGACATCTTATTCTATGGAGCATTCAACTGAATAAAAATGTAGGGCAATATGATTCAGGGTCTTTCTCAAAAAAATTAAATGTAAAAAAAAATAAAAATAATAATAATAATAATAATAATAATATATATATATATATATATATATATATATATATATATATATATATATATATATATATATATATATATATATATATATAATTTGAAGGACTATAACACCAGGGATGATAATACCAGTGATAATTCTGGTGAAAAAAGATGGTGTCAATATCATCTCAAAATGCTTCTGACTATACCATCAGCCTATAATCAATAAATCAAAACAGCAAATTCAGTTTCCTGTGTCAGTTCATGTTTCCTTTTCCCCTGTTAATTAGTTACCATGGTTTTTGATTTGTGTTACACCAGTGTCTTGTTAATTATCTCATTTAGTCCCTAGTGTTTCCCTGTGTATTTATATCCCTCATTTTCAGTTGTTCTTTTTCCAGTTCTTTGTCATATTGTAGTTGTTCCATTCGCACTTTTTGAGATTGCTGAGAAGCCTGAGTATTTTGTTATTTTGATTTGGTTTCTTGTCATCCTTGCCTCAACCACGCTCTGACAAATGACATTTATATATATATATATATATTTTTTTTTTTTTTGCTTTTTTTTCTCAATTCTTAAACACTATACTAATGATTATTAAATAAGTACATGCATACATGAAAAATGTCACAGAAATCTACTGAGATGAAAAGGGCAATAGCTTTTTTTCAAGCCCTTGACAAATTCAGTCAAACCATTTCATATCAAAATCTCTTGTATTATAAAATTATGATATTCAAACATTTTTGTCTTTGTGTTCATCTTTTTCATGACTGAAAAGTCAAGGTCACCATAATGTATGTAAAATTATCTACATATCGCATGATGTCTAAATCTGCAAAAAGTGACCATTAGTGTACACTAGCATATAGCTGACCTCAAAGCTAACATGCATGGACTAAAAGCCACAATTTCATGGGGTCTTTAACAGTTCCTCTTGTCCATGCCTTAAATGATGGATAAACATTAGACCAGTCACCACTTGAACAAAGAGCACATTGACTTTTATCTGCGGGCTTTGAGTTTCTGCCTCCCTCTCTCTTCCTCTCTATCAGTTATATATGCTCTATCTGCTGGACAAATCTCTAACAGGCCTGAGAACAGAAATACCACACAGCCAAAACCCTGTAAATTACTCATGCTTGATATTGCCTCTGCCAGGACTCTAGCCCCTTATTTCCTCTCAGTGTGCACACACACACACACACAAGTCAATGGCGAACGTTTTCATTAACTTTGTGTGGAGACTGTGTGTGTAAATGTTATCGTCTATGCTCAGGAGAGTGGTGAGCCTCTAGGAGTCTTAATGTACCTCAACTAATGAAGGGCCCTTTAATGCGCTGCGGCCATTTTCCCCAGCATTTCTTACCAAATGGTCTCAAAGCCATACCGCCGTTGAAGATCACACTTTCCTCCCTGAAAAGCTGCTGCTCCCACAATATAATTGAGTCATCTGGCTGTGAAACTGACAGCTGAACTGGCAGCTGTAGGCCAGTCAGAAGAAGAAGAAGAAGAAAAAGAAAGAGAGTAATTAGTGTAAGGAAATAATGAAATAGGGGTTCACCACATATTCAAATACTCTGGAAAAGGAAACTTATGGTCATATTTTGTATTATTTGCACAACTGAGATAAACATTTGAGTAGTTGTTAATTTTGATCTGTCACTGAAAGGGAAAAGATATTATCATCTTTAAAATTGGAGAGAAAAAAAGTTTCCAATAAATTCAAATTGTTTAATGAATTTTAAGATATCTGAAGCCAATTATGTGACTGCCTATTTGAATATCAAAAATCCCATTTTGGTCTTATATTGGCTGAAGTTAAAATATTTTAGGAAGCAGATGTCATGGAGATTGAATTTATTATTACAGTAACTATTAGAGATCATATAAAAATGATCACAAAAAGAATCATATATTCAGAGGAGCTAGTCATCTAAATGAAATATTAAGTTTACATGTTTAATATTTTTTTACTATAAGTTTTAAGTTTACTAATTTTAGATGTCCTTGCTTTTTTTAAAATATAATTAATCTTCACTGTAGCAGTTTTTTTTATTATTATTTTCACTGCATCTGTTAAGTAAAAGAAGTAAACATTTAGCTTGAAGGTGTTCAACAAAATCTGACCGCCCCTGGCTTGATATCTCTAGATAATCATCCATTCTGGGACAAAAAAAAAAAAAAAAAATGAGTTGAAAATGTTGAAAATGATGTGGAGGTGGGGGGAGGAGGTTAATCTCAAGTAAAAATGCTTCAAAACTGTATAAATTTATCACCGGGTTGTGCTATCAGTGCTAAAAGGCATATTAATTAGATTTAGATTTGATCAGTGTGTTCATATAAGAACATCTGAGAACTTTTCCTCCAAACACATCCTTTTCACCCAGACTCTGCTGATTCTTGCTGTTACCCGTGTTAAAAGAGCTTCATCTCAGAATGATAATTATGCAAATTGGTGGCTGGAGGTAATGGAGAATGAACACACCCCTGCGCAAATGAGACAATAACGATTCCTGAGGAAAAAAGGAGAGAAAATTAACATCTTATTTTAAAGCTGATCTAATGATGTTCAGGTGATCAAAGCCAAAACACACACTGCTGAGAGAGGCTGTTTTTAGCTTCAGCACTTTATCTAACTTCCTCTATCTCATTCAAGCACAAGTTCAAAAATGAGTGAATCTTAAAAACATACTTTTGGAAAGTCTTAAGTTATTTTTTCGCACCAAATACAGATGCTGGATATATTTTTTATTAATCTGTTTTCCTTGTGAGGATCATGGGCAGGCTGTTGGTAACGTTTGCTATACAAACATATTTGGATCAATTACTTCTGATTTATTCTCTGGATAAGTTTAATACTACACTGTAAACCCAAAGAGTATAACTAACTTATCATAGAAAGTACCTTTTACTCAAAATGTGGCAAAAAGTTTAACTAACTATTATTGAGTATATGAGTTCATTTAACATCTATCAGAGATTTAAGTTAATACTAAATTTTTAGTTTTTACAACTCCGCTAAAGTTTAGAGTTCAGGGAACTTGAAAAAATATTCAACCATAATCAAACATTTTAATGTCAAATGCCCTATAGTGGCGTTTTTTTTTCCTACCAAAATATGACGTCATCACTGAACGTGCACTCAGACGCTTTCCTTCCACACAGATACCCAGATGTTCGCAGGGCAGTTGGATTCGACAGCAGGTCAATCCAAGGCTAAATACTTGCATTTTAATTTTAAAAGCTACAAATATATGCGATTATTAATCTGTTTATAATAATGTTTCAGACTGGTCTAATTGGTATCGGCTACACACACATCATCCACCCATAGGTTAGGTTATCCTTAAAAAATGAGTTGCATTAAATTAGGATGAACAAAACATTAAATATATATTTTGATTTAAATTCATGTTTATTTGTAATTTACAGTTATTAAAAAAACTAGCAATGTTTACTGATGATATTTAAGTTTGCAGGCTTACAAAAAATAGAGCCAATCAGTTGTCTCAAATTTTTTGAGTTAGTAGAACTTATCCAGATTTACAGTGTAATTTACAAATATTAAACAATAGGTTATACTTTATTTCGATAGTACACTGTAGACATTACTAACTATAAGTAACTTTGCAACTATTTGACAACTAACTCTCATTATAGGGGCCGTTTACACAACACCATTTTCAACTAAAACAGAAAAGTTTTTATGCGTTTTGTTTGTACATTTACACGACAGCGTTTTTGGGGGCCTGAAAATGCAAACTTTTGAAAACGGGTTTCAAAGTGCATGTTTTTGAAAATGATACTGTTATTTCTCTGTGTAAACTACAAAAAAACATGAATTTGTTAAAACTGTGACGTTATATGCATGTGTATTACGTCTATAGGTGCCTAGTGTTTCTTTACAAAGTGACATCGCCAACTTCTGGCCTGGCCTACATAATACATCATTTTTAATTTTTGCAGATCCTTGTGAACAGAGATTGTTTTGACAATGTTGTCGCCTGTACACAAAAAAATGCAACAAAAAAAATCCATTTTTAGTACTTCATTGTAGTGTAAATGTACCTTTAGTAAACTGTTAGGTTAGGGTTAGAGTTAGTAGAATAAATTGACATGTACTTGCAAAGTCATGTGTAAAGTCAATAGAATTTGTGTTGGGGACTAACAATATAAAGTGTTAGCAGATATTAAGCAGACAGTGTACTAATACTCTGATGATTGGTAGTCAAATTTACTTCAAATTTACCTTAACCCTTTGATGCACAACATGGGTCAAAAATGACCCAGCTGAGTTTTTATTTTCTATATCTTTGCAAGAAATTAATTTCATCATTCAGTATTCCAGGTACTCCTCAATTAACTTGTTTTTGATCATCACAAATCCTCATTTTCATTTTTTCTTTCTTACTTTTTTAATAAAAATCATTTTTGTATCACTACCCTTCTAATGCGCAACATGGGTCAAAAATGACCCGTATTCATTTTCTATGTAATTTCAATAACGGTTGAGTGTTTCTTTGCTGAATCTTTAAAAGAAATGTATTTTATCATTCATTTATTCCAGGTACTCCTTAAATATCTTGTTTTTGATTGTAAAAAATCATTATGTTCATTTTTTCTTTCTTACTTTATAAACAAGCACAGTTTTTGTTTGTCTACATCAATTTTACACACATGGGTCAAAATTGACCCGTATTCATTTCCTATGGAATATTAGTCATGACTGAGTGTTTCTTCGCTGAATCTTTGAAAGAAATGTATTTTTATCATTTATTTATTTCAGGTATTATTACTTAAATCTCTTGTTTTTGATTTTCTACAAATAATTATGTTTATTTTTTCTTTATTACTTTATAAACAAACACAGTTTCACATCAATTTTACACACATGGGTCAAAAATTACCCATATAGAAATCTTTAGTATTTGCAAATTTTTGCAAGTAGGAACATATGTACTGCAGACAACTGTTCATCTGCCACACATCTCACATCTTAACAAGGCTACTTTTGTATATTTGATGGATGTAAGTCTTATTATATTTAATATATTAGGCTATATATTTCATAATTTTTTATTTTTTGTCATAAATCAATGCAATTGGTCATCCTTTATGTCTGTCAGCGTTCCTGAAAAGTAACAGTTTTGAACATATACAACATGGGTCTAAAGTCACCTGAATGATTTATGATTATAATGATATATTGCATATATTACAATAAATTAATTTCATCGTTCATTATTCCATCTTTTACTCAATAACCAAATCCTTATTTTAATTGTTCCTTTCTTTTTGAATGATTCTTGTGTGTGTGTGAGTGTGTGCGTCATTACCATTCTAAAGGCCAATGTATGCACTTTTTATGCGTATGTGAGGGTCAGCATACAGATTTTTGTAACTTTTTATAATTTCCGACAGATTTCTGTAACATTTAAATTGCGTTTGACTGTGCACGAAGTATACTTTCAGCTTTTTTTTTTTTTACAGTGATGTCATCATCCACCTCAGTTCTGTTGAGGACCAGCCACTAACACTCTAGATAAAGAAAATCAAAAGCACTGTTGATCGATACACTTATTATATATTTTCACTGTTGGACAGAAACTTTGTTCAAAACTGTTACTTTTCAGGAACATTGATAGATGTAAAAGGTGACCAGTAGCATTAGTTTATGACAAAAAATGAAAATTATGAAATATAATATATAGCCTATTATATGAAATATAATATGACTTTCATCCATCAAATATACAAAAGCAGCCATGTTGAGAGGTGAAATGTGTGGCAGATGAACAGTTGTCTGCAGTAAATATGTTCGTACTTGAAAAAAATTGCAAAGATTTCTATATGGGTCACAAAACCTGTGTTTGTTTATGAAAAAAAGAAAGAAAAAATAAACACAATGATTTTGTTAAAATCAAAAACAAGATATTTAAGGAATACCTGGAATAAATGAATGATAAAATACATTTCTTTCAAAGATTCAGCGAAGAAACACTCAGTCATGACTGAAATTACATAGGAAATGAATACGGGTCATTTTTGACCCATGTGTGTAAAATTGATGTAGACAAAAAAAAACTGTGTTTGTTTATAAAGTAAGAAAGAAAAAATGAACATAATGATTTTTGTCAATCAAAAACAAGATATTTAAGGAATACCTGGAATAAATTAATGATAAAATACATTTCTTTCAAAGATTAGGCAAAGAAACACTCAACCGTTATTGAAATTACATAGGAAATTAATACGGGTCATTTTTGACCCATGTTGCGCATTAGAAGGGGTTTTCATAGCTTGTGCATCAAAGGGTTAAAGATGCACTATGGAATTTTGGCCTCTCCATCGCCATCTGTTGTCAAAACTTAATATTGAAAGTTATTGCAATGTTGGTCAGTTGTGTTTTGGCCTTGCTTTTCACATGGATAAATCAGATGGTTTATTACTTTTTGTCTCTGTTTATTAATATAATGTAAAGGCATAATGAAAACAAATATTTAAACCTAAAATTTCCCACCAAATCTGACATGACAACCCGAAATATAAATCACAATTGCATAGTAAGCTTACCATAATAAATCATAGTAAGATGTTTTACTTCATAATGGAAATGGAAAAAAAAGAACCTTGGATAATTGATCTTGAATAGTTCATTAAAGTTTTTTTACTCAGACACTGCTGTGGAATATCACCAGGATGGACTAGAGGACTGAGAATACACATAGACAGGGAGAGAAAGAGGAAAGAGGGAGTGCAGGTGTATATGTCCCATACAGCTCCCGGCACTGACTAATTGGTGCAGTACTCATGCCTCAGCAAGATGAGCACCCTGAAGCCAACAGTTCTCAACACACACACACACACACACACACACACACAGAGCTGACCGTATCCACTATGATTACCCCTTCACTGAATCATGTGACTCAAGGTGTCACCAATTACTTGACAATAGGTCAGTCCTCTGACACAAATCCTAGAGCAAGTGTGCTGCTTAAAAATGATATATTTATAATGATACTTATTGGTACTTAAAGGTACTTTCTGTAAAAAAATAAAATAAATAAATAAATAAATAAATAAATATATATATATATATATATATATATATATATATATATATATATATATTTATTTATTTACATGACAATGGCGTTATGGGTGCCTGAAAACCCACATTTTTGAAAACAGGTTTTAAAGTGCAAGTTTTTGAAAACGGTCTCCATGTAAACAACAAAAACGTGAACCTGTGGAAACCTTGACGTCATGCATATGAGTATTATATGCTCAGTCTATAGTGTTTCATCACCATCTAATGGCCTGGCAGCAGAATACAGCGTTTTTAGTCGTTTTCGCAGATCCGTGTGAATGGGGATCAGTTTGACAATGGTGTCGTCTCAGAAAACTCAAAGAAAAAACTGCTCCGTTTTAAGCATATCGTTGTTGTGTAAATGTACCCATAAACTCACAAGGTTTATTAAAGTAATCTAGACAGAAGGCAACATGCAAAACAACGTGAAACACAAGACAATACCGGAAACTGAACAAACACAGGCAGGAACTTAAATACACAGTGATGATTAACTAAAAGATGAACAGCTGTGATGATATTTAGTGAACAAAGGACTAGAACAAAGGAACACGTGTGATGAATGACAACAAACTGAAAGTTCATGAAAACCAAAACAAACTGAACGTGACTGTGGCGTTACCAACCCTGGCTTGGTTATCGACATCTGGGGGTCATCCGATGGCGGCGAGGGCGATGGATCCACAGGCGCAGACGGAGGGCCAATGGAGCTGAGCATCGGAAGCTGAGTCAGCGGTTGCAGCGGTTGAACCTCAACGTCTGTGAGGGGCACCTGCGATTTCTCCATGGTCGAAGGTGTTGAAGTTAGCTCTGGGTCTGGCTGTTCTTTGGATCGGGGCGCAATGCTTTCCAAACACTTAATGACGGCCTCCTTCCAGTCAAGTCCTTGGTGTCTGAAAGGTCGACAGGATGATGGAATTTTGCCCTGATCCAGTGACTTCAGGGTCTCGTCATCGTAAGGGCAGGTGAGTGCAAGATGACAAAATTTCTCAGTGAAAACAAAAAAGTTTTGGCTCTCACAAGCTGCATAGTCCATTTTGGTTTATTAAAGTAATCCAAACAGAAGCCAACATGCGAAACAACGTGAAACACGAGACACAAACGATACCGGACACTGAACAGAACACAGACAGGAACTTAAATACACAGTGATGATAAACTAAAAGATGAACAGCTGTGATGATCACAGTGAGTCAAAACTGAACGTGACTGTGATAATGTGGCTATGATGTTGATGTGGCTGGAGAAAGCTAAATCTTCACAATTGCATGAGGGCTTCAAAAATACACTATATTGACTGTTTGGCTTGATTGAAACTACTAGGCATGTGATACTTTGTCACCATTTTAATCACTGGGCCTAGATAAAGTTCTAAAAATAATAATAAAAAAAATGTAAACAGTTACTTCCACACAAAGGCAGTGATCAAAATAAAAACAAACTTCAATAAATAAACTGACCAATAATTAACGTAGAATTGTACAATTTAAATCCCCACATGATACCTCCCTAATGAACAATCCTTATCTACACCACCACATCAACAACCTGGGAGCAAGAGAGCATGCACTTCCTAAAATTACTCCCATTTAACTAATTACAAGGCAATCCCTCTCATGCTTGTCACAGTCTGACCAACATTAACAACATGAACAAGATCAGAGAAACATACTTTCATGGTGGGAACTCTCTGTGTAGAAGCAAAAAAAAA
Organism: Chanodichthys erythropterus; assembly: GCF_024489055.1. Lineage (NCBI taxonomy): Eukaryota > Metazoa > Chordata > Actinopteri > Cypriniformes > Xenocyprididae > Chanodichthys > Chanodichthys erythropterus. The sequence continues at coordinate 17,018,362 of NC_090241.1, read as the reverse complement.
AAAAAATTGTCTGTAGCAACCAACTCAAACCAAAGATAGGCCTGACTCCACTGAAGACCAGCAGCAGATACAGGATTAGCCAGTAGACTCTTGTGACAATTAAGAACTAGTTTACATTTTGGTGAATTGTGATGAATTCATAAAATCGCATTTGTACATTTTTATATGACCCGTTTACGCTCCACCGAGCCTTGGGGTCCAGCTTCATGTTTAGCTTCATCGAAAAATTGTGAAATAGTTACATTTTCTCATGAAATCAGGTTAGATTAGCATCAATTTTAAAGTAAGCTATCGCATTCTGTTCTGGAGCTCAGTAAGGCCTTCTTCTAGGTGAGAATTAATGCCCACATAGAGTATGTTCCACTTTCCGCTCCATTTCATGCATAAGCCTTTTAAAGTCTGTTAATGTCTGTTAAGTCCACAAAACCTTAGTGTGTCTCCCTTTGCGGCCCATATGCACCCGCATTTCTGCCGAGCACGGACTGGGCTGAGCTCCGCAGCAGACTTCTACACAACAGTCAAAGTGACGTCACAAAAGTGTGCTTCGTGTAATACAAAAGTTCTAGCTCCACCATCAAAACCATTACCCTGAGAATCTCAAGATCAACCTTTATATCTTTAAGCTGCAGCTGAACATGGGGAATTCATTTTAATCAAAGTGTCTTGACACACCTTAAAAAAAAAAACTTCCCAAATTCAACCTATAGAATCCTATAAAGCAGCTCATCACCATGAAAGGAAAGAAAGGTTTGTAAATGAGGAAGAATGTGTCTTTGTCATGCAGTGGGATGATGAAAGGGGGTATTTCTTCTCAAAAATATGAGTGGAAACAAGGAACAGGACAATCATGAGAGATGTCTGTGTGTGTGTGAGAGAGAGAGAGAGCAGCAGAGAGTGGGACATGTTAATGCAATGTAATTTTTTCTCTTTCCCTCCCTCAGCTTGATCGATAGGCAGGGGTAAAGTGCTTACAAATTACCAAAGGCGAATGCAACTCTATTAGCACGCAAGTGGATTTCACAACATTCGTCTGTCTTTTCATTTCTCTTGCACCACTCACTCTCTCTTTTTGCACTCTCTCCTTTGCACTCCCTTTCACACTCTTTCTTCTCCACGGAAATCCATTTGCTAAAAGGCTCTTTTTTTCTACCTGTCATAACCTCGGACCATTTCAAAAGGCTGTGTTTGATCATAATTAGCCTCAGGAAATCTAATTCTAATACGATGCCTTTTAAAAATCTCACCCCTCCTTACGGCACTTTCAGCCAACCATGCAGACACATCTCCTCTTTTATATATATATATATATATATATATATATATATATATATATATATATATATATATATATATATATATATATATCATCCATTGTCTTTATTGTATTGCAACATTATTGGCATTCGTGTGCTGTATTAAATGGAAAAGGTATCACAAAAACAAAACAAAGCTAAACGCAAGGGATCCACCAATGATAGCATCACACACACACACACACACATACACACTACTCGCTAATTCTTTAAAGTTTCATTCATTAAAGCTTATTGTGTGTCACCATGGCTAAGCCCTTATTACCGTGCATTTAGGAAATGAGGCAAAGAGTGGAGGAATAAGAGACCAATCAATAGCGCTTTTCATTTTGCCTCTAATGGGTCGCCTCCACTTTTTCCCCCAGACGACGGGAAAAAAAGTAAAAGAAAACATGGGAAAGATTGGTGTAACAGCCATAAAATGTAATTTCTCCACAGAAGCACAGACAATAATGTTTTCTGCCCCCCTCTGCATATTTTAGTGGCATTTTGCTAAATTGAGTATGGATTTAACATCAAAGGTTTCATGAATTTTTCAAATGAGATATTAAAGTCAATATTTCACAAGGCGGATGTTTCAATTCGAGATGCTTACACAATAATGCAAGGAGCATTTGCACTGAGAACGTGCAGACAAAGCCACATTAGTTGAGCCTAGGAAATTATAATGAATTCAGTGGAGGGAAAATAGGGGTGGTGGTTGTGGGGGAGTTGAATCAAACCACAAGGTTTCCATTTGACAAATGGCAGTTATTGGATCAGGGAAACTCTTAAAGGTCTCACAGCACAAAATGCAGCTCAAAATTTCTCCAGGTAAAGATCAGACTGTGGACTACACAGATAAAAGGATGTCGAAGACTGATTTACAGGTTTGTCAGGCCTCTCAGGAGAGTATTAACCGCTAGGCCTTTATTAGTTAACTGAGCAGTGTCCTCTTGAGGCTTGATTTCAGATGGTTTGACTGTCCATCAAGCCTGCTGACGGTAATTAGGACATGGAAGTAGACTACTGACAAGTCCCAGTGGTTTGCTTGAGGCCTAGTATTTCATTTCACTGTAGGTCATTTTCGAGGCATCAAAGAGAGAGAAAAACCTCACGTACTGCCTAGGTTAAACGTCATCTAAAGCTTTATGGGTGTTTGTATCGAGCCCCTTTACAAACAAGAGCAGTTTGTACCTTGATATCTAGTCTGTCCTCAATCCAGTGTAAACTGAAGACTTTGAGAAGAGTGATTCCCCCAGAAGGCTGGGTAAAGGTGGATCTCTGAGGCTAGGAATAATGGTCCTTGCTAGGTTCCACTGGGCTTCGTCATGCGTGCCGCTCCCTCTGATACAGAGAGACAGTGCTTAGGCATGTTTTAGCAGCCTCCGTGTGATTCTCCCCAGGGAAAGCCTGCCGTGGTGTGTGTCTGAGGGACCGGCTGAAGACAGAGACACTCTGCAGTCTGCCTGCCCCATTAGACATGCATGACTCAGCATCAAGCTGTGGTATAATGAGTGAGCCTGGAGTTGGACAATGACCATCTTTAAAAAGAACAACTTAGCCTGTTTGTTGGTCTTGTTTGCATGCGTTATCCATATCTTGGTTATATTAAAGCAAACTGTGACTTCCCTGTTGAAAAAAAAAACAGCATATGCTGGTTAGGTATGTTTTGAAGCATGGCAGCTGGTTTGAGCTGGTTTATGCTGGTCCTTAGTTGGTCCTGAGCTGGTTTAAGATGGTCCTGAGCCGGTTATAAGACTTGACCAGCTTAAACCAGCTCATGACCAACTAAGGACTAACTAAGGACCAGCTTAAATCAGCTCAAACTAGCTGCCATGCTTCAAAACATGAGATTAAGTGCAGTTATTTTATTATGTTGACAGATTTTAACAGAATGAAAGAAACCTGCATAATATACAGATATGCATACTGAAATATACAATTGGTAACTGAATTGAAATTGTTTCTATTTATGCTTATACATCTAAATTTCTCTGGAAAACAAATGCTGGATACACTGCCAACTTTATACAAAGTAAATATTTGTAAATTATGAGATACTATACTTTTATTTTTCTCCCACAGCATAAATGGGTATTTAGATATGAAAATATATACAGTCAAACCAAAAATGATTCAAACATTTTTTATATTTTTGATATATTTTTACTAGTGGGTGCAGGAAATAAAGTAAGCTGTGACATATTATACCCAAAGATTCTTCATACAGTGGACTACCAGTAAAATTGATAAAAAAAAACATTTGGAACCAAAAATTATTCAGACACTTTGACTTGACCATGTTTTGCTTAAGTGTTATCTGAAAAAAAAAAAAAAAAAAAAAAAAAAAAAAACTATAGTGAATAAACTGTATTAATGAATGAAATGTTCAAGGTGTCTGAATACATTTTGGTTTGACTGTACCTGCTCACATCTTACTAGTGGTCATTTAGGGTGGTCATATTTGGGGTCAAATACCCCCTGCATTAGGCCACAAAAACACCTTAACTTTAATATTCTCAAAGTGCTGAGAATGGAATTTTAAGAGTTAAGAAGTTACACCTGTAGAAGTGAGATAAAAGATCACCTTGAGACTCCAAACAAGTGATCTTGATGAGTTTAGCAGAATAGCAGGCCTTGTGCTTGCAAACCTTGCATTTTCATCAAGGCCGTAACGAGCTAATTAAAGCAGCAGAAAGTGATCACGGCACACGCGGATTAAAAAGGAAAGTTTCCCCACTTCCTGATCAGTGGGGGTGCTCTTGAGGGAGCGGCCAGCAGGGTGCCGCTCTCCCTGAAATCTTCTACGCCTCATCCTTCATCAGCCCCAACTCATCATGTCCCATCGCCGGCCCGGTTACACCTGAACACTCCACTGCTGCCAAACACCTGGCTCCATCTCCCTCTGTCCAAATGAAAAATAAGCATAATCTGCTTTCCTCAGGATCCAGCAAATGAGGGATTTTATGACAAATAGTGTGGGGGGTATTGTCTCTATGCAGAAAAAGAGAGAATCATGCAGGGGCCAAAAGAAAGGACAGAATGTAAAAGAAGCAAATGGAAACAGGTTTTCTTCACATGGATAATTGCACTAACGAGAGAAGACGCTAACTCCAGTTAGCATGCCTATAGAAGACTAGCTACACATACTGCACAATAATAAATAGTTTGCATAGCTGACGTATACTCTGAAGATTGTTTGTTTTTGACGTTTATTTGGTTTAATTTTATCATTTATAAGCCTTAATATTCATTTGCATGCTCTCTTCTTTCTGTGTGAAAAATATAATTTTCTCAAATAAAGTATAACAAGAGCAGTGTGTTGTCCATCTTAAAATTATGAGCAGTATGAGAAGAAAAATTTGAAGCAATTTATTACTTGTCTTTAATATTTGTGATTGTGATCTGTAATTTTACTGATTACTATGTAAATGTGTTCTGCCCAGTAAATGTCTGTAAAAACTGGAATAAATTAAGTTAAATAGCCCATCATTCATTTTCATATGCAAGTAGCCTGAAGTACAAAACAAACTGATTACCAATTAGATGGCACATAATTTCTCATTCTTCTATAATTAATATCGGTGTTTTCTCATTCACCACACGGATTTGGCACACCGTAATTATGTTCCCATTTAACAGTCTATTCAGACACTCAAAACGGAATTTTTTAAACTATGAAGTATAACAATTGTACAGCTGCTTAACTCAACAATAAATGCAACATAGTCTTAATGGAAAAACATGCCTCTACCTACATTTTTACAAAATTCCCCCCCAAAAAAAAAAAAAAATCTATACATACAATTCACTGCAGTTTCCAGCTGACATTAATACAAGTGGCAGTAAAACATCAAAAATGTTTATTCCTTTTCACACAAATTATGCATACAGGCGCATATTAGTATTCTAAAGACTTATTTTTTGCACTTTTCGGCAATATACTATGTTATGACCTCAAAAGACTTTTACATAGTGCATGATTTTGTAAACAAATACATTTTCATGTTTGCATCACATAACCAGCTCCATATCCTCCTGAGACCCAAGACTTTTGTCCACTGTAGTGGACGTTATATTTTAGCAAAGTTCTCTGACACTGTGCTTGTCACATTTTAAAGGTGCCGTAGAATGGCTTTTTAAAATATGTCATATAAGTCTAAGGTGTCCTCTGAATGTGTCTGTGAAGTTTCAGCTCAAAATACCCCATAGATTTTTTTTTTTATAATTTTTTTTAACTGCCTATTTTGGGGCATCATTAAATATGAGCTGATTTAGGCTGCGGCCCCTTTAAATGTTCACGCTCCACGCCCACGGAGCTCGTGCTTGCCTTTAACAGCATAAACAAATTTCACACAGCTAATATAACCCTCAAAATTGTTCTTTACAAAGTGTTCGTCATGCAGCATGTCTAATCGTGTAAGTATGGTATTTATTTGGATGTTTATATTTGATTCTGAATGAGTTTGATAGTGCTCCATGGCTAAAGCTAACATTACACACTGTTGGAGAGATTTATAAAGAATGAAGTTGTGAATTATACAGACTGCAAGTGTTTAAAAAATGAAAATACAGTCTTGTCTTCGTGAATACAGTAAGAAACGATGGTAACTTTAACCACATTTAACAGTACATTAGCAACATGCTAACAAAACATTTAGAAAGACAATTTACAAATATCACTAAAAATATCATGATATCATGGATCATGTCAGTTATTATTGCTCCATCTGCCATTTTTTGCTGTTGTCCTTGCTTGCTTACCTAGTCTGATGATACAGCTGTGCACATCCAGACGTCCTGCCCTTGTCTAATGCTTGAACATGGGCTGGCATATGCAAATATTGGGGTCATACATATTAATGATCCCGACTGTTACATAACGGTCGGTGTTATGTTGAGATTCACCTGTTCGTCGGAGGTCTTTTAAACAAATGAAATTAATATAAGAAGGAGGAAACAACGGTGTTTGAGACTCACTGTATGTCATTTCCATGTACTGAACTCTTGTTATTTAACTATGTCAAGATAAATTAAATTTTTCATTCTAAAAACTTGTAGAAGCAAGCTAAAATGGCATGGTTGTTTTTATCTAATGTTTTCTTTTGTTAACACTATCGGTTAGGTTTAGTGTAGGGTTTACTACAGGTGCTACGTTATTTTCAAACACGATAGCGCATTCATGTTTTAGCAATTTCTAAATGTTGCGATACATACAACAACCAATGTCATAAACATTCACTTTCATCTGTTTCAGAGTAAATTTAACATGCTTTTTAGAGCCACTCACTTTGCGTGTGCCATGTAACGTACAAGAAGCAACGTAATATCATTGTGCAGAAACATCACCACAGGCATGTTTTTCCCAATCATCCTGGATTGCATAATTGACAAAGAAAGAAAAAAATTAAATATAACCATATTAATTTTACATTGAGCTATTGTACATTCAGAGAAACAAGGAGTTCCTTGTATTACTGGTGTAGTTCCTTTGGGTTTTTCCTGTTGGCTGAAATGACCTTGGAATGCAAACCATGATACCCTCATTCCCCCTTCAGTCTCACACTTCATTATATACTATCAAACACCAACACTCTAATGAAATTACCCCAGCAGAAACAGTCACACAAAGGGAAGTGCTGGGGGACTTCTTTCACAATTGTCCACGACGGGGGGATTTTTCTGGAAGCATGTTTTAATAGCATGTGGGGTGAGCAAGCTTCAAGTGTGGCTGTGCCAGCTGCAGCCCAGTAGGAAGGAAAAGCGAATGACATCGCTGAAACGATGCTCATGTGAATTCCAGTGATTCGGGAAGGGAATACAGATCCAGGAGGCAATGGCAAATTAACTGCCTCAATAGCTTGATGGATGTGTTTCTTGAAACTTAATTAGACTGAAGTTCACTTGGGATAAGTGGGTGTTCGATAAATGTCTGGTAATTCAATACAAATGACATATTTCAAATCGCGTCCAGTTCGCAGGCAGCTGTCACACTGAGAAAACAAAGCGATCCGATGTCTACGGTCAGAGCAAAATCTTAACTAAACAATAGAATTAATATTGCATGCTGTACGAGAGACTAGGGTTTTACATGGCGTTTAGAAATAAACAGGGTTGTGCTTGTGGTTTTTTCTCCAACAGACTATTAGCATGTAATATCACCTCCATCTATGTCCATGGTGGGGGAAAATGGACAAAACAATTGTTAATGTGTAAGTGACAAAGTGACTTCAGAAGATGTATTATGCAGCCTCTGAAACAAGCGACTAGGCCTTAGATTAAGACAGCTGTAATGAAGTTAAACAAAGCGGCAGGATTGAAGCCCAACAGACTGTGACGCCTTTATTGGATGAAAAAGAAAGCAGGAGATCTAAGATAAATAAATATTAACTCGGAGACGACTGGAGAGGGAAAACAAACAAACCAGGAATAAAGCATTTTGGTGCATTTAAAAAGTGCTGACAACCTAAAAGGCCAAATAATTTGCATAGCATAAACTTCCATCTTGGGAAGAGAAAAGCATCCACCGCAGGATTCATTTAATATTTAATAAATTAGAAACAGTGGCTGCTACTAATTAGAATTTGCGCATTTACAAATCAGCCCTGATAGCAAAACAAATTATGAAATATATGGGTGTTATGCTGCCTACCGAGGGAAAATAAGCTGACAGACACAGTTAATGGGGTATTTCGAACAACAAGCCTGTCAGAACACATCACACAACTAATCAAGTTAGGTAGAGACAGCGATAGAAACTCTATTTAAAATATTGATATGCCGCTTGGAAAAAGCTTTTTCCCCTGCAAGTACATTTACTTAAACACTTGCTTATTGCTCATGAGTCATTAGTCTCAACCCTTTCCATCTTTGAGAACAGAAAGGTCTGTGAAGAAATGAATGGAAGTGTTTTCCGTGTTATCGTCCTATCAGGACAGATCTGAGCGCCTGCCACTCTGGTCCCTCCATTAGGTGAGCAAAATGTATGCTGCGGAAACTGTTGGTCTATTTATTATCAAATTATATCCCAGTCCAGTGCTTTTTGGTAACAGCCACAGAATCACTGTCAGGCTAAATTGAATTCATATACTCAGCGGAACGGCGGTTATTTGACGATCAAGGCCGAGATGAAACCAGACGCTGTTACGTATGTAAGAAGTGCACGTCATGTGCAATCATACCTTTTAGAGCGGTAAAGACACTCTTGAGGTAGATGTCTGTGAAACAGCTTTTTTTTCAGTGCTGGTTTATCTCTATGGGTTCTGACATGGTGACAAAGTTGTTCATCTTTGCTGTGTTTTCACACTAATGCAATTTTTACAATTTTCTACCTGAAACTGATGGAACAAGGCAATGAGGACTCCTGTCTTTTGGTCTAAACAGGAAAATATTGCCATTGAGTGTGAACTATTCATCAACTTGTATGGTGCCATAAAATATTTCTTGGAAACAATGGGTCAAAATAGAGAATCATGGCTGACATGGATTTTATATCTCAAATCTTGAATTAAAAATAAAATAAAAGAAGAGAAGAGAATGATGATCAATACCAGGAACCAAACCTTGACTTGCATTAGACTTTATGAACAGTTTGTCAATTACTATGCCCTCTTACAGTTCAGTCACGTCTTCACCTGTGGACATCTAAACACAATGTTCCTATCTATCATCACCTACCAGCCCAGCAAAAGTAGAATTTGCATGGTATATCAAAACAGAGCCAAAAGATTAAAGGAGACAATGCCACAACGCATTTTTGTTTCAAAGGCCATTATTTGACCTCCCGTTGAGGCAGATAAAAAGGTTTGCAGAGAAGTCCTTATATAGAAGCAAGTCTGTCTTTTACAGCCATGTAGAGCACTAGTAATATCAGTGATTATCATGTCCCTGTAGAAATGACAGCATGTCCACTTAAAACAGCAGGGCAGTCGAGACTTGATGGTTGAAGAAGAACACACAGAACCTACTCAGAAAGAAGCCGGAAAGAGGACCATAAAGGCCAAACTGTAAAAAAAAAACAAAAAAAAAAAAAAACTTTTGTCTTCATCAAATAAGAAAGCCTGAGTTCCCTTTCGATACTTCACTCGTACTGCGTATGGGGGAAAGGTCTCCCTTTTTCCCCGCTGCTGAAGCCTTTTTCAATAACGCAGTGTAACTGCACCGTCATTGGTTCACTCATAGACAAGTTGTTGAACCAATGGCGGCGCGGCATAGCTGCGCGGCCTATGGCGACAAAGCGCGCGAATATTCCCGCCGAAATGGGCGGGGTATAGGGCTATATAAGCAGGCGTTTCGCCATAGGATTTCAGTGTTTTCTCCTTCAGCGACGACATCTACTTCTCTTCGCTGATCTCCGCCTGAAGCCGAAGAAGCTCGCCGCCTTCTGCTCTCGCCGCCGTCTGAAGAGGCTCCCGCAGCGGACTCGCCTGGACTCGCCGGTGGAAGAAAGCGCCGGCGCCCTCGCGGACTGCAGCTTCTAGCGCCGTCGCCGAGCCGCCGCCTCCCGCTTCCCGCTTCCGGCCGCTTCCTGTGCGTCCCCTGCCGCCATCCGGCGCGCCGCCCTGAGAGCTTCATCCGCGGCTTAAACGCCGCTCTAAAAGAGCGATTTCCAGCGGTTTTCACCGCTTTAAGAGCTTCCGCGGCCCTCGCCGCTCTAAAAGAGCCACCCAATTGCCGTTTTCACGGCAGCGGCGTCTCACGATGCCCCGCCACTCATGTGGTACTTGCAGGGCCCCCCTGCACGGCCGACGATGGACACAGCGAGTGTGTCGCTTGCCTGGGCAAGCCCCACGCAGACGAGCGCGCTCGCTGGAGACTCATGCCCGCACTGCGAGTGTATGAGTCTCGCTTCCCTGCTCGCGGGTCGCCTTCTTCACTGAGGGCGATCTCGCCGCTCGCGCCCTCCCGTCTCCTTCCTCCCGCGGTCCGGCGAGGAAAAGACAGCGGGGTAGAGCGACTCAGCGCCAGGAGTTGAGCGAGCTCACGCCGGCCCAGCCCCCGCGTGCCTCGCCCTCTCCTCCCAGGGAACTCTCTCCAGTTCTGTTCTCTCGCCCTGAGCAGCGTCCCTCCGCAGAAGCGAGTGACCTCGTCTCATTCGGGGGGAACAGACTACGAACAAGACGACTCCATGTCTCTTGCGGCTTCCGAAGCGGAAGGATGGGCTGGCGAGCCGGAAGACCCCGCTCCACCGCCTCCCTTGGAACCCATCGAGCATGGCCAGGGCATGGATGCCGAGCTCTTCCGCATCCTGTCTAGAGCCGTTGAAGAGCTGGACCTCGAGTGGGCCCCTCCAGAGGAGCCGTCTCGCAGCCGCCTGGACGAATGGTTTCTGCCAGGCCGCCGCCAAGCACCTCGCCAGCGTTCAGCGCCCTTCTTTCCTGAGGTCCACGAAGAGCTGACGGCCGTGGCGCGCTCCTTACTCTGCCCGCCTCCACACTACGCACCGCTCCGCCCTCACCGCCGTCGACGGCGCCGAGGAGAAGGGATACGAGCGCTTGCCACCCCTAGATGAAGCGGTGGCTGCTCACCTCTGTCCTCCCGCGGCTGTGGGTTGGAAGACGAAGAGGGCCCTTCCTTCCAAGCCCTGTCGGACCACCTCTACTCTGGCTGGACGGGCTTACACCTCGGCGGGCCAAGCTGCCTCTGCGCTCCACACCATGGCCATATTTCAAGCATTCCAGGCCAAACTCCTCCGCTCTCTGGATGAGTCTGGAATCGACGCGCCAGCCTTCAAAGATCTCCGCAGCGCCACGGATCTTGCCCTGCGAGCTACGAAGGCTACGGCCCAGGCCATCGGTCGTTCCATGGCCAGCCTGGTCGTGTTGGAGCGCCACCTGTGGCTCAACCTAACGGAGATCAAAGACCTAGACAAGACGGCCTTCTTAGACGCCCCGGTCTCGCCTTCTGGTCTCTTCGGGCCTGCAGTGGATGGCTTCACTGAGCGCTTTACTGCCGCGCAGAAATCGTCTCAGGCTATGAGGCATTTCTTGCCTAAGCGCTCCAGCTCCGCTTCTGCGTCTAGCCGCCCCAGGACTGCGCCGGCTCAGCAGAACAAACCAGCCCCACCTGCAACACAGGCAGCGCCGCCCCAGGAGCATCGCCAGCGCTCGCGCCCTGCGAAGCGCCCTCCCTTCCCGAGGCGCCAGGGACCCCGGCCCAGGATTGTGCTGGACCCGGTGCCTCCGAAGTCGTCCTGATTCGTCGGACAGGAAGAGGATGGGGGACCGTCCCGTTACGACCGGACCACCCCAAAAGCTCCCACGGGTAATTTCCCCTCCGCCTCGTTTATTTCCGGGCGTGGGGAAACATACTCCAAGTGACAGCTGGGCCCACACCTGTTGCGCCCACTCCAAACGCCGTTTTCACGGCGGACAAATTTTTACCTCATCACAAAAAGAGCAAATTTCCTCTTCCACCCCCTCGCGGTGTACGACCCTCTCAACGGCGGTCTGTCACCCAACATTATTCAACCCCTAGCCACTCGGGCCGAGGCCTGGCAGGCCATCCCCGATGTGTCAGAATGGGTCATGGGGATCGTAAACCAGGGCTACTCGCTCCAGTTTGCACGACGGCCCCCCGCTTCGCCGGGGTGCTTCAAACATCGGTCAATCCGGACGACGCTCATGTCCTCCGGGCCGAAGTCATGTCGTTGCTGGAAAAAGGAGCTGTGGAAATGGTTCCTCCGTCAGAGAGCGAGACAGGCTTTTACAGCCGCTACTTTCTGGTCCCCAAAAAGGATGGCGGTCTCAGACCCATCCTAGACCTCAGGCTTTTGAATCACTCCCTCATGAGACGGAAGTTCAAAATGCTGACGCTGAAGCAGATCCTCGCGCACATTTGCCCCGAGGACTGGTTCTGCTCGCTGGACCTGAAGGATGCGTATTTTCACATCCAGATAGCCCCCCGTCACAGACGATTCTTGAGATTCGCATACGAAGGGGTGGCATACCAATATACGGTCCTGCCCTTCGGGCTGTCTCTGGCTCCCCGCACTTTCACCAAGTGCATGGACGCGGCGCGCTTTCCCCTCTGAGACAGATGGGAATCCGGGTTCTGAATTACCTCGACGACTGGCTCATCTTAGCCCGTTCGCGAGACGAGCTGGAACGCCACAGATCCGTGCTCCTCAGCCATCTACAATGCCTGGGTCTCAGGGTCAACTTAGCCAAGAGCTCGCTATGCCCCACTCAACGAATTTCGTTTCTGGGAGCAGTTTTCGACTCGGTCCGTATGACGGCAGTAGTCTCGCCAGGAGCGCGCCCTGGCAATTCAGCAGCTCACGGCATCTGTCACGAACAAAGCCTATCTCCCTCTGAAGTTTTTCCAGAGGCTGCTAGGGCTGATGGCTTCCGCCTCCCCGGTGCTGCAGCTAGGCGCTTCTTCGGATGCGGCCTCTTCAGTACTGGTTGAAGTTCCGGGTTCCTCCCAGCGCATGGCGGCACGGCCGCCTATGTCTCAAGGTCAATCGGGCCTGTCTTCTAGCCCTGAAACCTTGGATGGATCCAGTATGGTTCCAACGCGGAGTCCCCTTACAGGCGGTCTCACGGAGGACGGTGCTCTCAACAGACGCCTCCAACTTGGGCTGGGGCGCTGTGTGCGAGGGCAGACCGGCCTTCGGCTCGTGGAGCCACGAGAAGCCATCTACACATCAACTGTCTAGAGATGCTAGCAGTGATGAAAGCCCTTCAGTTCTTTCAGGCTTACTTGACGGGACGTCATGTTCTAGTTCGGTCAGACAGTATGACGGTGGTGTCATACCTGAACCACCAAGGCGGTCTTTCGTCCAGCCGCTTATGCGCTCTGGCGAAACGACTGCTGGAATGGGCTCTTCCGAGGCTTCAGTCGCTCAGAGCGACTCATGTTCCTGGCAGGAACAATCTGGGTGCGGACATGTTGTCACGGAGCAACATCCCCTCCGACGAGTGGATGCTCCACCCCCAAGTGGTCCTCACGATCTGGGAGTTCTTCGGGAAGGCAGAGGTAGACCTCTTCGCCTCAGAAGACAACTCTCATTGCCCAACATTTTCTCGAAGGAAGTAGATGCTCTGGCCCACACATGGCCCAGCACGCTCCTTTATGCTTTCCCTCCGATCGCACTGATCCCCCAGGTCATCAGGCGTATCCAGAAGAAGACCAGCACAGAGTCCTTCTGGTGGCCCCGCTCTGGAGGAACCAGGTTTGGTCCTCAGAGCTATTCAGGCTCTCTCTAAGAGCCCCGTGGCCGATTCCCCTGAGACGGGACCTCCTCTCTCAGGCAAACAGAACAATCTGGCACCCACAGCCGCAGCTCTGGGCTCTGCACCTCTGGTCCCTCGATGGGAGCCGACTAGCCTCCCCGAGGACGTCCTAAATACCATTTCTCAGGCTAGAGCCCCATCTACGAGGCGCCTCTACGACCAGAAGTGGTCAGTCTTTGTTGATTGGTGTTCAACACGCAACATAGACCCTGTGGAGAGTGACGTATCTTCCATACTGTCTTTCCTCCAAGAACGCTTGGAAATGGGGCGCTCCCCTTCCACGCTTAAGGTTTACGTAGCAGCCATTGCAGCGTTCCACGCTCCTATTGCTGGCCAATCGGTGGGACGAAACGGGCTCGTGATCCGTTTTTGAGTGGTGCTAGGCGTTTGAATCCTCCTCGCCCTCTCACTATTCCCTCCTGGGACCTCTCGTTGGTCCTCAGGGCCTTGAAAGGAGCCCCATTTGAACCAATGGGTTCAGCCGACCTCAGGCCCCTAACACTAAAAACCGCTCTGCTACTAGCACTAGCATCGGTAAAGCGTGTTGGCGATTTGCAGGCCCTCTCTGTGAACCCTGCATGCCTCGAATTCGGGCCTGGTGACTCTAAGGTCGTTCTGAAACCTAGGCATGGCTACGTCCCTAAAGTGCTCTCAACTCCGTTTAGAGCTCAGGTCATCTCGCTCTCTGCTCTTCCTCCCTCGGCGGACGAACCAGAGCTGCAGCTACTCTGCCCAGTCAGGGCATTGAGGACCTACATAGACCGATCACAGTCTTTCAGACTGTCGGATCAGCTCTTTGTTTGTTTTGGCGGCCGCACCAAAGGGTCTCCGGTCTCGAAACAACGCATTTCCCGTTGGATAGTGGATGCTATTAACCTGTGCTACTCCTCACTGGGCACTAATTGCCCCATAGGAGTCAGGGCCCACTCCACTAGAGGAATGGCTTCCTCGTGGGCTTGGTCCAACGGAGTTTCCATCCAAGACATCTGTGAGGCGGCCGGCTGGTCTTCGCCGTCCACCTTTGTCAGGTTCTATCACCTCGATGTCCCGACCTTACAAGCTCGGGTCCTGTCGGTGTGATTAGCGGCTTCCAACAGGTCCCGCTTCACGCCACCATAGGAAGTATCTTCCTTCAGTGTAACCATGGGTTCGGTTAGGCTTTGCCTCCGCTTGTCCTTTTTGCCCCCCTCTGGGTGGCCAAATGCAAGCTATATCGTTCCCAACCGTGGCACGGCGTGGTTGAATTCGTTCCCCATACGCAGTACGAGTGAAGTATCGAAAGGGGAACGTACTCGGTTACTAACGTAACCTCGGTTCCCTGAGATACGGAACGAGTACTGCGTCACTTGCCGTGCCACGAGGCTGCGGCTCAGGGTCGTCGCTTCAGTCGATTGACACTGAAATCCTATGGCGAAACGCCTGCTTATATAGCCCTATACCCCGCCCATTTCGGCGGGAATATTCGCGCGCTTTGTCGCCATAGGCCGCGCAGCTATGCCGCGCCGCCATTGGTTCAACAACTTGTCTATGAGTGAACCAATGACGGTGCAGTTACACTGCGTTATTGAAAAAGGCTTCAGCAGCGGGGAAAAAGGGAGACCTTTCCCCCATACGCAGTACTCGTTCCGTATCTCAGGGAACCGAGGTTACGTTAGTAACCGAGTACGTTTACTGCCATACGTCTTGAACAATTTCTGGCCACTGCTTTCCTGTGAATTTCTTCTTTGATAGTATAACTATTACGGGTGTAAAGATACACAGAAGTCAGTACGTACCCCGGTTTTGGGGTCACGGTTCAGTACAAATTCGGTACAATAGGAAAAATGGTCACCCACTTCTCACTATTAACTATGACTTTTGCCTCTATAAACCCCTAATTACTGCTTATTAATAGTTAGTAAAGTAGTTGTTAAGTAAACAGCCAATATCCCAGTAATATGCATACTAATAAGCAACTAGTTAATAGTGAGAATTGGACCCTAAACTAAAGTGTTACCAGACAAAGGAGCAAATCCACAATGCTAGGTTTCTTTTCTTTTCTTTTATTTTGAACAGACAGTAGTGCAATTCACAGTTTGTTCCACCTATAGCGGCATTTAATCCACTTGTTTGTACAGTACAGCCTCCTATATTGTATTAAGCACTAAACAGTAAACAGAATGCACAAAAGGTATTTGGTCACAATCAGCTACAACTTAAAGGTGCCCTAGATTTAAAAATTTAATTTACCATGACATAGTTGAATAACAGAGTTTAGTACATGGAAATGACATACAGTGAGTCTCAAACTCCATTGTTTCCTCCTTTTTATATAAATCTCATTTGTTTAAACGACCTCTGAAGAACAGGCGAATCTCAACATAACATGTTACGTAACAGTCGGGGTGTACGCCCCAATATTTGCATAATGCCAGCCCATGTTCCCAACATTATAAAAGGCATTAGACAAGGGCAGCCAGTATTAACGTCTGGAGCTGCACACAGCCGAATCATCAGACTAGGTAAGCAAGAACAACAGCGAAAATTGGCAGATGGAGCAATAATAACTGACATAATCCATGATAGCGTGATATTTTTACTGATATATGTAAATTGTCTTTCTAAAAGTTTCGTTAGCATGTTGCTAATGTACTGTTAAATGAGGTTAAAGTTACCATCGTTTCTTACTGTATTCACGGAGACAAGAGCCGTCACTATTTTCATTTTTTAAACACTTGCAGTCTGTATAATGCATAAACACAACCTCATTCTTTATAAATCTCTCCAACAGTGTAGCATTAGCCTTTAGCCACGGAGGACAGTCTCAAATTCACTCAGAATAAAACTTTTAACATCCAAATAAATACTTTACTCACATAATTCGAAGCATGCATGCAGCATGCATGACGGACATCTTGTAAAGATCCATTTGAGGGTTATATTAGCTGTGTGAACTTTGTAAATGCGCTGTAATATAGTCGACAGCTCGTGTGGCAGGAAGTACGCATCTTAAAGGGGCGGCGCCGAGTGTAAATCAGTGCATTGTTAATGGTGCCCCAAAATAGGCAGCTAAAAAAATTCATCTAAAAAAATCTATGGGGTATTTTGAGCTGAAACTTCACAGACACATTCAGGAGACATCTTAGACTTATATTACATATTGTGAAAGAACGTTCTTGGGCACCTTTAAAGGTGCCTTAGAACTTTTTTTAAAAAGATTCTTCGTCTGATGAATGTGTCTGTGAAGTTTCAGCTCAAAATACCCCATAGATTTGTTTTAATTCATTTTTTTAACTGCCTATTTTGGGGCATCATCAGTCGATCCAGGGCTGCTTGCCTTAAACAACATAAAAAAAAGTTCAAACAGCTAATATAACCCTCAAAATTGATCTTTACAAAGTGTTCGTCATGCAGCATGTCTAATCACGAAAGTACAGCGTTTATTTGAATGTTTACATTTGGTTATGAATGAGTTTGATAGTGCTCTGTGGCTAAAGCTAACATTACACACTGTTGGAGAGATTTATAAAGAATGAAGTTGTGTTTATGCATTATACAGACTGCAAGTGTTTAATAATGAAAATAACGATGGCTCTTGTCTCCGTGAATACAGTAATAAACGATGGTAACTTTAACCACATTTAACAGTACATTAGCAACATTCTAACGAAACATTTAGAAAGACAATTCACAAATATCAATAAAAAAATCATAATATCATGGATCATGTCAGTTATTATTGCTCCATCTGCCATTTTTCACTGTTGTTATTGCTTGCTTACCTAGTCTGATGATTTGGCTGTGCAGATCCAGACGTTAATACTGGCTGCCCTTGTCTAATGTCTTTCATAATGTTGGGAACATGGGCTGGCATATGCAAATATTGGGGCGTACACCCCGACTGTTACGTAACAGTCAGTGTTATGTTGAGATTCGCCTGTTCTTCGGAGGTCTTTTAAACAAATGAGATTTATATAAGAAGGAGGAAACAATGGAGTTTGAGACTCACTGTATGTCTTTTCCATGTACTGAACTCTTGTTATTTAACTATGCCAAGGTAAATTCAATTTTTGAATCAAGGGCACCTTTAAACTATATTTAAAAATTCAAAGCTTAAGCCCAATCCTACTTAATTTTCCGCGTTTTAAAAATAGCATTGTATTACCATGCGTGTCCCCTTCTGGATTGGAGTGTGGATCGCCTTTGACTGTATTCCTCGTCTGATTGCAATGCACTGAACCGTCACATTCATACCGTATGGTTCGGGATGAATACATGTAGCGTTACATCCTTAATAAATAAATAAATAAAAATATGTATATATATAAAAAATTAAAGATATCATTTTAATGTTATATTTTTACTAAAATTGTAATTTTCTATTATGTTTTATTCTTTTAATATTCTGTATAAAATGGGTATGTTTAGGTTGGGATGGGGTTTAGGGAATTATACATGTATCTTTATGACATGAAAGATTCGTAAATATTTTATGTTTTTTAGCTGTAAAATCAAAAGTATTTTTACGTTTTAGTGCTATAATTATGTCAATATTTTACATTTTAGCACCTTTCTACTTGTACAAAAATGTATGTTAAAGTTACTTATTTATACCTACGTATTGACAATGAGACCAGGCTGGATTCTTAGATTAATATAAAGTTCAAAATAACAGCATTTGTATGAAATACAATTATAAATGGCTTTACTGTCTCTTTTGATCAATTTAATGCATCCTTGCTGAATAAAACTACTATTTGTCACGGATCCCTTGTTCCCTGAACTCCAATTCCCATGATCCTCCTGTTCTCCACACCTGCACTCACTTCCCTCGTCTTCTCCTCCTCATCACGGATTGCCTGCACCTGTTCCTGATCGTCTTCACTCCCTATTTATATGGACTCACTCCCTTCACTCCTTGTCTGTTCTTTAATGTTGCTACACGTGTTTTGGATGTTGTCTCTCTCCGTTGTATCAATAAATACCCTTTGTGTGTGGAAGTTCGTGAACGCCTCTTCTCTACAACAGCCAACACGTAACAGAAAGAACAGACCAAACCGTTGGACCTCCACATATATATAAATATCAGGACGGGTATTTTCCTTATTCCTGGGCCCCCGTAGTCTCTCCAGGCGGATGAAAGACTTTGCCGTTTGCGGCAGAGTGGCAGGCCGTTGGAGAGGTATGTGGAGGAGTTTTTGGAGGTTTCTTATTTGGTGAGCTGGACTGATGCTTGCCTTAATGCTGTGTTTCTGATGGGACTGGACAAGGACGTTATTCATTATAACGAACCTGCCTGTAATTTCTCCTTAGTCGATTCTCTGAATGTGATTCTCCTGTTAAATGGTTCTAATTTTGAAGTAGATAAAGTTCTAGAGAACCAGAGTCCTTGTCCAGCCCCATCAGCAGCTTATCAGGCATCGCCAGCTCACCTAACCCCAGAACCCTGCACATACCGCTTTAACGGTCCTGCCCACTCCAAGCCGAGCAATCCGCTCCAGCCGCTGCCGCCGAATCAGCCGCCCCAGTCGCCGCCGCCGAATCAGCTACTCCACGCGCCGCCAAGCCAGCTTTATGCTCCTCCACCCACATATCCATGATGTCTCTGGGACTCCTTGTTACTATACTAAACCTCCCCAAGTATTTTCTTTTGGGGGGGCCTAGTACCCGTGGGTGGGGGACATGTGAGGGACACATGTGGGTGGGGCTTTGTCATGGTCGCCCAAGGCTCCTGACCCGCCATGGCTGCCCACTGCTCCTGACCCGCCATGGCTCATGGACCTGCCCTTGAGACCTCCACTCCTAACCATGCCTCTCCCTGCACCGGCATGAGGTCTCCAGGGCGCCCACCCTCCCCCTCCCCGGTGTTCCATCTACGGCGCGAGGACGCGCCTACCGGGAGGGTGAGGTACTGTCACGGATCCCTTGTTCCCTGAACTCCAATTCCCATGATCCTCCTGTTCTCCACACCTGCACACACTTCCCTCATCTTCTCCTCCTCATCACGGATTGCCTGCACCTGTTCCTGATCGTCTTCACTCCCTATATGGACTCACTCCCTTCACTCCTTGTCTGTTCTTTAATGTTGCTACATGTGTTTTGGATGTTGTCTCTCTCCATAGTATCAATAAATACCCTTTGTGTGACTCCAGTACGCCTCAGTCAGTCATGTGATAATTTTACCGACCCTGTTGAAATAAATCTCTCACACCTGAAGAGAAAAAAAATACATCCTCAAAAAGCCAGTGTTTTCATCCACAGAAAGAGAGGAAGATAAAGAGAAAGAAAGCTGAATCAGCGGTCAGGGGAAGTATCTCTTACACTAAGATCCACTTCCCATCAGAGGTTGATAGTAACTGTGTGTACGACAACTAATGCCACTTTGACAGCTAAAATCAACAGTGAGTTCATTCATAGGTCACTGCATGCATAAACTTAAGTTACCATTTTAAAAGGGAAAACACAACTAATGTCTTTGTTGGTATGAAATAGGACACATTTTTCCATTTCATTATTCATAATGTTTTTTTCTTTTGCCACCTAAGTTTTTTTTTTTTTTTTTTTTTTTTTTCAAAGGGGGGATTTCGTCTAATGTATCCACAGTGCAAAACTCATTCATTGATTCAGAGTAAATAATCAAGCCAATGCCCAGAGCAAACACCACTACTGTAGTGTTGTGAATAGTAATTACAGTTGTTGTGTGCTGTGATATTTAAAAAAGATTAATAAATAAATAAAATTCGATTCAGTCTGCAGAACAAGATTTTGTATATAATTCTGATATTTTATTTTCACAGCTCCAGAATGTATTCCTTGTGCTTTTGTTACAATATGAAAAGTAAGTGAAAGATAAAAGCACTGTCTTTAAAACATGAAGTGCACTATGAATGTTGAACCTCTCTTTATTTCCTCACTTTATTTGAATGTGCCCTTGTTACACATATTGCATGTATTTACTATATTAATAACAGTAAATGATGCATAATTACAAGCAACACTAAACCAAACCCTAACCTAACTAAATAATAAGAACATGTAGTTAATTAATATTACTCAGTACTAATTGGTGTAATTACAATGTAACAAGAACACATTATAATAAAGTGTGACCATGAATTAAAATGTGCAGGAAAGCACTGCATAAGAAAAGTGTGAGAAATTATAATATAATTATTTGAATGAAACTTCAAAAGAAGATAATTCAAGATGATAAAAAGATGAGAATACTGACAGCTCAGCAAATACAGCAGCAAGCACCACCTGCTGGTAAATGAACTCATTGACTCACTCTACTGATTGTTAATGATCTCTGACATCTTCATTCTACAAACAGTCTACAAACTCTCCCTTGATTAAAGCAATTTAATATGGCAAATAAAAACATCTAAATCCACAACAGTTCACATTTATGGAAAGATAAGTCTGATGATATTAAAATAATTGACTAGTATACCACAACATCTTATTCACATTATGGCATAATATTACAGTGAAAAGTTGTACAGACAAAATCAAGAAAATTGGTAAAATAAAAAATATAATAATTTTAAAACATTATGGTCAGAACTTTGCTTCAGAAGTCATAATCAATAGCAAACTAGAAAGTCCAAGATGTTGAAAAGTATAAAATCAAAGTTTTCATTTACTTTAGTTTCTGTAAATATCTAAAAATAAATACATAATTAAATTTTCATCACAGACAGGCTATATTCAAGTCACTGTCTGTACAGCATTTCTTTATACATTTGAAGTTTATATATATTCCGGAAATGTTGGGATGTTTTTAAATTTGAATAAAATGAAAACTAAAAGACTTTCAAATCACATGAGCCAATATTTTATTCACAATAGAACATAGATAACATAACAAATGTTTAAATTGAGAAATTTTACAATTTTATGCACAAAATGAGCTCATTTCAAATTTGATGCCTGCTACAGGTCTCAAAATAGTTGGGACGGGGGCATGTTTACCATGGTGTAGCATCTCCTTTTCTTTTCAAAACAGTTTGAAGACATCTGGGCATTGAGGTTATGAGTTTCTGGAGTTCTAAAACCTTTATATACCATTCAGCATTCATAGTGCCTTGCATGCAAGCTGCCCACTTATTCACCCCCATACCATCAGAGATGCTGACTTTTGAACTGAATGCTGATAACACGCTGGAAGGTCTCCCTCCTCTTTAGCCTGGCGGACACGGCGCCTGTGATTTCCACTAGAATGTCAAATTTGGACTCGTCTGACCATAGAACAGTTTTCCACTTTGAAAAAATACATTTTAAATGAGCCTTGACCCACAGGACACGACGGTGCTTCTGCACCATGTTCACATATGGCTTCCTTTTTGCATGATAGAGCTTTAGTTGGCATCTGTAGATGGCACGGCGGATTGTGTTTACCAACAGTGGTTTCTGGAAGTATTCCTGAGCCCATTTAGTAATGTCATAGACGCAATCATGCCGATGAGTGATGCAGTGTCATCTGAGGGCCCGAAGACCACGGGCATCCAATAAAGATCTTCAGCCTTGTCCCTTACGCACAGAGATTTCTCCAGTTTAACTGAATCTTTTGATGATGTTATGCACTGTAGATGATGAGATTTGCAAAGCCTCTGCAATTTGACGTTTAGGAACATTGTTTTTAAAGTATGTTCTATTGTGAATAAAATATTTGCTTACATGATTTGAAAATCTTTCATTTTCATTTTATTCAAATTTAAAAAACTTATTTAAAATTTAGGTTTATATATATATATATATATATATAATATTCAATACCATGTACCTTGCAAATCCAGACTCTGGAAGCACTTACCAAGCAGCTTGGCACCTTGTCAGCACAACTTTGTTTCTCTATCCCTGAAATAGTGTAGAAGCTACCATTACAGAGCTTGTTATTTTGGAGATTTTGGAAATGTCTTGGCATTTTTTTATGCAATATGCATGAAACTGAACAAACTACTAGGGTGGTCACAATTTATTCAGCCTTTGGAAGTGAATCCACACATTGAATTGCTACAAATGCTACCCACTTTTACAAATCACAGCTTATCTAAAGCAGTTGTGCTAACAGCTACTGAACATACTTCACTCAAAAACAGCATGAGAGCTGAAACTGTGCGACTGGTTGATTTCCATAAAGTGAGGTGGTATCTTGCTGCCTAAACCTCCCGACCACAGAGGGTATGCTATATCTGCTAAAACATTGGCAAAATGGTATAGCTCAACTCTCTATAAGCTATCACTTTCAAAGTCCACTTTTTGTCCTCATAGTGTAGCAGTCCATACTGTAAGATGAGCTGATTTAAAGCCATGATGAAACTGACCTTTCCTTCCATACTTTGATGTACAACCGAGTGTAACGGATTATCAAAAAAGAAAAAAAAACACAGGGCTGGGACAGTTATTGATAGCATCAGTTGTTGATTGGATTTTTTTATATGTGGTCGTTGGACTCAAAAGTGGAGGCAGATGAATGTGGGATTGCTGAGGGCAGGGTTTAGAGAGAAGTCTGTAATTTCCCTGGAAAGTCCAGTTATGACATTTTGATTAAAATTATGAGGTCAAAACATTAAAAATAAATAAATAAAATGAAATGAAATGTATGCGTGGGTGAACTGTTCACATGAGATCTAATAATATACATGCATTTTTATTTTATGACAACATTGTGTAACTTTTGGCACTTTAGCAGTTAAAACAAATCTGCATGCATTTTGTGGAAGAACGTTGTTTTTGTTGTGCTTTGGCTCTGTGTGACTGTGTGGATGAATATGTTCATAAAACATTCACTACTAGGCTTAAGAGATATAACCAGTTTAGATGGAAAGGATCTTAAAGGGGACATAACACACATTTTCTGCCAATCTCATGTTAATCTTGAGTACCTATAGAGTAGTATTGCATCCTTCATATTTCCGAAGAGTCTTTAGTTTTATCAGATTTATAAAAGACAGATATAGCTGTACAACTTTTTTTCTGAAAACAGTCGAGCTCCTGGCATGCTTGAGCAGAGCTAAAGAGTCACGAGCACAATACATTATCACATTATCCCTGGATAACTTTTGATTCATGCGTTTGTGTTGTTTACAGTACATTGTATGCACATACGGGCCGATTGGCAACATACATTTGATGCAGTTTTACGTATCACCTGTGTTTATGACTCATGACCAGGATCTTTCATCACTGGGACCGCTCCATTTTTTAGTTTCAAACGATCTGCAAATCCAGCGTCGAACTGGGCCTTGTTTATAAAACATTCATCACCGAAATGCCAGGAACAAACAAACACACTTGCACTTGAACTCTGTCGCTGCCCTGAAAAAAAAAAAAAAAAAAAAAAACTGCATCCACTGTTCCTTTAATGCTGTGTTCTTTGGGAAGCTGAAAAAGGTTATCTTTCCCTTACAACCAAAAACACACTTCTTTGGTGACATTGTTGATTTTGTGGCCTAAAAACAAAATGACAAATCTTTCTCAAGCAAGTCCTGTGCAGCGCTGCCAATGACTTCCGTAACCCGAATGAAGCACATTGATGGGAGTGCTCTTGCTCTCACTTAGGTTGATGTATGCACACACTCTTCTGGGAGAAGTGCTCATACAAGGAATTCTGCCTTTTATGACATCATAGAGGGCCATACTCAAGAAAAAAAAAACTTTCCGAAACTTATGCGAACCCTGAAGGAGAGTATTTGGCACAGAAATACTCTGTCATATGTCCAACTTTGGCAATGTTTAGCATGGGAATCCAACTCTTTAACAGTGTAAATAAGTCAGAATGCATGAAATAGCATTAGACATCCCCTTTAAGCTGACTAGCTGAAGATGTTTCTATAGCCATAACCATTAATAGACACGGTACTTCCTTGAAAATAAATTTCAGCACAGTCCTACAACATCCATAATGAAATGACCCTTCACAATAGATAATGCTTTACAATGAACTCTGTTAGAGAGCTACATACAACAATTTATCTACTTAACCTTTCCTTTTTGGGGTATAGGGCATAAACCAGGCATCTCTATCTTGGGCTTTCCTCTCATCCTCACTCCAGGTGTAACCCATCTTTTTGCAATCCACCTCAAGGTTTCGGTGTCAGGTGTTTCTTGGCCTTCCTCTTTTCCTTTTTCATTGAGGATTCCAGGCCAAGGCTTGCCAAGTCATGTTTGATGTTGGTTTCTGGAGGGTGTGGCCTATTCAGCACCAGTGCTTCTTTGTGATTTCATCCTGGACTGGGAGCTGTGATGTTTTGTAATGACTAAGACAAATCAGACACAGTTATTTGTATTAGTTAACCAATACTTGTTTAAAGCTCACTCTGGGGTCTGTCCCCATCCCCCGAGAAGTTCTCAGTTACAAGTTTATTGCGCCAAAGAATGTGCTTGCCACATTGAAAGCAGAGAAGAGACACAGAAAATCTGCATCTTCCCTACATTTTCCACACAGAACACAGACGTTCCTACATTAATTTATAGACAGACTATTCTATAAATGAACATGCATATTCCCAGGAAATGGTATCCATTATTACTGTGTTGTACTGCAGTCATTGTATTTACATGTTTTATGATTTTTAAGTTTTATGACATTTAAGGTAACTTCAATTATGCCATGTTTAGTGTCTATGGGTTCGTATCGAGCTGATTTAAATGCTTGTGTATGCAGTATGTCCATACCTGTGCAACACATTAGTATTACAAGAATCTTTAATAGTTCTTCTTCAAAAACTCAGCCAGTTAATCTGCTTGGTCATAAAAGCCCCGACAAGGGGGTGTGTTGTCACCCGGAAATACTACATCTTCATTGGTCCAGTCAACAACTAAGAGGTGTGACTTTGACCAGAGGTTAAAAGCCAGCGAAAAATGCCACCCTCTCTCTTTTCCTTGCTTCTGGATGACCGAACGGACCTCCTTGCTACAGGCCTGCCGGCCTTGGCCTACAACCAAGCCATGTGCTCATCTATAAGTTGTTTCATAGTAATTCATCCAATGCAGAAGATACTGGCAACAACTTCGGACTGAATCCTCAAGATCTCTCCTCAGATGGCAGATCCGATGCTCTTTAGCCTAAAGGCATCTTGCAAGTATTGTACATTTGAACACTAAACAGTGATTTAGTATTGATTTGTAAAACTTACTTTTGTCAGCAAAGGTGTTTTATTACTGAGGAAACTGATGATTCTTTTCCAGATTGTCTTTGAATTTTTCCTATAGCTCTAGTAACAGTACCTCTTCTGGTTCAACTCTGGTATCATTACTCATTTTGACCTACGTATGTGTGTGACCATTGTGTATGTTATGTTATGTGTTTGTTATTTTAGTTATGTGTTTGTGAGTTAGTTAATAAAGACTGTACACAATACCTGTTTGGTTCTGACTCCGTCTACTAATAAATTGCCTCTTAAGTGATTTAGATCCTAACTACATGCTCTAAGTAGCACGGTACAATAAGAATGTTATTTTTCCATAACCTGGAAATGAAAATTTCTTAGAATTGATAAACAATCAACACTGAGTGTTCACTGGACAACTGGTTAATTGATTGTAATATTAAGCTTAATGTAGCTATATCCAGTTAATCTGATAAACAGATTTACTTAATATTTCCCCTTTGAGTTAATTCGCTACAGCTTTGTGCCACAGGTCTCTGTTACTGATGGTGATTTTTCTTAGACAGGTGTTGATAAAGTTCTGGACTTTGCTGAACTTTGCTGTTCTTATTCAGTCTCAGCTCCATACAGAAGGACTGACTTGACATTGGTCCTGAAAAAGTTTGATTTTAGTTTCCAATGTATGGTCCTTTGGAGTTCCAGATTTTCATTTGATGAAAGCAGCTCTGGCTTTGCTTATTCTGGCTTCAATGTCGGCATTCGTACCACCCTGCTTGCCGATTACACTGCCCAGCCTCTTGGGTCACTTTGGTCTAATTGTCGATGAACCTTCATTTGTCTGCCTTCAAACTTCTCTTTGTTTCTACATGTGCTTTGTTATATTTATCCAAACCTTTTGCTTTTCTAGTTTGTGTTTGACTGTTGTTGACTGCAGCTTTCTTTTCTTTCCTTTCTTGAATTCTGCAATAAAGTCTTGGTGGAAACCCTTCTTTGTGTTGATGTTTCTTGAGACCTAGAAGCTCCATACATGTCATTATTTCCTTTATCGTCTTCCACTGATTTTCAACTGGATCTCCATTTTCCTCTAGTTCTTGAAGAACTTGTTGCTGAGTTGCTGAGAGAGTATTTATTCTGCTTCTGTGCATCTTTGAGGAGATAAGTGTTGTAGCGCTGGCATCTGAATGTCACCTCCATCCAGGCTTTCTTCAGCTTCAGCATTAATCTGGCCATGAAGAGATGATGGTCTGATGCTACATCGGCTCCTCTCTTCACTTTCACATGCAGGGACCTCTGAAACTTCATAGTAATGCAGACATGATCGATTTGGTTCTCTGTTTTGTGGTCCGGTGACACTTACGTTGCTTTGTGTATTCTTGTAGGAATACACTACGCTAATTACTAGGTCATTCAGGGCGCACAGTTCTGCAAACTTTGCACCATTTTCATTCATGTCGCCAAGGCCGTGATTTCCTATTACTTCTTCATATCCGGTGTTGTCAATCCCAATCTTGGCATTGAGGTCCCCCATCAGAATGGTGACATGTCTCTCCAGGCATTTCTCCAGGACAGACTGGAGTCTGGTGTAGAATTGTTCTTTTTCCTCCTCTTTACTGTCATTAGTGGTTCCATAACTCTGGATGACATTCATGTTTATTCTCTTTTTCTTGGTACTGAAGGAGGCTATGATAATTCTCAGGCCTTGGGCTTCCCAACCAATCAGGCATCTACTAGCTGTTGGTGATACACCCTGAGTATGTGGTGAATTGTCTTCTTCATGTCCCGAATATAACAGCATCTCTTCCAAGGCCAATCTTTTCTTTCCGGACTGTGTCCATCTGGTTTTGTCCATCACAAATCCCTCAGTTCTCGCCATTTCTCCAAAAAGCCAAGCCAGTCTTGATTCTTGTTTTATTACAAGCTCTGTTGCGTTCTCTTTTTTGCAAGCACAAGCTCCTCTGTTCTGAAAAGAAAAAAGAACAGAGGTCCAAGATTTAGCATGTTCCATGTCAACCTTTCTCGCTCATGCACATTTAAAGGCACCTAGGAGTCCTCACTTGTAGCCTTGTGACTAAGCTACATCACCATTTTACACATTTGCATAATGTCCACCTACTGGCTCATTTGGCCCATCAAAGAACACTTGGGTATGTGATTTCACAGTCCAGGAGACACTGTTTTTTCACTGCGAAGGCAAAGAAAATAAAAAACATTGTATATACTTCCAATACCTACACCATAGTTACGATAGATCAACATGTTCTCCAACCAATACGACCATATAGGTCGTTTGTCACTTCCCTGAAATACGACTCATAGGAGCGTTTATTATTAGGCGCCCCTATTGACAACAGGACACTTTCATTTTAATTCATGAAATACAACCCATAGGAGCATTTGCTTTCATTTTAATGCATTGTTCCCTTTTATCTGCATCAGGTTTTGGGTTTCGTGTAGCTCAACTGGTAGAGCATTGCAATAACAATATGCAATCATGTGACCATGCGATCGTGGGTTCGATCCCAGGGAACACATGTGATCATAAAGTGTAAATGCACTATAAATCACAAAGGTTAGGTTTAGGGATGGGGTAAGTGTAATCGTTAATAAAATTTAATTTTTGTAAATGGAAATAGGAGAAATAGTGTAAAAAGTCCACACATTGCATTTAAATGAACATGCATTTTGATTGGTAAGGACAGTCATACGTCATTTCATGACGACAGATGTAACACGACACTGTAATTATTTTTACGCCCACTAGAGGGCGCATGACTTCAAAACGTAAATATAGGTCGTAATATGGTGCTTAAAAAACGATCTATAGGGTCGTTTTTTTGGAGGACAGTCTGGATAGATATATAATACTGATATAATACTGTTTACAGCTGCTCATGAAGATTCAGAAGCACAAATCTGGTAAGGTAAGGGATAGTGAGGGGTGTTACATTTTCAACACCTTAAAAGTTTACAATGACTTATTACTTGGGAGTTATCATGCTTTTCACTTTAGAATACTGATCCAAATAATTAGTGATTCCTTCTGAAGGAATTGGTAATACTCGAGTCATTACTAGTGGGTTACCATGATCTTTAGAACTAATTGTACATTATGCATAATTCACATCAATTATTAACCATATAGTTATTAGTAGTTCTACGGGAGGTATGAAAAAATTAATGTTATTGATTAACTAATAGTGAACTACTTCGTTCGACTGAGGCTTGTTAGTTACTAGAATGTTAATAGTGTGTTACTCGTTTCTGTGTAGTTATTCATTAATGATGTAACAGTAGTCTAATATCTTTCACAAAAAAAACATGCAGAAGTCGTCTGTGAGAAACTCAAGTAATTTTAACACCAACTTGAAGTCTTCTAATGAACATGGCTGAGGTGATTTGGAGTGCTGGCTTGTAGCATGATGAAACATATGTCATTAATACAGAATACTGAGAAAACATACCAAAGTTGTTGGCGGGCTTTGCCCCCCTCTGAGCATCTCTGATTAGAGGCAACTTAGTGAAAATGTTCTTCATATGCAAGTGAAGACTTGAAGACTTTGGAGTTAAATAATCAAAAATTCCCTTGATTCTGCTGATGGATTTTTTGATGTTTCAAAATTCAGAGGTATCTTTTTCCTTTGAAAACTATGAAAAAGATCAGGGAGTGAAAAAAAAAATCTGAATGAACATCAAACATCTAGCTTTAAAAGACATGGAGTCGGGGCAACTACGGGGACCTCACAATGTTTCTCTTTTAAACAGCTAAGGAAGGGCAAGGGGAGGAATCACACACAACATTCATTTAAAGGGCACATTTATTTGATTAGCAGCCATGGAGTGAAGCCCTGGAGAGAGCGAGCCAGTCCTGATCAAAAGGGGAGGGCTGGGGCAATAATTACGGCACGAAGGTCTTTCTTCTCTTCTCTTTTCTCAGGTGCCACCCTGGCAACAACAGGAGAGAAAGACTGAGGCACTAATTAAGCACACGACCAAATGAGACGTGCCACTCCAACACTGCAAGGAGATTTGTAATTCCCTGCCGTAAGGGATTCGTGTTTGATACAGATCGCATGTGAAAACATACAGAGCCAGGAAGCCAATATACGCGCGCACACACATGTAGACGTGAATGCTTGACCAACGCAAGGGTCCCCCTGTACATACTTAGTGCACACTCTTGCATTACTATGGCAAACCTGAGTGCTCAAGGACGCAATACTTGTTGGAGTTTTATGTATAGACTTCATAAATAGACATTGTCCCAGACCCATATTTTCAAAACTTAAAGGGTTAGTTCACCCAAAAATGTAAATTCTGTCATTAATTACTCACCCTCATGTCGTTCCACTTTTCCCAAAATCCAATGGATCAGTGAGGCCTCCATTGCCAGCAAGATAATTAACACTTTCAGATGCCCAGAAAGCTACTAAAGACATATTTAAAACAGTTCATGTGACTACAGTGGTTCAACCTTAATGTTATGAAGTGACGATAATACTATTTGTGTGCCAAAAAAAACTAAATAACGACTTTATTCAACAATATCTAGTGATGGGCGATTTCATAACACTGCTTCATGAAGCTTCAAAGCTTTACAAATTTTTTGTTACGAATCAGTGGTTCGGAGCGCGTGTCAAACTGCCAAAGTCACGGCACCAGTGGTGAACCACTGAAATTTCGAAACACTTATGATGTAACAAAGCCTCATTTACTGAAATCACGTGACTTTGGCAGTTTGATACACGCTCCGAACCACTGATTCAAAGCAAAAGGATTTCATTAAAATTTGTTTTCTGAAGATGAACGAAGGTCTTATGGGTGTGGAACGACATGAGGGTGAGTATAATGACAGAATTTTCATTTTTGGGAATTTTCATTTAAACTAACCCTTTAAGCTATGAAAATACAAAAATATTATAATTATTACATGTTTCAAACAATGATAATTTGAACAAATAATACCTTTTTTGTATTTTATGTGTAATTTTCTTTTCTAGTGTGATTTTTTTTTTTTTTTAAATCACCTGTGATGTATGTATATTTATATGTATATATTTATTTATATAGCGTTTGATACAATACAGATATTTCAAAGCAGCTTTACAGTAATAATCAGGAAAAAAAAAAAAAAAACAATGTCACAGTTGCAATAATCTTCAATAATGAAACAATAAATTTGGTCAGCTTTAAAGGAGACAATATAGTGTCATTATTTAGCTAAATTCAATTCAATTATATAGATATTCATGCATACGCTGTTAAACACTGTTATTGGACAAATTAAATAAATTAGTGTAAAAAGTTTATTTTATTTTCTAAAAGTCTAAAGGGCCAAAAGTGCCCATAGTTGAAGAAACAGATTTGTTCAGCTCTCTGCATGACAGCAGCTAACCTTATATAGAAATCTGAGCGTAGAATCAGAAAGCTATACTAATGTAATACTTGCATTACGAATTATGTTTCCAGAAAATGCGAATTCAAGCTCTGCATTCACGTATACTTGCGCAGAGCGTGTCTCAGGCCTAAGACTTCCCCCTCTCTCAGAGACACAGACGTGAACATTTTCGAGTTGTTATTTCTAAGTTTTAGAGTGTGACCTGAGCTGTTACAATGATGACTCTTCCAGTCTTCCACTGATAAGTAAAATCCTGCCTCATGCAGGTAAGACTGTAAAAGGCATCATTATCCTGCCCTGACAGAGAGGTGAGGGACGTGGAGAGACACATAGGTTATCAGTGTCTGGACAGAGTTTAATTTGTGGCTTCCTGGAACTGCAAACAGCAAACCCTGAGTGAGTAATACAGTCAGGAGCTGACATCAGGCTATCATGTTCATCATTCCACTACCACTGACAATGACACAAAGTTCATCTATTATTAATGTAGAACCTCATGCTCAACAAATTGCAGGAACTGTGCGAGTGTGTTTGTGTTGCGGAATATATGTGCGCGAATGTGTTCCAGGGACAAATAAACTACCTCCACACACTTCCTGTACATCTGCACTGTTTGATACAAATTGCTCTGATTGGATTGGCGAAGCATGGTGGGCCAAGATGCCACAACTGCACTGGCCTGAGCCCATGAGGAAGAGCATTTTGTCCTTCATCCCAGAACTGTCTTCCGGCCTCTCCCCCGCGTGCCAACATGTCAATCAGCCATAATTGCTATCCTGGAGGAACAATATCAGGCCTTGGAGCTCTGACCGCACGGATTCCTTGCAACACCTAATCTGTTAATGAGAGCCGCTCTGCTATTTTCAGCCCCGCCGCAGACAGAGACGCCATCACCGCCGTCGAAGAGGAGGAGGAGGAGGAAGGGCCCACATGGCTAACGGTGACAGCAGAGGACAAGAAGACCGACGGTGCTGAGAAATGCGGCATCTAGCAGGATAAATGCTTCGTTAACCCATCCTCGTCATCGGGTTTGATCAGCTCCTCCACAACACTATAGTCTCTCACACAGGGCAGAGGGGGTAAGATTTGTCTTAATCTAGGAACCTGCATATGGTTTTTATATTTAGGAAGGGGCTCATATACAAGATCCTGTGATACATATTTTTCAAATTGATCTGGAAAAAAAAAAAAAAATCAAAAATATATATTATGTGTTCATTATTCACATTAGATTAGTTGAATTATTTAATTAAGCATTTTTACATCAAAGTTGTGCCTGATAGTATTATTACATTTTGCAGCCAGATCAAAAAATATAAGTACATCGACTTTATCCACGTCAAAGAAAATAATCAACAATTTCCAAACAAAATTATCCATTGAATACGCCTCACAAAGTTGTGAAAACTTTGTGAAAGATAGCAACATTTTTTTTTTATTAATTCCATCAAATAGCTTGTTCAGTCCTATAGAAAAACAAAAAAATAAATAAATAAATAAATATATCTAAAATGTAAAAAAAAAAAAAAGTTACAAATTGTATTACATTCAAATATATTTTTTTTAATGTTAAAAAATATTAACATTACTGTTTTATGGATGTTTGTTGAAAATGTAAATAATGTGCAGCCATTTTAGACTTCAATAGATAATTAATCTCAAAATTAAAATTCCTCATGTTGTCCCAAACCTGATTTTCTTTCTTCTGCGGATTATAGTTTGAGAAATGTCTAAGCATTTTTTATCCCATTCAGGATGTGATAAAAAAATAAATAAACAAATATTATTTTTTTAATCATTTTATTATTATTTTTGTATAACTATTTTTCCCCATATTTTTTATTATTATTATTTATTTTTGACATGTAAATTATGCACATATTTTACAATGATCCAACTTACCCCATGATATAGCACAGCTTATCCCTAAAACAGGGCAATTTGGACCATTTTTAAAAAATGTAATTTCTTTGTCTTTCTTTATAAAAGAGGACAGCTTATGAAAACAAGTGCCATGTCTTAGCCCACACACTCCTGTTCACACACTCAAAAAGTCTCTCTCCTAAACTGTCTCTTCAGAGTGATGCCCAGAAGCCATCTGATCTTTGAAGGCCTTTGAATGCATCTTTTTCTTCTTGTACTTCTGTGATCACTGGATATTATATTGTTTATTCAACTTATTCAAGATAACACAAATACAAGCTGTTTCTGTTTTTCTTACATTCAAATATTTATAATAGTTTTTTTTTTTTTTTTTTCTTTCTTAAACCAACAAATCATTGCAAAATAATTGCATTAAATACTTGAGAAAGAGAAAAAAGGGACAAAAATGATGAAAGCTCGTGGGATCCTCAAAGCATTTGCTTTCCAACAGAGGAATAAGTACAAGGCACATAAAGGAGCTACACAAACAATCCTTAATGGAAAAGATACAAGGCTTTTTAATTATCTAACTCAATCAGCGAGAGACCAGTGGATCAATGAATCCCCATTACACTGGCCGGTGGAGCATCAAGACAGGGCCAGTTTACATCAGTTCAAACGGCCAGCCTGGCTGCAGCTAAGTGACAGATTACTGTTTGTGGCTAATCTGAGGCAGTCACAGTGTTTGAACAGAACACATCTTTAATTCAGGCGGTGAGTCGAGCTGTGGGCTGCTAGCTCTGTCACCATGCCCAAACAACCTCTCTGAAATATTTATGGCCCCTGACCTCAAGCTGGACATGATGTCATGTGATGTGGGAAATTTGAGTGGAAACATGGTCATTTTCATTTTTTTCATTATTTTAAATTTTTTTTTTCATTTTTTTTTTATTCCACAATTTATAGGCTTTGGTGAAATAACAAACACTTAGTGAGTGTTTTATGGCTCAGGTTTTGCAAGTTGGCATTCACTTTTCATATATATATATATATATATATATATATATATATATATATATATATATATATATATATATATATATATATATATTTAAACAACAACAATGTGATACATTTACTTTATAAAACAGTTAGTTCCTGTCCTTGATTCTGTCCCTTATTCACGATAAAACACGGCTATGACCGCTTCACCCAACGGTTCTGTGTATCACTACACAACACCCTTAGCAACCACTATTAGCAATGTAAACTGTATGTTCTCAATTTATATTGTTCATTGAAGCTTACTGTATTATGTAGAAGAGTGTTGTAAAAAGAGATCAATTGAGCGAGTTTATTACCTGCATTCAGATTTAGCATTTTCCTTCAGGTCAGTCCAGTGTTCATAATAAAAAAAAAAAAATTATGTTTAAATATTTGATGTATTATCTTGTCCTTTTAACAGTTAAAGGGTTTTCCCCTGACTGACAACACTAGTCAAAACATTTATCAGTTGCGTCTTGTTCCGTGTTCACAACAATTCAGTCTTTTCAATGTAAAAGTCTTCCCTACTGACTGACACACTCATAAAGACTTTGCCGCCATCTAATGACGTAATAATGTAACTTCTATTGCTGTTCACTGTCAGGGACTATTTTTTTCCGGTGGAAGGAAGGCTTTTAGTGAAACTTTACTTCATGAAAGTTGCATTAATACATATTTTTGGCTTTAATATTTGTATTGTGTGATAACCGTTTTATAAAAGCAATAAGGTACTCGAGGCTAGTTCTGTATCGTGAATAAGTCACGGCTGAAGGGTTTGCAGGCACTCCGCTTTGTGTCGTGCCTAACAACACCCTCAGCCTTGAATTATTCACGATAAAACACAGCCTCTCGTAGCTTATTGCTTACATACATTCCAAATATTTGCATAAGACTACGTGTGGGTAGTGTGTATTCAGATTTCAGGCCAAGCCCCCTACATTACGAGGACATGTCCTTATATGTGTGTGTGTGTGTGTGTGTGTAGGTGTGTGTATGTGAGTGTTTGTGTGGTTCAGGTAAACCCTACGTTATGGGGTCAAAATATCACAAAGATGTGCAAAGAATAACACAAAGATGTCAGTATCCAAAAACATGTTTTGGTCCCCATGAGGAAAACAGCTTATAAATCATACTAAGTAATGTTTTTTGAAAATGTAAAAATGCAGAAAGTTTTCTGTGATGGGTAGGTTTAGGGGTAGGGTGAATGCAGGGGGATAGAATATACAGTTTGTACATTATAAAAACCATTATGCCTATTGAATGTCCTCATAATGATAATGTGTGTGTATGTGATATTGATATTGGTGATAATGATATTGGTGCATAATGCACCAATGTGTGTGTGCCATGAATGGGCGATTTTTGTTGCAGCATTTTAGATAAACACTTCAAGACACCTCTCAAAAATCTAAGTTGGTGTGTGAAATGGCATGATGCCTGCTGCTGTACAGTATTTTTATGCTCCGTGTACATGCTATTAAGAGGTGTTATCTAAGCCATTCCCGATTAACAACTGTGCGATAGAGGGAAAAGGGGGAGTGGGGTCCAAAATCATCAGTAAATAGAAATTGACCACCATCTGTGTCACATCATCTACCTCATTATGGAAGGCTGATGACCATTGATCTTTCTCAACACACTCTGATCTACAGAAACAAGAGGGGAACAATCTCATTTCCTCTCGTAGGTCAGGGTCACAGTCAGATAATTTGGGAACTAAGAGAGCTAACGTGTACATTTCAAAAAAATAACATTTAAAATCTTCCTGAACCACTAAACATGAGGAATTGTGTTGACTAAAACATGTTTAAAATATGCTTTTTAACATTTGAAAAGATAACATTGAAAGGAACCCCTTCCTCTGAATACCCTCTCATTTCCTGGTAATATTATGAAGCCACACATTGTTTCTGCGGGATTAAAATTACCCATGGAAATAGGTCATCATTAGTGTGCTTGTGCAATTAGCAAAAAGGCGTGAAATGGTGAAGAACAGCTGTGCCGTGGCTTAGTGTGGGATGCGGCTGGCACACGATAAAGGATGTGCGATAAATAACCTCATTTCATAACACCACATGTCAGCTGGGTTCATTTACAATCTACCATCCAATATGACACATACAGACTAGACAGGCCTCTCTTTCATCAGAATGCATTATGCCTAAAACTTTCTGATGATTCTAAGACTTTCTAGCACAGCACTGATTTGAATGGAAAGTGAGTTCGGTTTAAAACGACATTAATCGTCATGTGAATATGGCTAGGAAATA
Organism: Chanodichthys erythropterus; assembly: GCF_024489055.1. Classification (NCBI taxonomy): domain Eukaryota; kingdom Metazoa; phylum Chordata; class Actinopteri; order Cypriniformes; family Xenocyprididae; genus Chanodichthys; species Chanodichthys erythropterus. Next base: position 16,982,167 of record NC_090241.1, on the reverse strand, counting down.
TTTGCGATTGCATCAGTCATTGCATCACCTTCATCCCCAAAGAGGATTTGCCGAACATCTCCCTGTGTTTCGGGTGAAGAGGGGGCTGTCTGGGATAACTGCAGCGTCATTTATTTTCCTCAAAAGTTCACGCAAACCTATTCTAGAGTACAGGGGATTTTAAACTAATTGACTGTGCAGAGCTCATTCTGGCGATACAGCAGACTAACTTCTAGCCAATTTATGTTGCCTAAAATAATGCACATTTTAAAGAGGTGTTTTTGGACATGGTTCATAAGAAGCCCATTAATTAGATGCATTTGGGCCACACTTTATTCAGACAGCGTGAAAGAGCTGCGTGTTCACTTCTCACCCTCTCCATAGAGGCCCGTTGTTTAATTGTTGGCAATTCACCCTCTGGATCATATTTTCAACGAGAGAGACTTGAGTTTCACTGTGTCGATCATGTGTGGAGAGCATTTCTTCACAACGGACCCGAGTCCCAACATGTCGATCATGTTTGGAGAGAAAGCAACTCGATATATTTGTGCAGAAAGTGAACATCCACAGGGTGCAGTTCGAAATTTCACTCCTTTGGTCTCTCTCACCTCCCAATTAGTAAGCATAACATACAAGAATATCGTTGAGGGATTAATAACTGCTCTGTAGATGGCAATAGAGCAGACAGATACCCAAACAGCCGATCACGTTGGCACCTTTCACGTCTCATTTCCTCTCTCTGGAGCCTTGGAAAGAAAAGAAGACACTGACAAATCTAAAATGAGAGATAAATTAGATTCAGATGTGGCTGGTGTTTTGTTATTATGATGAGGTTGGCCAGTATCATATTTTCCACGTTTGAAATAAGGCAGTCTTGTCTAGGATGGAAAGCTTAGGCAGAGGAGTCGTTTGTCATTCTTTTTCCGCCACATAATTATTTTGGGTCGCGTCGATTGAATATCTGATTCGGCTAATGAATTCGGAGGATTAATTTCACTGCAACAAGGCATCAATTGTTTCCAGTAAAGGGATGCTGAGTGCAGGGATGCCGCACAATGTTTTTTGTTCAGTAAACTGATCATATGCTGTTGTGTACTAATGGTGTTTGCGGAGGGCGGCATTGATCTGCAGGCTCTCTACTTTGCATTGTCCAAACGATATCCGAGATGCCGATGAGTAATAGCAAAGCACTGTCCCCTCTCTCCACCACAACAATATGTTGTGGCCAGGTACTAATAATTCTGGATTTGCAAAGTGAGTTTTATGGGACTCGGTTCCACTGTGGGCTGCTGGTCTGAAACCTCAGCGGTTGACGGTTGTGTTGTTTGTGTCGCTTTCCATCACTAGCCTAGACGAGCAGCTTCATTGGCTATGACATAGTAGGTAGAACAAGAGAGAGAGAGGAAAGTTCACGACATTCACTGTGCAGCAGGAAGGTTACAGACAGCACTGTATCCATTTGAATGAATAGCAAGAGTGCAACATACAGTCGAATAAATACTTATATGCTTCTGGTCACCACAACTTCATTGTTCATGTTATGGTGAACGTGATTTCACAAAGTACATCCTGGAACAATTACATCGCCTATAATTATTCCAGAAATATGCTTGTATTTCATATAAATTGGCATTGCAATACTCTATAAACATTACAGACATCCACAGTTCTAGTTCAGATCTTAATAAACACAGAAACTTAAACAAAAATCACTCCAGTCACATTTTTGGTCAATTTTACAGCTCTTCATGACCCTGAATGTGCATTCTCAGACAGACAGCCCACTGGGGAATCATCCTGTGCCGGTTAGAGCCCAGGATACACTCAAATCCAAACCAGTGGAAGCCTGTTAGTAATGAGGAAAAGACTTGAATTCCTAGGGCATTGGCAAACTGATTCTACACTGAAAGAAATTAAGGAAAGCAGGAAAAAAAAAATGTAAACTTTTTAGATCTATGTTGGATGTTCTTGGGGGATGAGATCTGGGTATTGAGCCGATTAAAACCGTTGGAGTATCTGCAGACTTTCCCTGTTAATTAAGGGATATCACACAAAATGAGGGGAAGCATGCTTCAAGGGGCACCCTTTGGAGTCTCCCTGTCTTTACTCTTCTTTGATTACTGTTTACAACTGTTAAGGCCCGTTCACACCAAGGATGATAACTATGATGATAAAGATAAAGATATTGTTTTATTCTAAATGTAAAAGAATAGCAGAGTCCACACCACAACTATAATGATAATGGCGACAATAGAGAAATGATATTGAAGTCACTTTCATAATGATTTGAACAATAAAAACATTGACAGCCATTTAGAATCCATCCTGCTTTAAAGAGCTTGAGCATTTAAAGCGGCAGACAAAACTGCAGCATGCTTATAATAATCTTTATAGTTATTGTTCTTGGTGTGAACGGGCCTTTATTCAGGCCAAGAGGGCAGTTAATGAACATTATTGTCAATGGTGGATTCCACATGCATCTCCACATAGTGTACAATTAAAGCTATCGTACTGTAATGTTTTTTTTTTGTTTGTTTTTTTTACTGTTAACAAAAAGGACAGTGGAAAGGGCACTCAGGACACCATAGAAATGTTTAAAGAAACATTATGGACAATTCATATACTGTTCAGGAACAAATGGTTTTAGATTTCAGATACTTACAGTACTATTGCATTTTAATTTCCTCCCACAGTTTTGTTTATTTTGCACTTACTTCTACTTTGTGGAGTTCATAAAATCCAAACAAGAGTAAAGTTTGGACTCAAATATATTGGATCAGCCTAACATTTCTTCATAGCACTCACCGAATTTATGCCAGCAAAGTGTAGGACTCATTTCACAACAACAAGTTTACAGGTTTTTCTCACTAGTGCAGACCGACAGCCTCCACATTCCTTGTTTCTCTAAAAGACAAAAAAAAAAAAAAACAGTACATTCCACTTATGTATTACATAAAGAGATTTCACCAGGCTACACAAAACTAACCAAAATGTAGCTGGTGTCTTTCAATAGGCCAAATTTGCAATGGCTGTTATACAAACCCGATTCCAAAAAAGTTGAGACACTGAACAAATTGCGAATAAAAACAGAATGCAATGATGTGGAAGTTTCAAATTTCAATATTTTATTCAGAATACAACATAGATGACATATCAAATGTTTAAACTGAGAAAATGTATCATTTTAAGGAAAAAATAAGTTGATTTTAAATTTCATGGCATCAACACATCTCAAAAAAGTTGGGACTAGGCCATGTTTACCACTGTGTGGCATCCCCTCTTCTTTTTATAACAGTCTGCAAACGTCTGGGGACTGAGGAGACAAGTTGCTCAAGTTTAGGAATAGGAATGTTGTCCCATTCTTGTCTATACAGGCTACTAGTTGCTCAAATGTCTTAGGTCTTCTTTGTGGCATCTTCCTCTTTATTATGCACCAAATGTTTTCTATGGGTGAAAGATCTGGACTGCAGGCTGGCCATTTCAGTACCCGGATCCTTCTTCTACGCAGCCATGATGAAAGTGATGCAGTATGTGGTCTGGCATTGTCATGTTGGAAAATGCAAGGTCTTCCCTGAAAGAGACGATGTCTGGATAGGAGCATATGTTGTTCTAGAACTTGAATATACCTTTCAGCATTGATGGTGCCTTTCCATATGTGTAAGCTGCCCGTGCCACACGCACTCATGCAACCCCATACCATCAGAGATGCAGGCTTCTGAACTGAGCGCTGATAACAACATTGGGTTGTCCTTGTCCTCTTTAGTCCGGATGACATGGTGTCCCAGTTTTCCAAAAAGAACTTCAAATTTTGATTCATCTGACCACAGAACAGTTTTCCACTTTGCCACAGTCCATTTTAAATGAGCCTTGAGCCAGAGAAAACACCTGCGCTTCTGGATCATGTTTAGATATGGCTTCTTTTTTGACCTATAGAGTTTTAGCCGGCAACAGCGAATAGCACGGTGGATTGTGTTCATCGACAATGTTTTCTGGAAGTATTCCTGAGCCCATGTTGCGATTTCCATTACAGTAGCATTCCTGTATGTGATGCAGCACTGTAGATGATGATAACTTCAAACTCTTTGCAATTTTTCTCTGAGAAACTCCTTTCTGATATTGCTGAATACGGCCGAATTCACCGTATGACAACAATCACGTGTGTCTCATGTTTATTCTCACACCTTCAGTTCCACTAACAGTAAAAGCTCTTTTCATGTAGTCGCGATGTTATATTGTGTCGTGTTTCTCAAAATAAAACTGACAAAATCATAGACCCCACTACTTTGGTATTTAAATATGCTTATGTTGAACTTTATTCTTGTACAGACACTGTAAGCAATACATAATGAAAATACTTCTGAAACATCTGTGTATTTGACAAATATTGCATTTATTTTACTTAAACTGTGATAAAGTATGCAAATGCAGCACGAGCGTTGCTACTGGAAGCAGAAAGTGTTTGACTTCACGTCTCCATTTTCAGCTCCTTCCTGACTTCATATAGCAACTCTCGCCGATCGGTTGCATCCAGCTGCAGTCAATGATGACCACAGCTGTAGGTTCCTTGTTCCTTGTGTCACTTTCTGATTGGTTCATTGTTTCATTAGGTTCAGATGTTCCTTGTTAGATATAATAATTTGATACATCTATATAGTGCTTTTCTGGATTCTCAAAGCGCTTTACATATGGAAGGGGGAATCTCCTCAACAACCACCAGTGTACAGCATCCACCTGGATTATGCGACGGCAGCCATATTGCGCCAGAACGCCCACCAATTACCAGCTTATTGGTGGAGAGAAGACAATGAAGAAGAGTGATGAAGCCAATCAATAAATGGGAATGATTAGGAGGCCATGATGGGCAGAGTCCAATGCGTAAATCTGGCCAGGTTGCTGGGGTTAAACCCCTACTCTTTTTCGAAGGACATCCTGGGATTTTGTAGTGTCCTATATGGGGGCGGGAACCACACAGACCACAGGGTGAGCACTCACTGGTGGCCTCACTAACACCTCTTCTAGCAGCAACCTATAGTTTTCCCAGGAGGTCTTCCATCAAGGTACTAACTAAACTCAATGCTGCTTAAGCCAAGTTCAGACTGCACGATTTTAGCCCCGATTTTGGCTCGCCGACAGATTTTGAGAAATCGCCGACAAATGCCCGAAATCACAGGCAAACCGGTGCTCGTTCACGCGAGTGACAATCACGCAGTGTGAATGAGCAAAGACGCGATCTGAGAGAATCGCAGACGAGCCGCCGACACCTGTGAGATATTTGGCATGCTAAATATCTGGACCTGTTGGCGATTCAAAATCCTGCTGTGTGAAAAGTGTTCTGACTGAAAACTACATTGGCGATGACCGACAGCCAATGAGAGAGCAGCGGGAAGTTCGGGGAGGAGTTATAGACCACAATATCAGCAAGCACGGCTTCGTTTCAGATAAACATTACAATTATATCAAACAGAAACAAAGCACAAACATTTGCTGGACCATCCGCAACAGCAGCACATTGAAAAGGTATTTATTTACCTCCAACTCTCATTGCAGAACACACAATCCACAGTCTCCCCAACCATTTCCTCCTCCATATTCTTCTTTTCTTTTTTCTTGTTTTCGCTGCAAATCAGCGCACAGGCAATTCGTACTGCAAGCTTCTTGCGGGCTACCGTTTTTAATAATAATAATAATAATAACTCCGGTCTTGCACGTGTGATATCGCGTTGTTTCCTTGTCACATCTTGCGTGTGTTTGGTTGTGAAACGTAGTTTGCGTGCCAGACAGAGTTGTCGGCGATTCTTCCTATTGTAAAGTCATGCAGTGTGAAACCTTCTGTCGCCGATCCATCGTGCAGTTTGAACACAGCAGCGACTGAATGCTGGCCAAGATAGTCATGCAGTGTGAAAAGATCAGTGACCCGACTACTTTGAAAATCGTGCACTCTGAACTCGGCATTAGCTTCAGTTGGAAACCAGTCTTTCTGCCGGCCTGTATGTCATTAGTCCTTAATATATATAGCCCTCATGTTACCATTGTCTCTTGTTTTGTGTAACTGCTGTTTGGTGAGTTTGTTTATAGTCAAGGTTAGTGCTACAAGTCATGTTTAGTTAAGCCATGTTAATGTTTGTATTTGTTCATGTTTTTGTAAATATGAGTTCTCATCATACTTGCCTACAGTGGAATTCATTACAATAGTACAACTCCATAAAATATTGTCTAGCTTAATGTGTAAAGAATAGTTACACAACAGGTAGGCTAGTTCAGGGTCTTGATTTTGATTGACCAAGTGGAGGGCTAGATGTGCTCAAGAGTTTTCTATAATTCATATTGCAATTTTTATTTTACATTTATTTTTATATAATTTCATTTCTGTCATTTTTTTCATGGTGTATAACAAATCATTTATAAACTGTATAAAGCAAATTGTATAAGGTGAGTGATAATATTTGTTGTCAAGCTCTTTCGTAAATATTGAAATACAGCACATAAATTTTGCAAAGTCATTTTGACTTTTATTACTATTCAAGACATGGTGCTTCTTGCATCAGAACCCCACACTATCCCAAGTTTTTTCGACTTCACATGGTGATTCGTGTTCTCGGAACACATAGGCTACTTTCATACTTTTAGTTTTTGGGATTGACAACTGCATTTACATGCGAGTCTCGAAGAACTATAAATGTTCCGTTCAAACAGCAGCTTCCAGTAGCGTCTTTATGTCTCTGTATGAAAGTGCAATGAGAATCAAGCCTGTATTCTCTCTTACCAGTAATTATAAAGACAGTGACCAAAGTAATATTAAAGATGGCGGCATCCTTAAAACCGAAATCGAGTCCAATCTCCGAGTTTATCCGTCAAGATTTCATTAACCGCCAGCAGGTTTTAGGCTATATCTGGGTGGAGAGCAGCTGTCCAGCAGCTATATCACCCTGTAGCCCAAGACTGGTTAGCACTGAAGCTAAGCAGTGTTGAGCCTGGTTAGTACCTGAATGGGAGACCTGGAAAAACTCGGTTGCTGCTGGAAAAGGTGTTAGTGAGGCCAGCAGTGGGTGCTCACCCTGTGGTCTGGGTGGGTCCTAACACCTCATAGTGACGGGGACACTATACTGCAACAAGCAGCGTCCTTTGGATGACACATTAATCCGAGGTCCTGACTCTCTATGGTCATTAAAAATCCCATGGCACTTCTCATAAAGAGAAGTGGTGTAACCCCGGTGTCCTGGCCAGATTCCCTCCATTGGCCCTTACCAATCATGGCCTCCTAATAATCCCCATCCATTGAATTGGCTCTATCACTCTCTCTCCTCTCTCCACCTATAGCTGGTGTGTGGTGAGCGCACTGGCGCCGTTGTACTGTGGCTGCCGTCGCATCATCCAAGTGTATGCTGCACGCTGGTGGTTGAGGAGATACCCCTGATACGACTGTAAAGCGCTTTTGGGTGTACAGTAGTATATATGAAAGCGCTATATAAACGCCATTCATCTGAGTAGTGTGTGACACAAATTTACGGGAGCAGCTCTGGTGGAAAACAGACCTTCAGATGACACAAAGCTCATACTTGAGTTGCTGTAAGTTACCAAAAGTGAAACACGAAAACCAGTAACACACGGTTGACATGCATTTGTGCGGCACAGAGCGGCTTTCTTGCACTGTATGACATGAGATACAATAGTTGTCCAGTCCGGTTCAGTTCACACAGCGTTTCCGAGAATGCGGTTGTGAGTCCCGAAAACTTACAGGTGTGAGTTTGGTTAGATAATGCAGTTGTCACGCCCGTAAATAACCAAACTGTGTGTGAAAGTAACCATATTAAGGACTGACAACCGCATTCTGCTGCTGCGTGAACATGGCCTTTCTGTAATATGATATTTCCAAATCCACTTAATTGGAAGCTTGTTTACATCCCCCAACTTGACTGTTTGAAAAAGACTTCTTACTCAGTGAATAACTGAATCATAGGCTACACTCAAAACAATGGTTCATTTAACACCATGTTCAAATAATTTTTAAATGCCACAAAACTTGAAGCAACTTTAACAATTACATTTGTGTAAATAAAACAACTGTGATTAATAAAAGCAGGTATTACATCCCGTGCAGCTAACCACTCTATGTATGTGTACTTGAGAATACATCTGTGCATTGCTGTTTGTAAATTTTTTTGATTGATAAAATAACTAAATGTGTCCCAGTTTATTTTGTTGCAGTCAGGATTCTGCGCATAAAAAAGTCATAAAAATATGTCCAGTATGTTCCATTTCTAACATTACTATTAAAACACTTGGTACACTCCAAATGCTCATAAAAAAGTAAAAAGTAAAAGACACAGTAAAAAAAAAAAGAAGATGTTCTCAGTTCACCAAAAGTGGACCAATTCAGTCTGAAAAATGAATGATTGGTTTAGACCAATTTCAATTTAAGATTCATTGCTTTATTATAACATGATCAGAGTGTAACATTTGTTCTTCTCAAAGACATGACATGGGATTCAAATGGGAAAGAATGGAATTGTGTGTCAATTCGAAAAACCATTGGCATACAGTATGATGCACTCTGACTTGTCCTCCCCTGTGAGCAGCGTTAGTCTGCTGCGATGCATGAGCCATTGTGAGCATGGCAAACGTTATACCAAAACAAACAGCATTCAGGTTACAGGCCAATCGATCTCCAGTCATTAGCCATGTGCGTGTGGCGCCACTGGATGACCAGCAGAGCTTAGGGGTAACCCAACCTGCCTTTAATGAGACAGCACCCTAGCAAGCCACAGATAATTGATTCTGGTCAAAAAGGCTTTGTGTCACAGGAAACGGGACAAAATCTGGAGGCCAAGATGGACGCAAAGATTTAGAGCAAACTGATAAGAGCTCAGGACAGGACATAATCTATTATTCATTCCTCCGAGCTGACATTCCTGGAATATGTGGGGCAAAAAGTCTTTTTTTTTCTATCTAAAATTACTGGACGGAAAACAGTTATTCATTGTGAAGTTGGGTGAAGCACTATTCTCGGTAACAACAAAGGTAACACTCGAAATATTTTCAGTGCGACATACATCATTCATAAAGTAACTTGGCTAGTTCTGACTGAATAGATTCCCATTAGTGCTCTACCATACCCATAACTCTCAGCTTGTCTTTGCCTGACTATGTAGAGCGCACGGACACACTGTCTACTAATAAACCCCGAATGGCAATGAGGAGGCACATAGAACAAACTGTCAGACCAAATTGGAAATCATAAAGTATTCTATAAATACAAGTTGTGTCTTGTCCTCACCTAGCCTAATTTATTCCATTTTCTACATGGAGTTAGTGAGTCCTCCTCCACATTAGGGTAGTTCATTTACAGTAGGAGTCTAGTGAGGACTAGTACATTACCATGGGGCAGAAGCCGGATCTCTAATAGACGGGAAGAGAACTGGAGGGCAGTTCCCGCTTGTGGAATACTGATGATTAAGTCTGTCCTGGGTCCTAAGAGGAGAGTAAGTGCTGAACAGCCAGCCGGAGTTGGAACACGCTTCTGCAAGCAGGCAGTGCAGAAGACTCAATGAGATAATGATGTACCTGTCCTCCACTATAACTCTAATCATGTCTCACCTCCAGATCAGGCCTTTATAAGGTCACAACTAATTCACTGCTAGGAATTAAATATCCTGTATTGTTTTAATGAAGGGTGCTTTTTTATATTAAGAAAAACAGAGAAGAGGAAGGGAAAGAAAAAGGCTGAGTGGAGCACAATTATCCACCATGACTTTTATGTGAGCTTTTTTCATGTCTAATTATATGCAGGTCAATGACAAAAAGAGTGTCAATGATGAAGAAATTAAAAAAAAAAAAAAACTCTTTGTATTTGTTGTTTATTATGGTTTTGAAAAACTTTAATTTACAAATTTCAGTTTAATGACCATTGAATTAATGACAGTTTAAATCTATAAAAAATTATGTTCATGATTTATCACATTTTTTCTTTTGTCAAATCAACTTAATTAATGTGGTTCAGATAACATAATATTTTGTGTTTCTGTTGATTAAACCAATCGCATTATTGTATTAGCTTAAATTTTTAATTTCAATGAACTCAAAATTTTAAGGCAACCATACTTACTTTTTAAAGTTAAACCAACATTTTTTTTTTTTTTTTTACAGTGTGAAGTAAAAAGTGGTATATTTTACATTGTGATAGAAAAAATGTTAGTGTACACATCATAATTTCCCAAAAAAAGTTTTTATTTTAGTTATTTTAAAAAATATTTATAGTATATTTAGCGAAGCTATTTTACTTACTATAAAAGTAATGGGACATATATATGATATTTTGAATTATAAAATGGTTAGTTCCTGTCCTTGATTTTGATTGGTCAATAGCTGTGTTTTATTCACGATAAAACATAGCTATGACCGCTTCACCCAACGGTTCTGCGTATCACTACACAACACCCTTAGCAACCACTCTTAGCAATGTAAACTGTTTGTTCTCAATTTATATAGTTCATTGAAGCTCACTGTATTATGTAGAAGAGTGTTGTGAGAAAGAAATCGATTGAGTGAGTTTATTACCTGTATTCAGATTTAGCATTTTCCTTCATGTCAGTCCTATGTTCATAATAAAAATTTGTTTAAATGTCTGCTGCAATATCTCACTATACTGTCCTTTTAACAGGTTTTCCTGTGACTGACAGCGTTAGTCAAAGCATTTGTCAGTTGCGTCTTGTTCCGTGTTCACAACAATTCAGTCTTTTCAATATAAAAGTCTTTGCGATTGACTGACACATTCAAAAAGACAGTCTTTGCCGCCATCTAATGGCGTAATGATGTAACTTCTGTTGCTGTTCACTGTCAGGGACTTTTTTTTCCGGCGGAAGGAAGGCTTTTAGTGATTTTACTTCATGAAAGTTGCATTGATACATATTTTTTGGCTTTAATATTTGTATTGTGTGGTAACCGTTTTATAAAAGCAATAAGGTACTCGAGGCTAGTGATGTATCGTGAATAAGTCACAACTGAAGGGGTTGCAGGCACAACGTGAAGCGGCCTTCAGCTGTGACTTATTCAAGATACAGCACAGCCTCTTTTATCACATTAACCTTGTGTTGTCCAAATTTGCTTTCCAAAGTTCTAATTGAAATGTTTTAACTTTTGACTTACTGAACTTAACACAGTAATGAGGGTCTGCAAGGGTATATAATATAATTTTCTGTTTATGTGTTTTATGTTTTTTTATGTTTTTTTTTTTTGTTTGTTTTTTTTAATGTGTGTATAAATTGCAATTTAATGTTTTTTTTTTTTTTTTTTTTTTTTTTTTTTATAAATTAACTGATTAGACCAGAAATGACCATTACATCATTAACCCATCCCCCTTTAACAACCAAAACATTATGCCTAAGACATTGCACTGGTGGGAATGAATGTCTATTTGTAATGAATGTGAAAGCCATTCAGAGTACAGAAGTAGGGTTACACTGCCCAATAGGGTCTGAAATTACAGCCTTTTCACTGAGCAAATTAATGAAGTCGACAAACACTGGCCAAATGTATGCGACCAAGCTTTAACGAACATCTGTGATGGTACAGGGCTCTGAAGGGAATTCCTCATAAAGGGGCCATAAGACTAAATTTATGTTTCCTCCTCCTATTACCAGACCTTTAAATAAGAGTAAAATAAATAGCATCCATTAAACTGATCGCATTGTGCTAACTCAAATTGTGTTTATTATGCTAATGGTACATGAAATTAAGAAAAAGACCTTGATGTCAGGAGAGTTAATTAATGGACTTTCTGAGAAAGCGCAGAGATGTAATTCATTTCGAGGTAAGCGAGTCTCATTTGCAGTTGTATGTGTCCGAGCACTGCTGATTGCATGAGTTATTCTTGCAGATGTGCCACTCACAGCGAATTCCCTTCATTAGAAATGAACACCTCATTATATAAAGCAGCTAATTAAACATAATATAGCCCTGCAATGGCTCATTAATAGAAGGCTCCTGTACATAAGCACTATGACTTCAGAATTTCAATGTATCTCTATACTTGAATCAACAATATTATTAAAGACACTAATTGGGAGGGTAACACCTTTTCCTCAATCCTTTCTGTCGTTATTTTTAATCTACTTGCCATTTTTCTATATCAGGTGCACCTGTTATGGTTTCAGTTCATATTCACTAAATTTGCGCAGCCTTGGTTGTTAATGCACTACACATCTGTTCTTCAAGGAACTCATAATCAAATTCACCACATATCATGAGGATACAGTAATTATAGTAATGTAGGACAAAACAAAGGAGGATGGAAAACTATCCAGGCCTCTGTATTGAATCGCAATCACACAACTTCTCATTTTTTCCCCTTCTTATACAAACACACACTTTATACCAGCGCTAAGCCCCATAATTCATTGCTAATTAGAAACGCTCCAGAATACACAAATGCTCTGAGAGAAGGGGGACATCATCAATCGAGCACTCTAAGGTTTTATTCCAGTATATGTGTGTGTTTGTGAGCACCAGCATGTCAGAAAGACAGACATTCATTTCGCCACTAGTTGGCAAACAAGTGACTGTATTTATGACTGAGTCATTGAATCATTCATTCAACCAATTTCAAACACATTGATGTGCGCATCTTGAGACAAAACAATGGCACTGACCAGCCGATTTTGCCGGGGTTTCAGCCCCGAATGTTTTGAGTCAAGCCCCGAATCTTTCAGGTTTGAGGTTTCTTAACAGTGCTGTCAAAATAAAATTTTTCTAAACATATCTCTCTATTAAAATATGTTAAACAGTTCTACAGTGCTATCCATACATACAGTGTTACCGGTAGCGTTTTCTCTCTCTTCTCTCCGACAGCGCGTTCACGCACACCGCAGATGTACAGAGCCACGCCTCCTGTCACTCACTCAGAGCAGCGGCAGGCTTCGAGACTCTCTTTCGGTCCGGTTGAAGGGTTTTTGTTATGATATAACAGCTGATAATACAACTTTGGCACATTTGTCACTTAAACGTTCATTCAGTGTTTCCCATTAATAACCCAGTGCCACCGTTTCATAATGAACCGAAAATTTAAAACATGTAAATGGTCTCTAACGTTGTATTTTGCCAACAAACTAAAATCTAAACCGTAATATGGCTTTGTGCCTTCATAAAACAGCAAAATACAGTGATTAAGTATACAGTCTGTCTGCGCTGCAAGTGCGCACATTTGCTCACGCGATCAGCTGGTGATCTGGTGATCTAAATAAAAGCTCAAGGATTTAGGCCTATCTTAGATATTAGTACAAAAGTGTTATAATTTCTAATAAAAAGTGTAATTTATTTAGAGAGCATATATGGATATTAGTCATATGAATAATTATATAGGCCTAAAACATTATTGTAACACAGTTCGTAAATATGGGAAGAAGGAGGCGGGAACCGGCGAACATTCAACATAACTTTAATGCAAAATAAACAAAGAACAAAACGAAAGTAATGCCAGCAGACCCTCGCGGACGTCTGCCGGCCACACAAACATAACAAAACCATAACATAAAATCCAGGCCTGGTCCTCTCTCGTCCTTCATTGTAGTCGCTCCTCCTTTTATGCCTCCGGAGCTCCTCCGTGAGAGACTAGAGGCCGGCACGCCTCGCAGGTGACGCTCATTATCACTCGCGTCACCGGCCTCGCGCCGTTCCCTCACGGCTCTCGCCCGCCCTGCTCGTCACATACCCCCAACGCCCCTCGCAGGCCGGGGGGTACTCCCGCGACTGCGCTTACTCCCCCCCGGGGCCTGTCTCGGCGGCCGGAGCACCTGGGGGTAAGGACAGACGAGACGAGAGAAAGGAGACGGAAGCAAGGGGAGCGACAGGACGAGAGAGGGGAGAGAGGAAAAAGAAAAAGAAAGAGAAAAAAAAAATTCTTGGTCCGGTTCCCCGACACACTGCCGCTCGGTCCTCAGCCTGCCAAGAGGCTCTTCCTCGCGGTGCCACATGCGATGGCACTGAACGCTTGGTGGACGGCCCGATCCTCAACCACCTCCTGGCGGCCGGCGATGGCTCCTCCAGCTGAGGGCAGCCGGCAGCGAGTCCCCCGTCCCCTGCTCCTCCCCTTCATGGCGGACGGCAGCAGGCTCCGGCCCACGCCGGACGGCGGCGACTCCTCCGCTCCCTCCAGGACGGCAGCCACCCCACCTCGTCCCAGGAGCACGGCATCCGGGTCTCCGTCCCACCTTTCACTAGGCTCCAGCACCACCGCCTCGGGCAGCCTCTCGCGGTCTTCACTCCCGCGCTGCCCGAACTCCGCAGCACCGCGATCCCCCTCAGCAGCGAGGGCTCTCCGACAGCATGTCCCTCCTTCCTCCCGGGTTTCGGCACCAATGTAACACAGTTCGTAAATATGGGAAGAAGGAGGCGGGAACCGGCGAACATTCAACGTAACTTTAATGCAAAATAAACATAGAACAAAAGGAAAGTAATGCCGGCAGACCCTCGTGGACGTCTGCCGGCCACACAAACATAACAAAACCATAACATAAAGTCCAGGCCTGGTCCTCTCTCGTCCTCCACGGTCGTCGCTCCTCCTTTTATGCTCCCGGAGCTCCTCCGTGAGAGACTCAAGGCCGGTGCGCCTCCCAGGTGATGCTTGTTATCACTTGCGTCACCGGCCTCGCGCCGTTCCCTCACGGCTCTCGCCCACCCTGGTCGCCACAATTATTATATTATTATTTCATTGTAATAATTGTTTGGCATCCTAAAACACCTAAAACGATGTAGACACTATATCACAACTAAAAGATGATACTACAGACTAAAAAGAACTAAACCCTCTTTCATGTCGAGGTACAATGCTGTTTCTTTGGTCAATTTGCACACTGTACATGGGTTGAAGCTCTTAATTTTGAGCTTCCAAAGTGCCCCAGATTGATGTATTTAACCTTAAAATGTACTAAATTTTCTTACGGGGGAGCATGCCCCCGGACACCCCTAGAGGAGGTATACCTAACAAACTTACAAATGAAAGTGCCAAATCATCTACATTTTATGAACTTTACTCAAGAATACTATAAAAAAAGCTTCTTTCATGTCAGTAAAGCTGTTAACAGAAAATTAAAATGCAGTTGGAAAAATATAGGTTTGGGCTAAGCCCCGAATGTTAACAATGTCTGGCTCCGCCCCCTGGCGCTGACATATTTTAAGATATGTCACCACAATTTACTTTCAGTTAAAACAGCTCAAACATGTATTTTAGTCTGTGATTAAGCTTAAACCTTGTCTGTGAAACCGAGGGAATATGTTTTAAATTTGTCTTGCTTTGTTTTGCTACTGAAAGTTTACTTGTTTTAAATGGATAGTTAACCCAAAGATTGTAATTCTGTTTACTGACCTTCATGTTGTTCTAAATCCATAACACTTTTATTAATCTCAAAACACAAATGAAGAACAAAAAGTTCATAAAATGTAAGTAAACATAATTCACATGACTTGCATCAAGCAAGTTTGAACTTCCGTTGACCATATTTGTTGTAGTGTGTTCATTGATCAATGTTTATATGTTAATAAAAACATAAAGTAAATCTGTTAATGATCATATCTATTCAGAAAACGTGGATTAAATATATTCATTTGTTTTTTGAAGAAGAATAAAAGTCTTATGGGTTTGGAACAACATGAGGGTAATTGATTACAAAACTCTTTATGTATAAACACATTAAATCAAGTTAGAAAAAAAAAGACAAAAACACACATAAAATTATCTAAAACAAGTTCAAATATCTTATGCAATGTTGCTTCTCAAGTAAATTTGTCTTTTAAGAAGTTTTAGATATTTGAACTGTAAAACAAGACAAAATAGTCAAAGAAAATTATTTAGCTGATGCTTCACACCCCTACACTTAGTAGAATAGACTCCCTGGAGAACATTTTTCCTCTCTCACTAACTCTTGCCGGCACCAACCAATGTAAGAGGTATTACTGTGAAAACACTGGTGTAATTCTAAGAACTACTGTGGTTTAACATATACACATATACTTAACCTATGATTCATAGCTTTCAGTACTCCTGGCATAATGCTAATTAAACAAATATAGCTGGTTCATATCAGCCCATAATATACATGTCAGCTAATTAGAAGTGTTCAATATAGCGTGTTCAAATAACACTCCCATCCCAGGCTGTGTTTCATGAGAAAACATTCATTGTCCATTCTGTGAATCCACAGGAGAGGGCATAGCCTCAGTCAGACGGTTCGAGTAAAGGCCTCTTGGTGGAAGCTCAACTCTGTCTGCTTGTGTGTAACACAAAACCTTCCTGAAAGTCTAGAGATCTGACAGTGGCTTGACGTTGAGCTGTGTTAATTACTGTAATGGCACACATTCTCATTAAGACATTGTTTACGTGTCCCGGGGCCTCGTAGAGTCCAAGTGGCAGTCTTGCTCACTCGTATGCCATCGTGTCGTTTAGTTCATCGCGATGGCCTCGTTAGTGTAGACAGCTGTTCCTCCCAGCCAAAGACAAGGCCATGGCAGTGAGGGCAGGCTCTACTGGGTCAGGACAAGCAGCAGCGCAACTTGGGAAAGAAGAGGACATGCAATCGTGTGTCCCCGCTGCATCAGAAATAGCAGCATGCCACAAGGTGGACTAATGTTAATGAGTAATCAGATGAAGAGGAATAGAGTGCTCTAGGACACATCATTTGCACCACCCCCTACCCTTATCCAGACACCCCCTTACTAAGTCCATGTGGCAGGCTCCCACGGGCCCTCACCCTTTCCTAAAGCAAACATGCATGCTACCAGAATTGAGAATTGATGCCAGAAGCATCAGCGGTGGAATTTGTATCTCACACACACACATATGCATATACGTTGCCCTCAAGCATAGCCAGAAATGTTGTTTTTACAAGAGCCAAACAAATGAAGTTTGCACTCTTAAAAATAAAGGTTCCAAAAGGGGCTTTTGCAGTGAATAATCATTTTGGGTTCCCCAAAGAACATTTCAATAAACAGTTGTGGTGTAATAATCTGAAAAAAAAAAATTTCACTATTAAAGGATAAGTTCACTTCTGAATGAAAATTTCCTGATAATTTACTCACCTCCATGTCATCCAAGATGTCTTTCTTTCTTCAGTCGAAAAGAAGAAAATAGTGTAAATAGTGGACTTCTGTGGGGTTCACTGGTTTGAAGGTCCAAATGGCACATTCAGTGCAGCTTCAGACAAGGAATAAAGGCCTGTACACACTGGGACGAATATCGCGCGCGATTATTGCCGATGTTTAACGCCTCATGACTAAACAAAAGGCACCAATGTGAGTGTGCACACCGACGTGAAAAACGGCAGGCGTAAAAGTGTCACTTTTTAAAAAAACACCTCGGGTTTGTTTTTCTGGTTTGACGTGCTGCGTTAAAAACTGGCAGACCAATGAGATTGGCGCTTGCCGACTCCCTGATCAGTGCCCTGACTAGTGAACTAGGGAGCTGATTGAGACGCACGCTATGGGTGCTCTGACACTTCTTGGCCACACCAATAGATGTTTATAATTTCTGTATTTTTACTGTGTTTTTTTTTTCTTTTACATTCAAGAAATATTGTTGAGAATGTCTATTTCTTAAATGTGTTTATTTGCACTACTGTTCACTTGCACTACTGACATTTTGACTTCTTTGCACTACCATTTCTGACTATCATCTCTCATACATATATGCCATTTTATTTCTGCATTTTTATCTTCTTTAACTTTATTAATATCATAAATATGTTCACTCTACGCATCGCCAGTGAAAATCGCTTTGGTATGAACACAAAAAACATCTCGAAAAACGCTGGCGATAAGTGCGTGCGATAAGTGCGTGCGATCGCCCCGGTGTGTACAGGCCTCAAGGTCTTAGTGAAATGATCGGTTATTTTCAGGGAAATAAAAAAAATAAAAAATAAATACTTTTTAACCACAAATGCTCGTCTTGCACTAGCTCTGCAATCCACTCATTACGTAAAGTACCAATCCAGTATCTACAAAGTGAACGTGCAAAGATTAAGCTAAATGCCCTTTACAAAAAAAAAAGGTAAAACAATGATATCGGACGATTTTGAAGTTGGAGGGGAGTTTTTCACCCTAACACGGTACTTCCGCCTACGTCACGCGTGACCTTTCAACATTCAACATGTGTGGCACATCACAGAGCAGTGCAAGATGAGCATTTGTGGTTAAAAAGTATATAATTTATTTATTTATTTATTTTTTTAATGACCGATCGTTTCACTAGACAAGACCTTTATTCCTCATCTGGGATCACGTAGAACCCTTTGAAGCTGCACTGAAACTGCAATTTGGACCTTCCACCCAGTGAACCCCACTGAAGTCCGCTATATGGAGAAGAATCCAGGAATGTTTTCCTCAAAAACTTTAATTTCTTTTCGACTGAAGAACGAAAGACATGAACATCATGGATGACATGGGGGTGAGTAAGTTATCAGGAAAATTTCATTCAGAAGTGAACTCATCCTTTAAGAACATTTTGGGCTATAAAAAACACAGTAAATAAATATCAAAATAAATATAAAATATATTTATATATAAAATGTCCATATTATTTTTCTTATTTGAATAATAATAATAATCTAAAATAATAAATGACCATCTTGGAAGTAGCTTCCCAGGTGCTCTTGAATGCAGCAATAGGCCCTGGCAGAACATGTTCTTGATTAGCTCATCAGAGAAGCATGCTATACCTACTCATTAACCTTTGTGATAACTCTGAGGTGAGAAGTATGTTCATCCTCTACTCGCTGCAGACAGCAAAAGCAGGGGATATTAGAAAGGAGCTCTCTGTTCCCTTGCCAAAATCACACCAAATCTGGGAAGAAGTCTCTTCCACTCACTTCCGTCTGCTGCTCTGAATGCCAATCAGCATGTACCAACCACCATTTTTAGAAGCTGGTATAGTGATCCAACAGGATGACGGCATATTTCTGCTCTCTCTCTCTTTCTTAATCTCTCTCTCTCAAGCAGACTAAGAACAGTAATGAGGTAAAGCAACACCCCACCCACAACCTTTGGATTTTTTCACACACTTTCAAACTGTGAAATGTATGTTCAATTAAGAATTTGTTTTAAAAAAACGTATTATCAACTATAAGTTGACAGCATTTAAATCTACAGTCTGCCTGTGTCCATAGAATTGTGACAGAGGCAAAAAAAATAATAATAATAATAAAAATGTCTAATAATAATAAGAAGAAGAAGAATGTCTAGTTAGTGCACATGCTATTTAATCTGAGTGTGCTAACTATAAAGCTTTAATTTCACTATCATCTCTAGGATCTAGCTGAAATTGGTATTCTTTGTTGGGCGCCCTTCTGTTGCTGCCACAGAAAGCCTTTGAAAAACAAATTCCACTGAATAAAAGAGAGAAAGATTAATTTGTCATTAAGGCAGCACCTAATTGCAGTCAATTCTGAGCAAACTTAAATTCAATTTATGCTCATTAAAATGAATATGCAGTGCGTTTCTCCCCATCATTGCTTTGAGCTCGCAGATGAGAACAAGGGAATAACTTCATCCTTATTAAATAGAGGGGAGTTTATTTGGCCCTATTGTAGCCGAGCCACTTTGATTTTGGCACAGATCAAGAGAAGAGCAGCTGGAGGAGAAATCAAGTTGAAACCAAGCCTCAGAAAATTGACGGAAACGTGAGCGTAATAATATTTAATAATTAAATTCGCACAAACAATGTCGGGCAAATAAAGTAATCTGCGAAAAAAACACGCAAATGTCATTTGCATAATTGACACTGGTCCCCCCTCACCATACCGTCATCCCCATGCAGCACACCCCTCCCCCCATAAATGAATAATGAAGATAATAAAAGATGTTGCTAAAATTGGGCACAATAACAGCAAAATTTCATCAAGGCCCCCGCGCTCTGATTAATCTGCTCTTGCAAATCAGCACAGCGAGGAGAGAGAGGGCGGGAAGCGCGTGATTAACAACGCCGGGGACCGTTGCGCTGGGCACGCTGCCCTGCGCGCGAGCCGCCCCTCCGCGCGCAGCTGCTGCGCTCGCGCTGTCTGGCGGTGCCGCCGCCCGGAGGAACACGACCAACTTTCCGCTGCCGTAATTTGTAATGTCGTTAACCCCTCGCGTACCGGTCCGTGGTTTAAAGCCTCATTAGGCCCTTTCCCGTTTCGTATTCCACCTCGAGCGCACCTCTCGCTTAAATTAGCCGCAGTGTAGCCTACCTTGGAAACAAATGAGGAAGCCCGAGGCTCTTTTTTCTTCTGTTTATGTGGGGGATAGCGCTAGATATTGTCCCCAACTCGAGGCTGGTTCTTTAAATGAGTCAGTGCGTGATGAAATGGAAACTAATTTAGGTTATTAGAAACTGGATTACAGTTCGTATGATGTTTATTTGGCATTAAAGATTATGTTATTATCGCACTCATTGATTTAAAAGTGGTTACACATGCTGGCGTCTCTTTATCATGGAGATAGTAGGTTATAAAACAGTTTGGGTGTTCTGGCAAGGTTCTCTCAAAGTTATTAACAAATGTTCTTCCTGTAACGTCAACAGAATGTTCTCTCAAAATTATATGGTATAATGTGCTCATGGTTGTTCATGGAAACTTTTTTTCCTCGAACATTTTAGGTGGAGGTTCATCTGTTTGTTTGTTTGTTTTTTTTTAATGTTAGGCTGCTTGTTTGTACTCTGAAACATTCCCATAATATTTTCAAAATTATAAAATGGAATTCTTTCGCAAAAGAAAAATTAACGTTTTAAACGTTTAGATTTTAAGTTATAGATAACTTATTGGGTTAAAGTCGGCAAAGCATTCTTAGAACATATTTTTATTAGCTGAGTAGGTGTATCCCTGCCATTTTATTTGAAGAGTAAACGCAGCATGAAGCCATAGGCTACACAGACCTCCTGTGTGAATGATAAAGGAAATATGACTCGACAAGTGTTTCTCTCCCTCCCTCTCTTGGTCAAGAAGCTGACACTATTGCCATCTTTTAGATAATAACTGTGCTCATTAACTAATGTTTACCAGGAATGAAAAGCAAGCAAGTCATATATTTTCTTTTTTTATAATCCTAATTAAGTCTGTCTTTAGTCAATTAATTTGATTAAATTAATAACTGTGAAATACAGTTTAATCTTGCTGAATGATAGAGACTCAACTTGAATCTATACTCTATGTGAAAGTAGAAGCGTAATGTCCTATCTTTTTTTTTTTTTTTGGTCAATGTCCATCACCTTTAAAGCTATTTGCATATAGGCCTATTTTTAATGTATTTATTTTTAATTACCTCACTTTACAAGGACATTTCTATTCTAATGTCATTTTTATTCATCATCATTTTATATTAGTGCCATTTTTTTGTGATTAAGTGCTGAAATTATCGTTAATGGTTAGTTGGTAATTGCAGCAATAAGGTTGAGTTATGCATTTAGCATCAGATAGATACGGAGCCCCCCTCCTCTCTCCACCCCATAATCAAAAAGACAACAAATGAAAAAAACAACAGATGGGCGATGAGAGCACTCTCAATGTGCGAGTTCTCAGTTGCCATTCGCCCAAGTGCTTAAACACACATTCTATGTGATTAACATAGAGCACACATTCAGAGCAACTCCATGAGTCAGATATAGAGGAATTAGACTTTAGAAGAAAAACAAAATCACTTTCACCCTGTTTCTCCCTCCTGCAATTTGCTACGACAAAATATTTAAAAGCGTTTCAGATGTTCAATAAGCCCACATCAGTTCCTTGAGATATTAATAAAGATATAGATGTGACAATTACACCCAATTCCCTTCTAAAACACAGCGGTTCAGAGGGAAATGAACCTCCAGTTAAATAAAAGACTTTCCAAGTGATATTGTAATGTCACTCAGCTCTTTCTTTTGCACTTTAGAGATAAAAAAAATACTAATGGAAATGAATTGTTTAAATTGCTATTTACCTCTGAACAGTCAGTGTGTTAAGAAAAAGCAATTCCAACAAGTAAAAATCTCCTTTCTGAATACTGTACATAGTCAGTTGTTAATCATTTGAACATACAAAACGGTAGTACAAAAAAAAAAAAAAACATTCTTGAGCACCAAAACAGCATATAAGAATGATTTCTGAAGGATCATGACTGGGGTAACGACTGCTGAAAATTCAGCTTTGCCATCACAAAAATAAATTATATTTTTAAAATATATTTAAATAAAAAATTGTTACTTTAAATTATAATATTTCACAATAGTAATTCCTTTTATTGTATTTTTAATAAAATGAATGCAGCCTTAGTGAGCGTAAAATACTTATACTGAATATACTTGAAGTAACTCGTGTCTTAGAGCTGTGCAGAACAATCTTAGTGTCAGTAACGGTCCAACCGCGGGCCTCTCTGTGCTGTTATGTCTTCAAGCATAGCTGACCTCAAGTCTGTCCATTGTGGCATTAACACCTTTGACATCATTAGCACTATAATCCCTCCACTCATTAGTATATTAATAAAGGCTATGAACATCTGTGAGGTTCATCTGCACACAAAGCACATGTATGAATGACACATTCCCTTATTTAATGACAACAGTCTCCCTCAAGCACCTAGCAAAGATCACTCATGACTTAATATTCCCGCAAGCCAGCCAGCCAGTGCCGTAGCCTTTCTTGTAAATTCCGTACAATTAGTGGGCTCTTGCATAGCCGGAGACATCACTTGATTTTAACCTCCTCTGTCCAATTAACAAAATGTAGGTTGGAAAATAAATGGCAGACGCCGGGGCAAATTAATTATGTGTCCTGCAAGATGTTAGCCAGCGAGCGCCATACCGAGCTGCCATTGGAGGCGAGGGTGTGTGTGTGTGCCATATGGCTTGTGTGAGAACGGACATCATTCGGGGTGTAACAGTGAACCCCCTGGATGTCTAGCAGATCTTCTCACTTGGATTTCGCACTTTCTATTGGACTACACACAGAAATGTTTTGTAAAGAAGAACATTATATGTTGTTTGTTTGGTGAGTCTGTGAAAGTTGCTAGCAATTATGGAAGCTTTTCAAAACCTGGGTAGCATTATATATATATATATATATTTTTGTTCTCCTGTGTCCTTCCAAAATTCTCTCTCAGCAACATAAACATTTCAACACAATCAGTGGAGTGATTTTCTGTACAATATCGCCCTCTAGAGATCAGATTGGGATAGGTGCATCTCAATAAATTAGAACATCATGAAAAAGTTTTTTTTTTTTTTTTTCCCTGTAATTTAATTCAAAAAGTAAAACTTAAATATATTCTAGATTTACTAGACATAAAGTAAAATATTTCCAGACTTTTGTTTTCATTTTGATGATTACAGCTTGCTGCTCATCAAAATAAAAAAATCAGTATCTCAGATTATTAGAATGTTAATTTCAAGTTCTATTAAATTACCATTTTCAGGGTATAAATACTGGGTTTAGGTCAGTAATCCCAACAGCAGTCATGGGGAAGTCTGCTGACTTGACAGTTATCCAGAAGATGATCATGAAGACCCTCTACAATGAGGGTAAGCCACAGAGGGTCATTGCTGAAAGAGCTGGCTGTTCGCAGAGTGCTGTGCCAAAGCATATTCATGTAAAAGTTGATTGGAAGGGAAATGTGTGGTAGGAAAAGGTGTACAAGTGAAAGGAATGACCGCAGGCTTGAGAAGATTGTCAGGCGAAGCCGATTGAAGAACTTAGGAGAGCTTCAAAAGGAGTGGACTGAAGCTGGAGTCAGTGCATCAAGAGCCACTGCACACAGATGTCTTCAGGAAATGGGCAACAACGTCAGAAGCGTCTTACCTGGGCTAAGGAGAAAAAGAACTGGGCTGTTGCACAGTGGTCCAAAGTCCTCTTTTCAGATGAAAGTAAATTTTGCAGTTCATTTGGAAATCAAGGTCCCAGAGTCTGGAGGAAGAGTGGAGAGGCACAGAAACCATGTTGCTTGAAGTCCAGTGTAATGTTTCCACAGTCAGTGATGATTTGGGCTGCCATGTCATCTGCTGGTGTTGGTCCACTGTGTTTTTTGAAGTTCACAGTCAACGCAGCCATCTACCAGGAAAATGTATAGCACTTTGTGCTTCTTTCTGCTGACAAGCTTTATGGAGATGCTGATTTCATTTTCCAGCAGGATTTGGCACCTGCCCACACTGCCAAAGGTACCAAAAGCTGGTTCAATTACCATGGTGTTACTGAGCTTGACTGGCCATCAAACTCACCAGACCTGAACCCCATAGAGAGTCTATGGGGTACTGTCAAGACGAAGATGAGAGACACCATATCCAACAATGCAGATGAAGGCCACTATCAAAGCAACCTGGGCTTCCATTACACCTGAGCAGTGCCACCTATGAGTGCCACAGGCTGACTGACTCTTTGCCACACCACTTTGATGCAGTAAATCATGCAAAAGGAGGCCCAACCAAGTATTGAGTGCATAGAAATGAACATACTTTTCAGAAGCCTGACATTTCTGTTTAAAATATCCTTTTTTCATTGATCTTATGAAGTATTCTAATTTATTGAGATAGTGAATTTGTTTTTCTGTTAAATGTGAGCCAAAATCAATTAAAAGAACCAAAGACTTAAAGTATTTCAGTCTGTGTGCATTGAATTTATTTCATACACGAGTTCCACAATTTGAGTTGAATTACTGAAACTTTTCCAACTTCTGCTTTTTATATATATATATATATATATATATATATATATATATATATATATATATATATATAAACAGTCAAACTAGAACATTTCATTCATTAATACAGTTTATTCACTATAGTTAAAAAAATGGTAATAAAATATAACAAGATCTCAAAGTTAAACTGTGTCATCTTATGTCAGATAACACTTAATCAAAACATGGTCAGGTCAAAGTGTCTAAATAATTTTTGGTTCCAAATTTTTATCAATTCCACAGCATAAAACAATTTTTGGGTATAATATGTCACAGTTTTGCTATCCTCACTTACATAGACAAACTATAGTGTCCTGCGCCCACTAGTAAAAATACATCAGAAATATCAAAAAATCTGAATAATTTTTGGTTTGACTATATATATATATACAGTCAAACCAAGTATTGCATATTTGCATTTTTGCAGGTGTAAAACTAACATTTTGGAATGGAAGGAAACTCTAAACTAAAGCATGAAACCATAAGGGTGGAGAGGGAGTTGTATTTTTATTATATAATCAATGTGCATCCATTGAGGCCAAATTAAACAGACCAAACAAACATTTTTTTTTTTAAGAGAGAGGGCCTTTCTGAGCTTGCCTCAGCATGGAAAACATCAAAATGCATTAATTCCCTTGGCAGCTGAATGCATTGAAACAGATCTGCCTTAGTCTAAATATTTGATGCATTTTTTGGTGGTCTGAGTTGACTCAGTGTGTATAAACATGAGGTGTGTTCTGTGCGTCATGGCTCAGGTGGCGGATTTGTAAGCTAGAACTCATGAATGTCACAACATCCTTGTTCGTACACTGGCCCGTACTGTGCTTGATAAACATAACTACTGCCATCTGCTTCAGTCTGCAAAAGGAAATGAAAGAGAAATCTGTGATTACACATTGTGTTCTCAACCATTTCGAATATGACACATTTAAAACTGGAATAAAACAAGTTCAGAACAACAATAGCTTAGTCAGCCCACCCAAGGAAGTCATTGATCCTGTTTAAAAGCAGATGGGTCAGTGACAAATAAGAGTGTGCAGTTGTCTAGTTCAAAACACATGTGCTAAATGGAAATGTATGTATTTGTGTTGGTTTCATATGGTTTTGAAAAACTTTTATACCATTTTTGAGAAATATTTCAATATAATGACATTAAAAATGTATCACATGGCATTTATTATCTGAACTAAACTTGTCTTGTCACAAAAAGGTCAAATTATCTGATATTTTAAGAGATTTATTGATGTCTGCATGGGGCCTCTTTCTGATATCATGTCCTGTTTTACATGACTTTGTTGGTCGCACCACATTCTTAGCTCTTTTTTGTCAGCCTATTGTCTGTTTTGTTCAGTTGATTATTAAAACAAATTTTAAAGTAATTGAGATAAATTATTTATGTAAAAATATAAATGTAAAAATATATACAAATATCTAGCTTTCTATTATGAATTTAATTATTTATTAAATAACTTACCAATGATCCTTTCAATAATCAGTGCACTTGTCTTTCACTTACAATAATAATAAATTTTAATTTTGTTTAATGTCATTTGAAACAGCAAAAACTAAAATCAGAAAAGGTTGTAGTTTTTACACTTTTAATAATTGTTTTTCTTCATATTTTTTCTTCAAGTTGTATAACAAAACAAAAATATCAAAAATATTTTAAATATAGGATTTAAAAACATGCTTATCACAGAAGAGGTGTGCCAGTGTGACGATTCCTGTCAGTTCCTGGACTACATCTCATTATCCTCCCTGCCTGTCACATGCACACTCCACACCAATCATCATTTGCCATATACACCTGTAGCTTATTATCTGGACTATTTAAGACTCACTCACACACCACCTCTTTGCGAAGTCTTGTTAACTATTGTTGCATTTCTGAGCTTTTATTGTCCTGTCTGCCTGTCCGTTCCCGTTCCTGCCTGTTACCCGTTATCGACCCGTCGCTGCCTACCTCTGATCCTTGCCTGGTATTCTGTTCTGTGAGTGATATCTGCCTGTCCTGACCATTGCCTGTATCCTGACTACGATTCTGCCTGTCCCTTGCTGTTCCTGTTTGTTCCCGTTTGACCCTGCCTGTATGACCACGCTCACTTTTAATAAAGCTTTGCATATGGATCCCTGCTTCCCTTTGGGGTCTGAGGGGGTTTGGGGCCTGGAGATGTTTTGACATGGACTGACATTTGTGCTTATTTCAGTTACTTATATAATTTTATAAAACGGTTTGTTCCTGTCCTTGATTCTGATTGGTCAATAGCTGTGTTTTATTCACAATAAAACACGGCTATGACCGCTTCACCCAACGGTTCTGTGTATCACTACACAACACCCTTAGCAACCACTCTTAGCAATGTAAACTGTATGTTCTCAATTTATATTGTTCATTGAAGCTTACTGTATTATGCAGAAGAATGTTGTGATAAAAAGATCTAGTGAGCGAGTTTATTACCTGCATTCACATTTTCCTTCAGGTCAGTCCTATGTTCATAATAAAATCTGTTTAAATGTCCGATTAATTATCTTGTCCTTTTAACAGTTAAGGGTTTTTCCCGTGACTGACAGCACTAGTCCAAGCATTTGACCGTTGTGTCTTGTTCCGTGTTCACAACAAATCAGTCTTTTCAATGTAAAAGTCTTCGCTACTGACTGACACACTCATAAAGTCTTTTCTATGACTTTATCTAATGGCATAATAATGTAACTTCTGTTGCTTCACGATCAGGGACCTTTTGACAGAAGTGACAGAATGAAATTTGCATTGATACATATTTTTGGCTTTAATATTTGTATTGTGTGGTAACCATTTTATAAAACTCAGCTTCACGTCATTCCTAACAACACCCTTCAGCCATGACATATTCATGATACACAGAGCACAGCCTCTCATACCTTATTGCTTACTTAATGGCTACTGTAAAAAAATTATATGATCAGTAAGTCATGACAACTTATGTTTTTATATTACTTTAACTCATCAAAATAATTTAAGCAATTTCAACTTGTTATATGTGATTCAGCATGATTTTTTAAGTCAGTTTAATATAATTTAAGTCAAGTCAAGCAACTGAACTTCAGTTTTTAAGATGAAAGGTGGACATTTTTACAGTGTATTCAGCACAAACTGCTAAAATAATGTCAGCAGCTTGTATGTATAAAGTTTGCCTTTTTGAGAAAATGTTTATGCATTATATATATATATATATATATATATATATATATATATATATATATATATATATATATATATATATATAGATATATATCACTAAAATAAACCCATATACTGAACACTAACACATCTCTTAGTTGTTTCTGTAAGCTTATAAACACATTGCAAAGTGACTGATGGACATTGCATGCTCCTTTCCGTAGTTAAAAGGAACTGTTATCAAATGATTCATAATCATTTGTCGGATTTAATTAATGTTATTAACTCAAAATTCAAATCAGAAAAATCTCAACTTACAGGTCAAAAGAAACATGATCACGGAGCTTTATCTAGTATGCTAAAGTTTGCTTACCTTATTTATGAGCATCTGAGGTGACACAGGTAATTATTTACATTTGTTATTTACTCTAGTTAATATGGAGATTAAATTAGGTGCTGCTCCTTTTAACCCTGACATTGACAGCTGCTGTCATGTTTTAAAGTTGATCCCTTACTGCACATTCACAGGGGATTAAGGATTGAAAATGGCAAACTGTTTGAATGTGTATAAAAATAGATAGCTGGGATAATCTATGGATAAATGAGCTGGGAAAATGGTAATGAAAACCTCTGAATGAATGGTCAACACCTGCTGTGGTTTGAATTGCTTTTTTCTTATTGGTGGTTATTTTGCTTCAGCTCTTTGCCAGATGCATCGTGAATCTGAATCAAATTAGAATCACTTTCATTTGCCACATGTGGAAGAATGTGGAAATAAACCAAAAATATATGTACAAAGAGATATTTTAACTAAAAGCTAGGCTAAATTAAAATAGCGTTTCAGATGTTTAGAAAATGACATCTACTATACTGTATAACATGGTGTGAGTTAAAAAGCATAAAAACAGATGTATTTCATATGTGGTGTTTACAGAAAGCCACTCATATATGCAAAAAGCATGCAAACTGTGTAACAGAATAAAGCACAACCAAATGTGGTATATGACATAACCATCTCATGACATCTCATGCTCTAATTGACCAAGATGAATGGCTTTAATTGTTAGGCCCAGACACCAAAAGGGAGAAGACAAGACAGGTATTAGTAATGAGACATGAAACGTGGGGTTAATTCTAAGGAAACGAGGGAGAAATAAACGATAAGAAACAGGGTTAACTTTCCTTGCTATGCGAAAAGGGCCAATGTATTTCTGGGAAAGTTTCTTGGATTTGACCCGGAGGGGCAGGATCTTTGTAGCTAGCCAAACTCTTTGACCGGCTTGGAAATTAGGAGCCGGCCGGCGGCGGCGATTAGCCTGATCTTGGTATCTCTGGGAAGTCCGAAGGAGGGTATGTCTGGCCTTTTTCCATGTTAGCCGACAGTGTTGGACAAAGTGTCGGGCCGAGGGAACACCAACTTGCGCCTCTTCCTCTGGAAATAATGGGGGGGTATATCCAAACTGGCATTCAAAGGGGGATAGTCCAGTGGCTGAGGACTGGAGGGTGTTGTGGGCATATTCAGCCCAAATTATATAGGTGGCCCAAGACATGGGATTGCTAGCCGCCATACATCACAGGGTGGTCTCCAGATCCTGATTAATTCTTTCCGTCTGGCCATTAGACTCTGGATGGAACCCAGATGATAGGCTGGCTGTGGCCCCGATAAGCCTGCAGAAGGCTCCCCAGAACCGGGACGAGAACTGGGGACCTCGGTCAGAGACAATGTCTAGGGGAATACCAAATATCCGGAAGACATGGTTCATGAGGAGCTCAGCAGTCTCCTTGGCCGAAGGCAGCTTGGGCAGGGGAATGAACCGGGCAGCCTTAGAGAACTGGTCTACAACCACCAGGATGACCGTGTTGCCCTGGGATGGTGGAAGTCCGGTAACAAAGTCCAGAGAAAGGTGGACCATGGCCTACGGGGGACAGGTAAGGGACGGAGCAGTCCCTGAGGTCGCTGACGTGTAGACTTCCCTTGATTGCACATGGGGCAGGCCTCCACATAGACCTTAACATCCTTCTTGATGGATGGCCACCAAAACTGCCGCTGGAGGAAGTCAAGAGTGCGAGCACTTCCTGGATGACAAGTCAAGGGAGACTCATGCCCCCACTGCAACACCCGGGCCCAGGCAGATTGAGGAACGAACAGGCATCCAGGGGGACAACCACCTGGATCAGGCTCATGGGCAAGGGCCTCTCGCACCACTCTTTCCAGTTCCCACTGAAGGGGCGCGATGATCCTAGACCTCTGAATTATTGGAATCGATTAAAAAACAGTGACCATCGAGCTTGCTGAGGGTTCAACCGCTTAGCCTGCTGGAGATATTCTAGGTTTTTGTGGTCTGTGAAAACCTGGAAAGGGTGCTGAGCCCCCTCGAGCCAGTGGCGCCACTCCTCCAAGGCAAGTTTTACTGCAAGCAACTCATGATCCCCCACGTTGTAGTTGCTCTCGGCATCTGACAGGCGACAAGACATGAAGGCGCAAGGGTGTAATTTTCCTTCTTCACCTCTCTGTGACAAGATGGCCCTACCCCCACCTCTGAGGCATGCACCTCCACCACAAAAGGTCTTTCTGGGTCAGGGATCAAAAGAATGGGAGCGGAACTGAAGTGGCGCTTGAGATCCTCGAAGGCCCCTGCTGCTTCTGGACCCCACTGAATCTTGGTTCCTCCTCCCTTGGTAAGCGCCATCAAGGGGGCCACCACAGAGCTGAAATTCGTAATAAACTTCCTATAGAAGTTTGCAAAGCCAATAAAACGTTGAACCTCCTTTACCGTAGTAGGTATGGGCCAGTTGTGGACCGCCTCTACCTTCTTAGGGTCCATCTCCAGGTGGCCAGGAGTGACAATGAATCCAAGAAACTGAGCCTGGGTAACATGAAAATCACACTTCTCTGGCTTTACATAGAGGTGATTGTCAAGGAGTCTCTGGAGAACCCTGCTAACATGCCCCTCATGCTCCTCCAGTGACCTTGAGAAAATGAGAATATTGTCAAGGTATACAAAGACGAATTGATTAGGCAGGTCCCGGAGGATGTCATTAATTAGCGCTTGGAATACTGCGGGGGCATTGGTAAGCCCGAACGGCATTACGATATACTTATAGTGGCCTGTGGGGGTGTTGAAGGCAGTCTTCCATTCGTCTCCCTGCCGCATCCGCACAAGATGGTAAGCATTGCGGAGATCCAGTTCAGTGAAAATGGAAGCCCCTTAAAGCAGCTCAAAAGCCGTGGCCATGAGAGGTAGGGGGTATTGATTCTGAACTGTGATCTTGTTGAGGCCCCGGTAATCAATACAAGGCCTAAGACCCCCGTCTTTCTTCTCAACAAAGAAGAAACCTGCCCCAGCTGAGGAGGTAGACTCCTTAATGTAGATATCCATAGCTGAGCGCTCTGGGGGAGACAAGGAGAAGACTGGTCGACAGACTCTTGAAACTCAGAACTAGGGGCTGGGGGGCTCTGAAGTAGGCAGGAGAGTTGGCAAGTGGAACCCCAGCTTAGAATAGTGCAAGTGGGCCAGTCGATATGGGGATTATGTCTGTGCAGCCTAGGGTGACCCAGGATAATAGGGTACTCGGGGGAGTCAATAAAATAGAAGGTCTCATCCTGCTGGTGTTGAAAGATGGTAAGTCGCAGAGACTGAGTGGAGCTGGGGAAGGTCTGGATGAAGGAATAGAAACAGACCTGCTCAGAGGAACTTGGGACTGAGACTCCTTGCGACGAGCCACTCTCCGCTCTCTCAGGCGATTGTCTAGGCGGATGGCCATTGTTATGAGGGACTCAAGATTCGCAGCCGGTTCTCGAGTCGCTAACTCATCTTGAAGGGGCTCAGACAACCCTCCCTGAAAGCAGGCCCTCAGTGGCTCATCATTCCATCTGCTCTTTGCTGCTATGGTCCAAAACTCTATGGCAAAATCTGCAGTGCTATGGGAACCCTGACGGAGAGTGAGTAGGCGCTTGGAAGCCTCGCGACCACTGACAGGATGATCAAACACTCTCTTGAATTCTTCCACAAATGCCACGTAGGACTCACAACAGGCATCCTGGGATTGCCACACTGGATGCCCAAGAGAGCGCCTTGTCTGAGAGAAGGGTAATAATGTAAGCAATCTTAGAGCGATCTGTGGGAAAACTTGAGGGTTGGAGCTCGAAGGTGAGGGAGCACTGGGGGAGGAAACCCTGGCAGGAACTGGGATCTCCAGCAAAGGGCTTAGGAGGTGGTAGTCGGGGCTCCACCACAGGAGAAGGCCTGTCACCACTTGGAGGTGATACAGAGAAAGGTGAAGAACCAGGGAGGTGATCGAAGAGCTGGTGGATGGAACTCATTACATCGGTCAGGAGTTGAGAGTGTTTGGTCATTAGTTCTTCTTGTCGGCTGAGAACGGCTTCATGGCGCTGAAAAGATGCCTCGTGTTGACTGATCACTGCCAGCAGGTCCTTGGAACTAAGTGTTTCTGGGTCCATGAGTGACCTGGTTTTTGTCACAAGCCAACCTAGAACTCGGGTTTCTGGTGTGGTGGTTGAGAGATCTGCCACTAGGCCACAGAGGCTGTAATGTTGGACCCAAAGGAAACACTCAAGGCAGTACTCCAGGCAATGTTGGTTTATTAAAAAAAAAGGTCTTTGCAAGCCAAAAATCCAACAAAAGTTCTTCTCAGACAGAGTAATTAATAACATGAGAGATAAATGGGAAAATAAAAACTCCACGTGGGGAGAAAACCAAACTAGAGCACATAAACAATTAAATAACTAAGAACACCTTAATTGAGGAAGCTTGGAAGGACTTGGAAAAAACAAAACAGGTAGCACGCAGCCAAGACTCAAAAACCAAGTGAGGAACAAAGGGAAAAAAACACAGCTAAAATACCCTAGGAGAAACAAGGCACAGGTGACCTGGATAATGCTAAAAAGAGTAAACGAGGAAGAATAAAGGCAGAGGGGAACACAGGGGACCTCTAGAGGCATGGAGACAAACTACAGGAGGTAGAATGCTGACAGTGTGCATGGCATTCAGATGGGGGAAGTGGACAGATTCCCTGTAGCAGGTTGATAGCTTTGAAGGAAAATTAAAAAAATAATAATAATAATTTTTGTGTTTAGTTGATTTGCTTCTGAATCTTACAGGGACAATGTTGTTATCTATTTTGATTATGCTTGTGTTTCAACTATGAAAATGGTATATAATTAATAAAAATAAAGCTCAGGATGTTTCCTCACTAAAATCTTCGTCAGAAATGAGGAAAATCCGACAGAGCTCCCCCTATGGTATAAATGGGAAATAACAATAACATATCTCTAAACTGGAACATATGCAGATCAATTTGTAGGAAATATCCTCTCACTTTCATCTGCTTTTTTCCCCAGCAAATATATTATTATGTGTAAATATATAGGCTATGAAGGGCTTTTACATTACGCCTTTTTTTTTTTTTTTTTTTTTCTTTGCTCTGGCCACATCTGTTCTGGTCGACAGTCTAGTCCCCATGCCTGTCTGCAGCAGGTCTATGGCATGTTCACATAGGTGATAAGGAACCCTGGACATCTCTCTCCTGTTTTTTTCAGAGTCAGTAGAAAGGTCTCTTTAGTGTCCTAAGTTATTGTAACTGTGACCTTAATTGTCTAGCACCTGTTCCACCGGTCACAGGTGCATGTGCAATGATTGTTTATGGTTCATCAAAAAAAAAAAAAAAAACATATAAAATATTGCTTAAACCCTTTCAAATAAAGATCTGTAAAGCTTATTTGGATGTTACAAAATTATCTTTAAAGTACAGTATCCTAAAAAGGGATGTTTCATTATTTGCTACATACATATATAATTTTATCTCAAGTAACGTTCTGGTTTTAGTTTTAGTTAATAATAACTCCTGAAAACTTGTTGCCATTAAAGTAAAGTTAGAGAGAAGGAAAATTTAGGAAGCATACAAACAGTGTCTTATTGCTTACTAAATGTTTATAGGGCATCAGATCTACATATTATGTTCTTTATGTCACAAATTGTGTGGTCTGCCCACACATAGATTAAGGGATAGTTCACCCAAAAAGGAAGCCCATACAATTGAAGTCAATGGTCATAATAACAGTTTAGTTACCAACATTCTTCAACAATCTTCTTTTGTGTTCTGCAGAAGAATCTTAGTTGTAAGATTACAATTTACCACTAGATGGCGCAAAACACATAAAATACAGATAAAAGTATTACAGTTTTTCTCAATTGCTTTGGCTCAGTTCTCAAATGAAACTTTTTTATCTCAAAAAAAAAAAAAAAAAAAGTTCAGGTCTCTGAACAGTTCGTTTCTTGTTCACGTCAGATTTGGATTTCTTATTGATTTAAGCACTTTGCATGTGTTTTGTGTGTTTTGCATGTGCAAAAGAGTAAGTACAATTTAAAGGTTTGGAAAGGCCATCTGACTCTACTTGATCATGTTTTAGTATGACCACAAGTGTTGTGTGGTTGTATATTTATGTATAGACCACAAATATATCAGAGTTTAATTGTATTATTATGTACTTTTATTTATTATTCGTAATTTATCTTTTCTTACAATAATATTGTTCCTTTGTTAAAGTACACACTATTTAAAGTTTATTTTGTCATTTTTATTTTAATTATTAATTTTAATTAATTAATTAATTTATTTATTTATTTATTATCGTTATTAGTATTACTGTTAATTTACGTATGTTTATTTTGGCGGAAAGGGTTATGGGGAAGAGGGGGAAAAAACAACGTTAATTGTATGAAGCTTTCTGTTAATGCTTTGAAAAAGTTTATAAATAAATAATAATAGAAAAGTTTATAAATAAATAATAATAATAAAGAAGTACAATTGTCTACAATTTGCACAACATCTAAATGCACAAAACTGACGAGTTGATTCTCAGTGAAACTGATGCAAAATGATCAGTTATCAAAATCTGTCAGACGTGCATATATATTCCATAAAACCAACATGAAATATTTAAGTCTGCTTGGCAAATAGCCTGTCATTGTAATCAAATAGGAATAACAATCTTACCAATCAACCATTTGAGTTTGGAAGCAGTAGGCTATGGAGTTTGCCCAGCACAATCACTACTATTTTTGAACATGGAGGAATGTCTAAATCCCTAAAAAGCAACAGCAATTGTTGTTGTTGTTTGTAGTGTTACATATAAACTAGTGCTGGGCAACGATTAAATATTTTAATCGCGATTAATCGCATGATTTTTCTGATTAATCGCGATTAATCGCAGCATGCGCAAAATTCAATAATGAAATCAAGAGTACTGTATTGCGTAATTTTATTCTTTCAAAGTACTGCTGTATGAACAAAAGTGCAATAGAGAATATGAACCGACGTCACACCTCGTTGCATGCCGGG
Source organism: Chanodichthys erythropterus (assembly GCF_024489055.1). Classification (NCBI taxonomy): domain Eukaryota; kingdom Metazoa; phylum Chordata; class Actinopteri; order Cypriniformes; family Xenocyprididae; genus Chanodichthys; species Chanodichthys erythropterus. The sequence goes on along the minus strand of NC_090241.1, from coordinate 16,947,006 downwards.
GCGGCGCCGCCATTTTGACAGGATCGCCCTCTATTACTCGTACTGAAATTAATACGGATTCTTGCTTACCTTTTGTTTTGTTTCTGCCATTAAGTGGAACGTTAACATTTTTAATGGTATCGTTTGCAGGGAATAGAAGCTATTTTATCGCATCGCATGATCATTTTATTTATTTTTTTCACTGAAGGTTTGTAGAATTTCGTTTACGTTACAGTGTTGATCTGTTTACCGTGTTGCACGCTGGACGCTCACTGCTGCTTCAGCCATCGTATGAATATCATCGTATGAATATCCAAATAAATCTATGTAAGTTAATTAACACACTGAGAAAAGTCGATTCATTTAACGTTATTTGTTGGAAACGTTTTAATGATGCTTAAACGAGCATATTGAGTAACTTTAGGCCTACTTGTCATTGTAATTCCCCTTTTCCATGATCACAGATGAGGAGAATCAGAGATTATGGGTCAAATTCAGCGGACAGACGGACACGAACACACTGTATTTTTTATATTTATTTTAACAAATGACAACCACACTAAGCAATTTCCTACCTTTATAAAACCGTTATGAATAAAATTTATAAAATGCTTGCATTTTAAGTGATACTGAAAGTTTATATTTTGGTGTCATCCGTTTTTCTGCATGTGCTTTATTTGTAAATAGAATTTGGTTAATATCAGTCTAAGTGCATTAAGCGTTTTCTTTAGATGACATGAGAGGAAACCGTTTAAGATATAAATGTGCTGCATTCATATTTTGGGCTCATTTGCGTATCTCCACACAGTACGCTTTAATAAACATGTAACGTACAGAATTGTTGGTCACATGAAGCGTTTGTTAAGCATTTGAATGTCCCCGTCAAGTTCTGCTAATTCACGAGTGCAGTGAGAGTCAGACTCGCAAAGGTAATGTTAATTATTAAACCAAACGAAATCAAAACGTTCAAAAACACTTAGCAATGTGATTCTTTTACCTTTTTCCATTTTTCTGTCCGCACCAGATATTTTCTTTTTCGCGCTGTAGCTCTCTTAGGCACACAACAAGTGCTTTCATTGGTTGAGACGCGTGATGACGCTCATCCCAAGCAGCCAGTAGCCTACTGATAAACCTGTGACCCATGGTTTGTGTTGTATTCGGTTGTAGTCTATCTATGTGATTCAAACGCAGTGAGCAAAGGACTTTCAAAATAAAAAGTACGTTAACGCGCGATAAACTAATTGTCGGCGTTAATTAATTAATGCGTTAACGCGATAAAAACGCGTTAACTTGCCCAGCCCTAATATAAACTGAAAACACACAGTTGTTTGTCATGGAAGAGCAATAGGAAGATCTGTAAGAATGCGTGGTGTTAGGGGAAGACATGTCTTATATCATATTTCCTCAAATAATCAGATTTTTACATGTAATTTGTTAAATATGGTGTGTAATAATACTTTTATTCTTATTTTCAGGATTGTGAATGTGGCAGACACACCCCTCCACACAAAAAGTATGTGTTTTTTCTATTACTAGACTGATTATATATATATATATATATATATATATATATATATATATATATATATATATATATATATATATATATATATATATATATAATAATCATAATGTATATGTCAGTCGGAAATATCAGTTCATTCATTTTTTTAATTGTAGTAATCCAGTTAAATTTTTGTATGCACAAGGAGTATGACAACAGCCAGTATGATCTGATCTCACCATCATCGAGTCTGCGATTACATGAAGAAACACAAAAGATCTGAGACAGACTAAATCCAGAGGAACCGCAGCAAGGTTTCTTAAAGTGTCTTGGAGACATTGCTGCAGTTCTTCTGGATTTAGTCTATCTCAGTTCTTTCTGTTTCTTCATGTAATCACAGGTGGACTTGATGATGGTGAGATCAGATCATACCGGCTGTTGTTATGCTCCTTGTGCATATACAAATCTCAATGGATTATTACAATTAATGGCAAAATTAATATTTGAAAATGTAAATTTCCTACTGACACACAACAGCAAAAGATTGTGAAGGTTGTGAAAATACTTAGACTTTTTCACAGTACTGTATGTATAATATATATAATATATTTATTTTATTTTTTCCCATCTTTCCACAGACTGGCGCAACTGTATTGACACCATTAGCCATCAATTACTTTTATCCACGCTCTCATCGCAAGGCATCATAGGAACTGTACATTGCTGGTGTGAATCTCACAGGTAGGTCTTTTGTAGCAAATTAGCTCAAAATAAATATGAATAATTAATCATAACTAGTTATAATTAATTATTAATATTTTAATCAGTCAATAAAATTAACTTAATGTAATAAAATTAATATTACAATCAATTAACCTGTTGTTCAATGAACACACAGTGTTAATTGTTTATTAACTAAGAAATGTTCATTTCCAGGTTATAGGAAATAACAATCTTATTCTACTAAAAGCCTGTAGTCAGGACCGACATGAATAGGGACTCCCGTACATGAGCGCAAAACACGGACAACCTTACGTGTGACATGAACAAGACTTTATTAACTAGACTAAACACTTAAACTACTCTAACATTCACACACATACATGCATACAGTTTACCAAGAGAGAGAGAGAAAGCAGAGTACAGGAAGCAAGAAGTTACAGCATTGTTGGACATTCAGCAGATCAACAGCCTTGAGCAAACCATCAGTTTAGTTTTAACAGGCCCTTCTTTAAAAGGGGTAAGGATACTCAATGTATCCGATAATGAGACTAAGTTTGATACTTGCATGTCTCTCCAAGTTGAATTAAAACTGTCCTGATGCAATTTGTGGAGGCTCCTGTTGAATCTTTGCTGATATTTTCTTGACGAAAGAGAACCGGCTGGATTCAGAGGATCTTTGGTGAATGGAAGGTCTAGGCCGAGGCCTGGCACAAGCTTGGGGTTCCTTAGAAGCTTCTAGCTTCTTAAAGCATCATCTTGACGTCAGCATTCATCAGTAAAAGAGAAGAAGAGGAGGAAGAGCAGGAAGAGAGGGGGTTCCTTGTGATCAGTGAATATAAGGGGTGAAGATGTCACACCCTCTTGAGGTGTCTGAGCCAATAAGGAGTTCCCCTTTCAGAGGGAAGTTTTACGAGTCTTTGTTCTGTAGCAAGATATTAGCATAAGACACTGGATTGGATGAATGAGAGAATAACCTTCTAGATTCTTATAATACTAATGTGTCACAGAGTTAGTAACATGTGACATAAATTACCAAATAGGAAATGAAAGTTGGAGTCCGTAGATACCAAGCATGCTGCCAATGTGATCTCAGTTAACTATACATTTGCAACTATGGAACATTAATACCAAAATAGTTCAAAAGAGAGAATTAATACATAGAATAAAGCCTATAAAAGGAAAGTCATGAGATGGGAAACTTGGATACATGTTTATACATTTATACATACAAGTGGTTATATAGAGAATACATAGGATTAAGAGAGTTTATTTGTCCTTCTCAGGAAGAATGAGTCACTAGTCTCTCCAGAATTCTTCTGGATCATAAAAGTACCATATAACTGTAACAGGACACCTAGGTTGGCCTGTGTGCTAGCAACATTGGGATGCTGGTTACAGTTTTAGGGGGATGAGTTCAGAGAACTTTGATAGGGAGAGTGAGTTTATGGGTAATTCATTAAATACAATGAATAATTGTGTGGCTGATTGGTCCAGACGTTACATCCCCCTTTCGGTCGTTGTTGTTCTTTCTATGGACACCAGCGAGCGACGTTGAAGGTGTAGAAAGATCAGACACACCACTGGCACACAAGGCTGGAAGGCTGTGATGGGCTCTGGTTGTATGTGTCTCCTGGAGTGGTGGTCGTTCCATTGCGGTTGATGTAGACAGTAGACAAGCTCAGGTCTCTGAGCTGGTGTTGTGTGAGTGGTCAGAAGCTTGTACTGCTGAGTACTCCTCAGGTAAGAACTGTTCAAGGAGCTATCTTACTAGCGTTAGAAGCTCCTGCAGGTCCGATGCAGGCGTGTCCAGTCGTCCTTGGGCTGCCTGCTGTTGGAGATCCTGCTGTGTCTGCAGGGAGAGGATGCTCCCATCCCTGGCTTCTCCCTGTGGTAGGTCTGGTACCTGGGTCTGTCTGAATTAATCCTTCTCCTTCTGCAGCTGCAGAGGATTTCAGGAAAATGGCTGATAAGGTGTCAAGCAGAAGGCTTTGGCCTCCCCCTCTGTACCTCTGTGCTTGGCTGGGGGAGGTTCTTCTGCTGACTCCATGCGGTGAAGTGAGACGTTTCTCCTGCAGTGGTTCTGTTTGCTGCAGGTAAGAGAGTCTCAGTTCTCTTTTCTTCTGTGTCTCTATTCTGTCAGGTCCTTGTGTCTGTCCCGAGCCTCCATCTCTAGCTGGTCTATGTGGCTTTTAGCATGCATCAGCTCCTTGTGAGTCTCTGTGATCTGGAGTTTGAGGTTGTCCACCTCCTGTTTCAAAACAGCGAGGATGTGGGCCAAGAAAAAGTTGACTTCAGTCAGATCATTGTGATCACACCTCTGGTTTGAGTCATCTGCCTTTACTTCTCTTCCATCTTTGTCCAGTTGCTTTTGGCTCTGGTGCCATAATTGCTCAGCAGCACTGGTTAGGAGGGTGTTCCTCACGACACATAGCCAGTCCTTTTGGTCTGCCATCTGGGCAGTTAGGCTGAGCATCTGCAACATTTAGGCACGCTTGTGGTGAGAGTAAGGGCAAGAGACTACTGCAAGATCAAACAGAATTTAGGGCTAAAGGCACAGTGAGCAGCCAGGTGTATAAAATACAGCTAGCTTTAATAAATGACTTAAGATGGTTCTTGTGGTCAGATTATTTCTTAGTATTTCTTACTGATGGCTCACAACAGGCTTGACCTCCGAACAAATGGAAAAGAGAAAGAGAGAGGAAGAGGAGAGCTTTCCTATTAGATTGTGCTTATTAGTGGTGCTCAAAATTATGCCATAGCAATCATTCGGATTCCTTTGTAACTGGCTCATAAAATTGAAGCAACTGTTGTAAATAAACAAAATCAAGAAGGAGAGTATGTCTAGTTGCTTGTGGTTATATTGGGAAATTAAACCACACAAGACTAAACAGGAAAATGTAAATAAATCACATAGATGAAAGAAATACTAGTAAAAACAAATAGCTGACTGCTATTATAATTAAAATCAATAAAATATTTAAAGAAGTGATTAAAACAGCAGAATGACCTGGTATTGGGAATAGTCAATAGCACTAGTGATTAACAATTAGATTAGCTTTGGAAATCACTCTATAGTTGGTCACAGCTGCAGCGTGTTCAGGACCACACCATGTGTGTGTCCCTCCCAGAAGTTTAGTCAACGTGTTATTGAAATATCTCAATAAATCCTAGAATTCTTCTTTAGTTAAACAGTTTACATGTAATTAAATTTAGATTTAATCACCCTAGTAACTGCAGATTTAGCTGAACAGTGTTCAGGGAGAAATGCACCTAAGTGCAGGTGAAATTAGCTGAGAAGAATTAAAGGTAAGGAAAGAAAGAAATCAGAAAACCAGGAATGTGGTTAAGGGAAATTGGTTTAGATCAGTTCACACTGCATACACACAAGCTATAGTTAAAGGCTTCACGTAAATGATGCTAACCACTAACTGTAGAAGCTATTAGTTAGCTTAGCCTGAGGTGCAGGGCTGCTAGGTGAGGTTAGCTTAGCCACCTAGCCTGGTTTGTTTACAATATGGCATCACAGGGTGATGAGTTAGCACTTCCTGTGACAAGTCGTTGTCATGGGAACCAATGCACATTTGGGCAATTCAAACAGTTTATTGAGACTGTCTGCTCATTTCAAACAAGTTACGTATAGAGTTAAAATGTGACGCTTATACTTTCAGATTTTCAAAAACTTGATATTACATTCAGTAAAATGCAAATATGTTTTGACATTTGCAAATTTTACTCATGTAAACTCTTCTCTCTACTTTAAACAACGTCTTGTACTTGTTTAAAGGGTAATTACACAGTTTGCTGTAAGTCAAAGCTTGTTTAAGCATATATAGTTAAGTCCGTCTTGTGCATGAATACTGATATTCCTTTCAGCGAGTGAAACACAGTTTTGGTCAAAAGATAGCTATGCTTGTAGGTGCAGGCAAAGTTTAGATGAATGACATCAATCTTAACTATAACAGGGGAGCATTACCCAAATCTACATTTATATAACACTGTACTGAGATTCATTCATCAGAAACAGGTTAAGCAATACTGCAATTGGTATTTCTCCAACCAAAGCAGAATAATCAATTCTGGTACAGTTTACATGCCGCTGAGCTGAGATTCCTTCGTCAACACAGGCTTACGCTCTAATACTGAGATTAGGATTTCTTCGCTAAAATCAGATTAACTTTACACTGATACCATTTGAACATATGCTAAAATGTGTCAAGAGTAGACTCTTTCAGTTACAGTAGAGATGTCAATTCAAGCCATCACTTTATCAGCATCTAACAAGCCAGCAATTAGTGACCAAAATGCGCATCGTCTGACATATTCTGACTGGAATTATCAAATGCACACTTTTAAATTGACAGTGGTTTAAGCTCATAATCTTTGTTTATCCATGCCCGCATTCTCCACCATTTGTAGCAAATTAGCTCAAAATAAATATGAATAATTAATCATAACTAGTTATAATTAATTATTAATATTTTAATCAGTCAATAAAATTAACTTAATGTAATAAAATTAATATTACAATCAATTAACCTGTTGTTCAATGAACACACAGTGTTAATTGTTTATTAACTAAGAAATGTTCATTTCCAGGTTATAGGAAATAACAATCTTATTCTACTAAAAGCCTGTAGTCAGGACCGACATGAATAGGGACTCCCGTACATGAGCGCAAAACACGGACAACCTTACGTGTGACATGAACAAGACTTTATTAACTAGACTAAACACTTAAACTACTCTAACATTCACACACATACATGCATACAGTTTACCAAGAGAGAGAGAGAAAGCAGAGTACAGGAAGCAAGAAGTTACAGCATTGTTGGACATTCAGCAGATCAACAGCCTTGAGCAAACCATCAGTTTAGTTTTAACAGGCCCTTCTTTAAAAGGGGTAAGGATACTCAATGTATCCGATAATGAGACTAAGTTTGATACTTGCATGTCTCTCCAAGTTGAATTAAAACTGTCCTGATGCAATTTGTGGAGGCTCCTGTTGAATCTTTGCTGATATTTTCTTGACGAAAGAGAACCGGCTGGATTCAGAGGATCTTTGGTGAATGGAAGGTCTAGGCCGAGGCCTGGCACAAGCTTGGGGTTCCTTAGAAGCTTCTAGCTTCTTAAAGCATCATCTTGACGTCAGCATTCATCAGTAAAAGAGAAGAAGAGGAGGAAGAGCAGGAAGAGAGGGGGTTCCTTGTGATCAGTGAATATAAGGGGTGAAGATGTCACACCCTCTTGAGGTGTCTGAGCCAATAAGGAGTTCCCCTTTCAGAGGGAAGTTTTACGAGTCTTTGTTCTGTAGCAAGATATTAGCATAAGACACTGGATTGGATGAATGAGAGAATAACCTTCTAGATTCTTATAATACTAATGTGTCACAGAGTTAGTAACATGTGACATAAATTACCAAATAGGAAATGAAAGTTGGAGTCCGTAGATACCAAGCATGCTGCCAATGTGATCTCAGTTAACTATACATTTGCAACTATGGAACATTAATACCAAAATAGTTCAAAAGAGAGAATTAATACATAGAATAAAGCCTATAAAAGGAAAGTCATGAGATGGGAAACTTGGATACATGTTTATACATTTATACATACAAGTGGTTATATAGAGAATACATAGGATTAAGAGAGTTTATTTGTCCTTCTCAGGAAGAATGAGTCACTAGTCTCTCCAGAATTCTTCTGGATCATAAAAGTACCATATAACTGTAACAGGACACCTAGGTTGGCCTGTGTGCTAGCAACATTGGGATGCTGGTTACAGTTTTAGGGGGATGAGTTCAGAGAACTTTGATAGGGAGAGTGAGTTTATGGGTAATTCATTAAATACAATGAATAATTGTGTGGCTGATTGGTCCAGACGTTACACTTTCAATCAAGCACTAGTCACAGGGATACCTGAAGGGTCAGTTCTGGGACCCTTCCCTTCTCTATATATTCATATACAATACCGGTCAAAAGTTTAGACGCATTACTATTTTTAATGTTTTTGAAAGAAGAATCTTATGCTGATCAAGGCTACCATTATTTATTATTATAAAAATACAGAAAAAACAGTAATATTGTGAAATATTACAATTTAAAATAATGGTTTTCTATTTTAATATACTTCAGAATATAATTTATTCCTGTGATCAAAGCTGAATTTTCAGCATCATTACTCCAGTCTTCAGTGTCACATGATCCTTCAGAAATCATTCTGATATGATTTATTATCAATATTTGAAATGCTTAATGTCTTTATAACCTGTGATAATTTTTGATGAAAAAAAACCCCAGCTTTTATTCAAAATGGAAATCTTTTTCTAAAAATATAAATCTTTATCACTTTTTATCAATTTAACACATCTTTGCTGAATAAAAGTATTTTCTTAAAAAAAAAAAAGAAAAAAATTACAGACCCCAAACTTTATAAAATATTTATTTTAAATAAATGCTGTTATTTAACTTTTGTTTATCAAAGAATCATGAAAAAAAAGTATAACAGGTTATAAAAAAATATTAAGCAGCACAGTTGTTTCAAACCGTTGACCAGTACTGTATACTAATGGTACATGGATTCTCCTACCATTGCTATGCTGATGACACACTGCTTTACTTTTCATTTCAGGCTGATGATCTGACAGTAGCTGCATGGATCTTGGACTGCCTGGTGGACATCTCGGCATAGATACAAGAACATCACCTGCAACTCAATCTAGCAAAGACAGAACTTTTCATCTTCCCAGCCACTCTGATGATTCAGCATGATTTCACCATCCAGCTAGGCTCATCAACTGTAATTCCTTGTGGTAATCTGTGATGACCAGCTGACGTTCAGAGACCACATTACAAAGACAACTTGGTCATTTAAGTTTCTCATCCAGGCCCTTGTCATTTCTAGACTGGACTATTGCAACGCTCTTCGAACATCTGCAATCTCTCTAACCCTAACTGAACAGCTGAATCCCTGACAATATTCAAGAAACAACTGAAAACTCATCTCTTCTGTGAACACTTAATGGCATCCTGCTGACTCTTAAAAAAACACTATGCTTTCACTATTAAATCCCTCACTGTTCTAGTTTGTACTATTCTGAATAATGTTTGAATCTTTGTATTTTTTAGCACTTCTTGTGTTTATTGCCTCCTTAAGATGAATTGTTCCTTATTTCTAAGTTGCTATGGATAAAAACGTTGGCTAAATGAATGTTTAAATGGTTAATATTTCAAAGTTATGAATGCAATAATTCATTACTAAACAGCAAATGTTTATTGTTAATATGGATCGCTGACAGCTAGTGCATATTTCCATTGTTTTTAATATTGTGATTGTTTTACAGTAAATAACTGTTTTATACCTGCTTTTATGACTTTTAAATAAAAACAAACTAAAACTAAATTTTGTGTCAAACTAAATGATTTATTTTGAGTTGGACAAGCATAAATAAAATTCTTTTTATAAATGAATCAATTTCATTTAAACTGTATTTGATAAAATTAAGTTGGACCAACTCAATTACATTTCATTGGATGAATTTGTCTTTTTTGAGTTGGGGCCACACATATTTATTGGATGGAAAACCTGCCATCAATTGAATTGAGTTCTTCCAATGAGTTATTTTTTTGAGTGTACTACAAGTACTTACTAGCAATAACAGTAAATTATGAATGATTACAAGTAACTAACCCTAAACCAAACCCTAACCATAATTCTATAAGTGTAGTTAATTAATAGTACTCAGTACTTATTTGAGTAATTACAATGTAACTACGTCACTGTAAAATAAAGTGTAACCCAATATGAACACAATATGTGCACTATACTTATTTTTTGATGTAAGTAGAGACACAAAAGAATTCAGAAAACAGTGTCAACTAAAAAGTAGAAAACACATGCAATTTGTATTTAACAAATTCATGGTGAAAACATTCTGATCAGTGTGGCTCACACGTTGATAAAAACACTTTTTACTTTGGTGGCACTGGCCAATTTACTGACACAATAACTAGGTTTTGAAGCATGAATTAAATGTTTTGGGTGAGTAATTACATTTTGCAGACATGCAAAAGAGTTCTGATGTTCCAGCAAACAGTTGTGACGATAGCACTTACAGTTTAGAGAATGTTAAGGCTGTTTCGAACAAATGTGCCAAAGCGATTAAGAATAACTGTAAGTCCATACCCATGACATAAAATAATTAATTCAAGGCAAAAAGTTTTGTTGTTGTCATTGTTTAAATATCATGAATTATTAATTCATATTAATTCCAGTCTTCAGTGTCACATGATCCTTCAGAAATCATTCTAATATGCTGATTTGCTGCTCAATAAACATTTATGATTATTTTCAATGTTGAAAACAGTTGTGTACTTTTTTTTTTCAGGATTCCTTGATGAATAGAAAGTTCAAAAGAACAGCATTTATCTGAAATACAAAGCTTCTGTAGCATTATACACTACTGTTCAAAAGTTTGGGGTCAGTATGAATTTTTATTATTATTATTATTTTTTTTAAAGAAATTAAAGAAATGAATACTTTTATTCAGCAAGGATGCATTAAATCAATCAAAAGTGGCAGTAAAGACATTTATAATGTTACAAAAGATTAGATTTCAGATAAACACTGTTCTTTTCAACTTTCTATTCATCAAATAATCCTGAAAAAAAATATTGTTTACAAATATTTTGTACAATTGTACACATTAAATGTTTCTTGAGCAGCAGATCAGCATATTAGAATGATTTCTGAAAGGATCATGTGACACTGAATACTGGAGTAATGATGCTGAAAATTCAGCTTTACAATATTACTGTTTTTACTGTATTTTTAATTAAATAAATGTAGCCTTGGTGAGCAGACGAAACTTCTTTTAAAAACATTAAAAATCTTAGTGGTTCCAAACTTTTGGACTGTACTATATATATACTAAGAAGAAGAGGAAGAAAGTTCAAATTATACACCAAAAAAGGTCTCATATCGTAGTTGTTATATTACAATTTGCCACAAGATGGCGATAAAATACATGGTAATAGCCAAATGGAAGTATTTAGACCTCCAATGGGAATGTTGTGCCTGATAGGAGTGCTATTCCCCACACTGACACTAATACAGTATTCAACAGTATTATACTCAGTGCACTGCTCTACAGTTTAATAAGAGACTGATCATATTGTGTGTGTGTGTGTGTGTGTGTGTGTGTGTGTGTGTGTGTGTGTGTGTGTGTGTGTGTGTGTGTGTGTGTGTGTGTGTGTGTGTGTGTGTGTGTGTGTGTGTGTGTGTGTGTGTGTGTGTGTGTGTGTGTGTGTGTGTGTGTGTGATGTATGATATGATCAGTCACCCAAACAACTATCATTTCATTTTCAAATGATACTAAATTCCAATTCAATGTGCCTTTATGTGTAACGTCAGCTGTTGAATATTAACCCTGTACTGTCTCATTCAGGTTTGACAGTATAGTAAGAGAATCCACATATGACACATCTTGCTTGCTTGCTAGTCATGACTCATGACACATGGCCAACCTGCTCCCATTGCAACATTGATACGAAAATGAATTGCTACTATTACCACTATTGCCCCAGAGACAGGTTTTACTGGTTTTTCCTTGTGAATGCAAAAAACTATTGCATTTATGCTTTTATGGTAATGTTCTCATGTCCATACAGCTGTTAAAAGCACCTTTTAAGATTTTTTTAGAACAGCAATTTTAAGGTAATGCTAATGCTTTGATTCCTCATGCAGTAGAACAGTGAGTATTTTTATTAATTGTGCCATAGACATCCATAACTGTCATTCTAAATGAGGAACTCTTGGGATGCTATTGCCATTTTATGCTTATTCAAATATCCAAACCCCTGTATTGAGCTTACTGGTGTAACCTATTATAAAAGCAACAGCAGATTATCATGTGTGATAGAGAAACACATGGTCTAACACAGGAAGCCCAATTGTTACCACAGGAAGTTTCTAGCTCTTAGCTCCTTGGAAGCTGGGAAGTCAGAAAGCCAATGGTGGTTACAGAGGTTTCAAACAGGAGATGACTCCCCATGGTATGAACCAAATTGAAACCAAAGATAGATCAGAAAACAGCGGAAAAGAAGGTTGAACAGATTTATGATCAGTTACTTTAATCAATCAGTCAATCAAATTTTATTTATATAGCACTATAAGAGCAACAGTAGTTGGCCATTGTGCTGTACAACAGGATAAATATCTAAAAAAACAAAGGCCGCAAAGCAATAATAAAGGGAGTTTACATCAGAAACACCAATCAGAAAGAAATTCAACATTAAAATTGTTGTTATTGGTATATTTAAACTTAAAACATGAAATATAGTTGTCAAACCAAATGATTTACATACATACTAGGCTATATTTGTGCGTTGGCTTGATTAAAAACTTCAGAACAGAAGTGCTGTTGTTTTGTCCTATAAGATATTTAAGAAATAGGGTGATAAATAATACCAATTCACATGTAAATGTGCTACTATATATTTATAATTTTTTAATATATTAGCATTATTATACACTGCTCAAAAAAATTAAAGGAACACTTATTAATCAGAGAATAGCATCAAGTCAGTTAAACTCCCGGGATATTGATCTTGTCAGTTAAGTAGCAGATGGGGTTGTTAATCAGTTTCAGCTGCTTTGGTGTTAATGAATTTAACAACATGTGCACTAGATGGGCAACACTGAGACGACCACCAAAACAGGAATAGGTTTACAGGTGGAGGCCACTGACATTTTTTTCCCTACTCATCTTTTCTGACTGTTTTTCACTAGTTTTGCATTTGGCTAGGGTCAGTGTCACTACTGGTAGCATGAGGCGATACCTGGACCCTACAGAGGTTGCACAGGCAGTCAAACTCCTCCAGGATAACACATCAATACTGAATGGATCAATTCTGGCCATTGCCAGAAGGTTTGCTGTGTCTCCCAGCACAGTCTCAAGAGCATGGAGAAGATTCCCAGAGACAGGCAGTTACTCTATGAGAGCTGGACAGGGCCATAGAAGGTCCTTAACACATCAGCAGGACCGGTATCTGCTCCTTTGTGCAAGGAGGAACAGGATGAGCACTGCCAGAGCCCTACAAAATGACCTCTAGCAGGCCACTGCTGTGAATGTCTCTGACCAAACAATCAGAAACAGACTTCATGAGGGTGGCCTGAAGGCCCGACGTCCTTTAGTGGACCCTGTGCTCACCGCCCGGCATCGTGGAGCTCGATTGGCATTTGCCATTGAACACCAGACAGACATGTGACAGACATGAAAGGGTCTGGAGAAGCCGTGGAGAACGTTATGCTGCCTGTAACATCGTTCAGCATGACCGGTTTAGTGGTGGGCCAGTGATGGCCTGGGGAGGCATATCCATGGAGGGACGCACAGACCTCTACAAGCTAGACAATGGCACCCTGACAGGTTGCACCTCAGACTGTCCAGGAGCTCAGTGATGCTGGTCCAGATCTGGGAGGACATACCCCAGGATACCACCTGTCGTCTCATTAGGAGCATGCCCTGACGTTATCAGGCATGTATACAAGCACGTGTGGGCCATACAAACTACCATTTTGAGTTGCCTGCAGCCTGCTCCATCATTTTTTTTTTCACTTTGATTTTTAGGGTGTCTTTGAATTCAGTCCTCTGTTGGTTGATCATTTTTATTTCCATCAAATGATGTGGCATCCTTTCATTCATAACACATTACCCAGTCCATATCAGTATAGATATATGATATTTTTCCCCACTGAGATGTGATGTGTTTTCAAAGTGTTCCTTTAATTTTTTTGAGCAGTGTATTATAATTAAGCCTATATAATTTTAAATTATATTTTATTATTTTAATAATATAATAAGATGTAATATAATGTTGTAATTGTAATGTAATGCATTGTATGTAATGTATATGTTATGTAATGTAAATATTATATCATTACTACTACAATTATATTGTGTTTAACTTAAATCCCTGTATAAATATCAGAAATAAACCCATGTCTATTTGTTAAATAAAACATATATTACTACATTTCTGACAGTTTAAACCAACAGAAAACACTGAGCCCTGATACCAGTCTTGTGTAAAAAAAAAAAAAAAAAGTAATTCCACAAATTTGGAATTTTGTCCCTGTTTACACCGTGAAGAGAGAAAATGCTGTCTGATTTTTTTTTTTTTTTTAAATGATCAAACATTAAACTGTGATGTAATCTGATACGACGCTCTAGTAAATATACAAGAATGATTTAAACTCTATATTTGGCCGTATGCATGGACACTCATGGGAAAAATGCTTGCGAGTTTGTGATCACATGACTGGAAGTGTAGGATTTGACTCCAGCTGGGAGAGCAGAGGAGAGGAGCGTGTTCAACAATACACGCATTCAAAACACTCGCATGTCCACGTCTCTTTACGTGGATCTGTCACGGAAAACTTTTGCATCGATTTCTTGACAATATTAAAGCTTTTAACGAACTGATTTTTATATATCAAACAAGGATATTTCGGCAGCGTCATGGGAATTGGGAAGTTTACCGGCTGCGCTATGGAGTAGCCTAAGTCGTGGATCCGATGTGTTTTCTTCAGTATCAGGAAGAAATACGAGCTAACTTGGAGAGAAGTGGAGAGGTTTAACTTCTTACTGACATTCCTCCTTTTTGCTTCATTTGAGTTTGATTCAAAGTTATTAAGAGGCAAGATGGCGGCCGATTCCGTGCAGGTGAGAGAATTATTTTATCTTTTATTTACTAACCGCGCGCTTCGAAATCATAAACATATTTTGATCTCGGCTTCCATGTCTTCATCTGATCACTACTTTAAAATTTCAACACTTAACTTAAGGATTAGATAGTGACTTTTAACTGTGTCTGAAAGGGTTAAATGTGGCCTAGAAATATTGACACAGACCAACTGTTGCTTTAATCCCAGCCCATAACTATAGTTAAACTATCCGTTTCATTGTAGATACAGTGTATTATATGTATAATGTTATTGTATTTGTATAACTCCAGTAGCATTCAGAAGAGCAGTTGCTCACTGTTTTGTACCTTATTGTGCTGGTTCGCACAATGTAGCTTTTTTATAACTGATGTTACTTTATTTTTTTCAACGGCATATTTACAGTATAATATTTGCTATGTTGACGGTTTGAATTTTTTTAATTTTTTTTTTTTTACAAATGTCCTTTCGTTACTTCAAAAAACATAAGAGCTCTTTTCAGTAAGGATATATTAAATGATTAAAACGTTTGACTAAACAAGTGCATTTCTGCACACGAAATAAGTATAGAAACTGTGGAGCAGAACCTCTCTTTCGTGTCTATGTCGTGAGGGAAAATCTGGAGTAAAATCTATTATTAGTAACATATCCTGAACGATTCCACCCTGGCAACTCCCTGAAGCACTTATGAATATACTGTGAGGCAAAGTCAGTGTTTGTTTGCCTACTTTTTATGAAACTCCTTTCTAATGTAAGAAAATTAAGCTAATAGTAAAAAAATTTAAATAAAAAAAGACGTCGAGAGCAGCACTGAACAATATGCAAGTTTTGATTTTGTTGGGAATTAACTGGCTTTTTGCGAAAGTCAGATATGTAAATTTGTATTTTGCCATATGTAAGGGTTTTAGTCTAGCTGTTGCTTAATTTCATCAATGGTCATGCAATCAAAGTTTGTATCCAATATGGATCTGTTTATTTCTTATTGTCATGTTTCATCAAGTATAATGAGTTATATTGTGCTGTTTTGACTCATTAACTAGTTAAACACTTTACATTTATTCATTTAGTTTATGTGACATCTAAACATTGTACAGGAACTGTCATTGTAATGAGACATACTGTTTCAAACTTCAAGATAGATTAACATGCAAACAATTAATAACAAGCAGTAAATTAGTAGTATAGAAAGTGTAAATCAGGCACTTGCTAATATGATCCTTTCTAAACTTCTGTCATTTTGTTGTTTTGAGAGGGAGTAGTTTGATTGCTGTGTTTGGGTTGTCTCCTCCCTACGTAATTGCAGTGAAGCACAACTGAAACCCAACAAGTTAACTGATACTCTTGGTTTGAATGTTCAGAGGGACTCTGACAGGTTAGTATTGGCTGGAGTGTAGGACAGGTATCCTCTTTGGCATGGCCCTTATCTGGAGCCAAATCACCAGTTACTGAAAGAGAGAGAGAGAGAGAGAGAGGCATTAGCTCAGAAATGCCAGTCTTTGGGTGGGAAATTATTTGGTATTCATTTTTTTCTTTTTCTTTTATTTTTACTGGTTGGTCTATGTAAAAAATGTCAGGTGGATGTGTTTGGCCATCATGTCTCATTGTTTTGTACTACCTTTGGTTTTGGTTTCAATCTGTTGTGCTTTGGTTGCATGCAGAGCTGTGCGCACACAAACTAAACCGACAATAGAGCAGCACGGTTCTGGATAAATTGAGAACTTTTTTTTTTTTTTTTTTTTCAAATAGAGATCACGATTCTCCCACAATTCTGAATTGCCAACTAAACAAAATAACATTTAATTTACTACAGGTTCCAACAAAATGTGAATTCCTCAAGTTTCTATTTAAAAACATTTAATTAATTTGAATTATTATTTAAAAAAACGAAGTGAACGATTCAATGACTGACTCATAAAGACTCCACTTGTCTGGATGAATCAGTGTTTTTGAACTAATCTCTTGAATGAATGATTCTTGATGATTTTTTAAACCATCAATTATTTTCACCTGCTGGTGTAATGATGTACTGTAATTGATACAATCTTTATTTGAAGCGTCAAGTTATGTGCAAAAGGTGATTTAACTCTATTTTGATCTTTAGACATCAGTGTTTACATCTGAACTATAAACTATCCCAGTACTTCTGTGATCATTTGAATTATTGTAAAACAGAAATAAATAATGATACTGTGTGGTTGAAAAGAAGCTGTTTACCTATACATAACTGCTCTCTCTGGCTCAGCGGCAACACAAACACAGATTTGAATGTTCCCCTGTGATTGTACTTGTCAAAGGTTTAATAGACATAGCCAAATCTTTGTCATTTAGGAATAAGATCCTGTGGGTGTTTGAATCAAGATTTTTTTTTTTTTTTAATGATTAGCTGTGCAGCTCTAACTGACAGCATAAATGCTGCTCTCCCAATTATAACCAAATAAACTGCAAGGACTGCCCAATAAGCTATTGTAACCAATCGCAAAAATAAATACAGCTGCAGGCAACATTTTGCAGAATACATATTCTATAGGAAGTTATAATAAAGAAGTACATGAAATGTACTTCTGTGATAAATGTCAGATTATGTCAAGTAACAGGGTTTTTTGTCTGTTTTGTTTCATTTCACTATATAGCAGTTTATCAGTAAACTGTGGATTGTGTGTGTATATATATATATATATATATATATATATATATATATATATATATATATGTATATGTATATGTATATGTATATGTATATATATATATATATGTTTACGTTTGCTGATAATGTTGCATCTCAACATCAATACCAATTAATCTTCCTTAGATTGCTTGTAGAGAAGTGTGTATGTGTAAAACTTATATCTTCATTGCATTCATAACATTCAAAAGCCAGAAACATAATTAAGTGTTCAGTGTTTATAAATTCTATTAATAAAATCTGATGTCATAATTGCAGATCCACTGGGTGATTGCATTAATTTGAAGGTTTGACCTGTCAGTGTCATGGCTTATAGGTCAACCTGCTGTCACAATTGTTCCCTATGAGGAGTGGGACTCTTATTTGAATAAGGTGAAGTAAATGAGGTAGCGGTGCTGAATTCTTTGAATTACTTAACATTTATGAATTATTGAATATTTATTAAATATTGCTTAATTATTACATTTAATATTTAATGTTCTTAAAATTGGAAATTTAACCACTAGTTGCTATAGGCTATTTAGTTATTTATGGTTATTTAGTGGAGGGTGTCCTCTAAGCCTCATTTTTACTTGGCACGTCACCTGACATAACACCATATTCACTTATTTAATCTAGTTCTATAAAGCACTCTGTGCAAGAAGACATTTCCTGAGTGATCCATGCTGGAGCACAAGATCTTTTGGCTTATGTACTGTGAGTGTGAATTAACTGCCGTGGTAAAGGTAATGGAGCAGATAAGGTAGTGGGTTAGAGAAGACTTTTCACTGCCGTAGGTCTTGGGGGTCAGGGTAAAACCATAATAGGATGAGCTCTGAGATAAAACTGAAAGGATGATTCTCAAACTCTCATTGGCTCTGAGCTCATTCATGACCCTCTCTTCAGTGGGTGGAGTCTTAAAGAACTGGCCAGTCACTGTTGATGTCATGGAAGCCCAGCATAGTTATTAGTATTAGCAAAGTAATAGTTTATTAAATAATATTAATTTATTATAATATTTATTATATCTTTTATATTATATATTTTGAATTGCTGTGCTGCTATTCTTTTTTGTTATTATTCTATTTATTTGTTCATTATTTATAATGAATAATTCTCAGTTATATGCATGCACTAATATAACAATAATAGTAATAGAGAGCAATATTAACCTGCCAGCAATATTAACCTGAACGCAAAGCAAAATAATTATTAAATCAGAGCTTTGATTCACCTAAATCAGTGAACTAAACTCTAAAGTGATTTATATTTTGTTTTCGAAAGAAGACTCACCAGGGCTGAATGCACTTGATCAAAAATTTATGATGCATTAAAATCTTTAATTTTCTCAGAGAGAGGAACTCAGAATGTCAGAGAATGAATCTGTTGTATCAGTTTAAGCCTTTCTCTCCTGTTTGCGTCAGTATTGTCCAGTATGTGTCTCATAGAAACAACTCTGACCACACTGAGGAAGAGCAGTTTCAGAGATTCCGCTTATTTAGATATTTCTTGTTCGTACGTGTACTGAATATGAAATGTCTAGTTTAAAAGGTTGAATGCTAAAAGGTTAAAGGGGTTCTATTACATGTATGCCCTTTTTCATAGACTTGATTTGGTTTTGGGGTGCTAGAATAGATTTTCATGCTTGATTGTTTTTAAAAAAACACATTATTTTTCACATATTTTACCTTATTGCAGCTCCTCTCTTGCCAGTCTGTCTCAGATGCCCCGTTTAGTTCCTGTTTCGATGTAGCCCCTCTTTCCGAAATACAAAATATGCTCTTATTGGTTAGCTGGCCCAGTGTGTTGTGGCCAAACCGCTTAGTGTGGGTTGTGGAAATGTCACGCCCCTTACTATAACCATGTTATTTCATCTGCTCAGGTGTAAATAAATCTTGACAATACCATCATTTTTGCCATACTAATTTGAACCCCGATTTAGACCCTGACAATGTTTATGAACAAGAAAATCACGTAAAACCTTTGGAAGCACAGATTTTACAGGCCGTTTCAGAGTGACCAAGTTACTAAGTATCGGTGAACAGTCTTACAAAAGCGAGAGCTTTTTAGCTAAACACTACATCAACACTGTAATGATAGCTAGCTGGCTAGCAGAGTCAAACAGCTTTGCCCTCTGTCTACATTGTAACAACAACATAAAACTTATAATTAGAACTGTTAATAGAAAACAACAACAACAAATAATAAAATATACTTACAGGTCGTGATCCATAAAAAACGTTTTTGTGCATAGCCGGCATTGTACCCTCTTAGGTTCTGGAAGCTATCCTCCTTATAGTGTGCAGCACACAGATAAATGTAATAAATTTTAACCCGCCTTAGTAAGTTCAAACAAAGAGGTTTTGGGGTGGGGAAAAACAGCGTCCCTTTGACATGGCAACAACACGCTACTAAAGCAGCTGTTCTCCAGCGCAGCTCAACCAGGCCTCCTCCCCTTTTTTGCGTATTCCGCGGGCTGGGATTTTTTTTAAATGAGTGACATTGTGACTTCACAAAATCCGGAAAAAGCACATTGTAGTTCTTTAAAGTGGTTTCTGTTAAATAACAATAAAGTAAATAATATCTCCCTTTGGAGTGAACTTTGAGCTAGGGCTGCAATGATTAATCACGATTAATCATTTGCAAAATAAAAGTCTGTGTTTACGTAATATATATTTGTGTGTTCTGTGTATAATAATTATGTATATATAAATACACACACACATTCATGTATATATTTAAGAAAAATGTTATATTTATATTTAAAATATTTGTTTATATGTAATATAAAATATATATATATATATATTTATTTATATATTTATAATACATGCATATATTTCTAAACTTTATACCTGTATGTGTATTCATGTATACATAATTATTATACACAGAACACACACATATATTAAGTAAACACAGACTTTTATTTTGCAAACGATTAATCGTTGCAGCCCTACTTTGAGCTTTGTAACCTTGCAGATATTTTTTTATGCTCAAACAGCAACATTACACACTAACTAAAGTTGAAAAAGTGCAAAGCGTAATAGGACCCCTTTAATACTCTACCACGTTGTAATAATAAAAAACAAAAAATGTACACTAAACAAAAGTGCAGTGCAGTAGCAGGTTTACTTTATAAGAAAAGCCATACATATGGAGCTGGTTATGAAATATGAGCATGTATTAGTTTACTAATCATGCACAATTGTAGAAGTGTTTTGAGGTCATAATATAGTGTTGTGCAAGAAAGGAAAAATGCTCAAGTCTTTATATAATGGATCATCGACCCCTGTAATCGCAATTGGGTAAAAGTTGTTGGTGTTTTACTGCTATTAGTGTTCATTTCAGCTGGAAACCATGATGAATTGTATGCATAGTTTTGTTTTTTGTTTTTTTAATTGCTGTCAAATTGATTAATCAAAAGTTGTTTTACATTATTTATATGTGTGTGTATATATTTTATGTTATTATATATTTTTATATATATGTGTTTTTTATATATGTGTTATATATGTGTTTAGATAGATGTGTGTACACACACACACACACACACACACACACACACACACACACACACACACACACACACACACACACACACACACACACACACACACACACACACACACACACACACACACACACACACACACACACACACACACACACACACACACACACACACACACACACACACACACACATATCTCTCTCTCTCTCTCTCTCTCTCTCTCTCTCTCTCTATATATATATATATATATATATTACACACACACATGTATTATACACATATTATTTATATATATATATATGTAAAAATGTATACACACACATTATATAAACACAAACTTTTATGTTAGATATGATTCACGATTAATCAATTGGACAGCACTATTTTTATCGTTTTTCCAACGAGCCTGGGTTGGAACTCTCCCTTTAACATTATCAGTGACAGTATATTTCTCACAAATTCTCACTTGTCTGAAATCTTGTACTGGTAAATGGTCTGAAGGTCTTTCTACCTCATTGTGTCACAGGCCATGTGGAAACCTGCAGTTCTCTGTATGGGAGTTAGTTTGTTACAGTGTTCTCTGTGAGTGGATTTGTTCCTCAGCCAGGTTCTTCTCACAGGGTGGGGCATTTGTTACTGAGAGTAACAACTGAGTCTTGGCCAATGTCCTTTTGTTCTTTATTCCTTCCTTTCTTTATTATGTACATTTTGTATATGTTATGACCGACACACACACACACACAATTCACTGACTCGTGCTCTTGGCATAGCCTTACTTTAGCCTCAATTCCTAGCTTTTCTGCATTACTTTCTGTTTTCAGCTAGCGAAAGCTGCATGACTCTCCACAGCCAGCACACAGAAGTTTCCCTGTCTCTCACTGCTATATATATTAAATCTGAGCAGGGAATTTTTTCCAGCTACACTTAGGCTTTTGGGTCTTAAAACAGCAAGTTTATTTTTAATTCACCTGCATTCATGACCCTTAAGGTCCAGTCACATTTACAGTTGTTTTGAAAATGTTTGCGGCTGAAATTTCAATAGGAATTTGCGTGAATTGTGTGAGGGCAAAATATTTACCCATGCTGATTTTGCAACTGTTTGCACCTAGTTGCAAGTTGGTGATGAGATGGATTTACCACGTTGATCAGGCTGCTTGGTTTCAAAGTGATTTCTGTGTGAGCTGTGCTTTACACATCGCTTTTGCCAAAATTTCACAAATGTGACTGCACCTTTTCATTAATGCAGTGAGTCTTGCCTCCTGAAGGATTTTAAGATAACACAGAGAACTGAGTGAGTAATTGTTGGTGTCTTTTATGCTTTTCTAGCAGTAATTTGCTTCTAAATGTACACACAAAACAAGCAACTTTCTTGTGGCCAGATTTAAATGATTATTTTGTGTGGTTCTGAATTTGAGGAAGGAGATTAAGGACCTGGAACTTCAGCATGCCCGTTGTCTTTGACCCTCGTTATTTTAAGACCACCATGACCTCTGCCCAAGCTGCCAACATTTAGCAATAGCTTAACAAACGGCTTATCTGACGTCAGGCTTACCTTGAATGGAACTCTTCGCTGCCAAAACTAGCTTAAATGCTGGACTGATTTATAGCCACTGCTGCTTTTATAGTTGTACATTTATAGTGGGAATGTATATTACGAGAGAGATCTGATTCCCTAAGATTGCTTGAGGGGTTTTGTGCTATTAAGAGGAAACAATGTTGGGGTCTGTGTGCACAGCTGGAATCATCCACTTCTTGGTAAGAGCCAGTTCTGTATTGTTTGGTGCATGGTCATTAAAGGGTTAGTCACCCAAAAATGAAAACTTTTTTGTCATTAATTACTGTCTTTCTGTCCCTCCATAGTAGGGCTGACCGATATATCGCATGCGATTGTCACGCGCATTTCGTCAGTAAAGCCTGTCCCCTGATTACCGCTAAATCGCCATCACCTGCTTTCAAATGGAGCGGCATTTAATAGACAGAACCGTAGATCACTGACAAGCTACTAGTGTTGTCAAAAGTACCGACTTCGGTACCTATCGGTACTGAAATTTTAAAAACGTGACGCTTTGAACGCTGTTGAGCGGATTCATAAACATCTCTGATTGGCCATTGTGTTGATGCGCTCATCGGATATGCCTGTGATTGGTTACAATGATCAACGTGTGGGAGCATTTGAAAGCACACGGAAGTGTTTGAATTTGAAAGCGTTTTGAAAGTGGGAGCGCGAGCGATTGAAAGCAGGCGTCTAACAGTGGACCGATCCACGATAGACGCCTGCTTTCAAACGCTCCCGTGTGTATCTGTGTAAGCGCTTGTGAAGAGATTAATTGATGACTATTTACAACGTTTTTACAGCGTTAATCATTGAAGCCTATCACAGACATATCCGATGAGCCGTGAAAATAACGGCCAATCAGAGATGTTTACGAATCCACTCAACAGCGCTCAAATCGTCACGTTTTTAAAATTTCAGTACCGACTAGGTACCGAAGTCGGTACTTTTGACAACACTACAAGCTACGCAATATCACGTTCATATCGCAGATGAATCGCCTTTGATAATGAACGAGATATTGTGTGGCTTGTCAGTGAAGACAATAATCTGTAATTTAATCTGTCTATTAAATGCCGCTCCATTTGAAAACAAGTGATTGCGATTTCGCGGTAATCAGGGAACCGGTTTTACTGACGAAATGCGCGTGACAATCGCATGCGATATATCGGTCAGCCCTACTTCATAGACAGCTACACCACTGCCACTCTGACTCTTCAAAAAGTTCATAAAGAGATTGTATAACTAATTAATGAATTGAGTGGTTTAGTCTAAATTTTCTAAAGAGATTCGATCTCTTTATATGATGAACAGATTTAATTTAGGCTTTTATTCACATATAAACATTGATCAGCGAACATAAACACCACTATGTCCAACTGCGTTCAGCACTCGGTTAGTGAGGTCTGATCGCGCTCTGACAACAAAAGTGATGTCTCGCGCTTATACTTCAAGTGCGAGACATGCCGTTGATGTTTTAGAGGTAAAAAATGATATAAATACTGTTCGGTTTCTCGCACAAACCGATCGTTTCGTGTCTTAGGACATCAATGTGTCGTCACGAGCCGCAGGGTTTATTTGGATTTGTCTGTGCATGTTTTTTCAACTCTTATTAATATAATGCGAGTGAATGGGAACTCTTTGACTGACAGACGGCAACGGTTGCAGTTAAAAATCATAATTTGTGTTCTACCGAAGAAACAAAGTCACCTACATCTTGGATGCGCGGGGGGTAAGCAGATAAACATCAAATTGTAATTTTGAGGTGTACTATCCCTTTAAGAACTATATTTGGGGGAAAAATACTGTTAACATTTCCATTTCACAGAAAAGCATGTCCTGATAGCAAGCAAGTCTCGCAATATTTCTTACTGTACATAGTTACTTAAATATGCATTATATTGTACATTAAATGTAGAATTAAAATGCTACTTTTAACACCAGTAGTTGTATTTTTATGAGAGCGGTTACTAAAAAGGAATATTGTAATTGGGTATAAATGCAATATCATTGCTATATTTAGAATGAATGTGTGCTTTTGTTTACATTTTAACCCTTTTTTTTTTGCACAATGTAAATTAATATAAAATTATATAATTATATAATTTTATTATATAAAATTTTATATATAACAATATATATAATATAATATAATATAATAAATATATATATATATATATATATATATATATTACTTTTTTTCAGATGAATCAGAGACATCAAAATAGAGTTGCAGCCCTAGAAGAATCATGATACATTGGGGAATCCGTTTTTTTTTTTTTTTTCTCCCACGCCTACTGATACTGACATTATTTCTTCCAGATATGGTATATAGCTTTACGATTTATAGACTGTTGCACTTAAAAGCTTGTGGTGACCTTTCAGACGTTTATACTCCCCTTTTTTCATGAAACCTCTAGTTTAAATCACACCACTTGTTTTTCGCTCTGTGTGGCCACATCTAGTTGATTTGAAGCAGTTGGGCTCCTCGGTCAGTGATCTGTGTGTGCTGACCCCACCCTGCTGATAACACACACTCTGAATGCCAAACCCCATGTTTGCTGTGTGTCTATAAATCTTTCTCAGGAGGGGTCTTCTCATTCACCGCGCAGGCATGTTTATGTGAACTTTGAGAACTACAGGCCATGCTGTAGTGAGAAGGCTGTGAACCAACCGAAGGTGGAAAATGATTCTCAGCTGATCTGGTTTTGATATGTTTTGACCTTACAAAAACGAAAACTTACATCTTATATACCAAAAGTTGGATGTCTAGTTGTGTTAGATGGATGTGAACAAACCATCCAAGAGACTGTAAATGACTTATAAAGGGTTGAGAATTAGGGCTGTCACAGGACCAAAATTTCAGTAGTCAGTACTAGGGCTGGGCGATATATCGCATGCGATTGTCACACGCATTTCGTCAGTAAAGCCGGTTCCCTGATTACCGCTAAATCGCCATCACCTGCTTTCAAATGGAGCGCCATTTAATAGACAGAACCGTAGTTAACTGAAAAGCTACGCATTATCGTGTTCATTATTGCAGATGAATCGCCTTTGATAATGAACGCAATATTGTGTAGCTTGTCCGTGAACTACGGCTCTGTCTATTAAATGCCGCTCCATTTGAAAGCAGGTGATAGCGATTTAGCGGTAATCAGGGAACCAGCTTTACTGACGAAATGCGCATAACCATCGCATGCGATATATATCGCCCAACCCTACCCAGTACCAATACCAATAAAATTTTGCTGTTCTCTGTACCAATTTAGGTACCTGAACCTGAGCAAAAACTGTTGAATTAAGTATTTCCGATTCAAATTGCACATTTAAATATGGTTGTCAATCCAGAAACTTTGTACTTAGCAGCATAAAAAAAAAACTAAACTTGTATTCAGATTGTGAATGGTTAATGAAGAGAAAGCAAGAGAAGAGCCCTCTCTTTTATGATCTGTCTGTCAGTCTCTAAAACGCAAGCTCACTGAATTCTGCACTCTTGCGAAAACCTGTTATTATAAAAAAGCTGTCTTAATTGTAGGGACAGGCATTTTAAGCAAAAATAATATTCGATGATCGCTGGGAACTATTCGTGATAGAATTTGTTGATAGAAGTTGAGTTTCCATAGGAATTAACTGAAAACGCTCACTCTGCTCCAGTGGACACACACCATTATGAATCTTTGTGCGGCCTTGCGCATTTTACTTTCACTTTCAAATTAATGCCACTTCGGGAGTGGCGATTGCTTGAATAGTGGGTTCATTATTATTCTTAAAGGGGACCTATTATGCCCCCTTTTACAAGATGTAAAATAAATCTCTGATGTCCCCAGAGTGTATTTGTGATTTTTGGCTGTTCACACTTTATAAATCTGATCTGATTTTAATCAGATATACACAAAAATCAGATTTATACTGACAGTCTGAATGTAGCCTTAAAGGGCATATTGCAGTTTAGAGATTCAGTGATTCAATGTATAGAAAAATAATGTATGAAATTAGAATTTCTTGAAAAAACACGTATAAATACGCTACATAGGCTTCTGGAGTCGTTTTTTTTTGTGATAATTTTACTTCCGCATCTGAAAAATGCTAAATCGGAAGTGACCTAACTGAAGGGAGCGCGATCAATATAAACAGTAGGAAAAAAATGGATCGCAATAACAGTTCGGACGCTGAGGAAATTGTAAATGTTTATTCATACACTTATAACAAACCACAGCCATACAATTAGCCTGCTATGTGGTCAAGAGAGCAGGACAGGCCAGAATTAGACAGAACAACGGTCAAAAGAGACGAATTGAGCTGTGGTGTGAGGATAACCAGTAGAGAACAGAGCAGGAGACCGATGTTAGCTTATAGATATATACACGTTAGCAAACGATATGTAACACTGTGCTCAGATCACAATATTGTACAGATTATGATGAATCAGGCAAAAGCAAAGCTATTGGTCATCTAGGAGTAACGTTATTGATTACTAATAACAGAAACTAGTAAACTTCCTTAATATCCGCCCACACTAATGTTACGTGATATAGTGGTTTCTCATCACGACTGATTTGGTAACGTTAGTTAGCAAATGTAAAAAAAAAAAAGAGATGAAAAAAATAAGACTTACGGTGCACCATTCACGTTTCATCTCTCTGACGGATCCGTGATCATGTCTCCCGCCGGCGGCCGAACATGCAGTGTTACTGTATGTGTTTCTTGTAATGTTATCCTTTATTCATTAATTATGTTTTTTGAGTTTATTCCGTGCCGATCGCTGTGTGGGGATGCATATGACGTCATGATTATGAAGTTGTGTGAACTTGAATGTATGTATACACGTTTACAGTCAAGTTTACATGGCATGAATGAAACTGGAGTACATTACCAGCACATAATTCAAAACTGTTTTATGTGAGTGTGAGACTGTATGCATTTGTGTACATAATTTGTATTCATCAGTGTTGAAATTGATTCAAGTAAAAATGGTGAAGAAGCATCACGTGTGTAAGTTTATTCATTTAATATAATCATTTACAGTAGCATTACAATGTTGAACTCAATCATATTGCCGGGATGATAATCCTCTGGTCTATAATGAAGGCGTTTTTCAAAGCAGATGCAGAAATGAAGTCCCGTCTCTTCACCTGCACAAAACACCGCGGCACGGAAGATAGCAGCGTCCTTCTTCTTGTTATTAAACCTCTGGACTCGATGTCCTGACAGGCTGGAGTTTGTGTAACCTCCACAAACACAATCATTTACCATGACGCTGATAAATAGAATACAAAGACTACTGAAAACACACTGATTCACGACCGCTGTTACTAAATACCAACCTACTCTGCACTGAATCAACACAGAGCTCTGCTATCGATCGATTTAGTGACGTAAAATGCCGTAACGCTGAAAAAAAGCGTTTTTTACTGAGACTGTCACTTTATCTAATAAAATTCATGCCCTTATGTCCTGCAAAACATTTTTAAACCCTGCAGTACCTTTTTATATGGTATTTTTGTACAAGGTTATATATTCAATATTAACTTTAATATCGTACTCGGTTACTAACGTAACCTCGGTTCCCTGAGATACGGAACGAGTACTGCGTATGGGGGAAAGGTCTCCCTTTTTCCCCGCTGCTGAAGCCTTTTTCAATAACGCAGTGTAACTGCACCGTCATTGGTTCACTCATAGACAAGTTGTTGAACCAATGACGGCGCGGCATAGCTGCGCGGCCTATGGCGACAAAGCGCGCGAATATTCCCGCCGAAATGGGCGGGGTTAAGGGCTATATAAGCAGGCGTTTCGCCATAGGATTTCAGTGTCATTCGACTGAAGCGACGACCCTGAGCCGCAGCCTCGTGGCACGGCAAGTATCGCAGTACTCGTTCCGTATCTCAGGGAACCGAGGTTACGTTAGTAACCGAGTACGTTCCCTTTCGATACTTCACTCGTACTGCGTATGGGGAACGAATTCAACCACGCCGTGCCACGGCTGGGAACGATATAGCTTGAAGCTTGGACACCTGAGAGGGGGCCAAAAAGACAAGCGAGAGGGCAAGCCCTTACCGAACCCTTGCGTTACACTTAGAGGAAATTTATTTCCATGATAGCGTGAGGCGGAGCTCATCTGAGGCCGCTAATCACACTGAAAGGACTCGAGCCTGTAAGGTCGGGACATCGAGATGGTAAAACCTGACAAAGGTGGACGGCGAAGACCAGCCGGCCGCCACACAGATGTCTTGGATGGAAACTCCGTTGGACCAAGCCCATGAGGAGGCCATCCCTCTAGTGGAGTGGGCTCTGACTCCTATGGGGCATTTGGCTCCCAGTGAGGAGTAGCACAGCGTAATAGCGTCCACTATCCAACGAGAAATGCGCTGTTTTGAGACCGGAGATCCTTTGGTGCGGCCTCCAAAACAGACAAAGAGCTGATCTGACTGTCTGAAAGACTGCGATCGCTCTATGTAGGTCCTCAATGCCCTGACAGGGCAGAGTAACTCCAGCCCTTGCTCTTCCGTCGAAGGGGGCAGAGCAGAGAGCGAGATGACCTGAGCTCTAAACGGCGTTGAGAGCACCTTAGGGACGTAGCCATGCCTGGGTTTCAGAACGACCTTAGAGTCTCCAGGCCCGAATTCGAGGCATGCAGGGCTCACAGAGAGGGCCTGCAAATCGCCAACACGCTTAACCGAGGCCAGTGCTAACAGCAAGGCGGTTTTTAGCGTCAATGGCCTGAGGTCGACTGAGCCCATTGGTTCAAATGGGGCTCCTTTTAAGGCCCTGAGGACCAAAGACAGGTCCCAGGAGGGAACGGTGAGGGGGCGAGGAGGATTCAATCGCCTAGCGCCCCTCAGGAAACGGATGACAAGTCCGTTTCGTCCCACTGATTGGCCAGCAATAGGAGCATGGAACGCTGCAATGGCTGCTACGTAAACCTTGAGCGTGGAAGGGGTGCGCCCCATTTCCAAGCGTTCTTGGAGGAAAGACAGTATAGAAGATACGTCACTCTCCATTGGGTCTATGTTGCGTGACGAACACCAGTCAGCAAAGACCGACCATTTCTGGTCGTAGAGGCGTCTCGTGGACGGCGCTCTAGCCTGAGAAATGGTATTTAGGACGTCCCTGGGGAGGTTAGTAGGCTCCCATCGAGGGACCAGAGGTGCAGAGCCCAGAGCTCCGGCTGTGGGTGCCAGATTGCCCTGTTCGCCTGAGAGAGGAGGTCCCGTCTCAGGGGGATCGGCCACGGGGCTCTCAGAGAGAGCTTGAACAGCTCCGAGGACCAAATCTGGTTCCTCCAGAGCGGGGCCACTAGAAGGACTCTGTGTTGGTCTTCTCTGATGCGCCTGATGACCTGAGGGATCAGGGCGATCGGAGGAAAAGCGTAAAGGAGCGTGCTGGGCCATGAATGGGCCAGAGCGTCGACCTCCTTCGAGAAAAATGTTGGGCAATGAGAGTTGTCTTCTGAGGCGAAGAGGTCTATCTTTGCCTTCCCGAAGAGCTCCCAAATCCTGAGGACAACCTGGGGATGGAGCGTCCACTCGTCGGAGGGGACGTTGCTCCGTGACAGCATATCTGCACCCAGATTGTTCCTGCCAGGAACATGAGTCGCTCTGAGCGACTGAAGCCTCGGAAGAGCCCATTCCAGTAGACGTTTCGCCAGAGCGCATAAGCGGCTGGACGAGAGACCACCCTGGTGGTTTAAATATGACACCCCTGTCATACTGTCCGATTGGACTAGAACGTGACGCCCTGTCAAATGAGCCTGAAAGAACTGAAGGGCCTTCATCACTGCTAGCATCTCTAGACAGTTGATGTGCAGAAGGCTTTCCTCTTGGCTCCATGAGCCGAAGGCCGGTCTGCCGTCGCACACAGCGCCCCAACCCGAGTTGGAGGCGTCTGTTGCTAGCACCGTCCTTCGTGAGACCGCCTGTAAGGGCACTCCGCGCTTGAACCATACAGGGTTCGTCCAAGGTTTCAGGGCTAGAAGACAGGCCTGATTGACCTTGAGGCGAAGGCGGCCGTGCCGCCAAGCGCTGGGAGGAACCCGGAACTTCAACCAGTACTGAAGAGGCCGCATCCGAAGAAGGCCGAGCTGTAGTACCGGAGAGGCGGAAGCCATTAGCCCTAGCAGCCTCTGAAAAAACTTCAGAGGGAGGCAGGCTCTGTTCTTGACTGAGGCTGTGAGCTGCTGAATCGTCAGAGCGCGCTCTGGCGAGACTACTGCCGTCATATGGACTGAGTCGAAAACTGCTCCCAGAAACGATATTCGTTGAGTGGGGCACAGCAAGCTCTTGGTTGCGTTGACCCTGAGACCCAGGCATTGTAAATGGCTGAGGAGCACGGATCTGTGGTGTTCCAGCTCGACTCGCGAACGGGCTAGAATGAGCCAGTCGTCGAGATAATTCAGGACTCGGATTCCCGCCTGTCTGAGAGGGGAAAGTGCCGCGTCCATGCACTTGGTGAAAGTGCGAGGAGCCAGAGACAGCCCGAAGGGCAGGACCGTATATTGGTATGCCACTCCCTCGTATGCGAATCTCAAGAATCGTCTGTGACGAGGGGCTATCTGGATGTGAAAATACGCATCCTTCAGGTCCAGCGAGCAGAACCAGTCCTCGGGGCAGATGTGCGCGAGGATCTGTTTCAGTGTCAGCATTTTGAACTTCCGTCTCATGAGGGAATGATTCAAAAGTCTGAGATCCAGGATGGGTCTGAGACCACCATCTTTCTTGGGGACCAGAAAATAGCGGCTGTAGAAGCCTGACTCGCTTTCCGCGGGGGAACTATTTCCACAGCTCCTTTTCTTAGCAACGTCATGACTTCGGCTCGGAGGACATGGGCGTCGTCCGGATTGACCAAAGTTTGAAGCACCCCGCCGAAGCGAGGGGGCCGGCGTGCAAACTGGAGCGAGTAACCCTGAGTTACGATCCCCATGACCCAATCTGACACATCGGGGATGGCCTGCCAAGCCTCGGCCCGAGTGGCAAGGGGTTGAATGATATCGTGTGACAGACCGCCGCTGAGGGGGTTGTACACCGAGAGTAGCGGAAGAGGAAATTTGCTCTCTTTTAGATGATATAAAAATTTGTTCGCCGTGAAAACGGCGTTTGGAGTGGGCGCAACAGTTGTGGGCCCAGTTGTCACTTGAAACATGTTTCCCACGCCCGGATTTAAACGAGGCGGAGGGGAAAATGTTCGTGGGAGCTTTTGGGGTGGTCCGGTCGCGACGGGACGATTCCCCATCCTCTTCCTTCCTGGCAGATCAGGATGACTTCGGAGGCACCGGGTCCAGCACAATCTTGGGCCGGGGTCCCTGGCGTCTCGGGAAGGGATGGCGCTTGGCAGAGCGCGAGCGCTGGCGTTGCTCCTTAGGTGGCGCTGACTGCGGTGCTGCAGGTGGAGCGGGCTTGTGCTGCTGAGCCGACGCAGTCCTGGGGCGGCTGGAAGCAGAGCTGGAGCGCTTGGGCAGGAAATGTCTCATGGCCTGAGACGATTTCTGTGCCGCTGTGAAGCGTTCAGTGAAGCCATCCACTGCAGGGCCGAAGAGACCAGAGGGAGAGACCGGGGCGTCTAAGAAGGCCGTCTTGTCATTGTCCTTGATCTCCGTCAAGTTAAGCCACAGGTGGCGCTCCAACACTACCAGGCTGGCCATGGAACGGCCGATGGCCTGAGCCGTAGCTTTCGTGGCTCGTAGGGCAAGGTCAGTAGCGCTGCGAAGGTCCTTGAAAGCCGGCGCGTCAATCCCAGACTCGTCCAGAGAGCGGAGGAGTTTGGCCTGGAAGACTTGGAATATGGCCATGGAGTGTAGC
This sequence comes from Chanodichthys erythropterus, assembly GCF_024489055.1. Lineage (NCBI taxonomy): Eukaryota > Metazoa > Chordata > Actinopteri > Cypriniformes > Xenocyprididae > Chanodichthys > Chanodichthys erythropterus. The sequence continues at coordinate 16,914,564 of NC_090241.1, read as the reverse complement.
GCAGAAGCGGCCTGTCCTGCCGAAGTGTAAGCTCGACCAGCTAAGGTGGAAGTAGTCCGGCAGGGCTTGGAAGGGAGTGACCTCTTAGCTTTCCATCCCACAGCCGCGGGAGGGCAGAGGTGAGCAGCCACTGCTTCGTCAAGGGGTGGCAGGTGCTCGTATCCCTTTTCCTCGGCGCCGTCGACGGCAGTGAGGCCGGAGCGGTGCGTGGTATGAAGGCGGGCGGAGTACGGAGCGCGCCACGACTTCGTCAGCTCCTCGTGGACCTCGGGAAAAAAGGGCGCTGCTCGCTGGTGAGGGGCTTGGCGGCGGCCAGGCACGAACCACTCGTCAAGGCGACTGCGCGACGGCTCCTCAGGTGGGGCCCAGTCGAGGTCCAGCTCTTCTACGGCTCTGGATAGGATGCGGAAGAGCTCGGCATCCATGCCCTGGCCATGTTCAATGGGCTCCAAGGGAGGCGGGGGGGCGGGATCATCCGATTCGCCAGCCCACACTTCTGCTTCGGAAGCCGCAAGAGACATGGAGTCGTCCTGCTCATCGTCTGTTCCACCGAATGAGACGAGGTCACTCGCTTCCGCAGAGGGACGCTGCTCAGGCCGAGAGAACAGGACGGGAGAGGGTTCCCTCGGGGGAGAGGGTTCCCTCGGAGGAGAGGGCGAGGCACGCGGGAGCTGGGCCGGCTTGAGCTCGCCTATCTCCTGGCGCTGGGTCGCTCTGCCCCGCTGTCTCTTCCTAGCCGGCTCGCGGGAGGAAGGAGACGGGAGGGCGCGAGATCACCCTCTGTGAAGAAGGCGACCCGCGGGCGCAGGGAACTGAGACTCATGCACTCGCAGTGCGGGCATGAGTCCCCAGCGAGCGCGCCGTCTGCATGGGGCTTGCCCAGGCAAGCGACGCACTCGCTGTGACCATCACCGTCGTGCAGGGGGGCCCTGCACGTGCCACACGAGTGGCGGGGCATCTGAGAAGACGCCGTTGCCGTGAAAACGGCACTTGGGTGGCTCTTTTAGAGCGGCGAGGGCCGCGGAAGCTCTAGAAGCGGTGAAAACCGCTGAAATACGCTCTTTTAGAGCGGCGTTAAGCCGCGGTGAAGCTCTCAAGACGGCGCGCCGGATGGCGGCAGGGGACACACAGGAAGCGGCCGGGAGCGGGAAGCGGGAGGCGGCGACTCGGCGACGGCGCTGACGCTGCAGTCGGAGAGGGCGCCGGCGCTGTCCTCAGTCCGGCGAGTCCAGGCGAGTCCGCTGCGGGAGCCTCTTCAGACGGCGGAGAGAGCAGTCAGGAAGGCGGCGAGCTTCTCGGCTTCAGGCGGAGATCAGCGAGGAGATGATGAGGTCGTCGCTGAAGGAGAAAACACTGAAATCCTATGGCGAAACGCCTGCTTATATAGCCCTTAACCCCGCCCATTTCGGCGGGAATATTCGCGCGCTTTGTCGCCATAGGCCGCGCAGCTATGCCGCGCCGTCATTGGTTCAACAACTTGTCTATGAGTGAACCAATGACGGTGCAGTTACACTGCGTTATTGAAAAAGGCTTCAGCAGCGGGGAAAAAGGGAGACCTTTCCCCCATACGCAGTACGAGTGAAGTATCGAAAGGGAACACTGTATAATACATAGCCTGTCTTTATGTGTGCATGCATGAGTAATACAACATCGCTTGCAATATACAAAATGTATTACCAATTGGCATTTGTTTTGTGGGTCAGTGACATAATGCTCATTGATGCATGAAGCTTGTTTGGCTTAATCTTTTATTTTTACAAATCAAGTCATCACATATTTATTTATATAGTGCTTTATACAATTTATACACATTTGTTTCAAAGCAGCGTTTTTCTGAGTTTTAATTGTCTTTAAGACCCAACTGAACAAGCCAAAGGCAGATAATTTGAACTTTGTATTACTAAAAATTTTAAGACAAAAAAAAAGAAAAGGAAAACGCTCACACAAAACAAAACATGAAAATTACATCAGAGGACCTCTGCAGACCCTCATGACTGTGTGTCTGTGTCAATAAGTCTCTTAAAATATCATACATGGTTTGCATTATTGCCTTGTGGACAGACAAACGGCGCAATTGTGCTTCAAGCCACCTGAAATTCCCGCCTCATGGTCCTTTCCCAGTCTCATTCCCCTCAAATAAAGGCAGAAAGGCAATACATCCTGCTCACTGTTGGGCCGCTTGGAAGAGGTGGGCCAGAGTGCGGTGCGGTTGGGCTCAGGCACTGTTCGCATGCAGTGTGAGCGCAAACCGTGCCTGATCACGGAACAGTTACTACTTTTGTGTGCACTACTGTCATCATTACGACGGCAAACATCTGTATTACAACACTTATCAATTCATGTAATTGTGTATTTGGGTTTATAATGGGTCTCATTCTCACCTTATTGATGAAGTGCACACGATTTGGCAAAGGCTGCGATTATTTTATGTGCAGCTTGTCAGAGCTGCACGACTCTCAGTAGTAAATGCTTATTCAGTAGCAGTGCTTTCAGATGCATGCATTTGGAGCCATACTTCATTGACAAGCTGCGCATAAAAAAAAAAAAAATATTAATAAAAAAAAAAAAAAAATCCCATCCTTTGCGATTTCGTGAACACACTAAGAATCGCGTTTAAGCGATAATTGCGTTTACATTAGTGTTATTTTTCGTATTGTGAGATAAATCGTGCAGCCCTAATTCAAACAGCTTAAAGGTGCCCTCGAATGAAAAATTGAATTTATCTTGGCATAGTCAAATAACAAGAGTTCAGTACATGGAAATAACGTACAGTGAGTCTCAAACACCATTGTTTTCTCCTTCTTGTATAAATCTAATTTGTTTAAAAGACCTCCGAAGAACAGGCGAATCTCAGTACGCCCCCAATATTTGCATATGCCAGCCCATGTTCCCAACATTATGAAAGGCATTAGACAAGGGCAGAACGTCTGGATGTGCACAGCTGAATCAACAGACTAGGTAAGCAAGCAAGAACAATAGCGAAAAATGGCAGATGGAGCAATAATAACTGACATGATCCATGATATCATGATATTTTTTTTAGTGATATCTGTAAATTGTCTTTCTAAATGTTTCGTTAGCATGTTGCTAAGGTACTGTTAAAAGTGGTTAAAGTTACCATTGTTTCTTACTGTATTCACGGAGACGAGCTGTCGCTATTTTCATTTTTAAACACTTGCAGTCTGTATAATTCATAAACACAACTTCATTCTTTATAAATCTCTCCAACAGTGTAGCATTAGCCGTTAGCCACGGAGCACTATCAAACTCATTCAGAATCAAATGTAAACAATATAACAGTATACAATACTCACATAATCTGACGCATACATGACGAAGACTTTGTAAAGATCCATTTGAGGGTTATATTAGCTGTGTAAACTTTGTTTATGCACTGTTCAAGGCAAGCGCGAGCTCCGTGGGTGTGGAGCAGGAGAATTAAAGGGCCAGTAGCCCTGAATCGGCTCATTTATAATGATGCCCCAAAATAGGCATTCAAAATTAATTCAATAAAAATTAATAATAAAAAAAAAACCTATGGGGTATTTTAAGCTGAAACTTCACAGACACATTCAGGGGACACCTTAGACTTATATTACATCTTTTTAAAGCAAGTTCTAGGGCACCTTTAAATAATTCAGATTAAACATTTTAAATGGACTACAGCAATTAGCATTTCGTCAGAACTACTTGTAAATCGAACTCTGTCTGAAACAAAAGATTCTCAATTTATCCATATTTTGCAGCTCTGTGCAAAAAACTACATTCTTAATCAAAAAACTACTTGTGTATAATTTTAAATGCTCATTCACTGAAGTCTGTGAAATTCAACAGCTTGTTGTTATAATATGCAAAATGGAAACTTTCTAACATTTACAGAATTATAACATTTACAGTTTTGCGCTGAGGAAAACACATTTCAAAAGCATTTGAAACGGCACACACATCTCTCAAAGCACAACAGGGAAAGCCGTGGTAAACGTATGCTTTTGTTTGAAGCACTTATAAATATAAAGCATTCTCATGTTTCGGACAGCTTGGGTCATGCACCTTTCCTTCAGCAACGCACTGTATGTCCTCCTTTATTTTCCGCGTGCATTTTGTCTATAGAAATGTTAATCAAGGGACGTGACTTGTGTATGTTCACTTGTATTTAAAGGTGCTATAGAGGATGTTTTGTTTTATACATTTTTGCAATATTACTTGAAACTGTCTTCACTAACTGATAAAAGACTATTTATTAGGTGCACTGAAAGGAATAATATTAATGTACATCATCTGTGCACGAGGTAGGGCCTTAAAAACATCAGCCAATCGCTTGTGTGATCATCGCATAAACGATTGGCCCTCTGGCATGTCAATCACTGCCATTACATTCCTTGTGAGAGACGTGCGCGCTCCAGTAACTTTCCACACTCCACAGGCGCCGCATACAATGTTTTTGTCAGGAGTAACAACTGCAGATTATGAGTTACCTGCGGTGAGTCCGACATAATGAATCCACTAACACGACACAGCGAATGCCGGTGGTAAACACTCGTGTTCCAATACTCGTGCACAAGTTTTGGGAGCCGTTCCCTTGAAATGAGCTGTGAAGGAGGGGGGTAGTTCTTATGCATGCGCTCATTTCAAAAACTCAGTAACAGTCTTTGGTTTCTCAGTCGTCGAAAACATCCTCTATAGCACCTTTAAGGTGCAAGTTATTTTTGGCTTGATGTTTTCACCTTATGGCATTTTTTGTCATTAAACTTTTCTTTAAAAAGTGTTTTCAAAATCAAATAAAACCCAATCCTTCTCCAACTGCAAACTACATTTCTGTAAAACTTTGTACATGTATTTTAAACAAGATTTTTTTTTTTTTTTTTTTAATCATTTACACTCTTGTTTGACATTGACCCTTATGCTTGTCTAAAGTTGTTGCATTGTTCTTGAGAGCTCTCTGGGCCTCCTCAAGCTGATTAGCAGGTGCTTTATTCCATTGCATAACAACTTGAACCGGATCATGTACACCACCGTGTATGTGAAAGTGAATTTCCATCATTCTGCAGCATTGAAGGATATTACTCGCAGAATGCAAACCACTTATTATTTTGAGAAGTTGCCATTACATTGCATCTTGAGAATGATGCTACATTCCAGGATGCATTCCATGTCTATGAATGTTTCTGATAATTGTAAACATTTCTGCTATCTCTTTCTCTCTCCTCAGGGTGATACTCGGGGTCAGATGGTTTCAGAACGCCTGGGTCTCGGCCATAATCTGGACCTCTCAGATACTATGGTCCAACAAAAGTTGGATGAGATCAAGGATCAGATAAAACGAGAGATCCGCAAAGAGCTGAAGATCAAAGAAGGAGCAGAGAATCTGAGGAAGGTCACCACAGACAAGAAGAGTCTGGCTTATGTGGACAACATGCTTAAAAAGTCCAACAAGAAGGTGGAGGAACTGCATCAGGAGCTTCAGGAACTGAATGCACACATAGTGGTGAAGGACCCAGAGGAGGTTGTAGGTATGGCTGACTTCACTCCTTCATCTCCATCTATGTCTCTCTAGCTTTTGTATATCAGTATATTTGTTTTAAATCACACCAAAATCATACTTTTCCCCCTTTTTTGGGGTCATAGCAATAGGGCTGATTGATATATCTTGATATTTTCCAGCCATTTAACAATATTACATGTATACATTTATTGTACTAAATCTTTTAAATGCCATTTGAGGAACATTTTAAATGTAATAGTTGATTCAGTTAGTTTAAACAGATAGATTGAACCAGTGCATAGAAAATGAATTAAACTCTATTGTGATTGTTTGCTACTAAAGTTTAAATAAAAAAAAAAATGATATTAAAACTCAGGTATGGCAAGGATGGATTGCAAAACTAGTCTAACATTGTCTTTAAGAAAGAATGTATCTTACATGGTAGTACCATGGCAATACCATGTTTTTGGACTGTGGTAATACTATAGCATTCTTTGAACTACGTTGAGGTACCATGTAAATAACATGGTACATAAATATTGTTATCATCAGTATAATGTTATGCATTCAAGTACCATGTTATTACGGTCTAATACTGTCACTGTACAACTGGTACAACCACAGCATTTTTCTTCTACTGTGGTTGTACAACCAAGGGCTTTGTATCCAAAACAACCGTTATCCATGGATGTTACTCTACCCTGTAATATGCTCTTGGGAAAAAAAAAAAAAAAAAAAAATCAAAGAACGTTAATTATTTGCCAGGGCTTTAAAGGATTATCCAAAATAGATGGTTTTGTATTTGCGCTTTTGCTTATACAAGTGGCTTGCTTTTGAATTTTGATGATGTTACTTATTTGAACCATAACCGGTTACTGGAGGAAGAACGCTGTTTATTTATGCGGCTGTCTTTATTTTACTCATCAACTTTATTATTGATAATATTACAGTAAATCATAAATGAATGCAAAGAAACAATATTCCAAGAATGGAGTGGCTCTGTCTTTCCATCTTTGTGTGTGAAAGTGTTCTATTATGCTCATTGGCGTCGTTGTTTGACATAATACTATAGTGTGACTGTTTGTGGCCTTTGAGAAAATGATGAATGCAGACTCATGATTGCTAAGCTGTAATTTTTTTTTAGTAGCGCTTCAGGGGACTTCTGTTGTGTTTGGAATCATTTCTTAAGTTTCTCTGTATACACATGCATTTATTACTGTCTCACCAGCTGTATTCTTTGTTCTTGGTTAAGGCCAGCTGTGTCTTGGTTAAAGCCAAGAGTGATAACTAAAATAACTATATTACCATCTACACCATCAGTATAGAGGCTTGTTTAAGTGCAGTTCAGTTATGTTCCATGAACATAATTGAAGTGCATGCTTAAATGTGGTAATGTTCATAATCTGTGAAAGTGATTTCCAACAATATTGTTCATCTGTATTCTTATTGTTATAGTTATGGTATGCATTTAAAGTTTTGTAAAACTTTGTTTATAGTTATTGTTATGGATATTGTTCTTTGATCAAACCAAAACATTTGTTGACATTAGGTTTTTAAATTCAATGTATGTTTATGGTGAGGTGTGTTTGAATGCATGTTTTTATTAGTCAGGCAGAAGCGACCTGCTCATCTTGAAGAGGGGGAGGGTGATAGAGGGATTAGAGGAGAATTAGGACAGGAAGTGTGTCTTTCCTGGCACTTAGTTGTGGGGAAACCCATGGCAAATGTGAGACTTTTCCTGGTCACTTCCACAAACTCTTCATTAAAATCAAATCACTGTGCTCTGTTTATAAAAAGATTGCAATAACAACTTGCTTGCATGAGTCACTCTTCTAGATAAGATTATTTTTGAAAATCCTAAATCTCAGTATAATTAGCTGAGGAATTCCCTTCTACATTGCTTGTGGGTTTTTTTTTTTTTTTTTTGTACCCACACACATTGTTTGACTTATGTCTATTTACTTAGAGGGGCCTATTATGCCCCTTTTTATAAGATGTAATATAAGACTCAGTTGTCCACATTGTCTGTGAAGTTCAAAATAACCCACAGATCATCATACCATGTTGTAAATGCCCATTTTTGACAGGTGGCAAAGACATGCGGTTTTCATGCATGTATCTTTTAAAAGTGCCCTAGATTCAAAAATTGAATTTACCTCGGCATAGTTAAATAACAAGAGTTCAGTACATGGAAATGACATACAGTGAGTCTCAAACTCCATTGTTTCCTCCTCCTTATATAAATCTCATTTGTTTAAAAGACCTCCAAAGAACAGGCGAATCCCAACATAACACCGACTGTTACGTAACAGTCGGGTTGTACGCCCCCAATATTTGCCCATGTTCCCAACCTTATGAAAGGCATTAGACAAGGGCAGAACGTCTGGATCTGTGCAGAGCTGAATCAACAGACTAGGTAAGCAAGCAAGGACAATAGCAAAAAATGGCAGATGGTGCAATAATAACTGACGTGATTCATGATATCATGATATGATATTTTTAGTGATATTTGTAAATTGTCTTTCTAAATGTTTCGTTAGCATGTTGTTAATGTACTGTTAAATGTGGTTAAAGTTACCATCGTTTATTACTGTATTCACTATTTTCATTTTTAAACACTTGCAGTCTGTATAATTCATAAACACAACTTCATTCTTTATAAATCTCTCCATCAGTGTAGCATTAGCCTTTAGCCACGGAGCACAGCCTCAAACTCATTCAGAATCAATGTAAACTTCAAAATAAACACTGTACTTACGCGATTAGATATGTTGCATGACAAACACTTTGTAAAGATCCATTTTGAGGGTTATATTAGCTGTGTGAACTTTTTTTGTTGTTTAAGGCAAGCGCGAGCTCTTGGGGTGTGGAGCATCAGATTTAAAGGGCCACACACCCTGAATCGGCTCATTTCTAATTATGCCCCAAAATAGGCAGTATGGGGTATTTTGAGCTGAAACTTCATAGACATATTCAGGGGACACCTTAGACTTATATTACATCTTTTTAAAAAAAAGTTCTAGGGCACCTTTAAATGCAAAAGAGCTGCTCTTAATAGTGCTGTGCATTTACAGCTCATGCCCCGGATACTTTGCCAAAAATTAACAAAATATTTTTTTTGTTGATTGTGAAAAAATCCACAATAGTTTATTAGTCTATTATTTGCATGTTTTAAAGCCATATCAGTTTAAACTTCTGATAAATGGTTTTCTGAGCGCACATATCCATAGCACATGCACAGAAAGCTGTCAGACAGCGCATCCCGTGAGTATTAAACTAATTTCTCTTTTGCATGTTGTTGCGCTTAACCTTGTGTATTTGACAGTTTGTCAAAAACGCACAAAGTTCACAAACACACTGTGGTTATATCTGTGAATTTAAACAGCAGAGAAAGAAATCGTATGTGTATATTAGATCTATGCATTAAAGTGACAGCAGCATAATACAGTACCTATAATATAATATAATATATAATATAATATAATATTATATATAATATAATATAATATAATATAATATAATATAATATAATATAATATAATATAATATAAACTTGATACAGTACAGTACAATACCTACTGCTGTATGCTGTTAATATGAATCAAACAACAAAAGAAAAACAGAAAATCAGTCACTGCTCTTGACTGAATAACTTTAGTAGCTTTAAGAATACATTTCTTTCTTGAATGCTGCTGTTAATTTCTCTGGCAATGAGATAAAAATGGTAGACTGTGTACAGCTAACTTAAGGGAGGAGCTAAGCTAATAGGGCAGATTCTGTCACCAGTCGTGGACGGGGCCTGTTTCAATGTGACGTTACATTGGAGCACATTCCTGAACGGCTCCTTTTGAGACCGTTTCAGATTTATGTGGAAGATAACATGGAATGGATGGATTTTTACCACAATAAGGTGGTTGTGTACACACACTGCGGACAAATGTTCAAAAACTATATAAAGGGAATTTTGCGTAATGGGTATTTCTTTGGGAATTAAACCAATGATTTTGACAGTTGTTAAAGAGGTCATGAACTGCATTGTTTTATTGTTTTAGATTGTTTCCTGTGGTGCACTTATAATGTTAGTATGCTGTTTACACCAAAAATTGTCATATTTTAGAAATAAAAGACTACCCTGGTTTTAGCCCTCTGATTTGAATGCTCTGTCTGCTGTGAGACTTTAGTTGGTGTAAACACCCACTGCTGTGATTGGCTAATTTGTATATGAAATAGCTAAGTATTACATTTAACACTCTCAAACTTTTAGCACATTTTTTCTATTACAGCTCTCAAGGTTAAAGATGAAATATGTAAAATTTTCTGTCTGCTAGAGGTCGCTAGAGGCGTATTCAAAACAAAGGTGTAGCTTGATGACGCCAAGTTTGAGCACGGAATCTTGGGACATGTGGTCTTCACATCACAGCCGGTGGAAAATAATTGGGATAGGACTCGGGCAGAAATCATGTTCATGGGAGCGATTATTAACGTTACTGTAGTATGAAGCAGAGCGGGACCGAGTGTTGTGGGAGTTGAACAATTGCGCAACAAACGTCGCTGGTGCCGTTTTTTTTGGTTAAAATTGCTATTTTCACAATATTTACAAATGGTTGGAAACATTTGGGATATTGTTAGTACTCAGGTGAACAAAATATATATTGATTATATTTACATCTATTGCATTATATTTAGAGTGTGGCATGAAAAAGTTTACATCACAGACATGTTGAGCACATGAATGCAGCGATCTTGTCATTGCAATTCGATTTCTGCACACTAACGAATGCTTTCATAACTAACAGAGCAAATACACTGTAAATAAGAGATTTGTTCAAAACGGGAGTTTTGGCGCGAGTCCAGAACACAGTCACTGATAAACTTCATCCTACTAAGAGAAACAATGTGAAGTTGATGTTTAAGTCATCACTGGTTTGGTTTACTGGCACATAGACAAAGAACTAGGGCTGCACGATATATGGCAATTTTAGCTGAATAAACAGAAGATTGAAATGTTTTGATTGATTAAACATGACTAATAAACACACTACTGCCTTAGTTTGTGTAAGAAGCCACATCATCTCACAGAAGGATGTTAAACTGTCATTATGAAGTGAGTTTGGAGCAAAAACATGTTATTAAATGTTGTCTTTGTTGGACAAGATGTTAATAAATGCTTCTCATGCCTGGAAAGATGTTTGATGCGTGTTGCTTTTTCAAATGCACATTATAAGCGATTTAAACTCTGTGCTTTCAGATAGATTTGCATTTGGAGCCATACTTTGACAAGCTGCGCATAAAAAAAATAATTGCAGCTTTGCGATTTCATAATCGCACTAAGCCAAATCGTTTAAGAGTGATTTCAGTGTGTTTTTTTTTTTTTTTCTTCTAATCGTCCGATTAATCTTGCAGCCCTACAAAGAACATCTGACTGTACATGAATCATTACAAATCTTCTGATTTTCCTGGTCACAGATCAGACCTTGGAATTAACACGGTTACTTACATGTTGTCACATTACTGTCAAGTCCATATCGTAAATGTCTGTTTGCAAAGTCTGCTTCAAAATTGCAATTGATTTACCAAAGAATCCACAGTGAAATGTACTGCATAAAAAATAAATAATGCTCAACTGAGACATTTTTGAAAATAAATAAAATAACCACATTCCTAGCATTAGGATCCTTTTGGAAGGTGTTATTTTTAGTCCATTGAGTGATTCTGTGCTCTTCTCTCTTCCTTATCTCATTAACGCCAGTGGGCAGGGCCAAAGTTGCAATGGTGAAGTAGGTGTTGATTTTCTTCTGCAGAGGTGGTCTTTCACCTATTACGTCATAAATAGGCACATTCCAGGATGAATCGTTCACTGGGCTTGGTAACATTAAAAGCTGTTTTTGGATTAACAAGTAAGTTTTCAGTTCCAAAACTTACAGGATATTCTTATAGTATGATGACCACTTTACTTGTATATCAAAAGCTCAAGGAAAATTTTATTTCTCAGTTCATGACCCCTTTAACACTGTTCTCTACCAGGAACTCTTCATTTGTCTATGCAGAGTAGTTCAGTGTGCATCAAATTTTTGGTCAGAAATCCATCATGGCAAACATGCTTGCATTCGGTTTTGTCTTGTTTCATTGTAAACAACTGAGATGTATCAATATCTTTAATAATCCAATAAGCTATTAAGCTTTAAAATTCTAAAATTATGATGTCTTATCCTAACCCATGCACACTAATATCAGGCCCTTTTTTGGCCATTAGGCCATTTTTCTCTAAACACTTGTATTTAATTTCTTCTTGATTATTATCCACTCTAAAGGAGTGTTTATATCTGTGCATGTGTAAACTAAGCAGTTCCTCTGCGATAAAATGTCAGGTTGTTGTGATTTTTTAAGTATAAATGAGTGTACAAAAAAACTGAAGGAAGGCATATAAGTTCTTTTTTTATATATATATTTTATTTTATATAAGTTCTTTTTTCTTTTATTTCATGAAATAACTATGCCAAACAAGTAAATTGGAAGAAGTGAAATATTATATATATTACCCTATATAAGTATTAATGGTGCAGGTGAGCATCTCCAGTATTTCCAGAAGAGAATAACAAAAAGAATGAGCATGTCTTAGTTTATTCAACCAAACTATTATATCATCCAAACTATTACGCAGGAATATTCTGAATTCTGATGTATAGTTGTTGCTCATAAGTCTGAAATCATCACTTTGCATTCAGGAACAATGAATAAATACATGGGAATTCCCAACATGTGAATCATGCAAGGAGTAGTCTGCTCCAAGTCAAATGATTTCATATTAATGAAAAGATCAGATGTGTGCATTTTAAGCTTGATTTCAATGCTTTATCATTTTTCCTTTTTTTTTTTTTTTTTTTTTTTTTAATGCTTTTAAATAAAACACAACCCTATAAGTATCATTTCTTGCTGGTTATATTGTTATATTAATGTTTGTGTATCATTGCATAGATTTTGCATGTTTGTGTGGAACAGCAAGCTCGAGATGAGCAATAGTGGATTTTGCTTTTTTTAAGTGTTTTTAGTTATTGTAAGTGGTCACAGTTTTGTGTTTAAGGTATTCAGGCATGTATAAATTGCATGTCAATAATTGGCATAATGCTATTTAAAACCATAGATTTAGTATTGCATGTCACGGTGCATTTCATGCAAGCTATCAACTTGTTGGTGTCACTGAATTTTGTTGTTTTATTAATAGTAATATTTCGCCTTTGTCCTCTATATGTCATGACAGGGCTGTCAGAAATGGGGCTTCCACCTTACCTTTGCAGGTGTATAATTTGTGGTTACGTGTTCTTGTCAGAACATGAGTAGATTATCTCATCATTCTGAACCTCAGTTTATCATGAATCAAGCCTGAAGAGTGTGTGTGTGTGTGCATGTGTGCGTGTGTGTGTGCGTGCGTGTGTGAGGGAGAGAGCGAGAAAGAGTTTTAGAGGAAGAAAATTACAAAATTAGCCATTTATCATTTGCCTTTCAAACTAACTTGATCACATTCTAAATCATATACGAATTTGAGTAGTTTCAGTATTGCTTGTTTAAGTTAAGATGAATAACCTTTAATACCGACAATCCAGTTTTGCCTCGTTCTTTCAGTTTTTCTCCTAAGGTGTTTTCTGTTCATGTTTATGTTTGCTCAATCTTGTGCAAGTCTTTCCATGATGGCCTAGTTGTTTTCACAGAGAGTCTTTGAGAAACTGGCACACTGTCACCTGAGAGAACATTTGCATTTTTCCTGCCTGCACAAGTCCTTCACTGGATGTCATTATATCATTGTCATTTTTTGTTTATTACACAACTCATCAAACACTAAAGTAAAAAAAAAAACTCTCATAGTATTTGGCTACATGTTTTAACAAGTTGTGATTTTGGCTTGAAGAAGGTAAAATGTTCTTTATGTTATATACCCTGTAGGTGGTGATACACTGTGCAACTTTTTGAGCAATGTTGCTGGGCAATGTTGCTGTCAACAGGCAACCTGGTGAGACACAGGGCAACTAATTATGGCAACAGACAATTGGCAGCAACCAATCTGAGAGGAGCGAATCTATTGCCAATCCAATAAATACTTTATTATTAAACACTTGTTAGGCACTTTATTTCAACTTATAGATTTTTTTCTTAATTTTTATTAAATATAAATGCCTTTCCGATCTGATTTGTGATGGGAAAAGGGAGAAGAGCAAGTTTGGCAAAAGGTGGATTCGAAACCGGGTTGATCGTGTCAAAAGCTACTTTCACATACAATACACCCTACAGCCTACGCCACTACAGATGTTAAACATTCCATGTCTTTTTAGTATTTAACTGAAAACATTCGATGGCTAAATTACAGCCTACATACATTGTATTGTAATTGTATTACTACAATAATAAATGCACAAAATTTATCGACACAGACCTCATTTTTAAAGGTGCCCTAGAATCAAAAATTGAATTTACCTTGGCATAGTTGAATAACAAAAGTTCAGTACATGGAAATGACATACAGTGAGTCTCAAACACCATTGTTTCCTCCTCCTTGTGTAAATCTCATTTGTTTAAAAGACCTCAGAAAAACAGGCGAATCTCAACATAACACCAACTGTTATGTAACAGTCGGGATCATTAATATGTACGCCCCCAATATTTGCATATGCAAGCCCATGTTCAAGGCATTACACAAGCGCAGGCAGTATTAACATCTGGATCTGTGCACAGCTAGGGCTGGGGGATATATCGCATGTGATTGTCACACACATTTTGCCGGTAAAGCCGGTTCCCTGATTACCGCTAAATCGCCATCACCTGCTTTCAGATGGAGCGGCATTTAATAGACAGAGCCATAGTTCACTGACAAGCCACGCAATATCGCGTTCATTATCGAAGGCGATTCATCTGCGATATGAACGCAATATTGCGTAGCTTGTCAGTGAACTACGGTTCTGTCTATTAAATGTCGCTCCATTTGAAAGCAGGTGATGGCGATTTAGCGGTAATCAGGGAACCGGCTTTACTGACAAAATGCGTGTGACAATCGCATGCGTTATATCGCCCAGCCCTATGCACAGCTGATTCATCAGATTAGGTAAGCAAGCAAGAACAATAGTGAAAAATGGCAGATGGAGCGATAATAACTGACTAGTGTCGTCAAAAGTACCGACTTCAGTATCTAGTAGGTACTGAAATTTAAAAAAATGTGACTCTTTGAGCGCTGTTGAGTGGATTCGTAAACATCTCTGATTTGCCGTTATTTTCACGGCTCATCGGATATGTCTGTGATAGGCTTCAATGATCAACGTTGTAAAAACGTTGTAAATAGTCATCAATTAATCTCTTCACTAAGCACTTACACAGATACACACGGGAGCATTTGAAAGCAGGCGTCCATCGCAGATCGGTCCACTGTTAGACACCTGCTTTCAATCACTCGTGCTCCCACTTTCAAAATGCTTTCAAATTCAAACACTGTGTGCTTTCAAATGCTCCCATGCGTTGATCATTGTAGCCAATCACAGGCATATCCGATGAACGCATCAACACAATGGCCAATCAGAGGTGTTTACGAATCCGCTCAACAGCGCTCAAAGCATCACATTTTTATAATTTCAGTTCCGATGTCGGTACTTTTGACAACACTATAACTGACATGATCCATGATTACATGATATTTTTAGTGATATTTGTAAATTGTCTTTATAAATGTTTCGTTAGCATGTTGCTAATGTACTGTTAAATGTGGTTAAAGTTACCATCGTTTCTTACTGTATTCACGGAGACGAGAGTTGTCGCTATTTTCATTTTTAAACACTTGCAGTCTGTATAATGCATAAACACAACTTCATTCTTTATAAATCTCTCCAACAGTGTGTAATGTTAGCTTTAGCCACGAAGCACAGCCTCAAACTCATTCAGAATCAAATGTAAACATCCAAATAAATACTATACTCACATGATCCGACGTGTGCATGCAGTATGCATGACAAACATCTTGTAAAGATCCATTTGAGGGTTATATTAGCTGTGTGAACTTTGTAAATGCACTGTATTATAGTCGAGAGCTGGGGGGGCAGGGGGCGCGCAATTTAAAGGGGCCGAGCCTGAATCGGTGCATAGTTAATGATGCCCCAAAATTAATTAAATTAATTTAAAAAAAATCTATTGGGTATTTTGAGCTGAAACTTCAGACACATTCAGGGGACACCTTAGACTTATATTACATCTTGTAAAAACTGGTTCTAGGGCACCTTTTAATATGATAGTTTCATCCTTATATCTACTATACTACTATATTGTTAGTCTCAGGAGTATTTACATTAGTCAGTAAATACGTGGCTCCGTGCATAATGTTAGATTGTCCTGATGGACTAGCGGTAGAATTTTTGTTCAGAGTGCCAAAGGTTCTGGGTTCTAATCCGCCCTTGTATAAATTTATTTTTTTCTCATTAAAACCAAAGATGTTATCAGTGACTGTATATCAAGAGCAGGGACACGTTTATGTGCATTTTGTTTTGTGATTTCACCAGGAACAAATAGTCTCCTCAACAGCGTAGATTGAAGCGCTCATTCGCGTGAAGACTGTGCAGTGTGCACGAGCAGCAAGAGAACACTATTGCGCCACTGATAACAGCGGCTAAGAGCACTCAACATGATTTCAAAAACAACACATCCCAGCACAGATCACCTATTATTTAACACAAACAAACTAATTGCTAATCAACTAGAGATGTTTCTTTTGTATTAGATACATCCGTACCGCAAGATGTTTCAAAAAGTGGTGGGGACAATATCGACCATATGTAATAATGAGATGTAATATAAGTCTAAGGTGTCCCCTGAATGTGTCTGTGAAGTTTCAGCTCAAAATACCCCATGGATTTTTTTTTTTTTTAACTGCCTATTATTTTGGGGCATCATTAACTATGCACCGATTCATGCTGCTGGCCCTTTAATTGCTTGCACTCTCCGCCCCCCCAGAGCTCTCGACTCTATCGTTGCATTTAAGTTTACACCGCTAATATAACCCTCAAAATGGATCTTTACAAAGTGTTCGTCATGGAGCATGTCTAATCGCGTAAGTATGGTATTTATTTGGATGTTTACATTTGTATATGAATGAGTTTGATAGTGCTCCGTGGCTAACGGCTAATGCTACACTGTTGGAGAGATTTATAAAGAATGAAGTTGTTATTGAATTATACAGACTGCAAGTGTTTAAAAATGAAAATAGGGACGGCTCTTGTCTCCGTGAATACAGTAATAAATGATGGTAACTTTAACCACATTTAACAGTACATTCGCAACATGCTAACAAAACATTTAGAAAGACAATTTACAAATATTATCGCTCCATCTGCCATTTTTCGCTATTGTCCTTGCTTGCTTACCTAGTCTGATGATTCAGCTCTGAACAGATCCAGACGTTAATACTGGCTGCCCTTGTGTAATGCCTTTCATAATGTTGGAAACATGAGCTGGCATATGCAAATATTGGGGGCATACACCCCGACTGTTACGTAACAGTCAGTGTTATGTTGAGATTCACCTGTTCTTCTGAGGTCTTTTAAACAAATGAGATTTATATAAGGAGGAGGAAACAATGATGTTTGAGACTCACTGTATGTCATTTCCATGTACTGAACTCTTGTTATTCAACTATGCCGAGGTAAATTCAGTTTTCAATTCGATGGCACCTTTAAGATTATTCTGTTGTCACAATGCTTCTTATATCCTAAAGGTTTTTTTTTCTTCCTTAGGTTAAACACTATGGTCTGAGGTCCTTGGTTTAGTTTAAGGCACTTATGAGGCAAACAAGATATTCACAAGCAGAACTGTATTCCATCAGTTAACTCTTTCTAGATGAGTAGGTGGTTCAGGTGACCAGACTTGGCTATATATGAACTTAGTTAAAAGTTATCAGACTGTTTGCGTCATCCTCAGTTACAGTTTTTTCAGTGTAGTTGTTTGTGGCTTACTATCGTAAAAAAAAAAAAAAAAAAAGTGTATTTATTGTTGTATTTAATGCTTTATTAACTCTTTGATGTTGATTTGTGTTTGTTCAATGTCAGAGTACCCACTAACCCCAGACACCCCCAAGAGTGAATC
This sequence comes from Chanodichthys erythropterus, assembly GCF_024489055.1. NCBI lineage: Eukaryota > Metazoa > Chordata > Actinopteri > Cypriniformes > Xenocyprididae > Chanodichthys > Chanodichthys erythropterus. Next base: position 16,896,974 of record NC_090241.1, on the reverse strand, counting down.
CCGGACGTCCACCAACAATAGTCGACTGGCCGCTCTGAAGAAACAGGCCGACATCGAGCTCAAAGTGAAACAAGGAGCAGAAAATATGATACAGATGTATTCCAACGGCTCTTCCAAGGTAGTAGCCTGCATTTAGAGGAACTGTGGTGTGTGTGGGTTGTGTAGCTTAATGTATTTGCTTATAAGAACAGTCATTTTGATGACATAAATTCTCTGGAAAGAATGGCCAGGACGTTTTTTTGTTTTTATTGTATTTTGTCGCGTTGCGTTTGACTGTTACAAAGTGGAATTGTAAAAAATAATATCCGATGGGATAGGGAGGTGTAGGTGTGTGTGTGTGTGTGTGTGTGTGTGTGTGTGTGTGTGTGTGTGTGTGTGTGTGTGTGTGTGTGTGTGTGTGTATATAATATCTCATCATTAGTCAACTAGAAGAGGCTTAGTTGACCAAAACTGGTATTAGTCGGTATAATGTTAATGGCACGAAATCCAAATACTCGCCCATCATTCATCGACCACAAATATGGCTTATCAATCGAAACATATATATCGAAATATATATATATATATATATTACACAAAATACTATACTTCACTCTTATTCCCAGAGAAGATAAACCGTTTGATCTCTTGAAGATCTTGTGAGAGAAGATTCATCCCAAGAAATGAAAACACATGTTAGCAAACGTGTCCTCTAAAATTGGATGAAATCTCCTCTCCTTTTTCCAAAAGAGGTAAAGGAAGCCAGACCAGACTCATTTATACACATATGCCAATGTCATGGTTGTAACCCCCTAGGGTGCAACTGACATTAAGGAGAACTGGAATAGAACAGTTCATGTTTCTCCACCCTCCCCCTCAGGAAATCAGTGCTAGTTACTGTACATGTAGTGTGTCTCAATACATACATGTAGTATCAGCAGAATCACTCTCATGGTTTGGTTTGGCCTGGAGTGTCTGACCCTCCTTTCCTCCCTTTTATCAAGAACTATGCTGTTAATTAAAGAGCTCTGTGGCTAAAATTATCATCTTGGACTCACAAAGGAGTTGTTAAATCAGCACAGTCTTTGGGGGGGGGAAATATATGGAGTGATAAACATAGGGAGACAGAACAAGGGAGTCTGACTCATTTCCAGATGTATGAACAGTTTAGTACCCTCCAAAAAGCTGTCACAAAAACATAATCAGCACTACGGCACATGACTTAATTTGACTCACACTGATTAAGAGATACTCCTACGTTTCTCTCGTCCCATGAATGCTCTGTTCAAGAACTTTTATAGCTGCTTTGTGTCCTTGTCCGCCACTTGTGGCACCAGACTGAATTGCACAAAAAAAAAAAAAAAAAAAAAAAGAGAACTCCCTGTCTTTTAATGCTGGGCCAAACAGGTAGCCCCGTCCCAAACTCACACCATCAGGCCCTGAAAAAAATTACATAAATCAACTGGAATGTGGGTTTTGTCTGGTCAAGATGAAGTGGTGAGTTCGGATGCAGGTTCCCGACATGCTTTAGACATCCGGAGGAAAGGCCTCTAAGGTAACGTCAGCCTCTAATGGCTGCTTACAGGAAGTTCAGTCCAGAGAGACTTCTGACTCACAGTCACTAGATTTGAATGCTTGGTTTGACTAGGAAACATCGCTTGACACTTCAGACAGACTGCAAGGTTTTCATTTGTTGGTTTCACTTTAATAACTTTTAAATCATAAAAAGTAATAAATACTAAGAATATGAATTAAGAATAAGGTATGAGAGGTCATGCAATATTGTGAGTGTTAGGTACGACATGCAGCACCTTCAACTGGGATTAAATGCGCAATACATCATGGCCTCTGACTTTTTTTTTATTAAACAGTTAATACATAATACAGACATTCAGGACATACTTTTTTATTGAATACAGCATTTTAAATCATTTTTGCGTATCAATGTGAACATGTTTTGACAGCGTTTGCGTCTGAATAGAATTTGAACTGAATTGTATATCTCTTTTTTTTTTTTTTATATTGAAGGTTTATGAACTATGGATCTGCATTAAAGGGATAGTTCACCCAAGAATGAAAATTCTGTCATTAATTACTCACCCTCATGTTGTTCCAAACCGTAAGACTTTCGTTCATCTTTGGAACACAAAGATCTTTTTGATGAAATCTTTGAGCTTTTTGTCCATCCATAGACAGCTGCACAATTGATACTTTGACGCTTCAAAAATTTCATAAAGCGATTGTAAAACTAATCCATATGAATTGAGCGATTTAGTCCAAATTTTCTGAAGAGACATGATCACTTTATATAATGAACAGATTTCATTTAGGCTTTTATTCACATATTAAAATTCATCAACTCACACATCAGTTGTGGTAAACGGAAGCTCAAACGTGTTTTCTTGACGCGTGTGAGAACCAATGAGGTTCATTCTCGCAGCATGTTTGAGCTTCTGGAAGAGGTTTGTTTTCTCACATCAAGCAGGTTTGTTTGAGCTTCTGTTTATGTTCGCTGATCAATAATTATATGTGTACAAAAGCCTAAATTAAATCTTCATCATGTAAAGCTATCGAGACTCTTCAGAAAATTTGGATTAAGCCACTCAATTCATATGGATTGGTTTTATGTTCTCTTTATGAACTTTTTGAAACGTCAAATTGTCAGTTGCATAGCTGTCTATGGAGGGACGGAAAGCTCTCAGATTTCATCAAAAGATCTTCATTTGTGTTCCGAAGATTAACAAAAGTCTTACGGGTTTGGAACGACATGAGGGTGAGTAATTAATGACAGAATTTTCATTCTTGGGTGAACTAAGCCTTTAAATAATAGCTTACCTGTCATTGCTATTTGTGCATATTTTATTCCTCCTTTCTTTTCTGAACTCCTTCTGTTTTTACTTTTCTCCTGTGGCTACATCTGTAGGACCGCAAACTGCTCGCAGCAGCTCAGCAGATGCTTCAAGACAGCAAGACAAAGATAGAGTTCATTCGAATGCAGATCCTCAAAGCCAGCCAGACCAGCGAGATGAACTACGAGAACAATGATGGTATGTGGTGTAGCTGATTTCCTCTCTAATTATGTCTATGATTCGCACTTTAAATGGCCAGAAGTGTGGTAAGAAGACATAAATCTGATTTTAGCAGTGACTTCAAGCAAGCCTATCATCAGCCCCCTGGACCTGAGGATAGAAGAGCTACGACATCACTTCCGGATAGAGTCTGCTGTGGCAGAAGGTGCCAAAAACGTGATGAAACTGTTAGGAACAGGAAAGGTGACGGAGAAGAAAGCTCATTCAGAGGTTGGCTTTATTTTTTAAATCATTGTTTTTATAGTTGCTTCTCATTGATTGATCGTTCTCTTTTGCTTAAACACTTTAATGTCTGTATCCATTTAATCAAGTTATTCATTTAACTATATACTTTTATTAGCCTGCATTGGCTCAAGGGCCAAATGTTTACAGCTTTTCTCACTTTACACAGGACAGGATGGTTAAACTTTAGAACTGTCATGAAATTGTTTTATTCCTGTGTGAGGAGTAATACTCTTGTCAGTTTCCTACCTATTGGAAGGTGAATTTGCTTAGTATTTTTTTTACACTCTAGATAGCCCTACACTCTGTATACAGGAAAAAATCATGTTAGCAGCGCATGTTAGCAGTCAATCAGAATACTAGCTGTAGGCACTGAATCATTGTGTATATTTGGGATTATTCTTGTAGAGCAAGGTAAAAATCATGGGTTAATTTTAGGGCTGCACAATTTTGGAAAAAACTGATTTCAATATTTTAAGAAGATATACACTGATCAGGCATAATATTATGACCACTGACAGGTGAAGTGAATAATGCTGATTATCTCCATCACGGCACCATTTTGTCCTCAAAGTTGATGTGTTAAAGCATGAAAATGGGCAAGCATAAGGGTCCGTGTATCTTTTGGTCATTCATTTTTTGATTTAATAATGGCACCTTTTTCGTTTTTCATTTTTTTCAAACAAAACGAAAAACAAGAATTTGGCTTGATTTTTCGTTTTTTGTTCAGGGGTAGAAAATGAATAAACAACTTGAATATTTGATCTCAACATGTGGGCGGGAATGAAACGCCCCTTTCCGCTGATTGGTCAACCAAACAATAAACTCTGCCGTCATCAGTTCTTCCGCAGTTCAGAGCAGCAGAATAATAGTCCTTCGCTGCGATGGATTTAACGCGTTTATTGCAACTATATAATCACTTTTAAATTTACATTTAATCTTAATCTCTATCTCTTGATCTCTATCTCTCAAACAGCCAGACTAACGAATGACTTGAGACACAAATCGAGGCAGAGCCTATAGACAAGGCTTTCTTCTGTGTCCATTTAGCTCAGAAATATTATTATCTCAGATATAATAATTTTCTTCGCACCTGAACTCACAACTACCACCTTTGACACACTGCCTGTTTTATTATTGTTGATCACCTATCAAAATCTGTGTGGCAACGCTGCCCGATTTCATGCGACAGCACAGAGATAGCGGCGCGCTCTCAAGAATTGGGTGAAACGCCCAACATGTGGGGCGACATGTTGAGATCAAATATTCAAGTTGTTTATTCATTTTCTACCCCTGAACGAAAAACGAAAAATCAAGGCGAATTCTTGTTTTTCGTTTTGTTTGAAAAAAATTAAAAACATCATTTTTTCATTTTCCGATTTCATTATTAAATCAAAAAACGAATGACCAAAAGATACACGGACCCATAAGGATTTGAGCGAGTTTGACAATGGCCAAATTGTGATGACTAGACGACTGGGTCAGAGCATCTCCAAAACTGCAGCTCTTGTGGAGTGTTCCTGGTCTACAGTATCAGTATCTATCTAAAGTGGTCGAAGGAAGGAACAGTGGTGAACTGGCGACAGGGTCATTTGCGGCCAAGGCTCATTGATGCACTTGGGGAGCGAAGGCTGGCCCGTGTGTTCTGATCCAACAGACGAACTACCGTAGCTCAAATTGCTCAAGAAGTTAATGCTGGTTCTGATAGAAAGGTGTCAGAATACACAGTGCATTGCAGTTTGTTGCGTATGAGGCTGCGTAGTCGCAGATCAATCAGGGTGCCCATGCTGACCCCTGTCCACTGCCAAAAGCGCCAATAGTGGGCATGTGAGCATCAGACCAGGCAACTTCTTCTATTGCTCCGTGGTCCACTGGCTTGTTGTCATCCCACAGTGCATCCTGGTGCATCACTTCCCCAGGTAAATGGCGCACATGTACACGGCCATCCACGTGATGTAAAATAACAGGGCTCATCGGACCAGGTGACCTCCTTCCACTGCTCCAAGATAAGGTTCCGACACTTGCATACCCATTGCAAGTGCTTTCGACGGTGCATAGGGTTCATCATAGACATTCTGATTGGCCTGCAGCTATGCCGCCCTATACACAGCAGCGTGTGATGCACTGTATTGTGACAAATCCTCCCATAACCATCATTAAAATTTTGTGTTCCTTGTGCCACAGTAGACCTTCTGTTAGCTCAATCCAGACAGGATTGCCTTTGTCGCCGGTTTGTTTTTTGTCTCTCCTCGGACCACAGTTGGTAAATTCTCACCACTTCTGACTGGAAGCAACCCATAAGCCTTGCCGTTTCAGAAATACTCTGACCCAGTCGCCTTGCCATAACAATTTGGCCCTTGCCAAAGTCACTCAGATCTTTATTCCTGCCCATTTCTCCTGTATCCAACCCTTTGATTACGAGAACTGATTGTTTGCTTACTATATAATCTACCCAGACCTTAATATGTGGCCTTGTTAGGAGATGATCAACAATATTCAGTAATGTTTTAGCTCATCTAAAACTCATCTGGCACATGTTACGTTCACAAATATGTTATAAGAGACTCACAGCACTGGTAGAGTTCATGTGGAGCAGTATATTACTGCAAAATGTCCAATACAGAATTTACCCATGCTTTATATAACTAATACTGGCCCATAACTGGTACCAATATATTGGACATTCCTACACGCAATAATAACTACAATAAAAGCAAATAATGAAAAAAAATATATAATAATCTACAAAAGTTTAAAAAACAAACATTTGCAATAATTTCTGGTATATGTTTTTTTTGAGAGAGATAATTTGAGAATTACTGCCACAAGTTAGTGATGAATTTATGTGTTAAACTATAGCATATGTCCAGACTCTGTCCCGTAGATTTAGTTTTCCACTCACACTGCCAATGTTATGCATGTAGAACTGTTTATCTTTGTGACGATTCTAAATCCGGTATGTCTTTCAAAGGTCATTAGAGGTTTTGTTGACTTCATTCAAAATGTGTGTATTTATGTCTGTATGCATTTGTAAATGCTGTCTAACTTTGTCTTGCAGGCTCAAGCCCGCTTGAATGAGTCCAGTCAGAAGCTAGACTTGCTGAAGTTCTCTCTGGAGCAGAGACTCAGTGAGTTGCCCAGAAATCACCCGAAGGGAAATCTGATTATGGAGGAGTTAGCCATGGTGTCCTCCCCACCTCTCAGTCCCCGCCAAAGCATCATGTCCACCAGCAACCAGTACAGCACTGTGGCCAAACCTGCTGCTCTGACTGGTAACAAAACTTAATCCATACAGTCACATGGTACTCAAGGGTTTTTGGACTCCGTTGTTATTTACTGTTCCCATTTTACTTTGGTTTTAACAATGGCAGCTTGTAACAGGGTTAAATCCTATACACACTGGAGCGAAGTGCAAAAGTGAAGTGAATCACAAAACAAAACCATTTAAATCAAATATTTGTCAGGCTGAATGATAACCAAATTTACTTCAGTACAACAGGTGGCACAGTGCATCTTTTAGCTGCCATTCATAAAACATAGAGATATAGAAGATATTATTATATTATATTATATTATATTATATTATATTATATTATATTATAATATAATATAATATAATATAATATAATATAATATAATATTATATTATATTATATTATATTATATTATATTATATTATATTATATTATATTATATTATATTATATTATATTATATTATATTATATTATATTATATTATATTATATTATATTATATTATATATAAGGTGCCCTAGAACCTGCAACATGCTAACGAAACATTTAGAAAGACAATTTACAAATATGACTAAAAATATAATGTTATCATGGATCATGTCAGTTTTTATTGCTCCATCTGCCATTTTTCGCTATTATCCTTGCTTGCTTACCTAGTCTGATGATTCAGCTGTGCTCATCCAGACGTTTTGCCCTTGCTAATGCTTTGAATATTGGCTGGCATATGCAAATATGTTGAGATTTGCCTGTTCTTCGGAGGTCTTTTAAACAAATGAGATTTATATAAGGAGGAAACAATGGTGTTTGAGACTCACTGTATGTCATTTCCATGTACTGAACTCTTGTTATTCATCTATGCCAAGGTAAATTCAATTTTTCATTCAATGGCACCTTTAAATGGTTGCAAACAGCCATAGACAAAAAAAAAAAAAAAAGTCATAATTTTCTCACCCTTGCCAAAGTCCCTTTCAAGTCTGCTCAAAACCCCCGGGCAGCAATTTCTGGTATCCAAGACCAAGTCCTGTATATTTGAATGGAGAATTGTTCATAAAAAGTGAAGCCACCACACTGCCATATTGGTATTCCCTCACATTCTATTGAATTAATAGGAAATTATCTGATTTTAATGAGAAAGCATTACCTAAGTTTCCCTGTACATTTTTACATCACAAACGTCCTAAACATTTAAATGGTTATTTGTTTAAAGTCGGGAATTTTCCCTGCTTATTAAAAGTTACGTTCATCTTCATTACTGTTGCGAATATGAGATCAGCTGACGGATTAGACACCTCAGTAGTTGTATTCCAAAAGTCAAAATGATTTTTCTGATACCTGAATACAGATTTATGCTTTAAGGCATGCGCATACAACTTAATTTGCCATGTACAGTTATTCACTGTGGTTATGTAATTTATGTTGTTTATACAATACTGTTTTTATTCGTACAGTAATTGTAAATTATTTTGGTAACAGTATGTATTTCGAAGCAGTAAAGATAACAATTTAAAGGGATAGTTCACCCAAAAATGAAAATGTGATGTTTATCTGCTTACCCCCAGGGCATCCAAGATGTAGATGACTTTTTTTCTTCAGTCGAACGCAAATTATGATTTTTAACTGCAACCGCTGCCGTCTGTCAGTCAAATAATAGCAGTGATTGGGAACTTGAACAATAAGAGTCGAAAAAATTTCCATAGACAAATCCAAATTAAACCCTGCGGCTCGTGACGGCACATTGATGTCCTAAGACACGAAACGATCGGTTTGTGCGAGAAACCGAACAGTATTTATATAATTTTTTACCTCTAATACACCACTATGTCCAACTTCGTTCAGCTTCCGGCTAGTGAGGTCTGATCGCGCTCTGACAACGGAAGTGATGTCTCGCGCTCATTGAAGTATATGGCCGAGACATCACTTCCGTCAACAGAATGCGTTTTTTGACCTCACTAACAGGAAGCTGAACGAAGTTGGACATAGTGGTGTATTAGAGGTAAAAAATATATAAATAATGTTCGGTTTCTCGCAAAAACCGATCGTTTCGTGTCTTAGGACATTACTGTGTCGTCACGAGCGGCAGGTTTTAATTTTGATTTGTCTAAGCAAGTTTTATTTACTGTTAGTTTGCAGTTAAAAATCATAATTTGCGTTCGACTGAAGAAAAAAAGTCTCCTACATCTTGGATGCACTGGGGGTAAGCAGATAAACATCAAATTTTCATTTTTGGGTGAACTATCCCTTTAAGGGTCTGAAGTGGATGTTGGTCAACAAAAAGACATCAGGAAATAATATACAAACACACTTCACAACTTTTTTTCAGAGAAATTATGCTGACTGAGTATTGATTTAAAGACTTGAAGCTTTATTTTCAAGCGTTTATACTGTCGCTCCAAGCATGATGCCTGATGATAAACTTGTTGTTTTTTTTTTTTTTTTTTTTTTTTAATATAATATAGTGCAATTTGGTAGGGGTGTAACGGTATGCAGCAGTCCAAGTTCAGTAACCCCCCACCCCCGCCATATGCTTTTTTTGAACAGACAGTAGTGCAAATTACAGTTTGTTCCACCTTGCAGCATTTAGCCCCCCTGAGGTTGTTGGTACAGTACATCCTCCTTTAGTGTATTAAGCATTAGGTAGTAAACTCTTGCATAGGTCATATTTTTTTGTAGGGCTGATAAAAAACAAAAGGCATTTGGTCTCAATCAGCTACAAAACTGAAAAGCATCTCATGTTATAAAAGTACAAAATAAATAGAATGAAAAATAAACCTTTTTTGCGTGTGAGTTCATTAACATGCGCTGACAATGGCGGATTAACAAAGTTCAATATTACGCTTTTTCAAGAAATCACGCAAGCATGTTTGAGCTTCTGCAAAAACCAATGAGGTTTGTTGTCACACATCAAGTAAGTGTACGTTTGAGCTGCCTTTGACCATATTTTATCTACACTGGTTTCACAGACGAGGCTTCTCCGTTGATCAATAATTATATGTGCATAAAAGCCTAAAGGAAATCTGTACATCACATTAGGCAGTTTGTCTCTTCAGAACACTTGGATTAATCTGCTCGATTTATATGGATTACTTTTATACTTTTTAAAGCATCAAAGTTTTGGGGAATGGACTTCCAATGGATGGCTAGAGATCGCTCTGGTTTTATTAAAAATATCTTTATTTGTTTCATACAAAAGACTTACGGGTTTGTAGCGACACTAACTGATGACAGAATTTTAGAAGTATTCTTCTTCATTTAGTTTTCATTTAGTGTTGTTTGGTAAAATAAGTTCTAGACAAAATCCATATGCTAGATGAGTTTTGGAAGAAAGAACAAACAACAACCTATACATGGCTGGAAAAATCCTCTTTTGTTCAGCTGAATTTTTGTCTCCGTGAATAGATCCATAGGAATGCATTGTTTCAATTTATAGTCTTGTCCCCTGCAAATATTCACTCCCTGTGTGAATAGGCCCTTTAGTCCTTTATCACAACACATGTTACTGTACGTTTAACCCTGTTTGAGAGGGGGAACAGCTGTCTGGGTATAGGCATGTAGGAACTACACTCGACTTTTCGCACAGTGTTCACACACTCAGCCCCAGTGTCCCCCTCCTCCACCCTTGGCTTTATCGCACACAACTTTGACCTTCACTCTAAAGGAGAACGAGAGAGCTTACGTTACCATTGTAGGCTTGTACCGTGTAGTGCTTTCCATATAAGGCTCTATAACTACTGCATGTGTCTTGAAATAGACATTTGTAATTGTTTGCACACTTATTATCTTGTGTTAATCAGAATAGATGTGTTTAGTGATTTACATCTCAAGATCACGCAGCGTTTTGGCTCTGAGTTGGGTTTCTGTTGTAAATCCGCAGGCACATTAGACGTGAGGCTCATGGGCTGTCAGGACCTCCTGGAGAACGTCCCGGGTCGCTCAAAGACAGTATCTGTTTCTCTGCCCGGCTGGAGCCCCAGTGAGGCACGATCCTCATTTATGAGCCGAGGAAACAAGAACAAATCTGGCAGCAGCCGAACCCTGTCCAAGTCTGATGATCTGTCCAGTTGAGTGGCTTTGTATTTGTTGTAAATTCCCTTTGAAAATCCAAGTTAAGATCGTTCCTAAGGAACTTGCATGGCAGTTGAGCTTCACCATTTCAAATAGAGTAACCATTGTAAATTATGCTTCATTCACACACATATAGTCTGGATTTAGCAAACTAGTAAGTAAGGCTCTGCAATTTGACATTATTTCATCTTCACTCATTGTCTCCCCATCAAAATGACTGCAAACTTTTATTCTATAAAGTTATGAAAAACAATGTTACTTATGACGTATTAGGTGTACACTACCATTCAGAAGTTTGGGTCAGTAATATTTTCTTATTTTTCTTAAAGATATTAATTTTAATTTGGTATGATGCATTTAATTGATCAAATGTGACAGTAAAGACATTTATAATGTTATGAAAGATTTCTTTTTACAAATAAATGTGTTTTATGAACTTTCTGTTCAACAAAGAATCCTAAATAAAAATGTATCACAGTTTCCGCAAAAATATCAAGCAGTAGAACTGTTTTCAACTTTGATAATATAAAAAGAAATGTTTCTTGAACACCAAATTGGCATATTAGAATGATTTCTGAAGGTTCGTGAAGACCGGAGTAATGGCTGCTGAAAGTTTAGCTTTGAAATCACAGTATTACAATACGTTTAAAAATATAATTAAAATAGAAAACAATTATTTTGATTTTGTAATATTTCACAATATTATTTTTTTACTGTATTTTTAATCAAATAAATGCAGCCTTGCTGAGCATGAGAGACTTCTATCAAACTTTTGAATGGTATTGTATATTAAGATTGTCAGTCGATTTCAATATTTTAATTAATTTTTTTAACATTTAATTCAAATGCTACTGATTTATTACATGATGTACAGATTAATTAAATCACAAGTAATTGAATATATCAATATTTGCTTGGATAATCTCCCTGTAAAAAAAAAAAAAAAAAAAAAGTCATTTAAATCCAAGAAAGGCAGTTACATAAGATCTGTTCTTGTATTCCATCTGTGCTATTTTCAAATTTTTAGTGTAAGTGTTTTTGTGTTATTTTTAACGTCTTTGAGGCGTATTTTTATTTTTTATTTATATTCATGCCTGTGTTAAAGACTAATAGTTTGAGTTGTTTTGTGCTGTTATGGCAGATGAAATCAGTGCCGTTCTGAAGCTGGACAACACAGTTGTGGGACAGACCCATTGGAAGCCAGTCAGCAACCAATCTTGGGACCAGAAGTTCACGCTGGAGCTTGACCGGGTAATGCATGAGAAATTGCATAAAACACAGCCTTATCCCATAATCCCCTCAACACATGAGATGATGGGTACATATATGCACACATGCTCTCCTTTCCAGCCTCTCTCAATTAACTTTGGAAATGTTAATCCCAGATTTGACCCAGTTCTTATGGAAACTCACAAAAGGCGGATCAGAAGTCAGCGTTCGTAATCTCTTCAATCTCGCATATATAAATATTCCCTTTCTGTTATGGCTATATATTTGAGTTGCACAAGCAAGCCTCAGCTTACTTTTAGTCTTTGTCATTATCACACTCAACATTATTTTAATATCTGTTGGATATGTCCTTTATAATGTATCTCCATTCGTCCACATTAAGAAATGGGTTGATTTGCAGGCACTCTTTTATTTTTCTTTTGATGGAATTGCCCAGGTTTCTTCTTGATGTATCCAAAAATAAGTGTAAATTATCCTCCTCAGGGAAGATATTGGAAATAGTTAAAAGTTGGACTGATTTGGAGGCTTACTACTTGCTTTGTTATTGTATTCAATTTATGTTTGAGGGTTGATTATTGACTGTAGGTTTGGACTTGCTTTTGGATGTGTGATGGTGTAATCTTTTAATCTCATGGCAGGCAACGAGAGAGCTCTAATCAGCAGTTGTGCAATGGCAGACAGACTCTGACAATACCTGTAAAAGGCCTGTAAATGTCAAACCTTTGGCTGTGATCTATAGTAATAGTCATAAGTGGTGTGTGCTGGGTTAAGCTTCACTGTTACTGTTGCTCATACTACAGATTCATGGTCACAGCATAAATGGTGAGGTGTTGGGCCCTTAAACTTCAGCTGGTCCTTCACCATTTGTGCTGTGGACAGGAATAATATCTCATCATGTAGCTTATCATGTAGAGGGCTTTGTTATTATAGGGATCTAGAAATACAAATACAAATAATACAAATAATACAAATTTGGCATTTTTAAGTCTATTGAAGAATAATAAAGCACTTGGCCAATGTTTTAAAGTTTTTAATTGCCATTTAAAATTAATTTTTTTTTTTTTTCTATTTTTGTCTAAGCTATTTTTTTAAATATAATTTTAATTTTGAATTAAACATTTTTAAATGTCTTTTTGTCAATTTTAATAGTGATTTGTCTGTGGATTTCTTCTTTTTTTTTTAACTTATATATTGATATAGTATTATATATACTATGTGATCAGAAGTACAGTTTTCAGCTGATGGACTATAAAATAAGTAAAGATCCCATATAGAAATAAACTTAAGGAGAATCCTGTAAGCAGCTACCCTTAACTTTCTAGTAGGGCTGTAACAGTATACACAACTCACGGTTCGGTACGTACCTCGGTTTTGAAGTCACGGTTCGGTACGGTTTTCGCTACAGCAGGTAGGGAGAAAACTAAACACAAACTTGCTTTTTTTATTAAACAGTGGTTTACTGAATAAATTGTGTTTTTGTCTTTAAATAGATTAAATTAAATTATAACTAAAAGTTTCTTAAGGATAAAAAAATGATCCCTGCTAATGCTATAAACTATTTAGGGAGCCCTTACTTCAACACTACAATATTAAAGGTTAACAACTGAGCCCAAACTATTAGCCTAAATTCAATTGCTTTTTATTTATTTCAACACTCAAATATCAAATTGTATGCAAACATGAAAGCTGGACATAATGCAGTTTTTGCATTAACTAAATGTTTTTACTCCAATTTGTTGTTGAAATATAATCATTTCTACACAGTGGCTGTCATTTTCACTTATTTAAACATACATTAAATAGCCTAATCAGGACATCACTCATACAGTGCATATACACTCCTGAACAAAATCTTAAGACCGGGGGAAACATTTCAAGTATTTGCATTTTGCGCTATTGGATCATAACCAGGTTGTAAGTACTGCTTTAAAATGCTAAAAGAAGAAACAGGAACAAGAGACAAAAAATAGAGAGCATGCAATTTATTGAAAACTGCATTTAAACTCAAACAGGCTGTTCAGCAGCTGATCAAAAGTTTAAGACCATAGCCTTAAAAAGTAAAAATCTGCACAAAAATAGGGCTTTTATGTCATTCTCCTTCAGACTTCACACTGTCTTGATCTCCTGATGGCAAAGGCAAAAAGGTCTTCTGTCTTTGAACATGGCAGGATTGTTGAGCTGCACAAGCAAGGGCTCTTGCAATGCGCCATCACTGCTGAGGTTGGACACAGTAAGATGGTCATTTTACATTTCTTATAAGATCCTGAGTTACGGGACAAAAAAGTAAAGTGGCAGACCCTAAAAGATTTTACCTGCACTGAGTTGGAGGATCCAACGGGCTGTCCGTGAAGACACAGGCCAATCCTCGCCCCAAATTAAGGCCCTTACTGATGCTGACTGCAGCCCAATAACCATAAGACAGCTTCTGCGAGAGAAGGGCTTAAAGAACAAAAAATGTCTTCAAAGGCCATGTCTCCTCTCATGCCACAAACTTGCCTGTTTGGAATTTGCAAGGGAGCACCAAACATGGGACATTGAAAGGTGGAAGAAAGTTTTGTTCTGACAAGAAAAAAAATAACCTGGATGGTCCTGGTGGCTTCCAACACTACCGGCATGACAAGGAGTTCCCACTGGAGGTGTTTTCTATGCGGCACAGTGGAGGAGGCTCCATCATGATCTGGGGTGCTTTTTCCTTCAATGGAAAAATGGAGCTTCAGGTTGCGTGGGGCATCAAACGGTGGCTGGTTATGTGGACATGTTGCAGCGGGCATCCTTCTTGACTGATGGCCCTCGTCTGTGTGGTAATGACTGGGTCTTTCAACAGGACAACGCTGCCGTTCACAATGCCTGCCTGACGAAAGACTCCTCTTAGAGCTCTTTTGGACCATCCTGTGTGTTCCCCTGATCTAAATCCCATTGAGAATGTTTGGGGATGGATGGCAAGGGAAGTTTACAAAATGAACGTCAGTTCCAGACCATGGATGCCCTTCGTGAAGCCATCTTCCCCACATGGAGCAACGTTCCCACCAGCTTCCTGGAAAAAGTCACATCAAGCATGCCCAAACAAATGTTTGAAGTGATCAACAAGAACAGTGGGGATACTCAATACTGAGTCCTTTTTTGACACTTTTAGTTCTGTTGTGGGTGTTTTTTGGGCTAAGGTCTTAAACTTTTGATCAGCTGATAAACAGCCTTTTGAGTTTAAATGCAGTTTTCAATAAATTGCCTACTCTCTATTTTTTGTCTCTTGTTCCTGTTTCTTCTTTTGGCATTTTAAAGCAGTACTTACAACCTGTTTATGATCCAAAAGCGCAAATTGCGAATACTTGTAATGTTTCCCCTGGTCTTAAGATTTTGTTCAGGAGTGTATTAAGAGAAAGAGTTCATTTCTGTAGCGAACTAACAAACTTTGGACACTGAATGGCTTTTCTGAGGTAAATGCTACATGACATATTGTTTACAAGCTTTCATTGACGTCTTTCCGCCGTTGAAACACTGATTGAGCAATTATACGAGATATGACCATTTCAGTAAGTTGTACTGTATCTTTCAACATACCTTCAGATGTTCTTTCATGTTTATTCTTTAACTAGTATTAAAGAAGAAGAGATGATCGCGTTCACTCGCGCTCCACACTCGTGCTGCCGGTTGAACTGAGGCGCCTATACAGTGATCTGTACCGCATCAAAGCGCGTCAAAACGGCATTTTATGTTTAAATTTTGTGATTTTGTGGACAGAATTTGAAGGATGACACTTTGTTTCTTATCGAAAGTAACAAAACACAGAGCGTATTGCGATTATTGGTGGTTAGGCTACATTGTTGCAATGTAATGCTTCCGTACACATGTGCACTGAACCAAAAGCCCTGTACCGGAACGGTACCGTTACACCCCTACTTCCTAGAAAACATATAGGAATGCTCTGAACAGAATTTTTCATATTTTCATAAATTCGTTTAGGTTAAAACTACTTACGTACACTACCGTTCAAAAGGTGTTTTTTTTTTTTTTTTTTTTTTTTTTTTTTTTTGCACAAGGCTGTATTTATTTGATCAAAATATTGTGAAATATTACAATTTAAAACATCTTTTCTTTTTTAAAATGTAATTTATTCCTGTATGATGAAGCTGAATTTTTTAGCAGCCATTACTTCAGTCTTCAGTGTCATATTATCCTTCAGAAATCACTGTAATATTCTGATTTGGTGATTTAAACGGTTAAACTGATGTGCTGCTTGATATTTTTGTGGAAACTGATACATTTTTACAAGATAATGTATACAGTGTGTATGTACTTAATATGAGATATTAAATGCTTTTTTTTGGTTGGCATATAGTCTCGTGAACTGGAGATAGCCGTGTATTGGAGAGACTGGCGCTCACTGTGTGCTGTGAAGTTTTTACGGCTAGAGGACTTCCTGGACAACCAGCGTCATGGCATGTGCCTCTACCTGGAACCGCAAGGAACACTGTTTGCTGAGGTAATTTAATTTTTTCATCACACACTGACATGCAATATACAAATTTGATGGCCTTGTTGTGGATATTTGAGATTTTCTTTGCCTCTCTGGACACAGGTTACATTTTTTAACCCAGTTATTGAGAGGCGACCTAAACTACAAAGGCAAAAGAAAATCTTCTCCAAACAGCAAGGTAAGATTATGAAGTGGCAAATATGCCTTAGTGTTGAGAAGGGTTGACATGTTCGCTCAAACAGATTAGATTAAGCAGCCTTAACACAGTTCTGTGGTTCAATATTGTTCTGCTGTGGGGCCAGTGTTTACACGGTGAAGTCAGAATGAACTTTGACCTTCTTGTTTGAACTTACTTGAACCCTGTATTTACAAAGGAGGAGTATAGCTGGTTTAAGCTGTGTTCCAAAATCTCATGAGCTGCCTAAGTAGGCAGCTGCCTTCTAAGAAAGCACTTTACCATCAAGGAATCCCCATAAAGGGTCAGTTTGGATCTGACAGGTTAACTTATAGGTGTCACACAAATGTTCTGCATGTGAGACTCGAGTCTAAAGTTTTAAGCTAGCATGTCTCTAAGCTAACAGCCTATTCACATCAGCTTAACTTATAAGTACATAGAAAAGAGAGAAGAGAATAGAAGAATCTTATTTGGTGGCCAGCTTTATTCACAATGCAATAGAAAAGAGATTAGAACACCCCTCTGGGGAGAAAAAAAAACAAAAAAAAACATGAAGGATACATGCTATGTTGTCTCAGTGTGGCTAAAATTAGGTACTGTATCTTGGAGTGTTCACTCTTGGCAGGTTTGGTTTGATCATTGCTCTTTTTAAACCCGATGCGACCCTAAAAAGCACAGAATGCATTACAGTTCAGTACACACATCGGAAACACTGTCTTCTTGCAGCAGATCTTTGTAACACAGGAATTCCTGAATCTGTTTTGACTCTTTTTCACATTTTTTAAGCTCTTTGTGAGTTCTCAGCTGGTAAAAATACCATAATATGTACACACATACAACGAGCGCATTTGCCTTAGCACACAGCATTGATTTGGATGCTCAGTAAGTTCCATCACAAAATATGTCATAAGTACAAAGTTCTGTCATGAAACTCTAGATGGCACAGGCTAATAGGTCCTTAAAGGGATAGTTTACCCAAAAATGAAAACTATTCTATGATTTACTCACCCTCAAGCCATCCTAGGTGTATACGACTCTCTTCTTTTAGATGAACACAATCCGAGATATATTTTAAAATATCCTTAGTCCTTCAAGGTTTATAATGGTTGTGAATGGTAGACCAAATTCTGAAGACAGAAAAAATGCATCCATCCATCCATAAAAAAAAAAAAAAATGAATCCATACGACTCCCAAGGGTTAATAATGGCCTTTTGAAGCGAAGGGATGCGTTTTTGTAAGAAAAATATCCATATTTAAAAGTTTATATATTCAAACAACTAGCTTCCGTCGACTTGCGCCAAATGAGTAATCTTCTGACGCGATGTATGACGCAGGATGTAGGAGTATCATAAGCTTAGATGCCTCTCACGGTTCAAACAAATACGGCTGGGCAACAAACTCAAGCTCCACTTCTCTTATATCAAAATCCTCTGACATTTTTCTTTAAAATTTCGTGATTCGTGACCAGTGTTTTGTTTTGCTCTCTCCTCTGCGTTCATCATTGTGTCATTGCGTCAAGTCAAAGGTTGCTCTTCCGCCCAAATTAACATGCGCAGTATGCGTACGGTCATCCACCGGAAGCTCGTTATTTTAATTTCTAAAGTTAAAATATGGATATTTTTCTTACAAGAACGCATCGCTTCAAAAGGCCTTTATTAACCCTCCATAACCATTATAAACCTTGGAGGACTAAGGATATTTTTAAATATATCTTGGATTGTGTTCGTCTGAAACAAGATAGTCATATACACCTAGAATTGGCTTGAGGATGAGTAAATCATGGGATTATTTTTATTTTTGGGTGAACTATCCCTTTAACTCAACCTGCTTGCAATCAAATAATTCTCAAAGGGCACAGCTGATTGGTTCCTGCTGTATCATAAAGTGGATTTCATTCATTCCATTAATATCAGTAGCCAGTGAGCTCACGTTCTCAACCTTCAAATACTTGGTTAGCATTTGCTGTAGCAGTGCAGTGCGCTTTCAGAAACCCTTCACCTTCCCCAGCTCCACATGTATAGATCTGCTACGGTTAATTCATGTACGCTATATTGTGCAGCAACATGTCTTACTTGCTCCATCAGCATGTCGTGTATGTATTGGCAGTAGCAAGTCCCATTCTTGCTCTGCTGCAACAGCATAGTAGATCTATTCTGCCAAAACCAAATATATCAACATTGTTACACCCATTACCATGCCAAAACCCTCAAGAGAGTTGTCATGACAGAACTTTTGGTTTGTTTGTTTATTTAGGTTTGGTGTTAAAAATGACAGTGAACACTAAGCGAACCAGGACTAATGTATCGTCTTATTTTTTGGTACAGACCAAAAGAACCAAGAACCACTGATCTACAATGTGAACACATCCTTAGTTGTATAAACCCTGCCAGAAAACAAATGCTTTAAAATACTACCTCCATAGTAGCGCACCAGGTTTTGGAACTAATGTTATCTTCTTCTTAGAGGTTTCTTCATCTCATATATAAACCTTATTCCTCTTAGGTAAAACGTTCCTGCGTGCCCCTCAGATGAACATTAACATCGCCACCTGGGGCAGGTTGGTGAGAAGAGCCATTCCGTCAATCAATAACTCATTCAGTCCTGGGGCGACTGATCTGGGCTCAGCATTGAGCCCTGAAATGGCACCAATCGGCCATCCAGACGCACACTCCCTACCAAGGTGCATATATGTACAAATTCATTCCATCTCACCCACACAGACTCATTTCCTAAAAGAGCTTCAGTAACGGAAAGCCCTCAAACTATTCTGCAGTCTTTGATAAACAAAGACCAATCTGTCTGGAAACATAATTGGTTTTCTATATTTAGATAATGAGATGACTTAACATTCCTGCTCTGTATCCCAGTGTATGCATTCCATAATGTTACTATTGCTATGGCGCAACTTTTATAATTTGTCTTCTCGTCATCAGCGACCCCACTGTGACCAAATTAGACTTTGACAAAGCATCCACCCCTCCCTCAAAACGGAACTCCATCGAAGTGGAGATAGAGGAAACATCACCAATGGATAAGATTTCAGATAGAAAAGAGGTGCAGGTAAAGGAGTGGTTGTATCAAAGGGGTAGTTTAATCATTTACTCACCTTCACGTCAATCCAAACCCATCTGACTTTATATGTTCTGTGGAACACAAAAGGAAGTGTTGATACCACTCTTTTCCAAACAATGAAAGGGGATGATGATCACCGAATGTAAAGCCCTCAAAATGACCAAAAGCACCATAAATGTAGTTCATACAATTTTTAAGTCACATGATTGCTTTTGGTAAGGAAAAGAAATTGAACTCAATTTTATTCACTGGTTAACTTCACCACAGCTCTCAAATCTCATTCACCTTCATGTATGTTTAAAAATAGCACGCTTAGTCATGTAAATGAAGCAAATGAAGACTTTTTGGTCTATTCATCAAACAAAGCTATCATATGGCATATGTTTTATTTATTTATTTATTTTTTTTTTTTTTCTCATTTATGGACCTTGACTGCCCCTGTTGTGCCCAACATTCTTTTCTGTGTTTGATGGGCAAAAGTCAGGTCATATGGGTTTGGAACAAAATGACGATGAGTAAACAATAGCCACGTTTCCATTACAAATTTGCGCAAAACTTTTGCGATTATTTTCTGAATGTCGATAAAAAAACTATTGCGAAATGATAGCGATTCCATTAACCGATGTTATGTGACTAAAACTCTCACAACGAGTCATTTTCCCCTCGCGATTACGTCATTTTCTAAGAGATACTTCTTTCTGAGAGCTTTATTTGGAGTGTAATGCCACGGCTTCTGGAAGCCCTTCTCACTCATATATGCTTTCCTGGGTGCTTTTCAATACTCCAATGGATGCTTTATTTCTTCGTTCCTCCATCTTCTGATCTGGAAACCTTTTTTTTTTAATATATATATATTTTTATTATATTCCATTTCAATTCTATGAATGCACCGTGAGGAGGTGAGGAACAATACTCCAACAACTAATACTGTTAGTTTCTAGTATGTTAATTATTAATTGTTAATAGATTAATACTATTAGTATTAGATGTCAAACTTGTAAATGTGAAAAATTTGTTTTCATTGCAATTTTGCGAAATATTACTTTTTCGAATTGCTTGATCAACCACTTCAGCTTTTTTGCAATATTTGGTAGTTTTTGCGAAATTCACGTTTCCATTGAGCGTAATTTCAATTCGCAATTAAAATTTGCGCAATTTGAAGGGTAATGGAAACACAGCTAATGGCAGAATCTTCATTTTTGGCAGAGCTGTCCCTTAAGGGCAGTTCTTTTGCAGTGGTTTGGAATGACTCTTAAGTGCCTCTTGCCTACAGGATGCCCTAGCGACCTTTGACTTCCTGAACAGCACAGTAGCTAAACCAGATTATGACAGTCTGGTTGAAAATGAGCAGCCTGACCTGGAACTAACTGCAGTTCCACAAAAAACTGAAATAAGGTAGTCTGTTCCCCATTTCTTGATGACTGACATCATGGCTACATACAGTATAAACACGCATACATTAACAGTAGTCACATGCTCAAAGTATGTGTTCATGCTTTTAGGGAAGAAGAGGAAGTTCAATTCAGTTTAACAGACTTCAAATGTGTAGCTGTTCTGGGGCGTGGCCACTTTGGAAAGGTAAACTTTGTTCTTTCGCAATAGTCGGTGTTTGTGTGCAATAAGGCTAGGTCTGTAAAATTAGCAAATGTGCCATAAATGTTCAGTACATTAACCATTTGTATTTCGTAACTATGTAATGTATTGTAGATTATCTCTACATATCACCATGTGATTTCTGCAGGAGACAGTTTTATTGTCTCATCTCTTTAATTATTTAACAGGTATTACTTGCTGAATACAAGACCACTGGAGAAATGTTTGCCATTAAAGCTTTGAAGAAAGGTGACATTGTTGCAAGGGATGAAGTGGACAGGTAAAGGCTATGTATGTGTGTTTAAGTAAAATAAATGAACAACTTTTGTAGAGACATCAGTAATTGTATACAGTGGGAACTATTCTGCTTCTGCTTTATTTTTAAAGCCAAAAAAGAGTTGATTGTCAAAATGACAAAATGTCCTTTTTGAATTTAGTCAAATAAGTATATCAACTTATATGTACCTTCTCTTGCAGAAGTTTTTACGTTCCCCTGAGAAACTTTTTGAACACCAGGTTTATCAGGGGAACGCAAACATTTTGCAAGCCAACACATTTTTTTTTTTTTTTTTCTTCCCCCTATCACCCTGTTACTTTAGGGCAGGGATGGACAACTCCGGTCCTGGAGGGCCAGTGTCCAGCTGAGTTTAGCTCCAACCCTAATCAAACACACCTGAACCAGCTAATCAAGGTCTTTAGGATTAGTAGAAAGTTATAGGCAAGTGAGTTTTTATCAGGGATGGAGATAAACTCTGCAGGACACTGGCCCTCCAGGACCGGAGTTGTCCATCCCTGCTTTAGGGGCTCTGTAGTATTTTAGTGTCACATTCATTCATTTTAGTTCATTTTAATCTATCTTAAATGGCATAAGTTCATACAAATTTTAGTTGACATTTTAGTTGATAATATGCAGAATTGTGAAATGTTTTTATTTATTTATTTATATATATATAATTTATTTATTTGTGTATGAGACTGAAAAAATATAAATAAAAATATTATTCGTCTAATATAATCTATATACATATGTAATGTTACATACATTATCAGTTTTAACTGTTGACATTGTATGCATTTTGACATTCAACATTCCATTCCAAAACAGCATATTTTTCATGTTTATTTTGCGTACAGTGAATGTGGCTATGTTAACTGACAGACTAAATGAATGTGTGTACTTTTATAAATGCATTTATTACACTGCAGGACTGATTAAAAGTTGACAATCTTAAATATAGCACCTTAAGTTCACCCAAAAATGTCATTTCTGTCATTAATTACTCGCCCTTATGTCATTCCAAACCCACAAGACCTTCGTTCATCTTCAAAACACAAGTTTTATCTCCTATAGAAAGAAACAAAATAACCACATTCAAGGTCCAGAGAAGTAGTAAAGACATTGTTAAAATAGTCAATGTGACTTAGGGCTGGGCGATGTATCGAATGCTTTTGTCACGCGCATTTCTTCAGTAAAGCCGGTTCCCTGATTGCCGCTAAATCGCCATCACCTGCTTTCAAATGAAGCGGCATTTAATAGACAGAGCCGTAGTTCACTGATAAGACACGCAATATCGCGTTCAATATCGACGGCGATACATATCGATATTGAACGCGATATTGCGTGTCTTATCAGTGAACTACGGCTCTGTCTATTAAATGCCGCTTCATTTGAAAGCAGGTGATGGCGATTTAGCAGTAATCAGGGAACCGGCTTTACTGAAGAAATGCGCGTGACAAAAGCATTCGATACATCGCCCAGCCCTAATGTGACTACAGTGGTTCAACCTTTAATGTTATGAAGTAATGGAAATACCTTTTGTGCGCAAAAACAAAACAAAAATAATGACTTTATTCAACAATTTCTTCCCTACCCTGTCAGTCTCCTATGCAGTTGACACAGTGCAACGCTTCTGTGTTTACAACCGAGCGCCGGCTCAGTATTGATTGACACTGTTCTCATGAGCACCACGACGCATACGTGTGCTGCTGACGCAGAAGCCGGCCAATACAGAGTCGCGTTCTGACCAAGCGGCAACCTCCCCCAGTCTCTCGTGAAGCCAATACGGAAGTGACTTAAACTGCGATTCATCGACTGGCCGCTAGGGACAGGCTCCGAAAGAGAGCAGAATCTCATTGAGTTCCATGTTAAATTGGCCAAGTTTATAGCAGAAAAAAACGTTTACAAGTTGGTTCAAATTGTGGTTTTGGTCTATGCTGCTAATTTTGCCCTTCAACTCTGAGGGGGGTGAATTTTTTTATAACTCTTCCGTTTAAAATATATTAAGCCTTAAAGTTCTGCATAATTAAGGGCGTGGTCACTTGAGTGAGATTTCCGCTGCTGTCTGTGAGCCGTCATGTTACCTCAGCAGCTAATTCCAGCTGCTGAATTTGGCATCTCAGCCGTATTTGTGCTTTTTTTCTCGATTATTTTATACAATTATTAAATATGGCTTGCTGCATAATATTCGAGACTGATGTGTGTCTGTGTAGATGTGCATGCATGGGGAAGATAAACAACACACGTTGTTGGATCGTGGCATTGGCTGAAAGTGTTGGTTGTGAGATTTACTACAATGACAATGGCGGGAGGATATACAACTCTGACAGCACTGCTTGGATATTATAACTAAAACTGCTGCACTATTTTGAAAAAAACTACTTTGGACACGGGCTCATTTGTTTGTTAGATACGATTGTATAAAGTTTTACAACATAAACGCTGCTCAGATTGAATCCTTTCTTGAAGAACGGTGACAGAGCAGATCATACAGAAGAAATGTGAAATGTTTTTTGTTTTGCAATGGACACTCATATTTTACCCAAGTGCCATAGATTGGATTCATCTCGCGATCTCTATTATAAAGGTATGAAGTCCCATTTGATTTGCCATGTTGTTATTTGCACACCCAACACAAATTACTGGTGTTGGAGCATCTATATCTTAAAAAAAAAAACACTGTAGATTAACAGTAAACCTTAAGAACTTTCTAATGATAAAACGTATCTTCATTAATATTTTAGATTGTATCGAAGATAGATAGATGGCTCCTTTGCCTGCTAACATGGTCACGTCGAGCTAGGCGGGCGTGGTTTCAGCAACCAGTCACATCAGCTCCAACCACGTCCCGCCTCTTTGCCCATTTTCAGTTATCCGGGAGTGATGTGCGGTGACGCGCTGCTAAGATGGCAGCGGCCTCATTTTCGCTTCAAAACTGCTGTTCAGAACTCTATGGGTGACGTCACGGATGCTACGTCCATATTTTTTACAGTCTATGGTTCTGACATAAAACATGGAAGCTTTGCAATGTGTCTTCAATGTAAACTGCGTAGGAGAATGAGAGGGTAGAGAGGAAATTGCTAAATAAATTAGTTATTTTTGGTTTATTTTTGCGCACAAAAAATATTCTCGTCGGTTCATTACATTAATGTTGAACCACCATTTCATTGCTTTCGATGGGAGATAAAAAAAATGTCTCGGATTTCATCAAAAATATCTTAATTTGTGTTCTGAAGCTGAATGAAGGTCTTATGGGTTCGGAACAACATGAGGGTGAGTAATTAATGACAGAAATTTCATTTTTGGGTGAACTAACCCTTTAAGTATGTACACTGCATTACAAATTATTATACAATTGTCAGTAAGATTTCAGTACAATAAACATTCAGATTTTAGTTTTTCTAAGAAAATGTTTGTTCGTTTATTTCTCCATGTCTTTTTAGATAACTGGTATCAATCTCAGACAAAATTATTTGCCAGATCTATGGAAACCCTACTTAGAGGTTGTTCCACATTATTAAGCAAGTCACAGTTCTCATGCAATATGAGGAGGAAGAAAGATCTTTCTGAAGATGAAAAGCATGAAATGGTGCAATGTTGTGCAAAAGGCATGAAAACAACTAATATTGTGTGAAACTGAATGGAGATTATCGAATTATCATAAGATTTGTGAGTGATTTAGAGCACAGCAGAACTCGGTCATGAAAGTTCCTGTCAGATCTGGCAAATTATTTTATCTGAGATTTATACCAGTTAGCTAAAAAGACATGGAGAACAAACATTTTCTTAGAAAAACAAACATTTTCTTAGAAAAACTAAAATCTGAATGTTTATTGTATTGAAATCTTACTGATATGTCAATTGCATAATAATTTGGAACGCAGTGTATGCCTATTTTAACCAGAGAAAAAAAAAGGAATTGAAATGTTTTTCATCAGCTATCCATTTACACTAACTATTAATATCACAGCCTCATGTGTGAGAAGAGGATCTTTGAGACGGTGAACAGTGTGCGGCATCCATTCCTGGTGAACCTCTTCGCTTGTTTCCAGACCAAGGAGCATGTGTGTTTCGTCATGGAGTACGCAGCAGGAGGAGACCTGATGATGCACATTCATGCAGACGTGTTCTCTGAACCTCGTGCTGTGTGAGTGACTGAGTTTACTATTGCTGCTGTCACTTTGACATGATTGTTTGACCTGATCTGAAATGACTTGGTTTTTATTTCCTCAGTTTTTATGCTGCTTGTGTAGTCTTAGGGCTGCAATTTCTGCATGACCATAAAATTGTCTACAGGTAAGTGCCAATCCTGAATGTAAAAACCGAAGACTTTATGAATGTTCTATGAACCACATGTGATCACCTTAAATTTTCTTCTGCAGGGATCTGAAGTTAGATAACCTTTTGCTAGATACTGAGGGATATGTCAAAATTGCTGACTTTGGTCTCTGCAAAGAAGGTAGATAATGTATTTCTATTACTAATGTTTGTGTGATTTTATGTGGCGTTTGTCATTACTGTGAGTGTAACTCATTCCATCTCCTATCATGTAGGAATGGGCTTTAAAGATCGTACTAGTACGTTCTGTGGCACTCCTGAGTTCTTAGCACCTGAAGTTTTAACTGAGACGTCATACACACGAGCGGTGGACTGGTGGGGTCTGGGAGTTCTCATCTTTGAGATGTTGGTTGGAGAGGTATGATAGATGGATGGATGCTTGATTGATCCCAAGGGGAAAATATAAGACTAGTTAATAATTTATCATATCACAATAAAGGTACACTATTTAACAGTGTACCCTCTATCGGTTAAAAACAAAAGTGCATGCATTTTGCGGAAGGACGTTGTTTTGGTTGTGCCTCGGCTCTGCGTGACAGTGAAGATGAATATGGTTCACAAAATTATACTACATTAGGCTTAAGAGATATAACCAATTTAGATGAAAAGGATCTCAAGCTGACTAGCTGAGGACGCTATACCCATTAATAGACACTGTACATCCTTGAAAATAAATTCCAGCACAGTCCTACAATAACCGTAATGAAATAAACCTTCACAGTAGATAATGCTTAACAATGAATCCTGTGAGAGAGCTACATGTGTCAATTTATCTGTTAAAAAAAGGCATCTCCACATCACTTTTACAACATTTCAAATCCTTCAGTTTCTCGATTTACAGATATGATGAAACACGCACGGATGAGTGATGCATGTATGCAATTTCTTGTGAAAACCATCCCGTCAGGCCTAAAATACAAACACTTATAATAGGCTTACCATAGTGAATCGGGGTAAGACAAAAACACGTTTTGGAAGAAGGATTGATGGTGTAAAGACATTTAAATGTGACTTTAGAATTTAACTTATTGTTTATTTTAAAGTATTTCTGTCTGAGGTAGACCTTACAAATGATCTGTTTACACATTTCATTTGTGCTATTTGCCATCTCGCTGTTTTTCAGCATCACGCTCTTTGAGCACCATGTTTTTAAGACAATGTGTCAAGTAGTTAAAGATTTCTGCATTATGTTCCATTTTGTTGCGTCCCATGTGAGCGGCTCATTCTGTGCTGTCTCTTCTCACTAAGTGTGGTTTAGTTTGGTGCGTTGCCCATGGTGATTTCTCAAAAAAATGCTTCAATCTTAAATGACAAATTTACATTAGGGTTAGGTACGGAAGAGGATTAGGGCCAAGCAATAATAAAAAAAAAAAAACATCTCGAGATTAAAGTTGTTAAATTTTGAGAAAAAAAATGGTTAAATTTCGAGAAAAAAGTCTAAATAAAATGAGAATAAACTCGTTAAATTACGAGAAAAACTCGTTAAATTTCTAGAAAAATGTTGAGAATAAAGTCATTAAATTACAAGAAAAAAGTCTTTAAATTACGAGAACAATTTTGTTAAATTATGAGATAAATGTCGTTAAATTTCGAGAAAAAAGTCTAGATAAAATGTTGAGAATAAACTCATTAAATTATGTGAAAAAAGTCGTTAAATTACGAATTAGTTCTAATAATTTAACAACTTTTTTTCTCGTAATTTAATGACTTTATTCTCATAATTTAATGTTTGTTCTCAACATTTTATCTCGACTTTTTTCTCGTAATTTAACGACATTTTTCTCGTAATTTAATGACTTTATTCTCATAATTTAATGTTTGTTCTCAACATTTTATCTCGACTTTTTTCTCGTAATTTAACGACATTTTTCTCGTAATTTAATGACTTTATTCTCATAATTTAATGTTTGTTCTCAACATTTTATCTCGACTTTTTTCTCGTAATTTAATGATTTTATTCTCATAATTTGACTTTATTTTCAACATTTTATCTCGACTTTTTTCTCGGAATTTAACGACATTTTTCTCGTAATTTAATGACTTTTTCTCGTAATTTAATGACTTTATTCTCAACATTTTATCTTGACTTTTTTCTCAAAATTTAACGAGTTTTTTCTCGTAATTTAATGAGTTTATTCTCAACATTTTATTTAGACTTTTTTTCTCGAAATTTAACAACTTTAATCTCGAGATGGTTTTATTTTTTTATTATTGCTTGGCCCTAATCCTCTTCCATAGTTAGGACATTGACGGCACTATTATTAAATGATTATTAACTACAATAATTATAATAAATGAAATTTATTTATTATAGTGATAATACTGACAAGTTCATATTCAGTCATATAGAAATAAAAAAGCTCTAAAATTAACCTGTAAACGCATGCGATTTCATTTTTAAAGTTTAACACGTTAAATATATATTTACGCGTTTAACGCATCATCCTTTTTTTTGTCATCCTTTTGCTAGCATTACATTTATATGATCAAGCTCTAATTTATTCAAGTGCTATTAAACCATTCAAGCGCAATAAGATGAAAGAAAATAAATTAATTTTGTACTGGTGCGGGGTTTGTGAATCTCATATTGTGTATCTAATAACAGAGCTGTGTAATACTCATGACCAGAAAAGCGAAAGCGGCGCCGGCGACTCCGTCATAATAAAAGTTATGCTGCTCGCAATCGCTCCAGCAGCTTCATTCAGCTCCCACAACACTCGGTCCTGCTCTGCTTCATACTACAGTAACGTTAATAATCGCATCCATGAACATGATTTGTTCCCGACTCCAATCCCTATTCTTTTGCACCATCTGTTGAGATGGAGACCACATGTCCCAAGATTCCATGCTCAAACTTGTCAAGCTACGCCTTTGTTTTGAATAGGTTTCTAGCGACCTCTAGTGGACAAAATTATTACATATTGCACCTTTAAGTTAGCTGTTACACTTTCTCCAATGGTAAGAGATACAGACCCTCTCATCTCCCTATTAAATACAATATCTGATGCGACCGCAAAGGGCACTTTCACTTTCGCGTTCAAAGGGGCAGGGGCTCAGATCCGCGTCAGATCTTAAAGTGACCTAATAATCCTAATTAATCTATATTTAATTTATAATTTATGCAGTGAAGACTTTAAGTGTTTGATAACTTGATTACATTGCTTTGTATTTCTTACCTATTAGATCGGATATTTAAAATACACTGTCTTTATGTTGCTTCTACATTAATTTGGAGATTAAATGTGAAATTATTACAATACAAAAATATATTAAAAAAAAAAGTTAAGTGCGATTTAATCGAGATTAATTACAGAAACGTGCGATTTAATTATTTTTTTAACAGATTGACAGCACTAATATTAACTTCTAAAGATACTTTTCTTTTGATTTACTTTATCTGTAATATGATTCATATTTATTTTAATTATATAATCATTTTAAAAATAACTGAAATTGTGCATTGAAGTCATGTAATTGTAAATGACATGGAGAGATTGTGTGGTAATGGGTTACTTCTCATTTTATTCTCAGTCGCCATTCCCCGGTGATGATGAAGAGGAGGTGTTTGACAGTATTGTTAACGACGAAGTTCGCTATCCAAGATTCCTCTCCACGGAAGCCATTTCCATAATGAGAAGGGTGTGTTTGGACAAGTCCTGCTTTGGTTTAACTATTGTCTTAGACTACACCTCATTTTATTGTATATGGCAATCCTTAAAATCACAACACAGCTTATTACAAAAATGCTGTTCTCTTTGGTAATGGCACTTAGCATTAATTTACTGGCTATGTTTATAAGCTTAAGACATTCTTCTCCTTATCCAGTTGTTAAGGAGAAATCCAGAGCGGCGCCTTGGCGCAGGGGAAAGAGATGCGGAGGAAGTGAAGAGGCATCCGTTTTTCAGAGTAGGCCATCTGTTTTACCTCTTCTTTTTTATTTTTTACTTTCACATGTCACCGATAAAGTCCTTACCACACATTTGTTTATTCTCCCTCAGAATATGGATTGGGTTGGACTGCTGACAAAGAAGATCCGGCCTCCGTTCGTGCCGACCATCAAAGGCCGCGAGGACGTTAGTAACTTTGATGACGAATTCACCTCAGAGGCACCGATACTGACTCCACCTCGTGAGCCGAGGGTTTTGACAGTCGGCGAGCAGGAGATGTTTGCAGACTTTGACTACATCGCTGACTGGTGTTAACCCAGATCCTCATAAACCTTGATCACACATGCTCAACACTGAACCAGCCGGAAATACTCCCTTTCTATAGGACACAATAGAGAAGAAACCGCTTTCCCTCTAAGCTCGTGCCATTTAAGGGATTGGTAATAACGTGCTTTAAGAAACGAGAATGAAGTGGTTGAGTCTTGGTAGCCCAATGTGGCATCTTTTCATTGTCAGAGCACTGGGACACTGATTAGTGACCGTTACAAACTTGTGAGGATTCAACAGGATCAACTGCAGCTTCTCTCTCCATTTTCCACACATTTTCTCTGCTTTCAAAGACTAAAATGTGCCTATTGTCTTCAGATTTTGGGGGCAGACACACAACTGAAGATTTGAACCTGACCAAGACATCAAATTGCAAATTCTTCACTCCATAGTAGAAACGTATCCTCTTACAAGAGGAGCAAGTTCAAGGAGAGTTATGTTGAATAATTTATTTTCATGTACTCCCTTCAATGCCTTAAATTCTTTACAGGGCTTCCAAACAATAACTATCAGGTACAGACAACCTACCAAAGCGTTCCTGCCAAATGTTCTTCTTCCCTTTTTATTAGATTAAAAAAAAACCTTGGCCAAGAGCACAGATAAATTAACTTGAATTTTATAAAGGTAAAATGAGAGAAAGCTGCGATTTTAATTAATCTTTCAAGAATTTTTCTTTTCTATAAAAGCATCCTTGTACTCTAATCATCAAAAGAAATGTAAGTTATAGTTTTATACTGTATTTTTAGAATATTAGCCATTTGGATCTGCTGTATGTTATGACAATGGTTATACACATATATATGAATTGTAAGATTATCATTTTGGAGAGGGCAGCTCAAAGTTGAGAGCAATTCTGAACTTTTCAAATGGAATGTAAAAATGTATATTCATGAATACAAAAAAAATGTATATTTTTGGCATGTGGTCATGCCAAAGCAGGCTGTATGTTTTATTAGTTGACATTTTTTAAAAAAAGGAAATTTGTAGTCTATTTCAGATCTTTGTAATTTTACAATGATTTCTCACAATTTAGCCATTTTGTGGTTGTATATGTCAACATTAAACCACCTTTAATAGAAATGGTTTCATA
Organism: Chanodichthys erythropterus; assembly: GCF_024489055.1. Taxonomy (NCBI): domain Eukaryota; kingdom Metazoa; phylum Chordata; class Actinopteri; order Cypriniformes; family Xenocyprididae; genus Chanodichthys; species Chanodichthys erythropterus. The sequence continues at coordinate 16,865,904 of NC_090241.1, read as the reverse complement.
TGTCTGTGATTACCATTCGTACTTGTTAGACGCATTTGTTCCAACAGTGAACTAACCCCTCTCCTGAGGTAGCTTATGATGGACTCCTGCCAACAATTCCACTCAAGTGTATCATGAAACCTTCCTCAAATACATTCTGTACAGCAACTGACACCTGGTTTCTGTCTGTTCCTCTTGGTAAGACCTTCACAGAAAAATGTGTTCGTCTAATGAAGACACACACCCATACTATCAACCAAGTATGTTTACATGCACTTAAGAATTAGACTTAAGGCGGACTAAAACAATGTGTTGTCTTTTTAAAATGTAGTGTAAACTTGTCAGCCTGAAATTGTGATTTATCAGGGGGTTTTTTTCTTCAAAGTTTGACTAATACACGCCATAAGCATGCTTTATATCAAATAGGCTACAATAGTAATGACCCTATTGGCTCGCCAAACCGAAAAAAAGTGTTGAATAGTTCATATATCTGATTACAAATTGTGACATCTCGGACAGATAGTGTTGCTCGATTATAACTTTGCATTTAAACGGGCTGTCTGTTAAGAAACAAGGCGATTTTACTACTTAGCGATAATGTGATGAATGTAAATCTTACTACAGGTGGACGATGACTGACGTACCTGTCTGGTCAAACCTGTTGGTCTAGTTTTAGTACTCGCTGTTGCAATGGGTTTTTGTATCCGTGACAAATGCAAACCGGTCTAGAGAATTTACCAATAAGCTAATTTTTACCGTTTCCTGCAGTGTGTGGCATGTTACAAATTCGCTGTGAAAAAAAGCAGTTGTTTGAGTCACCTCACCTGACTGCTGGGAGGAAGAAGCAAACTATCGCTCTGCGGGTCTAACTGGTCCTGTCTGGGTGTGTATTACATGAGTAACTAGGCTTTCCCATGGAAAGCTTCATCCTCTCTGAACTTTCATAACTCCCTCTGTGTGCAAGATTAAGATTGTGTGTTTAAACAACCTCCTCTGCACAGTATCAAACACGTGAAATACTCCCACTGAGGTGCTGTTCTTAAAAGAAACCAACTATTTGGTGCAAAAGGTGTATGAAACGACACGTTATCCAGCATGATTTGAGAATGGTCCAAAGATTCAGTGGATGCTAGAACATCTGACCATGTGTAAAGAGTTCACATTTGATTAGTGATAGATCTTAAATACTTATTTAATCATCGGGAACATATTAGAATAATAAAAAGGGCATGGCTGACCCCTTTTAAATTTTATTTTCAGGTTTAAATTAGATATCAGATTTTCAAACCTGACTCAGGCTTTTGAACAGCAATGTAAATCTGATGTGTCTGTCTTATAGGAGGAATACTAGGCTACATGGTTTTTAGGGGATAGTCAGAACATGGGACAGATTTACAGACAGGAAGAGGAAAGGGAAACTGGGAAATAGGTTGGAGATGAGAGGCTCCGCCCTTCACGCTGGTGCTTCAGAGAATCTGCAGAAAGGAAGTGAAAAAAAAATATAGGTGGGAAATGGGGTATCATCAATAAAAGACTTTAAATTAATTAGGCAATAGGAATTTGGACAACTTAAACGAGGTCTCCAGACCCTTTTGTATTTGCAGCATATTTGACTACATAAACTGCTCTAAAAAATGTATAGATGAATGTACTCTTAAGAGAATATAATCAGCATACTACTATTTTTAACATTATTTGGGCCATTCCACCGAATCGGTGCCATTTCTGTCCCCAGGACATTTTATGTATAAATATGCATGAAAATGAATATATTTATTAATAAGCAAAGTGTCCTAAACATTAATCTAACTGCAAATTTAAAATATATAATTTAAAACATTATTAAAAACTACTGAGAATACTAAAAAATAGCATTTGTTACATGTCCCCGCTAACTAAACCTAAACTTTATCATGAAATATAATCATTAAACTCTTTCAGAAATCGTATTATTTTTGCATTGTGTTACTCCATATACCATCTATGCTAAACAAAAAGAAATTTCATAAGAAATCCATAATATTTTATATAAAAGACACATTTTCAACGGGAAGTTGCATCATCTGGATCTTATGCAGGCCATAAGAAGACCAAAAGTAAATTCTCTTATTTTAAATTCTGTATATCTTATGAAATTGTAACTATGACTGAGAAGGTCAATCTCAACGTACTGTCTTGTTACCTAAATATTTTATTTTATTTTTTTGATGTTTATTTTAAAAATATTAACTTTAGGTAAGTCACTAGTATTTTCTCAGTGTCCTCATGCTAGCATGTACTCCACGTGGCCACATGTCATGTATTTGATCATTTTTGCTTAAAAACTCAATCCTGTTACTTTCAGTCCTGTTATGAAAAATAACAGGAGTGAGTTAAGAGTAACAGGAGTGAGTAGAGTCCTCTGTTTTGTTGATTTAATTGTGTGAATATTAGTTGATATAATTCTATACACCTCTATCATGAGTTTTACAGTTGAAATGACTTAAATTGTAGATTTCTAGGATTATTTTACAGTGTGAATGCCATACTTGCAGGGAGCCGGTCCACCACGACGCGACTTCATCTTTTTGTCTTTCTCTTTCTTATCTTTTGTAGAAGATTGAGAGAACATATAGTTTGCAGGTGCAAGAAACACACCCATGGCATGCTGCAAGAGAAGGGAAGAAGTGAAACACAGCCGCAAAACTTTCTTTTTCCCCCTTTTTTGTCTTTCCTTCCCTCCCTCCCTACCTCTCCCTTTTCCTCACTCTTCTTCTTCCTCTTTTCACCTCCTTTACTGTAATGTACTACTAGCAGATAGAACATCCCTTCAACACAGCAATCTGACTCACACACATGCACACACGGCCATATACACACTCTTTCTCACACACATACACACACATATGGACACTCAGTCCTGTTACAGAGTGCTCAGTCCTATTACTAAATGTATTTATTTTTCTAGAAAAATAAAGTTAAACCACTGTTTTTATCCGTTTTGTTTGATCCATCATTTACACAACTGCTAAATAAATTAAATTATTTAAAAATATATGAACTTGAGGCTTTTGTCTTTTAAATTAGAAAATTGTTTTGCATTTTTTATTCAAATACTTTGCCTTAATATAAAGTGATTTTTTTTTGTCACAAATATCAATTATTTGAACACATAACCAACCATTTCTTCAAAATAAACACTTTCTTGAGATGAATACAAAGGTACGGAAGCCCTGAACCGCATGGTGAAAAAAAAAAAAAAAAAAAAAACTTGGTAGGGAGGAAAAAAAAAACGAAAAGTTATCTCGTTATTTCAACATAATAAGTCGTTATAACGACATAATATCTCGTTATTTCAACATAATAAGTCGTTATAACGACATAATATCTCGTTATTTCAACATAATAAGTCGTTATTTCAACATAATAAGTCGTTATAACGACATAATATCTCGTTATTTCAAGATATTAAGTCGTTATAACGACATAATATCTCGTTATTTCAACATAATAAGTCGTTATAACGACATAATATCCTGTCATTTCAACATAATAACTCTTCATTATCTATCAAGTATGATAAAGTACGTACGCGTGATAACGTCCCCAGTGGCGCAACGCTAAAGTGATTGACCCGCCAGTCTAGCTTTTACTGCGATCGCCGCGGTTTCGAATCCGCCTTTTACCGAGTTCGCTCTTCTCTAGTTTCACATCACATATCAAAAAAGGCATTTATTTTCAATAGAAATTAAAACAATGTTATAAAAGTGCAAATAACCTGCCTAACGAGTGTTTAATAACATTAAAAGTATTTATTGGGCAGGGTTAGCAGCATGTTCGATATTACCCACTAGAGGGCAGAATAAGACAGGGAATCAATTAAAGAACGCAATAGTTATGTTGAACTACTGTTACAATTTGGTGCTCCAAAATCCCAGAGGTTTATCATGGGAATTTGCGTTCATCCCAGGCTAACCTTTATTGAGGTTAAATTTATTAGACCATAGTAAATAAAACAATTTACAGTGCAAATGTCAGGGTGTCAAACTTACAGCCCGGTGTCCAATCTGATTTGAACTATAATAAAACATAGAGATGCACTAGTCCAGGGGCCAAAAACGTTTTTAAGAGGGGTTATTTTTTTATTTTTTTTTATTTTTATTCTGGGCTTGCAAACAAACTGCTTTGTAATATTTTCTAAAGATATAAAAATCAAAATAGGTGCTAATATATTGAAATAATAGGACACGGAGTGTCTATTTACAGTAAGTGCAAATAGCGTCCCTTGTTGACAAACACTCTTTACAGTATAGCTCCAGTGTCTGGTTGGGCCACTGAAGTTTAAAAAGGGACAGTTGTATTTCGATGTATTCAGTGGCGTAACAATAGCATGAAGGGTTTCAGATTTTGGCTTTTACAGCGATCGCTGCGGGGTAGAATCAGCATTTTGCAGAGCTCACCCAATAATAGAGCTCACTCCTATTTTCTCATCATATACATTTTCAATAAAATGAAAATAATGTTCAAAAAGTGGAAATAAAATGTGAACAAGTGTTTAATAATATTAAAAGTGTTCATTGAGTAGGGTTGGTGGAAAGTGGAGGGGTTTTATTCTCCCAATAATGCAGCATCCATTTAATAATTTTAATAAATATAATCACTCTATATGATATTATTGCATCCTGTACAAAAATACTGAGGTACAGTATCTGCCAATACTAGCCTACAGCATCTAAATACTATTTACACTTCTTGCAAAGAACTGATAGGCTACTTTTACATGGTGTCAATAGAATATATCGCTATTTTCACCTAGTATAAATAGCATATCGTGAAAATGCTGCTATTGTCATTTAGTATAAATAGGATGTCTAATAAATTTATGGTCTAATAAATTTAACCTCAATAAAGGTTAGCCTGGGATGAACGCAAATTCCCATGATAAACCTCTGGGATTTTGGAGCACCAAATTGTAACAAGTAGTTCAACATAACTATTGCATTCTTTAATTGATTCCCTGTCTTATTCTGCCCTCTAGTGGGTAATATCGAACATGCTGCTAACCCTGCCCAATAAATACTTTTAATGTTATTAAACACTCGTTAGGCAGGTTATTTGCACTTTTATAACATTGTTTTAATTTCTATTGAAAATAAATGCCTTTTTTGATATGTGATGTGAAACTAGAGAAGAACGAACTCGGCAAAGGCGGATTCAAAACCGCGGCGATCGCAGTAAAAGCTAGACTGGCGGTCCAATACTTTAGCGTTGCGCCACAGGGGACGTTAACATGTGTACGTCCTTTATCATACTTGATAGATAATGAAGAGTTATTATGTCGTTATAACGACTTATTATGTTGAAATAACGAGATATTATGTCGTTATAACGACTTAATATCTTGAAATAACGAGATATGATGTCGTTACAACGACTTATTATGTTGAAATAACGAGATATTATGTCGTTATAACGACTTATTATGTTGAAATAACGAGATATTATGTCGTTACAACGACTTATTATGTTGAAATAACGAGATATTATGTCGTTATAACGACTTATTATGTTGAAATAACGAGATAACTTTTCGATTTTTTTTTTCCTCCCTACCAAGTTTTTTTTTTTTTTTTTTTCACCATGCGGTTCAGGGCTTCCGTACAAAGGAATTAACGTACTCGGTTACTAACGTAACCTCGGTTCCCTGAGATACGGAACGAGTACTGCGTATGGGGAAAGGTCTCCCTTTTTCCCCGCTGCTGAAGCCTTTTTCAATAACGCAGTGTAACTGCACCGTCATTGGTTCACTCATAGACAAGTTGTTGAACCAATGGCGGCGCGGCATAGCTGCGCGGCCTATGGCGACAAAGCGCGCGAATATTCCCGCCGAAATGGGCGGGGTATAGGCTATATAAGCAGGCGTTTCGCCATAGGATTTCAGTGTCAATCGACTGAAGCGACGACCCTGAGCCGCAGCCTCGTGGCACGGCAAGTGACGCAGTACTCGTTCCGTATCTCAGGGAACCGAGGTTACGTTAGTAACCGAGTACGTTCCCTTTCGATACTTCACTCGTACTGCGTATGGGGAACGAATTCAACCACGCCGTGCCACGGCTGGGAACGATATAGCTTGCATTTGGCCACCCAGAGGGGGGCAAAAAGGACAAGCGGAGGCAAAGCCTAACCGAACCCATGGTTACACTGAAGGAAGATACTTCCTATGGTGGCGTGAAGCGGGACCTGTTGGAAGCCGCTAATCACACCGACAGGACCCGAGCTTGTAAGGTCGGGACATCGAGGTGATAGAACCTGACAAAGGTGGACGGCGAAGACCAGCCGGCCGCCTCACAGATGTCTTGGATGGAAACTCCGTTGGACCAAGCCCACGAGGAAGCCATTCCTCTAGTGGAGTGGGCCCTGACTCCTATGGGGCAATTAGTGCCCAGTGAGGAGTAGCACAGGTTAATAGCATCCACTATCCAACGGGAAATGCGTTGTTTCGAGACCGGAGACCCTTTGGTGCGGCCGCCAAAACAAACAAAGAGCTTGATCCGACAGTCTGAAAGACTGTGATCGGTCTATGTAGGTCCTCAATGCCCTGACTGGGCAGAGTAGCTGCAGCTCTGGTTCGTCCGCCGAGGGAGGAAGAGCAGAGAGCGAGATGACCTGAGCTCTAAAACGGAGTTGAGAGCACTTTAGGGACGTAGCCATGCCTAGGTTTCAGAACGACCTTAGAGTCACCAGGCCCGAATTCGAGGCATGCAGGGTTCACAGAGAGGGCCTGCAAATCGCCAACACGCTTTACCGATGCTTAGTGCTAGTAGCAGAGCGGTTTTTAGTGTTAGGGGCCTGAGGTCGGCTGAACCCATTGGTTCAAATGGGGCTCCTTTCAAGGCCCTGAGGACCAACGAGAGGTCCCAGGAGGGAATAGTGAGAGGGCGAGGAGGATTCAAACGCCTAGCACCTCTCAAAAAACGGATCACGAGCCCGTTTCGTCCCACCGATTGGCCAGCAATAGGAGCGTGGAACGCTGCAATGGCTGCTACGTAAACCTTAAGCGTGGAAGGGGGAGCGCCCCATTTCCAAGCGTTCTTGGAGGAAAGACAGTATGGAAGATACGTCACTCTCCACAGGGTCTATGTTGCGTGTTGAACACCAATCAACAAAGACTGACCACTTCTGGTCGTAGAGGCGCTCGTAGATGGGGCTCTAGCCTGAGAAATGGTATTTAGGACGTCCTCGGGGAGGCTAGTCGGCTCCCATCGAGGGACCAGAGGTGCAGAGCCCAGAGCTGCGGCTGTGGGTGCCAGATTGTTCTGTTTGCCTGAGAGAGGAGGTCCCGTCTCAGGGGAATCGGCCACGGGGCTCTTAGAGAGAGCCTGAATAGCTCTGAGGACCAAACCTGGTTCCTCCAGAGCGGGGCCACCAGAAGGACTCTGTGCTGGTCTTCTCTGATACGCCTGATGACCTGGGGGATCAGTGCGATCGGAGGGAAAGCATAAAGGAGCGTGCTGGGCCATGTGTGGGCCAGAGCATCTACTTCCTTCGAGAAAAATGTTGGGCAATGAGAGTTGTCTTCTGAGGCGAAGAGGTCTACCTCTGCCTTCCCGAAGAACTCCCAGATCGTGAGGACCACTTGGGGGTGGAGCATCCACTCGTCGGAGGGGATGTTGCTCCGTGACAACATGTCCGCACCCAGATTGTTCCTGCCAGGAACATGAGTCGCTCTGAGCGACTGAAGCCTCGGAAGAGCCCATTCCAGCAGTCGTTTCGCCAGAGCGCATAAGCGGCTGGACGAAAGACCGCCTTGGTGGTTCAGGTATGACACCACCGTCATACTGTCTGACCGAACTAGAACATGACGTCCCGTCAAGTAAGCCTGAAAGAACTGAAGGGCTTTCATCACTGCTAGCATCTCTAGACAGTTGATGTGTAGATGGCTTTCCTCGTGGCTCCACGAGCCGAAGGCCGGTCTGCCCTCGCACACAGCGCCCCAGCCCAAGTTGGAGGCGTCTGTTGAGAGCACCGTCCTCCGTGAGACCGCCTGTAAGGGGACTCCGCGTTGGAACCATACTGGATCCATCCAAGGTTTCAGGGCTAGAAGACAGGCCCGATTGACCTTGAGACATAGGCGGCCGTGCCGCCATGCGCTGGGAGGAACCCGGAACTTCAACCAGTACTGAAGAGGCCGCATCCGAAGAAGGCCTAGCTGCAGCACCGGGGAGGCGGAAGCCATCAGCCCTAGCAGCCTCTGGAAAAACTTCAGAGGGAGATAGGCTTTGTTCGTGACAGATGCCGTGAGCTGCTGAATTGCCAGGGCGCGCTCTGGCGAGACTACTGCCGTCATACGGACCGAGTCGAAAACTGCTCCCAGAAACGAAATTCGTTGAGTGGGGCATAGCGAGCTCTTGGCTAAGTTGACCCTGAGACCCAGGCATTGTAGATGGCTGAGGAGCACGGATCTGTGGCGTTCCAGCTCGTCGCGCTAACGGGCTAAGATGAGCCAGTCGTCGAGGTAATTCAGAACCCGGATTCCCATCTGTCTCAGAGGGGAAAGCGCCGCGTCCATGCACTTGGTGAAAGTGCGGGGAGCCAGAGACAGCCCGAAGGGCAGGACCGTATATTGGTATGCCACCCCTTCGTATGCGAATCTCAAGAATCGTCTGTGACGGGGGGCTATCTGGATGTGAAAATACGCATCCTTCAGGTCCAGCGAGCAGAACCAGTCCTCGGGGCAAATGTGCGCGAGGATCTGCTTCAGCGTCAGCATTTTGAACTTCCGTCTCATGAGGGAGTGATTCAAAAGCCTGAGGTCTAGGATGGGTCTGAGACCGCCATCCTTTTTGGGGACCAGAAAGTAGCGGCTGTAAAAGCCTGTCTCGCTCTCTGACGGAGGAACCATTTCCACAGCTCCTTTTTCCAGCAACGACATGACTTCGGCCCGGGAGGACATGAGCGTCGTCCGGATTGACCGATGTTTGAAGCACCCCGGCGAAGCGGGGGGCCGTCGTGCAAACTGGAGCGAGTAGCCCTGGTTTACGATCCCCATGACCCATTCTGACACATCGGGGATGGCCTGCCAGGCTCGGCCCGAGTGGCTAGGGGTTGAATAATGTTGGGTGACAGACCGCCGTTGAGAGGGTCGTACACCGCGAGGGTGGAAGAGGAAATTTGCTCTTTTGTGATGAGGTAAAAATTTGTCCGCCGTGAAAACGGCGTTTGGAGTGGGCGCAACAGGTGTGGGCCCAGCTGTCACTTGGAGTATGTTTCCCACGCCCGGAAATAAACGAGGCGGAGGGGAAATTACCCGTGGGAGCTTTTGGGGTGGTCCGGTCGTAACGGGACGGTCCCCCATCCTCTTCCTGTCCGACGAATCAGGACGACTTCGGAGGCACCGGGTCCAGCACAATCCTGGGCCGGGGTCCCTGGCGCCTCGGGAAGGGAGGGCGCTTCGCAGGGCGCGAGCGCTGGCGATGCTCCTGGGGCGGCGCTGCCTGTGTTGCAGGTGGGGCTGGTTTGTTCTGCTGAGCCGGCGCAGTCCTGGGGCGGCTAGACGCAGAAGCGGAGCTGGAGCGCTTAGGGCAAGAAATGCCTCATAGCCTGAGACGATTTCTGCGCGGCAGTAAAGCGCTCAGTGAAGCCATCCACTGCAGGCCCGAAGAGACCAGAAGGCGAGACCGGGGCGTCTAAGAAGGCCGTCTTGTCTAGGTCTTTGATCTCCGTTAGGGTTGAGCCACAGGTGGCGCTCCAACACGACCAGGCTGGCCATGGAACGACCGATGGCCTGGGCCGTAGCCTTCGTAGCTCGCAGGGCAAGATCCGTGGCGCTGCGGAGATCTTTGAAGGCTGGCGCGTCGATTCCAGACTCATCCAGAGAGCGGAGGAGTTTGGCCTGGAATGCTTGAAATATGGCCATGGTGTGGAGCGCAGAGGCAGCTTGGCCCGCCGAGGTGTAAGCCCGTCCAGCCAGAGTAGAGGTGGTCCGACAGGGCTTGGAAGGAAGGGCCCTCTTCGTCTTCCAACCCACAGCCGCGGGAGGACAGAGGTGAGCAGCCACCGCTTCATCTAGGGGTGGCAAGCGCTCGTATCCCTTCTCCTCGGCGCCGTCGACGGCGGTGAGGGCGGAGCGGTGCGTAGTGTGGAGGCGGGCAGAGTAAGGAGCGCGCCACGACTTCGTCAGCTCTTCGTGGACCTCAGGAAAGAAGAGGCGCTGAACGCTGGCGAGGTGCTTGGCGGCGGCCTGGCAGAAACCATTCGTCCAGGCGGCTGCGAGACGGCTCCTCTGGAGGGGCCCACTCGAGGTCCAGCTCTTCAACGGCTCTAGACAGGATGCGGAAGAGCTCGGCATCCATGCCCTGGCCATGCTCGATGGGTTCCAAGGGAGGCGGTGGAGCGGGGTCTTCCGGCTCGCCAGCCCATCCTTCCGCTTCGGAAGCCGCAAGAGACATGGAGTCGTCTTGTTCGTCGTCTGTTCCCCCGAATGAGACGAGGTCACTCGCTTCTGCGGAGGGACGCTGCTCAGGGCGAGAGAACAGAACTGGAGAGAGTTCCCTGGGAGGAGAGGGCGAGGCACGCGGGGGCTGGGCCGGCGTGAGCTCGCTCAACTCCTGGCGCTGAGTCGCTCTACCCCGCTGTCTTTTCCTCGCCGGACCGCGGGAGGAAGGAGACGGGAGGGCGCGAGCGGCGAGATCGCCCTCAGTGAAGAAGGCGACCCGCGAGCGCAGGGAAGCGAGACTCATACACTCGCAGTGCGGGCATGAGTCTCCAGCGAGCGCGCCGTCTGCGTGGGGCTTGCCCAGGCAAGCGACACACTCGCTGTGTCCATCGTCGTCGTGCAGGGGGCCCTGCAAGTACCACATGAGTGGCGGGGCATCGTGAGACGCCGCTGCCGTGGAAAACGGCAATTGGGTGGCTCTTTTAGAGCGGCGAGGGCCGCGGAAGCTCTTAAAGCGGTGAAACCGCTGGAAATCGCTCTTTAGAGCGGCGTTGCCGCGGATGAAGCTCTCAGGCGGCGCGCCGGATGGCGGCAGGGGACGCACAGGAAGCGGCCGGAAGCGGGAAGCGGGAGGCGGCGGCTCGGCGACGGCGCTAGAAGCTGCAGTCCGCGAGGGCGCCGGCGCTTTCTTCCACCGGCGAGTCCAGGCGAGTCCGCTGCGGGAGCCTCTTCAGACGGCGGCGAGAGCAGAAGGCGGCGAGCTTCTTCGGCTTCAGGCGGAGATCAGCGAAGAGAAGTAGATGTCGTCGCTGAAGGAGAAAACACTGAAATCCTATGGCGAAACGCCTGCTTATATAGCCCTATACCCCGCCCATTTCGGCGGGAATATTCGCGCGCTTTGTCGCCATAGGCCGCGCAGCTATGCCGCGCCGCCATTGGTTCAACAACTTGTCTATGAGTGAACCAATGACGGTGCAGTTACACTGCGTTATTGAAAAAGGCTTCAGCAGCGGGGAAAAAGGGAGACCTTTCCCCATACGCAGTACGAGTGAAGTATCGAAAGGGAACTGACATACTTTTAAACAAGCTTTTTAAAAAGCACATGAGTTTTGGTAACAGGACTGAGAAAACATGCATCCATTTTCTGCGTTGAAACCTTGTAAAAAATTAAATAAAGTTGCCTGAGATTGACCAATACACATTTTGAATAGTTAAATATGTGTAGTATTAGATTCAGTGTTGAAAAAAAATAAAAAATAAAGTTTAATTTTAAAGAGTTACAACAAGCAAATGTCACCCATTCGGTGGAATGGCCCATTTATATATTTATTTATGCAGAAATTTATGGATTTTAAAACTTATTTACACATTTATATATTTATGCATGTATAATTTTGTGGATTTATTTATGTATTTATTTGTCTTTGCAGGTTTCGTCCTCCGTAAACCTTTACGTTCGCTCGCAAAACCTTTTGAGTTTCTTGGCGGAACACAAACGTTTTTGAGACAAAACAATGGCACTGACATATTTGAATATCTCAGTGCAAGTTTCTTCCAGATAAAACAGCTCAAACATGCATTTTAACCTGAGACTAGACAATGAAACCAGGTGTTAATGTTCCACCTGTATTACATATTTTTGGTTGAATAATGCCATCTTGAGGTTGACTAATGATATTGTCTTGGGGGGAAAAAAAACAGTTCAAGACAGTGGAGAATGACAGGAAAATATTGGTCAAAAGAAATGGGACCAGGACATGTTGCAGGTCAAACTCAAACATGTATCTCTCACGTAAGCACCATAGCTCAACATGCTAGGTGGTTGCTATGAAAACATGCTGTGTTTTCTAACTGCTGCACCACAGCCATGATTATGAATTGTACTCTGTGGGTAAATGTGATTTACTGTAAAAAATTGTGAATTAATGCAAAAACAAACACTGGGACTAAATAATTCCTGACTTCTGCATGGAGAGTCACAGATATAGTTATACTGATGGAACCTGATATCAGAAATGCAGCTAAATGAGATACTACATGGTGCTGCATTAATCATGCTGCTTCCATCTCACACGGTCTGAACTAACAGCACCCTTTACACATTCTATTCTACCTACAGTAATGTTTGGTGTCAATAAGAATTTTATTTGTACAAGTATTAAATTCAGCAAATGTAATACAACTAGTAGCCTGTGACTAAATATTAATCTAAAAATTGAACCATAATCCCAACAGGCTTTAAAACTGACTGATCCAGAAAACTGTAAATACAAGCTCTAAAGACACTTCAGCCACAGTTTAGGTCAATATAAATTTCAAGTAAAATATGTTATATATCTAACCAGTGCTGCACATTTATTACTATATTATCAGGCTCTCAGAAATCAGATTTCCAGCTCTTCAGAATGGCCTCTGCTGCATCCAAAGTACTGTCTTGCTGCAGTGAAAAAAAGAAATCCATTACATATCATCAGCACTGGAAAGGCATTTAATGTCTTTTGTTATTAAAAAATCATCTCTGCAACATACAGATAGTTTCAGAAAGGAAAGACAGCTAAATATGGATTTGGCAGTCTTTAGATAGCTGAATGTTAAGCCTAAAGTAAACCCATTCCTTACCTTAATAAAGCATAAACGAATGTATTTCTCAAACTGCTTTACTGAATCTTCTCCCACAAAAGCTGTTACAGGAATTGCAGCTAGTTTCTTAAAAAATAATAATAATAATTTTAAAGACAATTATGTACATGTTTTAGTCTGTTAAATATTCCTAAAATCAGAAAAGAGTATACCTTCTCTTTTATCATCCATTTGACAAACTTGTAGTCATAAGGTTCTTCATCTCCCATATGTGACAGGTCCTGATCTATATTCAGTCAGAACAACATTAATAAGATTAAACCGCCCACAACCAATGTCACCTTTGCCTCTAAATATAATTATATTAACATACATCACTTCAACCCACTTACTGAGTGCTGTGACATCCACTATCATGAAGTATCCTCCCTCAGGGACCACTGGAGTCATGCCAATCTGTCTCAACATGGCTGCCATACGGTCTCTTTTCCCTTCCAGCTCTAATGCTAGAGAGGAAAAGTAACAGTCGGGCTGACCCATCAGCTCATAGTCCCGAAGAAGACCCTGGCCAACAGCCTCCTATTGTGCAGTACAATTGTCACAAACACATAGAATGGCGCATAGCAACATCACAAAACCAATAGCACAGAGATAACTTGCCTGTAATGGGGTCGGACATGTATAGAGACTGTTTTGCATAACAGTCTGCAGGTGTTTGATCAAGTGTTCAGGTCCAATTGACCAACCTAACTGCAAAAAAAAAGAAAAGAAAAAAAAAAGAAAAATAATAAATAAACAAAAAAGTGTATTGTCGTATTGTACATAAAAAGCAAACACTCACACCCCAAATGTTCTTATCTATTTACTTATTAGAAACATTACACACACACACACACACACACACACACACACACACACACACACACACACACACACACACATATATATATATATATATTAAACATAACAGATTCAAAATTCATGCTTTTGATATGGGTGTGGTCATTTACGTTGTAGAGTTTCAAGTTTCGTCAAGTTATTTTTACCACAGACCTTATTTAACTTGTAAATTGAAAAACCGCATTATAAAAACCCATAGAAAAATCTAATGGGAATCACTGTCAAATTAGGGTAAGTTTACACGACAACAATTAATAAAAACTGGAAAGATTTTTTATTTTTCACGTACAGACGACAATGTTGTCAAAATGATTCCTGTTTACAAGGATTAAAAAAAAAAAAAAAAAAAAAACTGTATTCTGCATGCCAGGCCAGTAGTTGGTGATGTCACTTTGTAAAGAAACATTAATATGCAGGTTCATGATGTCACTGTTTTCACAAATTTTTGTTTTTGTAGTTTACATGAGGACAATAATGGTATCGTATTCAAAAGTTTTTTATTTGGGTACATTTACATAACAATAATGTACTAAACATGGAAAAGTTTCTACTTTGCATTCTTCTCGTACAGAAGACATTGTCAAAACGATCCCCGTTGACACGGATCAGCAAAACCAACTAAAAACACTGTATTATGCATGCCAGGCCAGTGGTTGCTGATGTCACTTTGTAAAAAATAAAGAAAGAAAGAATTAGTAAAGTTATCCTGAAACTTCAAACTCCAAAACGCTGCGGTCTATTTGCTTGTTTCGATTCTCTGATTGGTGGAGATTTGGGGTGGAGATTCTTTGGGTAATATAGTTTTTCACCAGGAAAATTTAAATATTGTGTGTTGATGGCTTCAACAAAAGCAAATATGATCAATTTACAACCTCAAAGCTCGCAGTAGGTCTGTCTTTAAAGGTTTTTAAGTTATTCTTAAAAATGAATTCCACTATGGAGAAAAATTTGCCATGATGCCATATTTTTTTTTAATCTGAAGGTTTTAAAAGTAGATTTTATAGCTCTTAATATCAACATTTTATGTTGCTTTTATTGAGTTTTCGTACTTTTCTGGAGTATTAAAAATCACTCTCATTATTCCACTGAGAAAAGTAACAGGTGGTGGGTTTAAATTGGCAGGAGGGTAAGTAAATAATTTTAATTTTTGGGTGAATTATTCCTTTAAGGTAAAACTAGACTGTATAAATATGAACAATGAAGACTGAAGATAATGGTCAAATACCTTCCATCCAGTCACACTGAATGTTTTCCCTGCACTGCCGACAGTGATGGTTCTGTCCCACATTCCAGGGAGGGTTGCTGTTCAGAGAGAATACGGCAGAATTATCCCCTCTTTATAGCACATGTAATCCATAACACAAAAGATAAGTTGCACTAACAGATAAATATCACATACCTATCTTTACATGCTCATGGCCTTTATATATGAGCCATTCATATACCTCATCACTGAAGCACAGGGTGTCATGTTTGATGCAGAGATCGGCAATCCCTTGCAACTCGCTCCTACTGAATATCTGGGAGTGGAAGAGAGCTTTAGGATATTAAAACACCATTTTGGAACTGAATGCAATATATGTGACCTTACTTTTCCAATAGGGTTATTGGGAGTGTTGATGAGGATAGCCTTGGTCTTGGAGTTGAATTTACTAGCAAGTTCATCCTGGTCCAGAACCCAGTCAGCACTACTTATACTGGTTGTTGCAGTTGACTTCTATAGAACATGTCATTCAAGTGAAATACGACAATCACTATTACATTCATAACAGAGAAGGCTAACCTACCAGTCGCAAAGGTATTAAAACAGGTTTGGCTCCTGCCATTTTCACCATAGGCACATAGCAGTCAAAAAAAGGTTCAATAATAATAACCTGAATGAAGAAAGGGAGAAAACAGAGAGTGCATGAATCATAACCTAGTACAATGATAAATTATAACATACAAGTGCTAAATATGTTTTCACCTCATCTCCCTCCTCAACCAGGGCCTGCATAGTGCTGAACAAAGATCCATATCCACCCACTGTTACCAGGATCTCTTTAAACGGGTCAAGCTCACGGTCATATACTTTTCCATATACTTTTGACAGGGCTTTAACCAAAGTTGGGTGGCCCTAAAAACAGAAATATAACAATTAAGAGTGCTTTTTCAACACATAATACAGGATGATCATAAAGTGTGGATAGAACATACAAAGCCACGCGTGTACTGGTTCAGCCGGTCTACCATTGCTGCCTGAGCGAGACCCTCTTTCACATAGGAGGGAGGAGGAATGTCTGGATAACCCTGTCCAAGATTAACAATGGAAGGGTCTGCTGCCACTGATGTGAAGGCCACCCTAACCAACACAAGAGACACTATTATGAATTTTTAACACAAGTCTGTGAGAAAATGTTTGCAAATATTCTTTATTCTTACCATACATTCTTGTCCAGACCTTCTATTCTTTTCGCGTTCTTATGTTTTATGGATGCCATCTTATGCTAAAAAAAAGTAAAATAACAAAATAAAGGAATGTCAACGACAAATTAGTAATTCAACAAAACTTGCACTCACTTGACAGGATGATAAAGTTCTAAATCTATTGGTTTGTAATACGCGTGAAGCAGATCTGAAAATAGGGAGTATATTCATTTCTACCAAACAAATAATAAAAAGTCAAAAACGTGTCAAATATTCAATGCTCACTTCAAAACATTGCAGCCACCGATATAAGACTCCTTTCAGTTTATTGGTTGGCTGTGTTGTAAATGTATTTTGTGTTTGACGGGAGCAGATTCTGCCTGATGCAAACGTCTCACGCCCTATGCTCACGCCTCTAAAACGGACCAATCAGTTTGCTCTTTTCAAAGATCCGATACAGTTCTGTGTTCTGGTCTATGGTTCTGGTCTGGAACGCAGACCAGATATTCCAGCGTGGCGTATATTTATTGTACCCTACCCATTTTTTTTATTTTTCGATTTATATTATATATTATATTATATATATAAATATATATTAAGCCCATACAGTGTGCACATTGAACAAAGAAACAGCATTGTACCTGGACATTAAAGAGGGCTCAAACATCTTTATAGTTGTGATATAAAGTCTCAGTCTACATTGTTTTTGGATGCCAAATAATTATTAATAAAATAATAATATAATAATGTTTTAATATTATATAATTATTCATGACAGCAATTTCCATATATTGTAACACATGCACTCTAAAATAAATGACAATTTTATTAGTAACTTTACACAACAGTATAGGGAAATTACAACACTTTTGTACTAATTTCTTTTTAAAAGATAAATTTAGCTGTTTTATAAAGGCACAAAGCCATATCACGGTTTTGATTTTAGTTCGTTGGTAAAATACAACGTAGACACCATAAGCTTTGTATGTTTTAAGTTTTCGGTTTATGATGAAACGGTGGCGGCGGCACAGGGTCATTGGGAAACACTGAATGAATGTTAACCTGACTGTGCTAAATTTGTATTATCAGCTGTTATATCCTATCCAACCGGACCGAACGAGGGTCTCGAGGCCTGCCGCTGCTCTGAGTGAGTGACAGGAGGTCACTGTAGAAAAGCGATATTGAACTGTTTAACATTTTAATAGAGAAAAATTAGAAAAATTATATTTTGAGAGCACTGTTAAGAAAGCTCAAACCTGAAAGATTCGAGGCTTTTGGGAAAACATTTGGGGCTCCAGCCCCCTTAGCCCACCCCTAGCACCGCCTCTTGATAAAGGCATATCAAATCCACATCTGTCCTAGACAATGTATTACTTCTTGCATATGTCACCTAAAGTCGTAGGGCAATGTTTAAATGTCCCCATTCTTGGAAAACTGAATATAGGTAATATCAAGCTTTCTGCATTTTACATCATTCGTCAACATGTATTTTTACACAGCAGGTGGCGCTGTAACCACAGAGACGTGATAAATATTAGCCAACACTTTTGTAAGTAATCGAATAGGATTAATAATTCAGTATTGTTAACATTATGAGTCTCAGGCTCAGCACATTAAAGATTCTCTGTAAAAAAAGTCTTCGTATTAAGTCAAGACAGTGAATACTCGACTTGGAATGTTGTTTCATGTGTGTCATATTATTAGTTTCACTGAAGTAGAGGCAAATCCTGCATGTTGTAAAGTAAAGAAGAATTGAATTTTCTCTTCACACATCACTGTTTATATAGGCTATCCTTTCAAATCATTGAAATTTCTAATTTTGAGATAAACTTCCCAGCGACTGCTAGAGATAGCATGCACTGGAGGTTCTATTCTTAAACTGCCTATGAATAGAACTGTCTATGAATCGCCAGTGCATGCTATCTCCAGCAGTGTGGCTGATCCAAGATCTTTCAGTCATCATATTTCAACTTTTATTGTAATTTGAATTCATACAAATTTTATTTAGCTTAGAATTATTTAAATCACCAACTTACATTATGTTAATTTATGGCTTTACTATATTAAAGGGTTCCCTTTTGAAAGTTTTCTATTCACTCACATTGCATAGATAGCTGAAATTATGGAAAATCCCTCTCCCTGAAAATACTGAAGCCAGATTGAATCATTGAACTGCACAGATCAATGGTGTCTCAGCAATCCCAAATGGGTGGGTACATTTGCCTATATAAGCCGCTGCTGAGTGCCATTTCACCAGAATCTTTCCCCAAGCATGAAGACCATCTCCTCACTGACTTCTGGAAGAAGAACGACAAAAAGAAGCCTGCTTGCTCGCCGTTTTGAAGAGCCCAGCAGCGATAGTTGCTTTGGCCACACGGAGAGTGATTGGGCAAGTTTATCAGCGACAAAAGAGAATATTTCAGGGGGTGTTTGTTGCAAAATTCTGCACAACAAATATCTCACCTTGCTGCACTCGTGGATCACTTTCTTTTCTTTTTCTTTTCTTTCTTTTTTCTTTCTCGACCCTCTCCTCTCCTGAGCAAACAGGACTCAGTAAGCTCACATTGGCCCAGGTCCCTCATGTCTCCCTCTTCCCACAGCAAGAGGATTCCCTTGTGCTGTTTAACAGAGAAGACCAATGGACTCCGAGCTGGACTCCGGGCTTGACTCCGAGCTCACCCAAGTCCTCTCAAAGGCCATCGAAGAGCTGGGGTTAGAGTTGTCAACTCTGGCTGAGCCTTCCCACACCTCCTTTATGAGAGGTTTCTTGCAGCCTGTGCACCACCAGCGAGCCTCCCACTAGATACCCGCCCCATTTTTTCCGGAGGTGCACGAGGAGCTGACAAAGTCATGGCGCGATCCCTATGTGGCTTGCGTCCACTCTTAAATTTCATCCACCCTCACAGTTGACAGTGCAGAGCAGAAGGGGTATGACAACACCCCCCCAAAAAGACATTTTGGAGGGCCCATCCCTCTAAGCCCTGCAGAGCCACATTGGCCCTGGCAGCCAGGGCTTATTCAGTAGCTGGACAAGCTGGATCTACTCTTCACATGATGGCGGTCCTTCAAGTTTTACAGGCCAAGCTCCTCCACTGCATGGATGAGTCAGGCCCTAACTCTGCTGCAATCAGGGAGCTGTGCTGTGCAATGTGCCACTTTCTGCTAAAACGAGCCAGCACAGCAACCACTCCTGGTTGTCCTTTTCGACCCAGCAGCGTGCCAAGCCAGTGGGAGCACCTGCCCAGCCCTACCCCAAGGCAGAATCTGAGCCTGAAGTGCCCACTGTTGCACTCCCCACTGTTGAGGCCCCTGGATCAGAGCCATCCCTGGGACATCCCTGGGCGATATGATTAAAAAAGATTTTTTAACCGCAAAGGCTGCAATTACACTCTGATCATGTGACATGCAAGAGTAAAGCACAGTCTGCAGAGGAAGCATTAACTTGCCATGCTACGCTGTACCCTGACCTGTTGTGCAATGGCCTCTGGCTCGACAGAACCTGACACTGCAGAAACTTAAGTGTCAAAGAGGAACAGTACGTCAATTGTGTAGAATTATTTTGGCTTTAAAAAAGAAGATGCTGCGCAGCGTCAGGTATTGTGCAAAACCTGCCTTACCTCATGGAGCAACATTACTAACCTGATTCAGCACTTAAAAAAACACCACAAAGCCCTGTACGAACGTTGCATGGCTAAAAAAAAACCCGAACACCAGCCAAATATACCACCCAACAGGCATCACTGACTGAAATGTTTGATAGCGTAACTCCATATGAACGTGCTTCCAAACGGCACGTAGAAATTACTCAAGCAGTAACAGAGTTCATTACAAAAGGTATGATGCCCCAGGCTCCAGTGTTTGGGGAACAGATTACATCTTGCCATTGTTAAGTTTGTATCTCGGATGACAGAGTATCAAGAACAATACTGCTGTGCAAGAAGCTGGTGGGGCACTTCTCCCACAGTTGGAAGAAGGCAGCAATGACTGAGGCATAGAGGGAGCTCAAACTTTCTGAGCACACATAACTGAGTGCCCAACAAGATATGGATCGAAACAAAAAAGATTGTTGCCAGAGTGCTGGAACAGGCCAAAAAGCCGTATTGTCAGGTGACTGATATGAATGCTCCCACATCCCAACCTGTCAGGATATTGAAGTGTTGGAGTCTGCTCACAAGGCACTGCATCCTCTCCTGGAATTTACTGATGAATTCTAGAGAGGAGTATGTGAGCATCTCCTACCTCAAGCCAGTTCTCCAGCTTCTGGCCACATCAGTTCTGGCTGAAGATGCTGAGGACACTGACCTGACTAGGTTGATTAAAACCAAGGTCCTGGCATATCTCAGTGACAAATATTGTGACCCCTACACCCAAGAGCTTTTGAATGTTGCATCGTTCATGGACCCTAGCTTCAAAATGCAGTACATCAGGGCAGACAACATCCTGGCCATTAAGACCCAACTGAAGATGGAAATGCTAGAATCAGCAAGACATACATATAACTAGGTTAAAAATAATTATGTCCTTGAATATGATACTTCCACAAACATATATATATTTATATGTAATTCAACTGCAAAACTAATGTGATCCCCCCCCCCCCCCATCTGGCAGGAGCATCAAAGTACACAGCCCTCCAGAGAAAATGCAAAGAAGTCTCTTGGCAGCCTTTTCAAAACCAGTGTGGCCTCTTCTGCTTTCCCTGTGCAACTTGAAGATGTCGCGGAGGCAGAGTTAAACGGTTACCTGTTTACCCCTGTCATTGACAGAGAGGACGATCCCTTGGCCTGGTGGAAGGTGCACAATATCATGTTTCCATGATTGTGCCCGCAAGTATCTTTGTGTACCAGCCACAAGTGCCCCCTCAGAGCGTCTGTTTATCACTGGAGGGAATACACCTGCACCCGTTCATCCTTGAAACCAGCAAAAGTGGATATACTGGTTTTCCTATAGCAAAAACCCATGAGCTACTGAGAACCATATCGTAGGATCACTATGGCTGGCAGTGCCATACTCATTGTGCACTTAAGTGTGGAGTGTTTATGTATCATATGACTAGTACAGCGACAATTATCTAATAAATACTGAGTGTGGTAAAGCCACAGATTTTTATATTTCTACAATCTGCACTTTAGTTTGTGTGCTTTGTTACTGACTTTCATATTAATGTTTACACTAGGTTTATTTGTCAGCGCTTTATGATGTTATGATAATACATGTTTACAAGGTTGGAAGTTCAACAAATCAGTTAATATACCACTGTGATTTAAGTAGTTAAATAAAAATACGTCATTCATATCAATTCATGAATCACCTAATTTCATCCTAACATATAGGCCTGGCTCTATAGGTTCTAAAATCTTTATATACCTTTCAGCATTCATAGTGCCTTCCAAAACATGCAAGCTACCCATACCGTATGCACTTATGCACCCCCATACCATCAGAGATGCTGGCTTTTGAACTGAATGCTGATAACATGCTGGAAGGTCTCTCTCCTCTTTAGCCCGGAGGACACGTGATAGCCAACAAGAATGTCAAATTTAGACTCGTCTGACCATAGAACACTTTTCCACTTTGACGTAGTCCATTTTGAATGAGCCCACAGGACACCACGGCGCTTCTGGACCATGTTCACATATGGCTTCTTTTTTTGCATGATAGAGCTTTAGTTGGCATCTGCAGATGGCACGGCAGATTGTGTTTACCGACAGTGGTTTCTGGAAGTATTCCTGGGCCCATTTAGTAATGTCATTGACACAATCAATGAGTGATGAGTGATGCGGTGGCGTCTGAGGGACCGAAGACCACAGGCATCCAATAAAGGTCTTCGGCCTTGTCCCTTACGCACAAAGATTTCTCCAGTTTCTCTGAAACTTTTGATAATGTTATGCACTGTAGATGATGAGATTTACAAAGTCTTTGCAATTTGACATTGAGGAACATTGTTTTTAAAGTATTCCACGATCTTTTTATGCACTCTTTCACAGCTTTTCCCATCTTTACTTCTGAGAGACTCTGCCTCTCTAAGACATCCCTTTTATAGCTAATCATGTTACAGACCTTATATCAATTAACTTAATTAGTTGCTAGATGTGTTCTCAGTTGAATCTTTTAAAAATGTCTTACTTTTTCAGCCATTTGTTGCCCCGGTTCCAACTTTTTTGAGATCTGATTTGAAAGTCTTCTAGTTTTCATTTCATTCAAATAAAAAAAAAAAAAACGTCCCAACATTTCCGGAATTCGGGTTGGATCTAATATTGTGTTGGTCATACTATATATGGCTATCGAGTGATGCAATGTGAGTGAATCGTTATTGAAAGGGAATAGTTTGGTAACGTAACCTTGATTCCCTGTGATAGACTGAAACAAATACTGCAAAAGCTTGTTGTGTTATTATGTTGTTAGGAGTTGCTTGTCGCTTCCTCAGTCGAAAGATTCAGCAAACCTATGAAGGGACCCCTAAATGTACAAAAAAAAAGGCAAAAAAAAAAAAAAAGAGAACATTATTATATAATTCTTATCAGTACATTATGCCGTAACCTCTCCCTATCCTGTACCTTCACAGACCCCCAGGGGTCCATAAAACCCATGCCATTAAATAATAAATGATCTCAGCAGTGTGCCTTTTGGGGAAAATTATTCTAAATTAATGGGAATTCATATTGCCTGTATTTCTTTTTCTCTTAGGCATTTAATGTTTAATTGGCTTCCAGTCAGTACTGAATAGTTTCAGTGAAAAATTAAATAGGTCACTTTTTTAGCACACACTAAAAAGATGAGTCTTCATTTTTTTTATCTGTGGCATTCTTTTTCATATAAATCCATGTGTTTTGATAAATACAATAAAAGAAGGAATAACACAAACTACACTATTACACAACTGTCATGTAGCAATTTTAATTTGTTAATGTTGTTGTACAATTTTCACAGTTGCATAAAGATTGTAATAGGACTACACCAATAAATCTGACCTTCAAAAATGTTTGTCAATGAAACATAACAATATGTACTCCAATAGTGTGGCATTTTAAGTACAAGTTCAAAATATGCTTTATTTATTTTTATTAATATAAAACATGTTTGTGCTCATACAACCTGTGCTCATACAACAGCAAAATGTACTTGTGGATGTACTTTTGCAGTGTGCACCAAAACTTTAAAAGCACACAACATTTTAACATGTTGACAAGCATTTGACATAAATGGGTAAACCCCATCTACCTGTTAGCACAAATCATGTTTAAATGCTTTTTGTTTTGTTTTGTTTTTTTAATGTTTATTAGTTTGAAATAAACTGATAAATACTGTAAATAGTGCATCAATGCTGATCAGCTGTGCATGCTGCTAGAACAGGAAAGCTGAAGACATTTATCAGTCTGTTTACCATGTTCTTGCAGCCCTGATGAGATGTTTTCTGTCATTACCTCTCAGTTTATTTGTTTGCAATTGTCGTAGATCTACAAGATCATACAGTATGTTTACCAAACAACCTTTGTGGAAGAGGCATGTCCTTAAACAACATATTTAGCCTACATACAACCCGAATTCTGGAAATGTTGGAACGTTTTTTTAAAATTTGAATAAAATGAAAACTAAAAGACTTTCAAATCACATGAGCCAATATTTTATTCACAATAGAACATAGATAACATAACAACCGTTTACACTAAGAAATGTTACACTTTTATCCACTAAATGAGCTCATTTCAAATTTGATGCCTGCTACAGGTCTCAAAAAAGTTGGCATGGGGGCAATAAATGGGCTGGGAGAACATCTAGCAACCAATTAAGTTAATTGATATCAGGTCTGTAACATGATTAGCTATAAAAGGGATGTCTTACAGAGGCAGAGTCTCTCAAAAGTAAAGATGGTCAGAGCTGTGAAAGAGTGCGTAAAAAGATTGTGGAATACTTTAAAAACAATGGTCCTCAATGTGAAAATGCAAAGGCTTTGCAAATCTCATCATCTACAGTGCATAACATTAGTGATGGGAAACTGAGGCTTTCTGAAGCATTTGAGGCTTTCATCAAATTGTGCTGAAAAACAGTTCATTACTCAAAGCTTTTAACACAGTGCACATTAGCGACATCTGGTGGTCAGACTTGTTTTCTCCATCATCGCGGAGCAGATCTACGGTTTGAAAAAGCATGTGACACTCTTGTCTTGAATCAGTTCTATCTAATCTGATCTAAATTAATTTGTGACAATAAGACCACCATTCGTTTCATGTGTAACCTGGTCAACGGATTCACATATTGATCAATAATGTAAAATATACAATGATGTGATCATAACTGACGTGAGTATTTAAAACAATATTTTGGGAGAGCTGTTTAACCCTTATATTCTGTTCAGGGTCTCTGAGACCCCAGCAATAAAACATGATTAAATGCATTTTCCTATATGCATCAAGTGAAGCGCCAATTTTTTCAAACCAGCTGTTTCGACTTTCCGATTCTGCATGACGTTTGAAGCTTCAAATGTCATCAATTACGTGGTATTGTCATTTTGATACAAGCATCGACACAGTGTGTGATACAATAGTGATAACTGCGTTGGAGCATCAGAGCCCCGGTATCAACCGTCCCATCACTACATAACATCATCAAAAGATTCAGAGAGACTGGAGAAATCTCTGTGCGTAAGGGACAAGGCCAAAGACCTTTATTGGATGCCCGTGGTCTTTGGGCCCTCAGACGACACTGCATCACTCATCGGCATGATTGTGTCAGTGACATTACTAAATGGGCCCAGGAATTCTTCCAGAAATCACTGTCGGTAAACACAATCTGCCGTGCCATCTGCAGATGCCAACTAAAGCTCTATCATGCAAAAAGGAAGCCATATGTGAGCACGGTACCAGAAGCACCGTTGTGTCCTGTGGGCCTTGGCTATGGACGGTGCTTCTGGACCATGTTCACATATAGCTTCCTTTTTGCACCTGATGCATAAGGCAAAATGCATTTAATGCATTTAATCTTGTTTTATTGCTGGGGTCTCAGAAGACACAGCATCAGTGATTTCCAACAAGAATGTCAAATTTGGACTTGTCTGACCATAGAACACTTTTCCACTTTGAAACAGTCAATTTTAAATTCCGGGCTAAAGAGGAGGGAGACCTTCCAGTGTGTCATCAGCGTTCAGTTCAAAAGCCAGCATCTCTGATGGTATGGGGTGCATAAGTGCATACGGTATGGGCAGCTTGCATGGTTTGGAAGACACTATGAATGCTGAAAGGTATATAAAGGCTTTAGAGCAACATGCTCCCCTCCAGGCGACGTCTATTTCAGGGAAGGCCTTGTGTATTTCAGCAGGACAATGCAAAACCACATACTGCAGCTATTACAACAGCATGGCTTCGTCGTAGAAGAGTCCAGGTGCTGAATTGGCCTGCCTGCAGTCCAGATCTTTCACCTATAGAGAAAAATACGTCAAAGACAACCACAAACTCTTCAGCAGCTGGAAACCTATATCAGGTAAGAATGGGACCAAATTTCAACACCAAAACTCCAGAAACTCATAACCTCGATACCCAGACGTCTTCACACTGTTTTGAAAAGAAGAGAAGATGCTACACCATGGTAAACATGCCCCTGTCCTAACTATTTTGAAAGGCATTACATTTGAAATAAGCTCATTTTGTGAATAAAACAAAATTTCTCAGTTTAAACATTTATGTTATCTATGTTCTATGAATAAAATATTGGCTCATGTGATTTGAAAGTCATTATTCAAATTTAAAAAATGTCCCAACATTTCCAGAATTCGGGTTGTATAACACTAACACTGACCAACCATTAGGTATTAATATTTCTTTCCATGGGTTTATAAGCCTGACTTAGAGCAGTATGTCAGCAATGTATGTTATGGTCATCAACCAAACTGTTTTTTGTTGCTGACATAAGAATTGGTAAAGGTGAACAATTGTTGGCTTAGTTACTCACGCACCAGCTCTAAACCACCGCTGGCCATATATTCTCCATCCTACACAAGTGCTATGGCATCATAGCAGAGCATTGTCAGAGGGGACCCGGTTGTTCAAAGTGAAAACACAAAAGAAATTTAGTCGAGCTGTAGGGTGTTCTGGACAGGCGACGCACAGGCCAAACTAGCATTTATAGTTTCTTGTGGATGATCATAAACTCCCGTAAGAAGTATCCTTTGACCTAATGTGGGATGAGAGTAGCTACAGTGGTACTGCTGATGTCAAGAATGACTTTGCTTTCATTTTCATCCAATGGATCAGTAAAATTCTTAAAGAAACTCTCAGTGGTTCCTGTTTGGAATCAAAAAGCAGCTGAAACTGCTGTGCTTCAGCCTCTGGAGAAGTTAATTCAGAAGCTAGTGCAATTCTAAGGGTCAAGAAGAAACCAGCCTTATGTTCAGAAATGCTGTTTTTGAACTAAGGGAGCTAGAAGACTTGGATCCCAGTCTACCACAGAAAATTACATAACATAAGAAATACTGATAGACTGCACCTGCAGACCAAATGGCCTTGGCCTCAACTTCAGGGTTTTTTTTCCACAGAACTGGACAAGATCACTGAGGCATTTTTCAAAATATCTTTTATGTTCCACAGAAGAAGTAGTTTTATAATGCTTAGTCCATTGAAGGAAGATCCAGGATACCAAAGAAATAGCGTTTACTGGTGATAAACATAGACACCAACAATGACTGACCATGAACAGAGAACAGGCAGGAACTTAAATACACATGATGATTACTAAACAGAAACAGCTGACAAGACTTAACTAATTAGAAACCATAGTGACTAACGAGAACTAATACAGATAAGACAGAACTGAACTAAACTGAACATACATGTGACAAGTTTGGAATGACAGGGATAATAAACAATTTGTCAGGTGAACTATCCCTTTAAAATGCACAGCATAAATCTTTTACAGTGGCCCTCAATTATAATTACAATTAAAGCTGCAAGCGGTGATAAAAGGGCCCTTGCACCCAGGGTCAGCGCCACATCGTGGCCTTAGGAAAACTTCCAACAGGTGGCACTTTGACCATAACTGAATATTGCCATGTAGAGGTCTTCAGGCCAGGACTATTATCAAACACGTGAAGTTTGGAGCAAATCGGACATTGTATGCCTGAGTTACAATAACTTCCTGTTTCGTGGCGTTAATCGCATACTTTAGCACTTAACCAAGTGTTGCATGATTTAATGTGTTTCTAGCATGTTTGGTACTTCATGGCATACAAATGTGTTTCCGGGAGTGAATTACAGTGCAAAGTATGCCATTTCCTGTTGCCAGCAGGTGGCACTATGACTAACTGAATATTGGCATATAGATGTCTTTAGGCCAAGACTCTTATGACATATGTGAAGCTTGGGGCTGATCAGACACTGTATGTCTGAGTCATAACAGCTTCCTCTTTCATGGCGAAACATCAAAATTTGTCAGACCACCACAGACACTCCCTTCATTGAAAACTCAAGACCTTCACAATTTAACATCACTAAGGCCTTAAGATTAGACTGACCAAATATGATGTTGATCTGGTTAAATCGCAGTTAATCACAGTGTAAAACATGTCATTTCCTGTTGCCCACAGGTGGCACTACTATAACTGAATATTGCCATATAGATGTCTTCAGGCCAGGACTCGAATAAAACATGTGAAACATCGAACTTTGTCAGGCCGCCACAGACACGCAATTTAATGCCGCAAAGGCCTTTAATTAGACTAACCAAATATGATGTTGATCTGATTAAAGCTCTAGGAGGAGTTTGTTAAAGTACAACATCTGGAAATGGCTAAAACTGCAAAAATTTTGTAGCGAAAATTCAAAATATCTCACTTATCTCATTCAAAATATCTCACTTGGGTTTTCAGATTTTGTACCCAGGACATTTTTGTAGGTATTGGGCTGTTACATCTGTCTACCGAATTTCATAACTGTCCGTGAAACGTAGCGCAAAGGGCGCTTAATTGAAATTTTGTAGGTGGCAATATATATATATATATATATATATATATGTATATATACACAGTCAAACCAGAAATTATTTAGCCTTTTTTTATATTTTTGATATATTTTTACTAGTGTGTGCAGGATACTATAGTTCATTTATGTAAGTGAGGATAGCAAAATAAACTAAACTGGGACATTCTTCAGTGGACTAACAGTAAAACTGATAAAAATTTTGAACCAGAAATTATTCAGACATTTTGACCTGACCATATTTTGCTTAAGTCTTATCACACTATGAGTGTGATCTCAGTGAAGCAACAAGACTACAAGACTATATTTGGAATTTCCAACATGCAATAAATAAATCACTTTGAAACAACTATTTGGTCATGAATTCAGTCCTTGACATGACACTCTTCTTTGAAAATGCCTTTTAAAATAAATATAAATATAAGTAAATATAAGTTTTAGATATATTATTTTAAAATTCATATAAAAAATCTGAAATATTTGATATCAAAAGCTTGTACAGAGTTCCACCACATATCAGTAAGTTTTCTAACCAGCCTTACAGTGAATATAGACTTTTAGTTGAGGCCTTTTAAAGTCTCTGCCACCCAATGTCAAAGAGGGTTTCCTTAGAACAAAGAGGGAGCATGCATGCAAGCCTGAGGCAGATGGTGCAGCCAATCAGACACGCTGTAAACATATGATCTAGTACAGAGGCTATGAGACATGGAGTCAGTGGGATGACAAATTTAATGTCTGCTATGGCTGGTGTGGAGGAGTCTGGCATAATGAATAGTTTGCGGACACTTTCATAGCTCATTGCCGTTAGTTTCCATATATATACCCTTAAAAGTTCCTTTACTCTATTTTTAAATGTTTAGGCCTACATTTCATGAATAGTTGTTTAGCAGTTCCACTCTCTGTGTAATGTATAGGTCACTCAATGATAATAGCCTATGGTCAGAAACCCTGTGTGAATTACAGTGTTTTACAATAACCACTGCCTTGCCTTGTTATATTATCTCTACAGCCCGTTCTCACAGCTTTTTTTCTTAAATAATGACCATAAAATCTTAAAACCATAATTAACTTAAGGGTGACGCATAGGAAATGGTTTTATTTAGTTAGTTAAAATGGTGGGACTGTGGAGGATATGCTCTTGCCCTTGAGAATTCCTCTAACAATGAGGTGCTTGCGGGTCATGGACAGATGTAGCACGACACAACACACGCAAAATCTAAACGGAAAATGAGAAAGGCGGTTCTTGGAGCGCTATTGTGTCTCTCATTTACCCATGTACTGAAGTCCCGCCCAGGCAGCTCAGCCTATAGCAGTTGGAGGACAGAAGAGACTGAGAAGAACCGCAGCCACAAGGACATGCTATAGTCCCCGCTACAATCTTCAGCTGTAGACGGAGAACGCACCTTCAATTCAGTTAAAGGTGAGTGAAAACTGGGACCGTTTGCTTCACGTTATTGGCGTTTTGCGAAATGTTTATGCTTAATTATTCTATCTTCATGACGTAATTGTGGGATAATCGTTGTAACAGTGAAACGCGCCCGGGACAGCGTTTAACTTTTCAAACCCCCTCAGTGAGGAAACGTGGTACAGTTATTGTTCCAAGTACGTGTTGGTGGAGCGAATTTGTTTACATTTCTAAAACAGACACTTGAAAAGAAAATTGATGACCGCAAGTGTCGATATAGATTCATAGAATAACTTTCCAATTTTGTATCAGTGAAGTTCTTGAATGATTTTTTGTTTAGTTTGTATTTATTTTACATTTACTAATATATATATATATATATATATATATATATATATATATATATATATATATATATATATATATATATATATATTATACAGGCCTCCATTTAAAATACTCAAAATAACTTAATTTCTCTTGAGAGATTCAAATGCGGATTTAAAATGAAATTAAAATCGCAAGAGTGAACGTGCGTTGTTTTTGTTTTGTCCTGTGAGAGTGAATTAATGTTGTTTATTTCGTTTTCCGTAATTAGCAGTAGAGGAAATCAGCCCAACGTATCATTACCAAACATCTTTCGTCCGTGCGCATGCTATGACTGAGCTATCTGAAAGTGAGCTTCATCCTGCTGACTGGATGTGATTCAGTCGTGTACTGTTTTTTTCCACGACTATATTTGAGAATCACCACATTTCCTGGCAGGAAGAGCTGCTGCAGGAGATGGTACAGATCTGAGTTGAGAAGGATACTTAAAGCTATTAGATTAAATAGCAGGTCGGCTGGAGCATGCATAGACTCACATCCATTTCTGCACTGTTTATTTCTTGTCTATCAGAACGCGTTGGATATTTCCATTCAGTCTGCCAGCATTTTTTATTTTCCGTCTTGTAGTGTGTGAACATTGGACATCGTATTTATCTGTACTAATATCATGGTATTCCATCTTTTAACACTTATTCATATTATTATTATCATTATGTTTTGCTCCTGGGAGTGTAAGGATTTTGTACACAAGTTTCAAACCCCTATGAGGAATATATCTTGTAACAAATCAGCTAGTAGGAATCAGGAGTTCCAGATACTTGAACTGCTGCAGCTGTTCACAAATGTCCAAATATTTTTCCCTGCCTGAAGAAGGCTGCCTGTTGAAGCATGTTGCATATACAGCGATGTTCTTGTACCCCTGGGTTTCTTTTTTTATAATGGTTATGGTTAGGCTACTCATTCTGTGCACAGTATACAAGCAGATTGCATCTAAATAGGTAAGCTTTGATGCCATCTTTCTTGAGAAATATTTATAAAAGGACAAACAGTATGTGGATAATTATGTTTTAACCTGTAGAAGACTGATTGTGTTTACTCTGATGTAAGCACCATTGAATGGTTAACATTTTCAGCAAGTACACAACTTGAGGATTTATGGTCAGCTGAGATTGTTTTTTTTTTTTCTATTTCATTTGCTGACTGGTTTGTGATGATTAAGCTACTAGTGTTGTACACTTTCCTTCAATTGTATTTGTGTACACGTTTGGCTAAACTTGTGAAGGACTTTTTTTGTGTGTGAAAATATCCTTAATTTCCTTTTGTGTGTAAATATAGTGAAGCTTGTTGACAATTGGCTTCAGAGGACACTATTTAAAGGAACCCAATTCCCCTAGAATTAAACAGTTGAGTTTTACAGTTTTTGAATCCATTCAGCTGATCTCTGGTTCTGGTGGTACCACTTTTAGCATAGCTTAGCATAGTTCATTGAATCTGATTAGACCGTTAGCATCTCGCTCAAAAATTACCAAATAGTATTGATATTATTCCTATATAAAACTTGACTCTTCTATGGTTACATCATGTACTAAGACCGATGGAAAATGAAAAGTTGGGATTTTCTATGCCGATATGGTTAGGAACTGTACTCTCATACCGGCGTAATAATCAAGGAACTTTGCTGCCGTACCATGAGTGCAGTAGGGGCAATGATCTTACGCAGCGGCTCTCACAAATGTCTCCATGGTTGCAAGGAACGCTCCCTGTGCAAGCAGGGGGTCATGTTGGTTATGTTGACGGAAGTTAGCCTATTTTCAGGCGCTGTGTAATATCATTGCGCCTGCTGCACCCATGGTACGGCAGCAAAGTTCCTTGATTATTACACCGGAATGAGAGTACAGTTCCTAGCCATATTGGCATAGAAAATCACAAGTTCAATTTCCGTCGTTCTTAGTACACGATGTAACTACAGAAGAGTCAAGTTTTACATAGGAAAAGTACCAAAACTCTTTGGTCATTTTTGAGCGAGATGCTAACGGTCTAATCCGATTCAATGAACTATGCTAAGCTATGCTAAAAGTGGTATTGCCAGACCTGGAGATCGGCTGAATGGATTCAAAAAGGGTAAAACTCAACTGTTTAACTCTAGGGGAGTCTAGGAAAATGAGCCTATTTTCAAAAAAAAAAAAAAAAAAAAAGTGTAGTGTTCCTTTTAAATAGGATCATAAATCAGTCAAATCATGTTTTGCTTTGAATATTAAATTTGACTATCAAAAGGATTGTTGGAGGGTTAAGGTTTAGCAAATATAGTCTTCAACAGTTGTGGCTAAAAGTGTATTAAATTGTCCATTACACACAGTAAAAGTGTACTTTTAAGTGTTCATTTTATTTTGATGCAATCACATTTGGACTCTGATGCCTTTTACAGACTGTGAAGTGTTGTTTCATTGGTTTGGTCTTGCATGTAAATTATGTGAGGGATGTTTTAGTTTATCTGACATTTTGATCAGAAAGCATAATTTAGATTGCCTGACTTCAATTGGATTTCAGTTGTGTTACATCAGGGGAAGGACTACAACTGAGTACTTTTCTGCATTTTGTGAAAGGCTCCTTAGTAAGTTTACTCATTAATGGTGGTGAAATAGATGTACACTAGTTCTAGTACTACTCCCTTTCCTCGTTGCATTCTATGTTTCACTACTTTGTTTGTTTTCAATTCTCTCCATCTGTGCACGTCTTTTGTAGGTACATAATATAACCCATTTTTTTTGACTGGCTGACTGCTGCAAAGTGAAGCCAATGCAGCACTAATGTCAATAATTAATAAGACCAGTGGAATATGCATTGTGTATGATATGATGCAAGGAGTGCATCAAAAGAGATTAGACGAAGCCTGCTGGACTGCCTACATTATGAATCATTAGAGTGTAAAAGCAGCATAATATGCTAGTCTTCGTGAATACTTAAGATGAGGTGTCTTAAATACTTAAGATGAGCTTGATCCTTATCAGTTGTCTTTCAGTATTCAGGACATTTTTTATTGCAACTCAGGAGATTTTATTTATTTATTTGCAATAAAACATCAAGGTATTAATATTCCAGGTTTAATTCACAGACTAAAGAGCTATTTGCTTTTTGTAATTTTATTTTGCGTATTACCTGGAAATTTGCCAAATAAATAAATTCATGGATTTGAAATTAAATTAGTTTACTAGGAGAGTCCATTGAGGTAAAGGATATAAAGCATAGCTAATGAATGAGCAGCCAGTTATAAGGTGTTGATCTGGACAACAGTCCTTTTTTCAGAACTATTTGATTGCTGAATGTAGTAATTGAATCAAGAATCAACCAGAGAGCCATGCAATAATAAATAATTACCAGACAATACATACTTTGCAGGGCCATAACACTGACATTGTTACGGGTAGACATTTTGAAATAGACATTGAAATAATTAGAAATGACTAAATGTCATTTAGGGACAAAAGTCCCTTCAATTTTTGATATGCTTGCTGCTGTTTTGCTGCACTTCATTACACACTGCTTTGTTTGTTGTTAGGATGACAAACTTTTTAAAAAGTTTTTTTTTTGGCTGGTCCGGTGTAAAAGCACTTGTCAATGTCAAAATGATTAAGATGTCCAATGAAATCAAAGAAGGCAGGCCTTACTGTTCACAGAAGACGAGTGTGAATTTAGGGCCTGTCCACACGTACACGGGTATTTTTAAAACCGCAGCATTTTCTATGTAGTGGACGAACAGCCAAACATGTAAACGTAGTATATGGTCACTGAAACAAAACCTTTTTGCGAACTCCTGCCAGGGTGAAGATTTTCAGAAACTCCGGTTGCAGTGTTGTCGTTAGATGCTGAAACCGGAGATTTTGGCTTGTGACGTTAGAACCTGAACTGGTAATAACCTTTTTTCCAGGCTTCTGATTGGCCAACATGGCTTTACGGATCAGGTGATATCGCCAATTGTTGGTTTGGTATGCTCTTAACAGTGCTTCAAAGCGTGTTTTTCCATTTTCATGTTGACACAATTTTTTATTTTATTTTTTTAAACGGAGGGAAAAAATCTGTTTATAAAAACACCCATGCACGTGTAGACTATGCCTTAGTTTAAGCAGTGAAAGGGTGTGCTGAATGCGACAAGAAATGTTTTGCAATTTTTTCATATTAGACATACAAATAGGAGTGAATGTGTGCATATTTTAAAAATAAAATAATATTTGCAAATAGTTTAAATTGATAATTTATTACTGTTTATTTTAAACATCCATCAATTTATTATTAAAGGGTTAGTTCACCCAAAAATGAAAATTCTGTAATTAATTACTCAACCTCATGTCGTTCCACACCCGTAAGAGCTTTGTTCATCTTTGGAACACAAATTAAGATATTTTTGATGAAATCTGATGGCAGTTGTACGAATCGCGTGTCAAACTGCTGAAATCACGTGACTTTGGCGCTCGGAACCACTGATTCGAAACAAAAGATTTAAAGCACTTTTTTGAAATCGCCCATTACTAGATATTTAGATTGTTTGGCACACACAAAGTATTCTCATTGCTTTACAATATTGAGGTAAAACCACTGTAGTCACACAAACCATTTTAAATATGTTTTTAGTACCTTTCTAGGCACTGAAAGTGTTAAAATGAATTTGCTGGCAATAGAGGCTGGCATATTTCATCAAAAATATCTTAATTTGTGTTCCGAAGATGAATGAAGTTCTTACGGGTGTAGAACAACATGAGGGTGAGTAATAAATGACAATATTTTCATTTGGGTGAACTAACCCTTTGAGTCTAGCGTTGTCTTGTCAAAATACAAAAGCTGTGTGAAGAATGTCGAAGGTTTCTATTTACAGTGGCTATCATGCCAAATGCTTCAGAAAACACAATCACAGACATGACTTTTGAGCTCATTAACATAGTGGCAAATCAGAGGTTTTGTTTAAAGTTTTAACAAGAAGTGATCAACATTTACAATATGAATAAGTTTTATTTTTCATACTCCTAACTACACACTGCAAAGTTGACAATCCATATTAAAATGCAAAACTGAAACAAAATTCCAATGATCGACATTGATAACTTGCATTAAGTCTTGGAGTGTAAATACTGACTAATATATAATGTTTCTTTGTTCTTCATTTTATATACATCTATATATCTATCTATACATATACATATATTATTAAATTAAACGATTTAATACTCTTTTGTGAGGATGTATTGTACTGTATTTTGATAAATTTTGGCTGATCACTGAAGACATTAAACAAAACCTCCTACAGTTTATCATGCTATTCAAAATATTCATAGACAGTTCATAATTAATAATTCTTCTTTGTGCCTTTACAGGAGGATGATTCCAGTGACCGAATTTCGGCAGTTCACGGAACAGCAACCAGCTTTCCGGGTTCTGAAGCCATGGTGGGATGTGTTCACAGACTACCTTTCTGTGGTCATGCTCATGATAGGTGTGTTTGGATGCACTCTGCAGGTAAATATTACAATTTTTCTCCTCAAGCCAAATACCAAAAGACTGCTACTATTTTATTTTTACTGCTGGAAACCTCTTGTAAACGCAGTCAAGTTAACATTATTTAGTAAATGGATTTCCACTCTAATCAAATTATATAACAAACAAAATAAATGTAACCATTTAAAAGAAAAAAAAGATGTTATGTTTTAGGGATGTGTGCAGTGACTAATTTCATAACCTTTTAAATGGAAATTTTGCAACCAACTAGTCAAACCCCTCCCTCCAACCCCCCCGGAGACGAGACCGTCTGTATATGCAATCCATTTGAAAGAACATTTAAACTATGAATAGTCAAATCCCACATTGAATGCTGCTAAAAAAAGGTCAGATACATATGACGTGCTTGCCTTGCATATGATGAATGATCATGATCATTGTATTAAACTTAAATGGCAACATTAGCCATTTAATCAAATCAATAAATCAATAGGCATTGCAGGACAAATAAGTTAAAACCTAATAGCTTATTTTAAACAGATTTCCTCAAATAAAAGTTTGTCCATGTAAGTCATGAACATGAACATGCTTCTCATGTAAGGAAAGTATCTGTACACATGACAGGCAGCAAAATCGCAAGAAAAGCTTGACGTGTACTGACAACTATTCATTATTTGACCATATTTTCTTGTTGTTAGGATGTTGATATAGCAACTGTTCAAGTGTAAAGTAAGTTTCATTCATGATGTTTCTCCTTTAATCTGATTATAAAATTTCATACCGTATTGTCCCTCAAGCAAGCTTAATTGTTATACTAGTTTGACATAACATAGAAGAAAATGGAAACGTTTTGTGTAAGCCTTCAAAATCCTCCCTCACCTTGCTCATCTTCCGAGTGGACGTTTCTCTGTCTGAACCCGCCGCATGTGCCAGAGAAAACAAATCCTGAGGTAAAATTAAATGATTTTGTTTTGCTGCAGATATACAGTATTCAAAATAATATATTAATTTCAAGATGTAACATTAAAATGACGGTAATTTAAATGTAGCCTTTGTAAAGATTTTTTTTTTTTTTTTTTTAAACGACTATCATTTTCCAATAGCACTATCGCTTAATTAACTAGTCGGCTAGTCTTGCACATCCATAGTTTTGTTATAGTTTTTTTAACAAGGGCGCCATCATGCAGTACTACACTTGCTGTGATGTCACAGGGTTGGTTGTCTTACCGGAGTTCAACATACAGAGTTATTGTATAATTTATGTCTCCTGAAATTTTATGGGTTTTTTCTGGAGCTTATTATGGTTCTACTGTGTTGAGCCTTCCATACTAGAATCTTTTTTGTATACTAATTAATGCCAGTTTGTTGTATTCAGTTTTTGTATTCAATAAAAAAAAGAAAGTTCAACATACAGAGAGACAGACAGTAGAGGACAGATAGTGAAAGATAAAGACAGAGACAGTGAAAGATGGAAACTGGAACACTATTGCATTGCTTCGGGATGTAAAATTAGTTTTACAGTGTTAAAGCAAAGGGCAAAAGAGTACATTTTCATAAACTGAAAAGGAGAACAGTTGCTTCGCTTCCCGATACACATGCAGACACCCCCCACCACTTCAAGATTTCCATTGTTATACTTGGATATACAGTACGTTTACCAATCAGGACTCCATATGTGGATAATCTCCAAACGTTATCCCTAATCCTGTCATTATCTTGTTTTTGATCCTGACTTTTTTTAATTTTTTATTTTTTAATCATCAGCCTTAAATTGCCTTGCAAATGGCACTGGAGCCCTCTATTGGTCATCTTCTTGGAGACAGAGATTATGGATTTATCTATCAATAGTAACGATTGCAGCAATTAAGCAAAAAAAAATCAAAGACCAGAATCGAAACTATAATAATCATTATTAATCCAACAGAGACAACCAACCCTGTGACGTCACAGGCTGTAGTACTGCAAGATGGCCGCACCCTTGCTACAAATGCTATAACAAAACATTGTTTTTTTTTTGTTTGTTTTTTTTTTCCTTTTAGTTACATTTATTTTGTTTGTTATATAATTTTTGATTAGAGTGGAAATCCATTTACTAAATAATGTTAACTTGACTGACTGCTTAATTTCCACTTTAAGCAGAACTGAAACATACAGTCGTCCTCGATAAACGGCAATGGAATAATAAATGACTTCACACCATAAATGGATTTCCTCTGTGCATGAACAGCCCACTGTTGGGCAGTGTATACTGCATAAAGAAGTGGGAGCTTGCTAACGGAAAACAGCTAAATTCCAGTCACCACACACGAAAAGATTACCCCTCCTTCCCCTCATGGTGGCCCCTCTATAAACACAAAATGACTCCTGTA
Source organism: Chanodichthys erythropterus (assembly GCF_024489055.1). Classification (NCBI taxonomy): domain Eukaryota; kingdom Metazoa; phylum Chordata; class Actinopteri; order Cypriniformes; family Xenocyprididae; genus Chanodichthys; species Chanodichthys erythropterus. Next base: position 16,828,074 of record NC_090241.1, on the reverse strand, counting down.
GCCTAGCTACCCGACCTCATAAACTAGTGGGTGGAGCTTCAAGCTGCAAGTTTGCCCTTCAGTTTTAATTCCTCTAGATGATCCTAAATTATTTTTAGTTTCAACAAACAGGAACCCATTGTTAGGGTGGGGATATCCCCACTGTCCCTGGAGGTGTGCATCGAAGAATGGCACAGCTGTTTGATGTATTGCAATTTGTAAATTGTAACTGGATTTTAATGATGATCCCAGTGAAGGTAGTAATAATTGTCCTAATTAATTATTTTACTAATGCCATTGCATAATCCCATGGTTCTGAAGGGGGAATAAACAGCCTCTTTTTTTTTTGCTAAATGACCATGTTTGACTGGAGGCACTTTGAGTGGCCTGTAGTGCATAATGCGCTTTTTATTAGCCACTTGGGGCTGCTGCGCCTCACATCCATTTTACTGCAGAGATGCCATGTTCAGAGCTGCTGATGCTTCATTAGCAGGCTTTATTCTGCAGTCTGCCTTTTGTGCCGTAAACACTATAGCGCTGTATAGAGCTAATTCTCTTTTCCTTTCTTTTTAGCTGATTTTTCTTATTTCTCATTACCTTTGCAGGCAGAAACCACATGGCAATTACCAGAGAAGCTAAACTATTTTGCAGGAAAAGGGGGGAAGGGCACACATCTTGAAACGAATACAGAATGCTTTTGTTTACTGCTTTTCACTTCTAGTGAAAAGTTGTTGTTTTTTTCTGCCTGGTGTGGCCTTTAAAAATATTAAATGCAAAATTGAGTAGTTGTTGAGGACTTTTTCCTGCTAACCCAAAGGTATTTCACCTCCCTTTAGAATTCAAGTGGCCAGTGTAATGATTTCTCATTTCCTGTCTGAGTCACAACACTGATGTCAGAGACCAAAATAGTTATCTTAAAAGAGATGCTTCTCATCTGATACTGTTACATTGTTCCCGGCAATCTAAAGGTGGTGTGGTATTGGGAATTCAATACATCAAATGAGCCTCATCTACTGTTATACACTATCTGAGGTTTATCTGTATGTTCACTGATGTGTTTGAGGTTCATTAGATTTCATCTTTATTTTTTATATTCAGGGAAAGCAATTAAAGGGGTTAGTTCACCCAAAAATGGTCATTTATTACTCATCTACAGGTGTAGAACACCCTCATGTTGTTCTACACCTGTAAGACCTTTGTTGATCTTCAGAACACAAATTAAGTTATTTTTGATAAAATCTGATGGCAATAACACTCCCTTTTTCAATGCCCATAAAGCTACTAAAAACATATTTAAAACAGTTCATGTGACTACAGTGGTTCAACTTTATTATTATAAAGTGAAAAGAATACTTTTTTTGTGCCAAAAGTAAAAAAGATGGGCGAATTAACCCTTTAAAACAACACTGCATTTATTTGGTACACAATGCATCCTGAACCTTAAGACCTGTACCAAAAATGACCGTTATAACCCTAGTATCCACATAAATTCTAATGTCTAATGGCGTTCATTAAATATGAGCTAATGCACTTGTGTGATTCTGCATATCTCCTGGCAGCATTTAATATCACTAAGAATTATTGCTTCAAAATGGCAAATATAATTCTCCCTGGTGCAAGTTCATTCAGCAGCTCCATGAAAAATAATACAGACGGGCTCCCTCAAGATAATGTGCATAATGCATTTGGTGGCAATGTTTGCATTTTCTTTAGTCAGATTTCAGAAATGTGCTATACAAAAATGCAAAACATTTGGATGGAAACTCAGCAATAGTCTCAGTATGTCTTGATTTTACTGTGATGATTCTGATAGCTATATTCTTTTATTCTTTTAGGTGATGCAGGACAAAATCATATGCCTTCCTCAAAGGACGTTCTCACCAAACCAGACAGAGCTGATGTGCCCACCTCCTTCCACAAATCATGTAGCACTAGTGCCTGTCCATGAGTTGAAAGGACTGAAGACCAACTTGGATATTCAGCAGTATAACTACATAAACCAAATGTGCTATGAAAAGGCACTTCATTGGTATGCCAAGTACTTTCCTTACCTGGTTCTCATACATACCCTAATTTTCATGGTGTGCAGCAATTTCTGGTTCAAGTTTCCTGGCTCCAGCTCTAAAATTGAGCACTTTATATCCATCCTGGGAAAGTGTTTTGACTCTCCATGGACTACGAGAGCACTGTCAGAAGTGTCTGGGGAGAATCCTGAGGAGAAGGACAACAAGAAGAACAGTGCCAGTAGGTCAAACCTTGATACTCCAATTGTAGAGGGCAACCTGGAGAAGACTCAGTCTTTAAGATCAATTCCTGAAAAGATTGTTGTTGACAAGCCAGCAGCAAGTGTCCTTGACAAGAAGGAAGGAGAGCAAGCCAAGGCCTTGTTTGAGAAGGTCAAAAAATTCCGCCTGCATGTGGAGGAGGGTGATATATTATATATGATGTATGTCCGTCAGACTGTTGTAAAAGTGCTCAAGTTTATCCTTATAATTGCGTACAACAGTGCTCTGGTGTCAAAGGTTAGGTTTAATGTTACCTGTACTGAGAACATGCAGGACATGACTGGTTATCGGTACTTCTGTTGCAATCATACTATGGCCCACTTGTTCTCTAAGCTCTCCTACTGTTATTTGTGTTTTGTTGGTGTTTATGGACTCACATGCCTTTATACATCCTACTGGCTGTTCTATATTTCTCTCAAGGAGTACTCCTTTGAATATGTTAGGCAAGAGACTGGAATTGATGACATCCCAGATGTAAAGAACGACTTTGCTTTCATGTTGCACATGATTGATCAGTATGATCCCCTATATTCCAAGAGATTTGCAGTTTTTCTGTCAGAGGTGAGTGAAAACAAGCTGAAACAGCTCAACCTTAACCATGAGTGGACTGCTGACAAGCTTCGGCAGAAGCTGCAAACCAACAGCAATAACAGGCTAGAACTTCAACTCTTCATGCTGTCTGGTCTCCCAGATACCATCTTTGAGGTGACAGAGCTGCAGTCTTTGAAGCTTGAGATCATTAATAATGTTACCATACCAGCAGCCATTGCCCAACTAGAGGATCTCCAGGAGCTTTCCCTTTACCAGTGCTCGCTCAAGATCCACAGTGCAGCCACTTCGTTCCTCAAGGAGAACTTGAAGGTGTTGCGAGTGAAGTTTGATGATGGCCGTGAACTTCCGCAGTGGTTGTATGTGTTGCGGAACTTGGAAGAGCTCCATCTGATTGGTTCTTTGAGTTCTGATGCGTCAAAGAACGTAACCTTGGACTCTTTACGAGAGCTCAAAGCGCTGAAGACCCTGGCACTCAAGAGCAACTTCACCAAGATCCCTCAGTCCATCGTGGATGTGGCCAGCCATCTACAACGCCTCTGTATTTGCAATGATGGCACCAAGTTGGTCATGCTTAACAACCTGAAAAAGATGGGGAATCTAATAGAACTTGAGTTGGTGCACTGCGACCTTGAACGCATACCACATGCCATTTTCAGCCTGAGTAATCTGCAGACGTTGGATCTGAAGGAGAACAATCTACGCTCCATTGAAGAGATCCTCAGCTTCCAGCACCTCCGTAAGCTGACCAGTCTGAAGCTTTGGCACAACGCCATCACTTTTATACCTGAACACATAAAAAAACTCGGGAGCTTGGAGCGCCTCTACTTTAGCCATAACAAGATCGAGATCCTACCTTCACACTTGTTCCTCTGCAACAAACTGCGCTACCTCGATCTTTCCAACAACGACATCCGTTTTATTCCACCAGAGATAGGCGTTCTACAGAGCCTTCAATACTTCTCTGTCAGTTGTAACAAAATCGAAAATATTCCTGATGAGCTCTTCTTTTGTAAGAAGCTCAAGACTTTGAAGCTTGGCAGAAACATGCTGTCTGTCCTGTCACCAAAGATTTCTTTCCTAGGTGTACTGACTCACTTGGAGTTAAAGGGTAATCATTTTGAGTTCTTACCAGCTGAACTTGGCTCTTGTCGCGCCTTAAAGCGCAATGGACTTGTTGTAGAAGACGTGTTGTTTGAGACGCTGCCTTCAGACATCAGGGAGCAAATGCAAGCAGAGTGACTGCTTTGCTTTAATGCCAAATGTTGTAATCTGACTTCTTAAGAGACTTCAGGTGTTCCGTCCTATAGTATGTATTGTGATCTATATGGGTGAGTACCTGCAATTTCGTTTTTAAAGCTGGACTTGTGCTTAATGGCCTTTTAATGCAAAAATCGAAATATCTAGGGATAAACACCTTCTAATGCCTTATATTGTATATTATGAAAAAGAAGTCAAGTAAAATAAAAAATGAAGACTCTAAAGATTTTTTTTTTTTCTAAATCTGCAAGTCATAAAAATAGACAACTTACGACAGGGATTCATTTACAGACAGTGGGATGTAGTTCCAATGAATGCTTTCACTGCATACGACTGACATTTGCTTTCATAATCCATTAAGCTTTTACAGGTCAAGTACTGTCCAACATGTTTTGCACTGGGAATAGCGATATTAGAATTTGCACTGGAAACTTTAACATTCCTTTTATTTTACTTTTTGTTTAATGTGTATATAGGACTTTGCAAGGATTTGAAGTATACATGATAGGAAAACCTACAGTTCATGTAATCATTTTTTACAGGTAGTGCGCATTTTACTTTAATTATAAAACTTTTGGAGAGCAGGATCCTTATGCATGTGTTTCTCAGGTAGACTTAACATGTTTTTCCTTGCATCACTGTTTTAAGGTTAAACAAGTTTTACAGCTGTTGGTAGTAGATCCTGGGCAGATAAAGAGAACCACATTGCAGTATACGTCTTATAAAATAGTGGTACCAGCTTTAACGGTCATATAGCTTTTTTTAAAGGGTTCTTTATCCTGCTGTGGTTTGCTTAGTTTAAACAGTTACTCTGATTTGACTTCTCCAGTGCAAGACAGAATCCAGATGCAGAAGGGATTTCTCTTACATTATCTTAGCCTTTTATTGTACAAAATGTTTTCTTGTAAACCAACAATGTACTATAATAGACATTTTAATCATCATATTAGTCAAGAAGAGTATTTGTCAATCTTGTATTGTACGCTGTAATTGTTTCTATTTCATGCAAACTTAAGGAAAAAAAAAGCTCTAGGATTATATACAAACAGATGCATTTTAAGAATGTATTCTTTTATATTGTCCTTTATGCAAAAAATAAATAGTCAAAGATCTTGCAAGGTGCACCAAGACAAATCAGGTAGACTTTAAGTTTCCTAAGTATTTTCTCTTAGCTACTCAGAGATCTTAGAAGAGTGTCTTTATGTCATGTACATGGTAATTACATTGTCTCTGATCTGATCTTGCCTTGGGAGAGGTGACTCATCTGATGTACTGAGATCAGCATGTGGCCTTTTCTACAGACTGCCAGTTACATTGCCATCATAACAAACAAGTATTGAATCAGTGTTTCACGTGCATTGTCTTGGAATTCATACACCTTATAAGAAGGCGCTATAAGAAGTTAAGACTGAATACGTAAGCTATGTAGATCACCAGGCCTTTTTGTGTGTTTTTCATGTTGTATTTCAGTAATATTATCTATATGAATAGCTTTAGATCATGTGTAGGTTTTTTTTCTTCTTTTTTTTTAAACACAAGACCTGTCTTGGGTTTGGAAGGTTAGTTGCTGTTTTGGTCTTGTGTCTGCATGTTAAAGGTCATAATGGCATGAATGCCAAAGTGCAAATCTATGCATAAAATGAAGGATGTTGATTCTCGCCATTAGATATAGGTGCTGACATAATGCAGTACACCCATATGCCTTATTTTTTCTGTTTTGTATCATTTGCATTCTACCAAAGTGTTTATAATTTGTAAAACATTATAAATAAAATGCATTTTTTTTTTTTTGTCCCTTGTGTTGAGTTCAGTTTTGTTTTGTAATTCTCAAGGGAGAGTTGTCATCCAGGTGGCAGTATTGTGCAGTAAATGCAAGAGGGATTTGAGTCTATGCAATGTTTAAGGATAATTTGCTGACCTCCTAAATGCATTCCCACACCAGAAAGTTGCTGACATTAAAAATGCAATTGCAAACAAGATGCAATTTTAGAACTTAGATTTTTGGAGAGAGGACAGTCTGGGTCATATGGGTCATATCTGTTAAAACACTGAAAATTAAATGTCAAATGGACACAAATTCACATGCATAAACATACTGCATTTAAGTAATCACTTGAAATCACAACAATTTGTATGTGGGTGTTGTCTCCCATCATATCTCATGTTTCAGTCACATGATCAGCTGTGATGGACATGGCTATTGATAGATGTATCATGACCTGCTGTACAGTGAAAACCCAAGAGGGTACATACTATAGCTTCAGCCACTTTCAAAGGCATTACCTCTCCTTTGCATGTTGCATGTGGTTATTTGATACAAATAATGGTAAATTTGATGGTAAAAGATAGATTTTATATCAGGGAAGGAGAAAATCTCTATTTTCTGTATAATATTCTCCAAATTAGACCAAGTTCTTTATGCATCAGCAGAGGTCAGCTTAATTACAATAGCTACAGCATACAGCTTTCTGTGTTTTGTGGCATGTCTTCTAACTTTGACTAAAGTGAACAGCGAATCCCTTTTAGAACATATCTTGTTTAATTCCCATCCTGAAACACAACACCATGTAAAGATCTAAGGCAGGCACATAAGTACTTGCACCCTAAAATAGAGAGTACAACTAAACTATGTTGTCAACAAGATGGAGATGTTTAATTCTTGCCTTATCCCTTGTCACCCCTTAGTATGCAGGATTCCATGGACCAAGGCTTCATCCGAAATCACATACTCTCTTGAGTAGGTACTTATTTTGAATAAGTAATTACTTTACGGTCACTAAAGAATTATGTTCTACATAATATGAATACATTCACCATCTTACCAGCATCAATTGCGTTGCGTCACCGGCATTTGCAAATCCTCTTCCGTGGCCTCATGGGATAGTAAAGTGTCCATCTTAGGCACACTTAAGAATCACGCCGGAAGAAGTAGGCCATCCGGGTGTGAATTGAATGTGAATTCAGATGCTTATTTTATCACTCTTTGCCTACTATAGAGGGAAGTATGCTATTTCAAATGTAGATCTTTAAAGGGTTAGTTCACCCAAAAATGAAAATTCTGTCATTTATTACTCATCCTCATGCCGTTCCACACCTGTAAGACCTTCGCTAATCTTCGGAATGCAAATTGAGATATTTTTGTTGAAATACGATGGCTCAGTGAGGTCTGCATAGCCAGTAACGACATTTCCTCTCTCAAGATCCATAAAGGTACTAAAAATATATTTAAATCAGTTCATGTGAGTACAGTGGTTCAATATTAATATTATAAAGCGATGAGAATATTTTTGGTGCGGCAAAAAAAACAAAAACACTTATATAGTGATGGCCGATTTCAAAACACTGCTTCAGGAAGCTTCGGAGCATAATGAATCAGCGTCTTGAATCAGCAGTTCGGAGCGCAAAAGTCACGTGATTTCAGCAGTTTGGCAGTTTGACACGCGATCCAAATCATGATTCGATTGCTGATTCATAACACTCCAAAGCTTCATGAAGCTGTGTTTTGAAATCGGCCATCACTATATAAGTTGTTATTTTGTTTTTTTGGCGCACCAAAAATATTCTCGTCACTTTATAATATTAATATTGATCCACTGTACTCACATAAACTGATTTAAATATGTTTTTAGCACATTAATGGATCTTGAGAGAGGAAGTGTCATTGCTGGCTATGGAGGCCTCACTGAGTAATCGGATTTCAACAAAAATATCTTAATTTGTGTTCCGAAGATTAACGAAGGTTTCACGGGTGTAAAACGGCATGGTGGTGAGTAATAAATGACATTATTTTCATTTTTGGGTGAACTAACCCTTTAGGGCGAACTAACCCATTAATCTGTTGTCTGTGGAGAATTTTTGCAGGTCTGTGATTCGTGTTGCATTCAAGAGTGAGAAGGTTCTGCAGCGGACCTCAGGCCTTTATAATCTTGCTGATGACCCTGGACAGTATATGATCTTGAAAAATTACCCTGAAGAGAAGATGGATCTCTGTTCAACCATGAAAAGGCAAGGTGCAGCAGCTGTCAAAGTGAAGCTGTGGGCAGAAGCACAAGGATACTTGCAAGGTTGTGATTAGAGGAAAACTGATTTGAAAAATAAATGATGCAAAATAAATAGGTATAGATTCAAAATCTATAAGCATAACTAAAATATTTATTGCTGTTCCACAGTCTTTCCCATTTATTCTTTATAAAAAATTAGGCCTGGTTTCACAGACAGGACTAGGCCTTAGTTCAATTTGGACATTTAAGTAGCTTTTATAATCATGCCTTTGCCTTATAAAAATTACTGGTGTGCATCTTGAGACAAAACAATGGCACTGACATATTTTAAGATATGTCAGTGCAAGTTACTTTCAGTTAAGATGGCTCAAACATGCATTTTTGTCTGGGACTAGGCTTAAGCCTTGTCTGTGAAACCAGGCATTAAATTGTAATTTTAAAGACGAGTCATCAAAGTTAAAGCTAAGTCAGTCTTTCACAGTATTTTCTTTAGAACAACCTATTATAGCTTAAGAGGCAAGAGCTTGAGTGCCAAGAAACCTCATAGCCAGAATCTGCCTGCAGCACAAATTGGAATGTGGGATTCACCTTGTCACCCTCTGTTTCAATCAAACTCTGAGACTTAGATCTGGGAGTTTTTTTTTTTTTTTTTTGATATCTGTCTTTTGTCTCTGTCTGTGTATACGCAGGTGCTTAGTCAAACAAAACATCTACAACCACCTGCACTTTAAGGCTAAATATGACCCACACCAAAAGGTTCATGTGGCAATTAAATACAACCCCACAGGGTCTGGCTGCCCAGTGGGGTGGGGAAGGCAAAGTCTCTTTAATCTTATTTGGAACCATATGGTTCACTTGTAAAACATAAAGGATTTCATTTAAATATAAACAAGACAGAATGCATGCAAAGGCATGTACTGTATTTACCTGGCATATAGGGTGAGTTTTTCATTTTGTTGTTCTATTAATGGTGTCTGGTAATAACTAGGCTTTGTATTTGCCTCTTGTTTACATTTTTATAAAAAATATAATTGTATATTTAAAAAAAAAAATATTCACCTATAGTTCTATGCATGCTTAAGGTGACAAAATCAAAAGGTACTGAGTTAAACATTTAGCTGATATACCATAAACATTTTTAGCCACCTTTATTTTAAATCGATGCTTAATCTGTAACAATCTCTGATGCTAATTTTATTTATTTAAAGTGTAAATGTTTTGAATCTGGCACACAAAAAAATGATAGATTTCCCTTAATAATAAACAAAATTATTAAGGGATAAAAGAGAATATTTGCATTATCTTCTCTCTCTCTCTATATATATATTTTTTTTTTTTTTTTTTTTACACATTTTAGTACTGACTGCATTCATCAGTCTCAATCATTCAAAATATATTTACAAACCAATATTTGAAATAAGCCTTTCTGAATGACAGCTTAGAATAGAATAAATTTAGAATAAATATGTAACCATGGTACCTTATTTTTTTATTTAATAACATGTCTACTTATTTTATAACCTATAAAAGCCTAAACAATACATAAAAAATACAAGCTATATCAAACCTACATAATATAATTCACAGAATTGAACATTGTTCTGATGGTTACTTTACTTTTGTACTCTATTCGTGGTAAGTGACTTCAACCTTGTAACAGTTCAAGTGTAACAAACGGGGTTTGGTTGCCTAGTAACTTCAGAATACCGGTCAGGTGTTTCGCGCGTAAATCCTCCCGTAAACTTTAGCTCCGCCTCCACACACTTCCTCTATTTGACAGTACATTTCTGTTTATTACAGACATTTCTCATTATTCATATCGCACACACATGGACATAGTGGAAGCTTTGACGTTTTTAAAATGACAGCTTCGGTTTGAGGTATGTATCAGCCTGTAAATGTGTGTTAGTGTGGGGTTTAAATGTGGCGGATATGCAGTGTAGGGAACTGGTGCAGACTGGTTGACTCTGCTGCTGTGCGCGCGGCACTGAATGTACCATAATAATGAGATGAGCGAGGACCCTTACATGTGCATTAAGCCCTCTCTGGTAAATGATTAGTAAGTTGTCCTTTTGTACCGATACTTTTGCGGCTTTTACACAACAGTATCATCAGACCTCTAATGGTTTCCTGCCTGAACCGCTTTAATCTGCACAGAACCACGAAGACATGACAAGACACCGGATTGCGTTCATAGGGAATATTCCAGTCTATTCCTGTAAGTCGTCTTCTGCTCGCTGTTTACCTGTCTTTGGAAAGTAAATCTTTGTCGTTTACATATCGTGACCCGGCATAAGAAACACAATGGCGTAAATGCGCTCAAAAATGACGTCTCCCACGCGAACGGACAGTATATTTGTCTAAAACAGTGTCCCCATTACTGCAAGGACAAGTGGATGAAATGTGTTTCAGATTCTCAGGAATTAAAGTGGGCATGGATGACGTTTGATGACGTTTATATGAGACAGTAAGTATATACGTTATGTTAAGCATACATTGCTGAAATTTTACAATTAGTCGAGTATCGTATCTTAAGGTTATGTTAGTGAAGGTGGTCAGAGTAGATCAGAGCACTTAAAGCAAGACATTTTGGCCAGTTTTTGAATGAGACTGGACAAATTGTATTGACTATACAAACAGTTGCACAGGCTAATATATAACACGTTTACATAAATTTCAGGTCTCTGATAAGAAGTTACAAATTCTACATAATACATATTACATAATTTGTTTTATGTTCAACACTTATCGTTGCCAATAGCCAAAAGTTTATCCAACAGAACTGTAGTTAGTACTTGACACAACAATGTGGAGAAGTCAATGTGTTTATTTTTTTATTTTTAATTAATTAAAAAATATCCAGTTTGGTTTAGATTTACCAGTTTCTTTTGCTGTGTTTTTGAGACACATTTGGTGATATCGGATTACCATATTTATGGGCAGAAGATATTCAACATTTTTATTATTCTAGATTTGATATTCAAGATTCAAGATTCGACTTCTTGATTTTGATATCTTGGCAGTTTCAGCCTTTCATCCTTTTTTTCTACACATACAAACTATGTTTGCTTATATTTGTTTGCCACACAAACCTTTTTGGTGTGGATATTTAGTGTTAAATACATACTATTATTGCACAACACTCTTAACTCATTGACCTACAGAAACCTGTACATATGGGTCACAAATGGTTTCCCCAACACTGAAATCTGCTGGATAACATGAAGAGACATGATTGGTTAGTAGCATTGTCATTTAAAATTTCTGTTCAAGACACAGCAAATGAGAATAACAGCTGCAGCCATGACCTAGTTACGGGGTAAATGCTCAGACGGAGGTTAAATAAGGCTAGTCGTGATGGTAATAGTGTTTTTGGTGGGTTAGGGTTGTGTTACGCAGGTGAGGTTATTACTGAGGCTTTTTTTTATCACAATAGACTGGTAAAAATTAGTAAAAGCCCACAATTAATGATGCATTTCTGATTTATTGGTCCGAATCTATTCGCTCATCCAGACTGATCCATACTGATTAGATTTAAGAGTAATGTTTTATTTTAAAAAAATGTTCTGAAATATTGAATTAAGACTACCGACTTTATTTTCAGATAATTAAATTAATTATTCTTTGGTGTAAGGAAATTAGTTAATTAATTTTCAGAAGAAAACATTTATCTAAAATTTTTCTTTAAAAATGAAATTTCTTTGCCACTATCAGCAACAAACGAAATAGCAAATCTTTCAAATTAGGCATTCTAAACACTTTAACATATCATTGTGTGGACAAACATGTTGTCTCATCCTGAACTCAGAATACTGGTGAATATATCAGACTACTAAAACATTGCTACAAACAGCTACGTATTGCCACAAAGCCTTTAGCCTTAAAGGGTTAGTTCACAAAAAATGAAAATTCTGTCATAAACATTCATCAACGCACACATGAGTTATGGTAAACAAAAGCTAAAGCATGTTCGCTTGACGTGCAAGAACCAGTGAGGTTCATTCTTGTGTGTTACGCAGTATGTTTGAGCTTCCGCAACAGGTTTGTTCTCACGCATCAAGCAGGTTCGGTTGAGCTTTTATGTTCACTGATCAATGTTTATATATGAATAAAAGCCTAAATTCAATCTGTTCATCATATAAAGTGATCCTGCCTCTTCAGAAAATTTGGACTAAACCTCTCAATTCATATGGATTAGTTTTACAATCTGTTTATGAACTTACTTTTGAAGCGTCAAAGTAGTAGTTGAGTAGCTGTCAATGGAGGGACGAAATCTCTCAGATTTCATTAAAAAGATCTTCATTTGGTTAGACATTACAACATTACGTTGAGTAAATAATGACAGAATTTTCATTTTTGGGTGAACTATCCCTTTAAGTTTTTGGGAAGTCAACTTATAATAGGTCATTTCTATTTAATTGTAGGGGTTAGGGTGTAAAGATCACTGGTGTGTGTGGAGCATGAATGATGAATGATGAGAGTAGTTAAGGAAATTGACAAACGCTTGTTGGATCTGTACCAGTGATAAGGCTGTTACCATTGTTTGTTTGTTTTTAGTGGCTACATTAGTCTGAGAGGCTATATATAATATATTACTGTATTTCTGCTGTGGAACAAAATAGGCCTATTGTAGAAAAAAAAAAAAAATATTGCAAACACTTCTCAGCTCATAGGGTTAGTGTGTGTAACCTTCCAGCTGTAGATCTTGCGAACTGATGTATAGCAAATTATTTTGAGTAAGCAGTAGGAAAAGCAATTCTCAGATGTTCTCTGAAGTCTTGTTGAACCCTACTTTGCCAGTCTTTTTGCATTAAATTTATTAGGTGACTTTATATTATCCACAGTCTCGCTGGTGGCTCTGCTCTCAATTTCTACTTTATTTGATAGACTTATATGGATTGACTCTACAGATGTTTACACTTATAAAATGACAGATCTGCCAAAATAGATCAACATGTTGAAATATCCAGCCAGAATTTGGGGTTTTGATTTGAATGCATCTCTATGCTGCCATGTAATATGCATCAGTACATAATTATTTTGTGCTTTTTAAGAAATCATTTTTTCAATCAAGAAATCAATCTTTTTTTCAACACACCAAGTCAACACGCGAAAGAAAGTAATAATTGTTTACGGCAGTCTGACTTGACAAAATAAGCTATTGTGTAATTGCACTAAATTAGAGACTAATTAATCCAGAGGAAAACACATGGTTAGGACTTCAGCATTTACAGCTACTACAGCTGGATTGGATTGCACCCCCTTAAAGATGTTCATCTGTGGCACATACACTGTACTTTAATGTTTATTAACTGAAATACAAAATATAATGTATTTTAAACCATTTGCTTATCCTTCTTAGATTCTTACATCTTCCTTACAGTTGGCATGTTGACATCAAAGCCAGTGTAAGGCTTGAACGAAAGATCTGTAGGACAGGCAAAGCACAAGAACAAAGTGCTTGTGACTTGAATAGTTGGTGTGATGAATAGAAGGAATGTGATTGTCTTGTGAAGCAAGTCTAGACTTTGTTTTATTAGTAGACCATAGAGGCTGTAAATTATGTGCTTAAGGCCTCATGGTAGAAAAATTAAAAGCATTAAATGATACTACATGTAATCTGATAACACACTGTTTCAAGGAGAATAACTCAATCATCCAGCAATGAATTAATCTTTCTCAAAACATTGACATTTATGATTTATATAAATAACAGCTTGATTAGCCAAGTGAAATACAAGTTAATTAATCATCATGACATTCAGTCAATTGTTCCTTGACAGTGAGAAGGTCACTCAGTTTTGCCTATTGGATGTTTATGGTTAAGTCTTAGCAATGTGAAAGTCGAGCTCCACACATCAATACTACCCCTGCAAAATGCCTGAATATTAGAGCATAGACTTGCAACATGATATTAAAGACAACATTGTCTTTGGCTAGACTCACCACTGCAGTACTATTGTTTTCATGCAGTACAGTATAGGCCCACTAAGGCTGATAATCTAATAAGGAAGTCTAATGCAGTGCTTTAGTGCCTGAGCACTGATCATGCTCTGTGCTGTGGAAAGTGATACAGGGCAGAGACACTAGGGTGTCTCCCCAAGCAATGGAACCATTTGTTATCTTAAGTGTTGTATTAGGCCACTCCTTGCATTTGTACATTGATTTAATAGAATTTGAGAGTGAGACTTATGTTGCGTCAAGCCTGTATTTCACATAGCAATGCACATAACATTGAGACACTTGATTTATTAGCTTAAATAATGAGCAAAAATGAAGCACACTTTTTTTTTTTTTTTTTTTTACACTTTTGACTCCCCCAGAATTACATTTATTTATTAAATCATAATATTTGTTAACTTTTTTTTTTTTTTTTTTTAATGATTATGTTTTTAAATGTTTAATATGTGTGTAATCACATTCAATGTATACAAAGCATACTGGTCTGCGATAGACGCCTGCTTTCAAATGCCCCTGTGTGTATCTGTGTGAGCGCTTGGAGAAGAGTTTTTCAAGTGTTGATTATTGAAGCCAATCAAAGACATATCCGTTGAGAGTGTGACGCTCAAAGCGTCACCTTTTTTAAATTTCAGTACCCACGGTACTCTGTACTTTTGACAACTCTAACTGGTAAATGTGTTTTTTCAAAATAGATTTTTTCAAATAGAATTTGTCATTCATGGGCATTTTTATTTGTCATTGATAATACTGTATACTAAATACTTGTTTGTATGTCTTCATGTAGGAATGTTTACCCTCACAGAAGTTGCCTCTCTAAATGATATCCAGCCAACTTATCGGATACTGAAACCATGGTGGGACGTCTTTATGGATTACCTGGGTGTGGTCATGCTTATGCTGGCCATATTTGCTGGGACCATGCAGTTAACCAAAGATCAGGTGGTTTGCCTTCCTGTTCTGGAATCGTTGGAGGACCGAACCCCTGTGCCCACGGAAAGGCCACCAGAGAAAGCTCTTGGCTCAGGGACAGGAGGAGGCCATGTGACATTGGCAGCTGCACCTTTCACAAGCAAAGAACAAACCGACAGTGTTGTCCAACACTT
The DNA here is from genome assembly GCF_024489055.1 of Chanodichthys erythropterus. NCBI lineage: Eukaryota > Metazoa > Chordata > Actinopteri > Cypriniformes > Xenocyprididae > Chanodichthys > Chanodichthys erythropterus. Next base: position 16,812,936 of record NC_090241.1, on the reverse strand, counting down.
CCCACAGTCATCTGCTGTCAGGCAACCTCAGCCTACAGGTTTACGAACAAATCTGGATTTTCAGCAGTATGTCTTTGTTAATCAGATGTGCTACCATGTTGCCCTCCCATGGTATTCAAAGTACTTTCCATATCTAGCTCTCATTCACACTATTGTTCTTATGGTAAGCAGTAACTTTTGGTTCAAGTATCCAAAGACCAGTTCCAAAATTGAGCATTTTGTGTCTATTTTGGGTAAGTGTTTTGAGTCCCCTTGGACAACCAAGGCATTGTCTGAGACAGCCTGTGAAGACTCAGAAGAGAATAAGCAGAGATTGACTGGAGCCTCCACATTACCAAAGCATCTTTCAACCAGCAGTGAAGAGGGAAGTCCAAATCAGTCCACGCCCATGCTTGCAAAATCAGGCATCAAATTTTCTGCAGAGAAGCCAGTCATTGAAGTTCCAAGCATGACTATACTTGATAAGAAAGATGGAGAGCAAGCTAAAGCTCTTTTTGAGAAAGTAAGGAAGTTCCGCACACATGTCGAAGACAGCGACTTGATCTACAAACTTTATGTAGCCCAGACAATAATAAAAACTGTCAAATTCATTTTGATTCTGTGTTACACCATGACATTTGTCACCTCCATTAAATTCGACCATGATTGTGAGCCAGAAATTAAGCATTTAACTGGATACGCCAAATTTAAGTGCACCCACAACATGGCTTTCATGTTGAAAAAGCTTCTCGTTAGCTACATTGTTCTCATTTTTGTTTATGGCTTGGTTTGCATTTACACTCTTTTTTGGCTGTTTAGACGGCCTCTTAAGGAGTATTCCTTTGAAAAAGTTCGAGAAGAAAGCAGTTTTAGTGATATCCCAGACGTAAAGAATGACTTTGCTTTCCTCCTTCACATGGTGGACCAGTATGACCAGTTGTACTCAAAACGTTTTGGTGTCTTTCTCTCAGAGGTAAGCGAGAACAAACTGCGGGAAATAAGCCTAAACCACGAGTGGACCTTTGAGAAACTACGGCAACATGTGACTCGGAATGCACAGGATAAGCTTGAGCTGCATCTTTTCATGCTCTCAGGTGTTCCTGATGCGGTCTTTGACCTCACTGATTTAGAGGTCCTGAAACTAGAACTCATCCCAGAGGCACGTATCACAGCAAAAATTTCCCAGATGATCAACCTCCACGAGTTGCACTTTTACCACTGCCCCGCCAAAGTCGAACAGACTGCATTCAGTTTCCTCCGCGATCACCTCCGGTGCCTTCACGTCAAGTTTACGGACGTAGCAGAGATTCCCACTTGGGTTTACATGCTGAAGAACCTGAGGGAGCTCTACTTGGTGGGAAACTTGAACTCAGAGAATAACAAAATGATAGGATTAGAGTCCCTCAGGGACTTGAGGCATCTGAAGATCCTACATCTGAAGAGCAACCTTACCAAGATTCCAACTAACATTACGGACTTATCACCCCACCTGATCAAACTTGTGGTTCACAATGATGGTACTAAACTCTTGGTGTTAAATAGCTTGAAAAAGATGATGAACCTTGCTGAGTTGGAGCTGCACAATTGTGAGCTGGAGAGGATTCCTCATGCAATTTTTAGTTTGACCAACCTGCAGGAGTTGGACTTGAAATCGAACAATATCCGTACCATTGAAGAGGTCATCAGCTTCCAGCACCTCAAAAGGCTTAACTGCCTCAAACTGTGGCACAATAAAATAATTTCCATCCCATTATCCATAAGTCACGTAAAAAACCTAGAGTTCCTCTATCTGTCACATAACAAACTTGAGACCTTGCCTACCACTCTATTCAATCTTCTTAAACTGAGATATCTGGATGTTAGTAACAACTCCATCGTTGTGATTCCTCCAGAGGTGGGGTTTCTCCAAAATCTACAGCACTTTGCCATCACAGGAAACAAGGTGGAAGTGGTGCCCAAGCAGCTGTTCAAATGCACAAAGTTGCGTACCCTGTCCCTTGGACACAACTGCATCTCGTCGCTGCCAGAGAAAATTGGGCAGTTGCTGCAGCTGACTCATCTTGAGCTGAAGGGGAACTGCCTGGATCGCCTACCCGCACAGCTTGGCCAGTGCCGTCTCTTGCGCCGAATTGGTCTCATAGTGGAGGACCACCTTTTTGATTCGCTGCCTCTAGATGTCAAAGAGAGCATAAGTCAGGAAATCACTGCTACTTTTGCTAATGGAGTGTGATGATGAATCAGGGAAGAATGGTTAAATCTAAAGCCCAGTCATGGTTTTATAAGCGGAACAGAATTAGAGAGCTCCAGTGTTTCAATACTTCTGTTTTTTTTGTGTTTTTTTTTAATTACATTTTATCCAGGACTGCTGGCATGAATGGATGTTCCAGGTGTAAAGAATGAGTCCAGTATCAAAGCTTATGTTAACATTCTATATCATTTTCTGTGCAGGCCAAAACAAATTGCCATTAAGCCAATATAAAACTTTGTGGACTTCACTATGCTTTGTGCATAGAATTCTTAAGAATTATTCAAAGGTTTGAGATTATTTGCCTGTTTGCATGGGTTTTTGTTATTTTTTAAATTATTTTTATTTGCCCATGTTACAGTGTAGATATAATTCATAATTTTTTTTCTGTTAATTTCCAGTAGCATTTCTGTTAATTGTTTTCACCTGCTGTTATCCGCACAGTCTGCATCACATGCATTGTGCATTGTGGTGCCATTAATGATTGTTTGAAAGAACCCAGAACAACTGACATTTATGACAAAGTTAATCACAACTACTGTATTTGACTCTAAGTGACAAAAGAGTCTACCTGGAATTCCTCAAAAAGAATTCTCATTTGGGTTTAGGGAAGAGTGCATTAAAATAATTTAAGATGAGAACTGAATGTTTGCGTTGATACAGACTAACCATATCCATCTGGCTCGTTCAAACTGTATATTTTATACTGCATTTACAGTCTGTTCCATCTCTCTGTTTAAGATCGTGTCCACCTATTTACTTTCTATTAAACAAAATATTTTGAACTGGAATAACAATGTTCTGCATTGAAAATATACCAATGCTTTTGCAGCAAAGTGTAATTTGGATTTGATAATGCACAAACTAAAGGAAATAATGTGCATCGCAATGCAAGTCTTGGCAATAAAATAGTCTCTTCCTTCTAACATAATCTTTTTATGTGGCTTTCAGAAGTAATGCATAAGTTGGGGTGACCTCATTTGACTTGTGCACGTTTTGTATATAACACCATATTATGATGGGACAGACCTGTATACACTGCATGGTCCTTGCTGCTCAAAAACTCCAATAGACATGTATTGTAAACTTGCCCTGATATATATTCTGATGTCATATCTTAGTCTGTAAATGTGTATGACTACCATCTGCTTAACTGTTAGACCTTACTGGCTAGTAAAAGTAATGGAAATGCTTGCATTGTGTGAATCAATGTTTTATGTTACCTTGCTATTGACATACTCTGCACTGTGCATGCCCATGCAGTCAGCTATTGAGGCAAATGCACAAAAAGGTGACTTGCCAGATGTTGGGTTCCGATATTCAGTCAAATGATTGGATTACGTGTTTGATAATCCCAACCTGAACCTCTGCTGTTTTGTTATATTTTTCTTGACAAAGTAACAAATGTATCATATAGAAATGATTATAACATGGTCAAGATATAAAGGGATAGTTCAATCAAAAATAAATATGGTCATCATTTATTCACCTTAATGTCAATTCAGACAACCTATATGACTTTATTTATTCTGTGGAACACAAAAGTAGTTGAAAGTTGTTTTGACAGGTTTGATCCGACATGAGGGTGAGTAAATGATGAAAGCTATAATAATAGTTTCACTATTGCACCCCAATATTCCTTAATCATTTTCTATTTTGAAGGCATTGATTTGTATGAAGAGGATGTGTCATTCTGATGAAGTGGTGTTTGCTTCAAACCATTCAGTTGTTTATGAAAGATTTCAGCTGATTTTACTTTAACATACATGGACTGCAGTGGTATAATAGTAATTGAATAATTTGGATAACATCCATGGTATTTTCATTATTTTAAAACTAATGACACTGCAAACCAAACCAACATCAGTTCGAGAGGACACAAACTTCAGTTTTATTTTTGTCCTATTCACATTTCAAGGAAGACTTCTGAAGTCTAATTTTGTGAAATTATTCTTCCCACACTGTGTTATATTTGTCCCTCTGAAATGCTGCAGGGTCTGATCTGTAATTGGTATCTTTGTGACCTCATAGGAATATTCAGACTTGTTGATGTCTTGCCAGATGAGGCTTGAAAATCATTTTTGATACATGTGACTAACAATAATCATAACCACATGTGAATCTAGAGGTTCAATGTTTTGCGTGAATTGAAATTAGATTACTATGTAGGTTTTGTAAATGTTTGATGTTATGAATGAAAATTTGTTTTCATTTATGTAGAGATTTATTACGTATGTTCCATTTTTATAACCTACTAAAAGTTTGACTTTGAAATACACAATTTCAAAGGATTCCACCAGAAATAATTGTGTCCATTCAAGTACACAAAACACTTACTGTTCATTCCAACCGAGTACTTATTTTCAGAATGAAGGCAATTTTGTGTTTTACTTTTCAGCAAGCTACTTTAAGGTGTATTGCTCTTCAGCCTTGAATGTAGCCTGATTCTGCATCCCTTCATGGTTTAGCCTTTCTGTTTTTGAGGGAAAGGAGAATTATGTTAGTCTGCTTTGCTTCTAATCAGATATGTTTTGTTTGAAAGGACGTTCAATTTGCAACTTGCTATTTTTAATACAATAAATACACTGAAAATAAATACCTTGGTGTCTGTGCTGTTTAAATTGTTAACATTTAAATTACAGCATAAGGAAAGTAAAACCCCATGAGGAGATAAAGCCAAGACCTAAAGTCAAAGTAAAATTAAAACTTTCAAATAAATACAGGCCCTTGCTATCAAGACATACAGAAACACACAGAACGAAAGCTCCTGGCTAGTTGTTTTGCACACACATCCGTTCAGCCGAAAACTTGCACAGTCGTTTAGCTCCCTCTAGAGGTGAAGAACAATAACGAATTGTTAAAAGTATTATGAAAAAAATAAACAATTTGATAAGTTGAATAATTGATCTGTGCAGTGTACTTAATGGCTTTTGTTACACTGTGATGGGTGTAAATTATTGTCCAGCTGAAGCTGCTGATGCTCAAAAAGGACACAATCGTGTCACGTGGTACCAGTAACCTTTTACAGCGCTGCTCTGGTGTGATTAATGAAAAAGCTTGTATTTAATCATTTTATAGAGATTTCTCTGGCGGTTTTACATTAATTACATTGTAGGTCTGTATCAGTCTTGCATTTGGTAGATTAAAATAAGTATATGTTTTATAGTACAAATGTCTTCAATGAGACCAAAAGCATGAACGATTTGAATGAATGGGACCGCCTCAGTTTTGAAAAAGCGCCCTCTAGAGGAAGACCACTTTCAATAGGAAATGGCTATGAAGTAACAGCTTTGTTGCAAAAAAAGGTTAGATTGTTTCCAGGGGGAAATGATTTCAGTGACACCTGCTTTAATTTAGCGCGGTAGGACTGATTGACTCTCGTTTATGTGGTAAGTGGCGCGGCCTTTATATTGCATTTGGAAATAGCGTTGCTTTTGTTTAAAAATAAATAAAAATAATTTAATTCGTACGTTTTAAAATTGTAGCCGGGTTCAGTATTTACGGTGCCTTGCAAAGGTATTTAGACCTTTAACTATGGTATTTGTATTTTTAATTACTAAATATTATGCCTATGGTTTATAAGTATGCATTAATACTTACATGTTTGAGATAGTTTTGCTAAAGAAGCAATTATTCAAAAAGTTTCAAATTACAACATGTCTGGAGTAGCTTGTATTTGGCATTGCTTTTTTTTTTTTTTTTTTTTTTTAACAAACCTGAACAGCTTGCACCAAATGTGTTTTAGGCATAAATGCTCACATATTTTTTTGTATTATCTTACATAAACATATTTTCATTGCTTTGTGACCACAAACTACAACATGGACCTTTTTTTTCACAGACTTTGATAATCCATTTCCGGAACAGTTAACATTGTAAATCTTGCAAAGAGTTTCATTTTCTTCTCTTATATATGCATGTGTGTTTTGTATTGTCCTGGCATTAAATAATTAAAAAAGGTCTCTCATTTACATTTTCATAGAAGTTTACCCTGTTCAATCATTATTTATGGCCCATAAAAAAACCCATATTGAATGACTCCTAAATTCAATTCTCTGTAAAGCACTATAGAAAAGCTTATATTCTGGAGGTAATGCACGCCCCTGCTTAACTTACTGTAGCAGTCAGCTACATCTTGTGTCTTCCTGCTGGTAATAATCTATATTTAATCAGGGCTTTAATTATGACATTATACAATCTGTTTTAAAGGACTAACAATAAAGATGAAATGTTCCCATCATCAGCTGGAAATTCAGGTAATTACATAAATCTCTCTCTCTAATGTTATATACAGCAGTCTTGTATTTATTGTTTGAACGAGGTAGATTCCCACAGCACTCCCGAATAATCACTTTCACTTGTCAAATGTCCAGGGAAATGCTACACTCAGCCATTATTTGGATCGTTTGCATCCTCCAAGTCTTTTGAGACCAATGGCTCTGACAGGTAAATATCGTTGGAAGATCTGCCTTGTGCTTTTCTTAGAAGGCAATAGAAATGGCTTTCTTATATAAACTGTTGAAAATCTGTAAATTTTTTTAAATTTTATTTTTTAAAAAATCACTTATTTACAATAAGGTTGAAGTTGAAAATGTAAATTAAACATTTTAAATGCATTACATTAATATATAATTAAAGTATATAAAAAAAAGTCTTATTGTAAAGTGCTACCATTTATTTTGTTCTCAGATATGGTGCCTATGAGTCTTTTGGACATGGGGCCTTGAGCACTGAAGATGCAGATAGCGTTTTTGATCATTCTAATGGAGGGTTCAGTGACTCCTGTTCATCTACCTGGGCTCCAGACATCTTGTCAAACTGGGAGAGTCCCTATGTCATGTCTTCCCAGAGGTCCAGGTCTCCATTTTCAGACAGCGGCAGACAGAGTCAATACTCAGCATCCAATCTCTCTGATTCCTCCAGCTTGTACTCTCCCTCACACTCTCGGCCTGCGCCGATTGGCTCACGGGGCAGAGACATGCACCCATACATGCACAGAAACTACCGGGGAAGAGGAGCTGAGGCCGAAGGACAAGGTGTAAGAGTACGTCTGGTGTGTAGTTGATCTTATGAACAAAATCAATGACTTTTAGTGTTGAATTTTCTCAGTCTCTTTTCTTCTGCAGTGCTCAAGTCAGAACCCATCTATTTGCATAGAGAGATACTACTCAACATCACCTGCTGTGTTTCGAGGGACCAAGAGGAAGATGATGGAACCAGTGCCTCCTCGCAAGTTGGTTAAAAAGAGGATCATCAAAGCAGCTCCCAATATAAGCAGCATTGTGGGTATGTGACACTGCTTTGATAGACCAAACATGGTTTAAAAATGGCAATACTAAGTTTCCACTTAATTTACTTTACTGTAATTTTCAAAAATGATGCTTTGCATTGATGCTTATGATGCTTTACTTTGTTTACTTCTCTTAGGACCACACATTTCAAAGGTAAGAATCCACAATCAAAGCTGCCTCATAGAATCAGTCCTGTGATAGTACAGTTTTTATTTTCCACAGGACCGTTGTATTTCTTCCAATACCAAGGATACAAATGGAGAGTATGGTATGTAATGGTGTTTATATCTTTATTGTTTATTATATTGAAAAACAAAAAAAAGGTCTCAGACCATAATTTGATGCAAGCATGGTTTTAATATTTGAGTGTAGAGCTTAAAAAAAAAGTTGGAGCCAGAGAGAAGCGCAGAAGACGACGAGAGAAGAATCATGGAAAATATGGAGATAAGCACAGGTAAACACTGACATTTCACTTGTGTATTAAAACTGCATCTACATTAATTGGCTGGATTTTAATACATTATTCAAATATGAAAATGTTTTTAAAATATATGTATCATGAGGTAGAACTTGAGGAATTCTTCTGTATTCCTTTTAGAGGCAGTGAAATATTGAATTGTGACATTTGTAGAAAGGCTAAAGAATTTAAATTCACTTGCTACTACATAATATTTAAAATTATACATTTACATTAGGTACACACATTTATCATCAAGGTAAATGCAAATTTATGTCACCTTAGTATTCACAATGTGTCTTTTTAGGTGGGCTTTTACATGTGCTTTTTGTAAATTCCACACGTTTGAAGACAAAGACATTGAGAAACACTTTGGAAGCACGTATCACAGAGAGACTCTTGACTATATAAGACGGCAAGCCAAATTTGATGACAAGGTCATCCGTTTTTTGCATGTAAGACTTTTGATTTTTTTTTTTTAAATATTTTTATTGTTTTATGTTTTTGTATGGATTTGTATTATAGGTGTTGATGTACAATTACCCTGTTCTAATATTGCACAGGATTGCATGGTTCACAAATTTCGTAAAACTGTCTCTACTCTACACAAACTAAAGTTTTCCTGTGGACGAAGCAAAGATGAGTGGGCAAAAATAATGGAAGGTATGAAATCATGTCATAAATACGTATAATGAAATAAATACATTCATATATTGTAACACATACAAGTATTTTTTTCGCCACTTGATGGAAATGGGCTTTATCAGCCTACCTACTACAAAGATGATTGACACTTTATTCAAACTTCATCTTACAGGGGTGACAGAAGATGATTATATGAGAAGGATGGAGGTGGTTTACTGTGTTGCATGTGACAGTTACATTCCTGCGGTTTTCAGCTCTGTACAGCAACATCTTCATTCACTCAGTCACCTCAAGAGCAAAATGGTAAAGTCTTCTCTAAATATCCTGAACCTTCATGTTTGTTTATTCATTCTCATATACTATATTTACTAAAGGTTCTGACAAAATGGGAATCACTGCAGTCTATTTAAAAAAAATAATAATAATTTGAATTAATAATTTTTTTTAAACTATCGTTTGAATGAATGATTCAATGACTCGCACATAAATTACTGGATGAATCGGCGTTTTTGGGTGAAAAATGACACTTCGCCACCTACTGATGTAACAATGTAATTGATAGTATTTATTTGAAGCATCGAGTTGTTTTCAAAAGGTGATTTACTCTATTTTGATTGCTACCGTAGACATCAGTGTTTATACCAAAACTATAAACTTTTATCCCAGTACTTCTGTGATTATTTGAATTATTGTAACAGAAATAATGATCCTGTGTGGTTGAAAAGGCTGTTTGTGAAGCTCTCTCTGGGTCAGCAGCAGTGCCAACGCAGATTTGAATTTGAAGGCTTGCCAAAGATTGAAAGGTGCATTGTTTCGGCTCCATATGCGAGTAACATTGGTTTTGCTATGTTTCACAGAACCAAGATGTACTGTTGTTTTAGTGTTATCTATAGTAACGGGACACTTTTGAGTGTCATTACTTGTCTGGAGTTGGTGTGCTGCTGGTGACTAACAACTAACTTTTGCTTGTGTATATACTCTTGTGTACTCCTTGTTTGTTCATCATCTTTGCTTTGAAGATGCATTATTTTGAGACATCCACTCTTGGATTGCATGGTCGTACATTTTGGGGTGGAGCAATTGAAGTGAGGGGTGTGTTTGAATTGATTTTTGAAATATCAACAGTCTTTCTCAAAATTCACTTACTGCACCTTTAATAGACATAGCCGAATTGTTGTCAGTTAGGAACAAGATTGCATGGGTGTTTGAATCGAGATTGTGATCTTTTATTTACTTGTGCAGCGCTTGTATATATTATTTATATGATCTATGTATGTAATGTATATCGTTTTTTTTTTTTTTTCCTCTCAAAAGGCTTACAAGGAGCAGTTAAAAAGAGACAGTGTGGTCACAGCCAAAGCCATAATAAATAATGATAATGTGAAAGTGCGCTATGAGAAGTACATGAAGGTAACAATGTGTGGCATGTTGAAACACAAAATAAGGTTTTAATTTTTAAAAGAATGTGTAAAGGTATTTCTCTTTTAATTTGACAGGGAGAAGACCCATTTGCAATGGATGCCAAAGACACAAGTTCTGATTCTCTGGACCCCGAAAGATCTGATGAGGCGGAGGAAGATGAAGAAGAGAACAGTGACTCATAAGAATGGATATAAGGAGTATTAAATGGAGAAAAAGAGAAAAGAGGGACAGGCTTTTTCTATAGTAGTTTCTTGTTCTAGAACTTCAAATGCTCAGATGACCTTATAATGTAAAATTCCTGAGATTAATTTCAGAATTTTGACTTCATAATTCAGTTTACATTGACCATACTTGTAAGTGTAGGCTAGTTTTCCTCTCAAAGTGTAGTCATTTTCTTGTCTCTTTTTTTCTTTCGTTTTCTTTTTTTTTTTAATTGGACTCTTCACAGTGCAGTCTGAGATTAATTCTGTCTACTTGAGTCAAGTTGAACTATCTCTGTAGTATATGTGCATATTTGTGGTAAAAATATTTTGCAACTGTTCTGAATGCAATTAAACTTTACAGTATTAAATTTGAATGAAGGTGTTACATTTTGTTACTTCCTATAATATTTGGTATTGGAAATTTTGCCTTTTTCACTGTTTGTTCTGAGATGAGATCTGTTGACCATTAAGTTTTCACTTTACACCAGATGTGCTTGCTGTGAAAATATATTTAACAGCTGTAATTACTCACTTTACCGTTCTATAGGAAGAATACTACAAGTACAAGACTTTAGTGGAGCATTACAACTGCTTAGAAAATATACTGTAGGTCCCTCTACTGGAGGAAAAAAGTAATGACCGCTCTAAGCAACTTGCGAAGACGGATCAGTAGGACAAATGAGAAACAAAAATGAGGGGAAAAAAAAAAAATTTAGAAGTGGTGCGTGCAATGACAAAATCCTAAGATTATTTGCAATTCCATTTGATTAAAATTAAATTTTCTTATTTTTTATATATGTTTCTACATAAACAAAAATGCGCAAAATATCAATGCATAAAATATCCACATATTGTATAAAAAAGTTTACTTTAGTAGCAGGCTATGATGACAAGCTCTTTTTGACTGCGTGCTATTTACAAGGAAGAAACCAGTACTAGGCAGTAGTTTTCATCCTTTGAAATTCATTATTATTATTTTTATTAGGCTACTGGTACAGTAACAATAAAATGGCAAGTGTATAGATGGTGTATGTACACGAAAGCAAATCTCCTTTAAAATATTCAAATCGACGGACAAAAAGAACCAATGAGGTTTGTGAACAGTTTTCCGCCGTTTTCTCCTTATATGGTGTCTAGGGCACTTTTTGAACTGCGCTTATGTAACGTTAAACAACAAACGGATATTCTGATGAGCAGCAGGGGAGGAAAAAAATCGAGTAAATAACGACTTAAATTTTGGTCTGATTTTCACACAAATCTCGAATGACTTGAGAATGACGCACGAATCATGGCTACTTTTATGCTATTTGTTTTGGAGCGTGCTTTGGAGTCAGTCATCATCACTCTCTTTGAATTCACGGAAGAAAACTTCATAGCTTACGGTTTGGAAAGTAAGTAAATCACAGGATTATTATTATTTAACTATATTGCTCAGTACTGTGAGTCTTTTTTTTTTCTTCTTCTTCTGGGGCACACTAGCAGATACCAAAATCCTTATTATTTTTATGGCTTCCTTCGCATTTTCTTTAATCCTAGAATGCATGAACCAAAAGTACAAAAAGTTACAAATGTATGCATATGTATAGTATAAATATTATCAAGCAGGAGAGTTGTATGAATGCTGTCTGAATGTGTTAGATCCGCCACCATGTTTTTTTTTTTTTTGCCCAGCACTACATGGCATATGGATAGTTAAGTGTCTATTGGATATGAACTTCATAATCATGGCAGAGTCCACAAGACCGTAAGCAGAGGTGTAAAAAGTACTCAAAAATGTTACTCAAATAAAAGTACAAGTACTGAGTGAAAATTTTACTCAATTAAAAGTAAAAGTATCTGGCCAGATTTATACTTGAGTAAAAGTAAAAAAGTACCACATTAAAATTGTACTTGAGTATTAAAAAAGTAAAAGTAACAGCAAGAATAAAAACTAGAGATTCCTATTTAAGCTTTTAATCTCTAAAAACATGAAGTGAATGAACCACATACAAGGTTTTATCCTGATTTAGAACTGTTTGTATTTAATTGTATTTAATTATCAAACTATAAGACTACTACCTAATGCCAGTAAGCAACATACTACTCAAAGTTGTAAAATCTTGGATTTAACTTAAGCAGGAGCTGATTTTCAAAATTGTGAGTGTCAAGCCTAGCTCTTTTGGGGCTAAAAAGCAATCCTGTAGTGCTAGGCAGCCGATGCAGAAAGAGGTGTATTAGTCTTGATAGAGAGGCTGCAAATAGCAGGGAACATGAGCAGAGACTCCCTGGTGTCTGAAACACAGGCCCGATCCAACTCTTTGCTGGCTTCATGTGTTGTCGGTTTCAAAGAAGTGAACAAATCTTCATCATCAGATGAACTGTTGACCAAGGGGTGCTCTTGATCCTGTGGCTGATTTTGGACTGTGTTCGCAGCTGAATCACGTTCTTCCTCCATTTTCTTCCACTGATTGACTGTTATAATTTCTCTAATTTCCAGGTCAACAAAGAGTATAGAACCCAAGAGGCGACACTCTCATACTTTTTGGGTAACAGTCACTAGGTGGCGCTCTGGTAGCGCTGCCGCCATTATGGGGTGAAAATACTAATTGGACCTTAGAATCCTTCACATCTAACGCACCCAAAATCTGCGAATTTCACTGCCAAATCACAAGCACAATAGAACATGTTTTTCAAATGAAATCATCAGTAAATTGTATGGCTCCTACAGTAAATGTTGTATTGTCTTATACATGTTTTATTTTATACCAGTTATGGAATCCAGCCATTCATCCATCTGAGGTAACGTAGTTAGCCTACTTTATTGAGTATTTACATTTTGTGCAACTTTACACATTTATTAATAGTAAATTAATAATTAATACATTTAAGATCATCATGTTTGCAGCTAACAATATATTTCAGACCTAGTGGAGTAATAGTAATAATAGTATCACTAGGTCTGAAGATTGAAATATGTATTGTATGTTTTAATGGATCACACTACAAACATAATGATCTTATAATACATGATGCATTGCTGAGTCCGTTATTGCATAATTCACACTTTTGCTTTAAAGGACATTAGACATGTATTTATTGTCCAACATTCCCAATTTTTCTGATGCATGTCCTTAATTTAATTTCATATGTTGGTATTAATTCAGTGTTTATAAGCCTAATACTAATACTAGATCTTTTAAAGAATTTTAACCCAAACTGACTGGGTTTCTAGAGAGCAAAAAATATTTTGTGAAAAAAGTGGAAGACTTAAACACAAAGTCTGTAAAATAAACTGTTAAAAGGATTTGATGATCACTAGTGACAGTATTTTATTATGTGTTGTCATCATTCAGATTGGATTTCAGCTTTAATGTACGTTTTTTTTAACAAAGCAGCTGATATTGCCATAGAAACTCATGGACTGCCGAGTCGTTTTCACCCCAAAATGGCGGAAACGCAGGGCTGCTGCTGGGTGCCGGTGTTACAATGGAAAGTTCTATTGACTGTCGCTTCTTGTTAATGTATATTTTTTGAGGGCAAGGTGCTGTGCATTGTGGTAATTGATGTGACATGACGTCACTTCCAAACGACCAATGAACATGTCTGACCAATTTCATGGAATGTGAAAAGGAATCTCATTGAATAAATAACATTTAAATTAAACTGGGCATCAGCGCAATTTAATTGGTTTGGTAATAGCAAGGGGAAATAGAATTAAGTGATCTCCAAAAAAGAAGTACTTGTAAGGAGTAAAACGTTTTTGTTTTTTTTTTCTTAAAAAATGTAAAAGTAAAAAGTAAAAGTATTGATTTTTAATTGTACTCAATTAAAGTAAAAATCCCCAAAAATAATACTTAAGTACAGTAATCAAGTAAAATTACTCAAGTACTTTACACCTCTGACCGCAAGTCCCCATTTGTCATTTTAGGTTTCAGAAGGGTGCAAGTGAGCACCCCCTTTGCAGCCAATATAAGCCCTCAATGCTCACTTTTGCTGAGTCCATGAGCTCTGCAGCAGACCCAACAGTCAAAAGCGGCATTATGTCAGGGCCATAGAATGCGATTATCGGCCGATACCGATCTGGCTGATTGATCGGAGCATCCCTACATTTTGTTAAATATTTATTAGCCTAGATAATTTATATGCACGTTGTGAAGTTCTGCCTGGAGTGTAAAACTAATGTACGCGTTCTGTGTTCCAATTGTATAATTTTTCATCATGACGCAATGAAACATACCAAGTGGTCATACCAGTCTTGCACTCATTATTACAGCCACTAATTCAATAAATCATTATGTGGGAAGTATTTGCTATGTTATTATGGTCCGGTTTAACAGACAGAGCTTAGACTAAGACAGGATTAGGCCTTAGTTCAATTAGGGCTTTTAAGTAGCTTTTAACATACCCTAGAAAAAAAAACAAAGAAGGAAAAAAAAAAAAAACATTATTGGTGTGCATCATTGGTGTGACATTGACATATGTTAAGATATTTCAGTGCAAGTTGCTTTCAGTTACAACAGCTCAAACATGCATTTTAGTCTGGGACTATAGTTTGGGCCTTGTCTGTGAAACCGGGGATAGATATTATTTTGTGGGTTTTAGAAAATTGGCTTTAGAGAAAATGAACCGATTTTTAAAGCAGAAGTTAAATTCACTAAACAAAAAAATGCAAATAATTAAAAACAAAACCACAGACTAAATGGTTAACTGGTAAGAGAAACACACATTCACTCATCTGAGCTTAGAAATTAATTTATCCTACATTTGATTACCCAATTACAGTAGTAACTTTACTGCGATCATAAAAATACACTTACCTGTAGTTTTAAAATTCTACATATGGCACATTTAATGTCCAACAAATATTATAGATATATGCATGTTTTGCACTGAGGAAAACATCTCATACACATCATACACAACACAAGTAGTATCTGTCAGAGGATCTGACAGGGCAAGCTGTTTTAAACTATATGCATTAACTATATCTTACAACTGTAACAAGTTATTTTGAAGCCCTACATATAAAGCTTGCCTCATCTTTAGGATAAATTGGATGAAGCTGCAGTTCACTCTGTGTCCTGCACTATTTTTCAGAAGCAAACTACTGTATATAAATATAAACGGTATTGCCACATCCTATATTGTTCATAAAATATATATCGATATATTGTATAAATTTGTTATACCTTCCAGCCCTATGTATTTGCAGAGTAATATCCTTTCGTAGGTGCAGTTGGGGATGCAGGTGAAGGAAGTGCTGCTGACCTTGGCGTTTCCTTAGTTGTCGAAGGAGGAATCCATTTTAGATGTTACAGGCACTTTTTGAGTGACTCTTTTAATTGATTCGGAAAATAAACAACTGCAATAAAAGGTGCTCCTTCTTCTGCATGCTTTGTTTCCAATGGTTGTTAGCATTCTTGATTAGCACTGAGTCCTTCTCAGATGACTATACCACTGTTCTAGTAAAGCTGCTATCCTCTCAGTGTTGACCTCTGAGGGGCACCAATGGCATCTATGCATTGCCAAGGTCCTGTGCGAGGGGAAGTCCATTCCACAGTTCAGTTGAAAGGTGGTGGTCGAATTCCTAAGGGTAGTCTCATCTGCCCCTTTAACAGTGTTGCCTCTGCTGTCAACCTGGTTTCCAGAGGGTTGACAAAGGGGGATGATGGGGCCTGGATTTTAGGGAGAGGGGACAATGAATATAGCTTGTTCTGATTCTACTCTTCTCCTTCTTGGAGTCCTTGTCATATACTGTATGTCTGCACAGAGGCTCCTTACTAGTGCCCCTCCCTCACAAAAATTCCCTTACTCTATCTCATCTTTTACAGTTTTATCATTTGTTGAATGTAAATCAAGTTATGTAAATGTAATGTAAATACAAGCATTTCAGTCAAATATAATTAATGCGATATATAAAGCCTTTAACCTGCAGCAACAAATCAACCTGTGACAGCAGTTTAAAATTAGCCCGTTTCTTGGGCTACTTTTGCAGTACATTTGGTTTAAAATTGCCCAATTTAGTCTAGGCGACCCTACTTGTAATAGTCTGACTGTGAAAGCCATGATACTAGTTGTCTGAAATCTGTTCGTCTGCTCTACTGTTTTAAGGGGCCTTTGCATGATGCTTATCAGATCTGACAGACGCCTGTTATGGCAATCCCATCATATTTAGTTCACAGGTTACTTTATATAAGAAGAATAATTTGTTTCTTTGCATCATGCTGCAAAACTCTGTTTAAAATGCAGTGTGTCTCCTGGAGATAGATGTCATCTTTATAGAATAAAGACAAAGTGTTTAAAGACATAAAATGACAATACAACTATCGCTATGCTAACATTAGCACATGCTTTAACTGTATACAGACAAGTGACAGACTGTGCAATGAATGCATGTTGATATTCAATTAGAAAGGACCAAAAAGAACTACTTCTGGTATATAAAGATGTTAAGTGTTGCTTTTGAGACGAGGGCAAGTCTGTTCTAGATGCCGAAGCTCCAATTTTAATTGGGCATTAAACCCAGTGAGAGATTGATTGTAAAACTTTTATCTAGGGTATGGCCTTGAATTTATTTGTGTCTGTGTGTATGTTTATGTGTGTGTGTGTGTGTTGCCCAAGGGAAAAGAGCACAAATCCAGAACTGGCACTTTGTAAGCACTTGCACAGATGATGAGCAGTAATTATGCTTTAATGATTTCTTTAGGGCATCTCCCCCTCCCTCCCTTACTAACTCTCTCTCAGTGTCTTTCTTCTTACGCACTACCTCTAAATTAAGACTTATTTCGAAAACATTTGGTGATGAAATGCAGCTTACGTCCTCTAATTGCCACAAAAACCTCACGCGGGCATTTTCACTTGGCATCTTTGATGTCAGATGCCCCTGCCTGGGTGTTCCGGGCACCATTTGGTGCTCATTGGCTGTAATTGGGACAAGTTGTTTTAAAAAGGGCATCCTCTGCATGACTTTGATGGATGCAGTGGCCTCGCTATTGCTCAGAGTGGAGGAACCCTCCCCCAGCATGCACCCATGAGCACTAAGGCCCTGTCACTTATTAAAGGAGGTTGTCACCACAAAGTGACAGATGTCCTGATAGGATCTGGCTGAGTCTTTGGCCCCCGCCTGGCTTGTTAGTACACATGGTTCAAGGGAAGAGAACTGTTGGTTTTTTTAATAACTGTTACTTGTATTCTTCGGAGGCCTCCATCTTTCCCACCGTCTGTTACTTACCCATTCTACGCCATATATCCATTTCCGTCTCTCTCTCTCTCTCTCCCGTCTCTCTCTTCTTTTTTCTCCTGCTAGGAGGTGTTTTAAACTCCATGTAACTACTCTCAGATTCTGAGCTCTGTTCTCGTTCTCTCCCTCAGGTGCTGGCCTTGTCATGTCAAGGGTTCAGTGCCATTCGAATGTTTTTAAAGCTCCATTTTCGCTCTGCGCTGCCCCCCCTTCTTGTCACATGAAGATGAGGCTGGTGTCCTGGGGTACACACCTGGCACTCTCAGTCCCTCACAATCCCCCATCAAACCTTAAGCAGCCCTCTGGAGAGTGGCCCGTCCTTTTAGGTTTTTTCCACAGGTAAAATTGTGAAAAACCTTGCAAGGCCTCCGGTTCCCCTGGAGGTAAAATCTATAATGGAGTTTTGATTCAAGCTACAAGGGCCTTGAAAATTGACTGCTTTAACCACACAGCTGCCTTTCAGAAGGTCAGTGCTACACGGAGACAAGAGAAAATCATTGGCCCAAACAGGGCTGGAAAAGGCCAGAACAGCTCACCACAAATTACACACCAGCAGGGCACCATGCAGACATGCCTTTTTTCCCAGCAATAACTTTTATTTGTGCAGTATGGCTTCTTAAACTTTTACATTATTCATCATAAATTATTCAAAATGTAAACTTATTGAATTATGGAACTTCCAAACTAATAACAGTTTTCATGCATGCAGTGCTCCACTCTCAAGGATACAAAGTGGTGAGTTTGCTATCCTTTGATGATTGTGTGAGGTCAGAAAGCTGGAGTAGCTATAAAGAGAATATTTTTATTGGTCTCAAAAATGTGACTTGTAGTATACTTTGGTCTATTAGCTGGAAATATTGTGTACTAGTTTCAAAAGACAGAGGGCGCTATAGTATAGCTTTGCCGTATTCAGCAGAAGAGTTTTTTGAACATATTCTAAGATTTATTTCAGTGTCAGTCAGGTTTTTGTCATTTGATGTCAACTGACACATAACTGTTCTCTTTTGTAAAGCTCTTGTTATATTCCATCATATGTCACTGTCATAGCAGGAGGGATTTTTTTCCATTTACCCACATGATTACTAAATCTAATTACAAAGTGTGTTTTAAATCAATTAAATTTAATCTATTTCAATTTCATAATGCTATATTTAAAGACGTTAAACCTAAACAATATGAATTGCATCTGTATGTGAAACCCTAAATGATATTATACCTTAACTTAGTATTTCACACCAGAAAACATTTAATAATTCATTCTCCCTCTCATAAAAAGCCCTCATCCTGCTTATGATCTAGGTTTTGATATGAAGAGTCAAACAAAGCATTCAGTTTCCATTGCTGGAATCTCTGACAATCATTGCTTTATCATCTAAACTGATTGAGATAAACTGAGAATTCCTGCCTTAAAATTCTGTCTCACCACACCAATGCCAATTGCATGTTTGTTAGAAGAAATAAAAAACACCTGCCAATAGTCATTACTTCCTGTCAGGACCCTTTGAAAGTAAAGCTACCTGACAGTTAAATTCAGCTTCTGACAGAACCAAACTTGTTGAATTCCCACAGAAGTTAATACTCTAAATACTCATTGTTGCAATCAGTTAAACATCCCCGGGAGGCGCAATGGAGTTTCCCTTTGAACAAATACCCGAGGGAGGCCAGCCTGGGACAGCGCCAGAACCTACAGGTCTTAACGGCAGGTACTTCTGGGAGTTTATATAATGAAACAATTGGTAATTTCTCCTGCGACTGTTGGGAGAAAAGATGTAGAAAAAGAGAAGAGAGAAAGATTTGAGGGTGTGTTTTAAGTAAGAATCTTTATCTGGGCTTAATTTCCCATGCTTGAGCAGAGTGGAGGATTTTTTTCCTCCTTACAGATCTTTTTGTCAGATCCTGCCTACCCAAGAAAGACCCAGGGGCACTCTAAGAACATACACATCACCTAGATTTGCCTTCCAGCCCACTTCCCTCTCCAGCGATCACTCCCTCTATCCCCAATGGCTTCTTTGTGCAGCAAAGACGAGAGAACGTTTTAGAAATCAAATTTCACTTTGTCAGGGGGAACCTGGAACAGACTCTAATTTGAATGGATTTAATAGAGCATAATTGCTGCAAATACATAGTCACACATCTCTCCACATCACTGAAAGCTTGCACAAAAGCAAGCTTTAAAACGTCTAAATGACATCTGTTAAAACAATTCCAATAGAATAGTATTTTGTAGAATTATTAGCAATTTCCTACATAAATGTGAAGAAATCATATATTTGCTTTGTAGACTCTTACTATCACGCCTCCATTTAATCTAGTCATACATAAAAACTGCATTTAAAAGTTAAGATTAAGAAAAAAAATGTCAATTTTTCAATTTTGGTTACATGCATTTACACATGTGAACAAGATTTTTTTTATTTAATTTTGTTGATCATTAGTTATATTCCGAGCTGTCATTGTAAATTCTGGTCAGTTAGAATGTGATTTTTATTTGCTTCTTGATTGCTCACTCATAAACACATCAACACCTCTGTTCTCTTGAAAGCATCCCTCTTGTTTGTCACAGCAGCACATTGACAGACTTGTGGTCCTTTGGGGGATTTAATAGTGCACAGGTTATCATAAGGATGAGTCAGTCTACTGAGACACAGGGGACATAGAAGTGGTCTACAGAGAGAGCTATGGGCTGGGGGAGGGAGTGTTGGTGTGGGGGTTTGGAGGAGATGCACGTAGGTAGTGTATTCCTCCATCCCTCAGCACCTTGCCTACGTTGACCAGAGTGTCCATCAGTGTGGTCTCTCGAGTGTTGTAGGAACAGCAGTGCTGGCAAAAATAAAAAACACACCCCAGGAAAGTGCTTTTTTCATGGCCAGAATAGGAGTGATGGATTGGGTTAGCAGGAGCAGACAATGCATTTGTTACAGAAAGAAAGAGAAATAGAAAGAAGGAGAAAACAAGGTCTGGCAGAAAAAACTTGGCAGTTAGCACTAAAAAAAATTGAAGACTATGATGGGAAAGAAAGGGTTAAAAATAAAGACTGAATATTTTTATATTAGTATTTAAGATTTCATATATCTCATTTGCAAAGGTATTTGTGTCCTAATCAGCATACTGTATGTTTGACTTTTTTAATAACACATGGTGTGTTTGTAGTGTGTCCTTGAATTGATATCTGACTTAATGTGGCCTTCTGTGTTTTGCATGCATCTTCTGACCTTCTTCACCAATGAAATCTAATTATTTGTGGTTACTGATAGATGTGAAATATGTTCTCCTGAGATTCGTGTGGAGGCAGGCTACCTGCCAAATTGAAGGGAGCGATTCCTAGAGCATAAAATATGAACCACCTTTCTGTGCAATAATTGTCCCAATTTCCTTTGAAGAAGGCAATCATCCTGGATTTTCACCAAGAGCTTATTTAGGGATATCCTTTTTCCATCTAGGTTATATTAATTAATGCATGCCTTAGCTCAAATTAGCCCTCCGAGGAGCAATAACTCAAATTCTTGTATTTATGTAAGTAATAGGTCAAAAAAAGAAAAAAGAAAAACATGCTAAACTGAAATAATTATGCAGTCCAACACTTTGCTTTGAGAATAAACTGCTTGAAAAACCTGATAAAATATGAATGTGTTTAGGGTGCAAATTTGTAAAATATTTACAGCCTAGTATTGGTGGGGCACAGCAATTAAGTTGGCAGTCAACTTCAATAATTGTCAATAAATTAAACTTTTTCACTGAATTTATTGTTACTCATTTATTTGTGAAATGTGTCAATGTTTATAACAATAATTATTGATCAGGAAGGTAATCTTGGGATATTGGGAATGCTGTAAGAGCAGAATTCTGTCACAGTGCTCAGTTGTGATGTGAGAACTCAAGGAGACTGCATGAGACTTAGCAAGAAGCCCCCGTGGGGGCTGATCTTATGTCAGGAGATTGCAGATTTTTACGCTAAAGAAGCTACTCAATCTCTCTAAAGACTGAATTATTAAAGGCCCTGTATGTTTTTCAAAGGCTGGGTTTAGCTTTTAGATGAGAGTGGGGGTGTTTCATACTGGATCATATCTGTCCCACCCCTACCTCTACAATTCTCTCTATACTTGCTCAAATGGCCCTTTACTTTCTAAGCATGCTTTTACTGCCTTTGAAGAGTTATTTTTGTTGATGAAAAGGATATGCCGGCTTGGCAAAGTGAACTGCGGCGATTCGTTCGCTCGTTTAATACTCCTCCCTCCAAGGTTTGGTTCATAAATTTATTATCAGTCAAGTATACAAGGAGTCTCATGCCTTAGTGAGGCCTGGAAGCTAAGTGTTGCTGATGTGAAAAGATTGAGTGCCAGACAGAACATGAGAGAGAGACCAAAGAGTTGAAGGATAGGAAGAGAGGGAAAGAAGAAGGAGAGTTCTGGTTAGTGTTATCTCTGACTGACTGATGGCCGCGCGCGAAGTATAAAGCTGTTGCTTCATCAAGCCTTGAATGACTCCTGATTAGGAGAGCAGCCTGACTTCTGTGTTCATTACTGAATGCTCCAGTATTTTAACTCCTATTGGACACATTCTCAAATCACTTTGAAGTTAACAATTTTATCTGCCTGAATAGTAAATCCAATGTACTTTGTTTTTTTTGTTTGTTTGTTTGTTTTATAATATTTAAATTGTAGTTAACCCAAAACTGAAAATTTGATCAGTTATTTATTTATTTTTTTAAAAATATTTGTACTTTTTATTGTTCTTTTTTTTTTTTTTTTTAATTGTTAACATTTCTTAAAGGTGCAGTGTGTAAATTTTAGTGGCATCTAGTTGCGAATTGCAGCCAACGGCTCTCACCCCTCCCTTTCGAAGCACATAGATAAGCTACGGTGCCTGACACAGGACAAAGATGTCGTCTGAGACAGCAAAGAATAGCCACTCAAGCAATGAGGTTTTTTCTTACTTCTAACAAAGAACAGTCTCTGCTTCTAATAAACCAGTCAACTACTACTACTACTACTACTGCTACTACTACTGCTTCTTTGTGCGTATTCAACGTAATGACGATGCAAGCTGCCTCTAAAAACACCAACAAAGAAGAAGAAGAACAACATAGAGATGAAACGTGCTCTGTAGAGCAGTTTGTCCATTTAGTGCTACTGTAAAAACATGCCGGTGCCAAACAGTGGCTTAACATGTAAGGGGACCCGCGGTGTATGTAGACAGAAATGGCTCATTCTAAGGTAATAAAAAACATAACAGTTTATTATATAAGGTCTTTACCACTGAAAACATAGTTATGTATATATATGTATATTATATTGCATTTCTGTCAATAGATCCTCCTATAATTTACACAGTGCACCTTTAAGCATCTATTATGATTATTTTTATGATTGTCAGATGTATGCTTTGGTTCGGTTTAGTTTCAAGAGTTTTAGTTTGGTTCCCCTTTTGCCTGTTTACCTGTGTTGATCCTTGTTTGTTTCTATAGTTACTGATTACCATTTATCTGTTGTTCCATGAGTTACCTCATTACTCCCTTTGCATTTAAGACCTTAGTTACCTCAGTTCTATGTTCCATGTCTTATTTGAATTATGTGGTTGTGTTGTATATTTGCGGTTTCTCCTGAGATTTGTCATTAAAGGGGACCTATTATGGCTCATTTTACAAGATGGAAAATAAGTCTGATGTCCCCTTAGTGTGTATGTGAAATTTTAGCTCAAAATACCCCATAGAAAATTCTTTATAGCATGTTAAAACTGCCACTTTTTGTGGTTGAGCAAAATGCGCCTTTTCAGTGTGTGCCCTTTAAATGCAAATGAGCTGCTGCGCTCAGCCTAAGAGGGCGGAGCTTCAAGAGCTGTTTCTCCGGTGTCAGGAGTCAGTCAGGACGCACTAAAATGTCAGAAACTGCGAATACATGCTGCATGAAGATAGAACAGGTATAGTTTAGTTCAATTACGGTTATAACTTATATTGTCTTCTTCCACTATATTAGTACAAGCCTGTTGTACCAGACACCGTCCGAATGATGGCCAAAACTTTACCGATGAGTTTTATGATGTTTATCGTACTTCACACAAAAGATGAAGCATCTGTTTTCACTCTAGAAAATCTCTGTATGAGCTTAATAAAACACAGTTGCAAGTGTGCATTAAATATTATGCATAAACTCTCTCTCTCTCTCTCCCTTGCATTATCATCAACATACATAGTGAATTACACAGAAGCACTCTTTACTCTTTACATTACAACTAAAAGTAAACAAATATATAAACACCTTATGCCTTTTCGGGTGATGCTTAATAAACTGGTAAACTTTATATCCGTAAATCAACTTGGATGAACTGTAATAAAGTGCTCTCACCTTCATTACTGCTGTGTCCAGTATCACTCTGGAGACTGTAAGCTGGATTACAAACTGTTTGTACTAATCTATCCTTGAGTAACAAATTTTTAGCACAGCCTCTGTTTTGTATTGTCCCTTTGTATTAACATTGGTTCACAAATCAGTCCGGTGTGAAATGATTTGCGCAGACATAAACAAATTTTGGTAGAGTTGAGAGAGCATTTTCTTTGAAAACAAATGTATCCACCTTGTCTTCAGCGGCTCAGATTTAGGGAGTAAATGGAGAGAGCTATGTGGATTAATCCATCCAGCTACAGAACACCTAAAACGCTTGTGAGACATTCTCATCAGTGCAGCAATGGCGGACTGTGTAAGCTCGCTGTGAACTCGCTCAGGGCGGTTCTATGTTAAAACGGCAGTGTCTGTCAACATTCGTGGGTGGGTACTGTGGCTAATGTGATGTCACATTGCCAGGGGTCTGGAAACGACTTGTTCTGAGACACTGCTTATGGTTTATGGGGATTAAAAAATGGTTGGATTTTTATCATTGTACGGTGCTCCTTATGATTCCCCTGAATCAAACTAATTCTTGAAATATGTGTACATTAATTATTAGGGTTGGGAACCGAAAACTGGTTCTTATCCAGAACCAGTGTTTTTTTTAAAAGAACCGGAACTGTGCAAAATTTCGAAGTTTTGGTTCTGAAAACGGTTCTGGTGTGATGGGTGGGCGAAGTGCGAGGAGTGCACGAATAATCTTTAAAAGATTGTGTTCTCAATTTCATCATCCACATGATTTAATTCATAAATGACAACGAATCGCCTGTGTATATTAGCCCTTTGAAAAAATAATATTGCAACATTCAAATCAGCATTAGCGCTGCCGTTGATCTAAGAGAGTTGTCATGTTTAGATATAAAAAGCTTCACAAACTATCTTTTCAAACTCCCAGTATCATTATTTCTGTTACAAATATTCCAATCATCACAGAAGTATACAAATGTTTATTATTCAGATAAACACTGATGTCTACATTACTGATTAAAATAGAATAAATTACCTTTTGACAGAAACTAGTTCTTCAAATAACGACTGTATCGACTGCATTGTTACGCCATTGTTACAACAAATTACAGTTAAAAATGCATCTATCGCTGAATCATTCTTTCAGAAACAAGCCTTTATGAATAAAAAAAAAATATTATAAAAATATTCTGTTTCACCTGTCTGGATCTTTTGTTAACATGTTGTTAACTTAATGTATTAACTAACACTAACTAATTATTAGCAATACATTTGTTACTGTATTTGTTCAACTTTGTTAAACTAAGTTGATATAAATTGTCATGCCGCTTGAGAAAAAAAAAAGTATTTTTATTTTGTTTCAGCAGTACAGCGTGATCTATTTATCTTTGTAACTATAGTGACGTAATACAGGTGCACGTCATGAATCAGGAAGTAGATCGCCGTGCAGTTGTCAGTTACAGCAGTGTGCGAGCTCTAGTCATCCGTTTCTCAGGCGATCACTTTTTCCTCTTCCCTTTTGCTAACACAACATCTGTGAGTATTTCTTATCATGTAATATTAGGATAGTGCCTATTTTCATCTTTTGTAAGATTATTGAGACGGCTAAGTTAGCTTTATGTTAATTACTGCTGATTGTTTACTAGCTCGATTGCGTTTATCATATAGATCACCGCTGTGTGGATATTCCATGCTGTTTTCTCTGTCACATTGTATTTGGATTTAATATTAATTTATATCTTATTTGTATTGTATTACAGTTTCACAATATTCCCAGTAAACTTTATGGAAATTAATCATCTGTGTCCTGGGGAGTGTTTAAGCTAAATGGAGCATAGTCCATGACAACTCAATACCAAGAGATAAGTGGCTAACGCTACAGTGCCCTGTCAGCTACGCAATAGCTTTCTTCTCCTGTTATTGACAACGCAGTGAGTCACAATGTCACAAAGAAGCAACAGTAGAAAAGGGAACAAAAATATCCAGTCTGAGACTGCGTTCAAGAAGCAGTCATTCATGTGGTTCA
Organism: Chanodichthys erythropterus; assembly: GCF_024489055.1. NCBI lineage: Eukaryota > Metazoa > Chordata > Actinopteri > Cypriniformes > Xenocyprididae > Chanodichthys > Chanodichthys erythropterus. The sequence continues at coordinate 16,787,102 of NC_090241.1, read as the reverse complement.
TCGTCCAGCTCAAAGATTAGTATGGCTGTCATGGCAAAGGCAAAGGCTGAATCAGTGCAAGCTAGAGCAGCACACACGCAGAAGGAAATTGAACTTAAAGTAGAGCAGGCTCATGTTCAAGCTAATCTTGATGCATTAAATGATGAGAAAGAAAAGGATGCCGCCATAGCAGAGGCGAATGCCCTCATGGCTGGTCTACAATATATGGGTTTTGAAGTATGCAGTAAGGCTAGCAGCCAGGTCCCTCAATCGGTCAAAGACAAGCGAGTCGCCGCTTATGTGTCGGTACAAGCCAGCCTATGCAGTAGAGGTTTATCAGTCAGAAGAGGTAGTGATTATGCTTTGCCAACGCTGCATCCTCTGCATTCTCAATCTAATGATGCTATCTTCTCAACGCCTCACCCACTCAGCCCGAGTCAAAATCAAGCTACTGCTTCCGCAGTCATTATGCCACATCAAGTTCATCAAACTCCTCAGACCTGTGGAGTGCCGCTACAACAAAGCTACAATCAAGCACTTAACTCTTTCCCAGTTCTTCGGCGTGTTAGGAGTCGTTCGCAACAGAACGTCAAAGCGGATCGATCATTTCCTCTGCGCACGCATGCTCACAAGACACCTTATGTAGCTAGCTATGACCTTTCTACGTCCACTGGAGATCCCATCAAATACCTAGCTCGTAGCAGGCTGGTTACTTCAGGTCTAACCGCATAAGAGGACCAGCCAATGAACTATTGGGCCTGGAAAACATCAACTTGAATGCTATCGCCGATTTAGACCTGTCTGCTGCAGGAGAACTCTACCTCCTCACCAAGTATCTAGGAAAAGAGTCGACAGAAGAAGAATTAAAACAGTCAACATTAAGGATCCAGTAATTGGATTGCGCATGGCATGGGAATGCCTCGACAAAATATATGGCTCACCAGAGGCCATCGAACAGGCTTTGTTCAACAAGCTAGAAAACTTTCCGAAGGTTACAAAGAAGGATCCACAAAGACTCAGGGACCTAGCCAACCTGTTGTTGGAGCTACAAGTGGCCAAAGACAGCTACCTTGCAGCCTTGTCGTATTTGGATACCTCCAGATGTATTAAGCCTATTATCGAGAAACTTCCATACAACATGCAAGAAAAGTGGCTTTAACTTGGCACAAGATACAAACAGGAACATTTCGTTAGCTTTCCACCTTCCTCTGTTTTGGTAGACTTCATCGCCACGGAGGCAAGGGCTTGCACTGACCCAAGTTTTAACTTCTTGATGCAGGCTCCAGCAGAGAGAAAGAGTAAGTGGGAGAAACCTACTAAGACATCTGTATACGTTCACAATACGCAGCTCTCAGGAACTGCTAAGGCAGAGTGTAGAGAAAGTACAGGACGTATTGATCCTGACAAACACTGCCCTCTGCATAGAAAGCCCCACCCTCTGAGGAAATGCAGAGGCTTCCGTGAGAAAAGCATAAATGATCGCACACTGTGCTAAGATCTGCCTTGTCAGTGTGTTCCCCAACGGCTGCAGGAAGGAGTCCAAGAGAATGTACGCCATACTAGACCAACAGAACAATAGCTCCCAGGCGCAGTCGGAATTCTTTGAGGTTTTTAAGATCTCTGGAAGTTCCTACTCATATACCCTCAAGACCTGTGTGGGGTGTTCAGAGACGGCGGGGAGGAGAGCCAGCCATTACACTGTGGAGTCTGTGGACAAGAAAATAAGCATTCACCTGCCTACACTTCTTGAGTGCAACCAAATCCCTAACGTTCGCACCGAGATTCCTATGCCGGAAGCAGCCTACCATCATGCCCACCTTAAGAACATCGCTGACGAAATTCCGCCTTTAGATCCAGACGCCAAAATTCTCCTCTTACTGGGCAGAGCCATCTTACAAGCACACAAGGTCCGAGAACAGATAAGTGGCCCAGGAGATGCACCGTTTGAGCAAAGGCTTTATCTAGAATGGGTCGTCGTTGGTGATGTGTGCCTTGGAGGTGCTCACAAAACACAAGAGGTGAGAAGCTACAAAACAGCCATCTTAGAGAAAGGTCGTATGAGTTATCTTCAACCATGCAACAACCAGATCAGAGTGAAGACGTATTTGGTCAAGCGTCTAGACCTCAGCATCATCCAGCACCAACCTCCATCCGTGGTTCAATGATGCTCAGTGGAGACTGCTTAGGGCAGACTGTCTTCGCTCATTCTTCTGATGACCATAGACTCGCTCCATCCATGGAGGATCTAGAGTTTCTGAAGATAATGGAAGCTGAGTGCTATTGGGACAGTTACAAAAGTTGGGTTGCACCTTTACCCTTTCGGTCGCCAAGACAGCGGCTGCCTAACAACAGGAAACAGGTTTTCGACCGTCTTGTCTCGCTCCAGCGCTCATTGGAAAAACGACCACAGATGAAAGCTGATTTCCTAGAGTTTATGGAGAATATGTTCAAGAAGGCACAACCTGAAGTCACCCCGCCAGTACAGCCTGGACAAGAGTGTTGCTACCTACCCCTGTTCAGTGTGTATCATCCAAGGAAACCAGATAGGATTTGTGTGGTCTTCGACAGCAGTGCATCATATGAAGGAGTGTTGCTCAACGATATCTTGCTCACTGGTCCCGACCTTAATAATAGTCTGCTAGGTGTTCTTATGAGGTTTAGGAAGGAACAGGTGGTGATCACTGCCGACATCGAGCACATGTTCCACTGCTTTCTCGTCAAGGAGGACCACTGTGATTTTCTCTGCTTCCTGTGGTACAGGAACAACGACCCTACCTCCGACATCGTGGACTACAGAATGTGGGTTCACCTTTTTGGGAAAGAGACCTTTTTGAGCAGCCCATCATGAACCGAAATCAACTTCTTAGAGTAGGAGGTTGAATTGAGTGATCGGATCTGAGCATGAACAAGGTTCATCCCATCATCGTTCCTGGCCAGCATCATCTAGCTACCCTGCTTTTGTCTCACTATCACGAAGCAGTGAAACACCAAGGAAGACATCTGACCGAAGGTGCCATTCGAGCGGCAGGATTCTGGCTGGTGGGAGCGTCACTTGTAGAAGACTGAGGGGAAAAATTGTACATCAGCAGATGGCAGCTATGCCAGCAGAACGGCTACAAGTAGCACTTCAGTAGCGTCTGGACCAATCAGCCACACAATTATTCATTGTATTTAATGAATTACCCAGAACATCACTCTCACTATCACAGTTCTCTGAACCCATCCCCCTAAAACTGCAACCAGCATCCCAAATGTGGCCCACACAGGCCAACCTAGGTGTCCTGTTACAGATACTTGGACCTTTTACGATCAGGAAGAATTTTTGCAGAGACCAGTGACTCATTCTTTCTGAGAAGGACAAATAAACTCTCTTAATCCTATGTATTCTCTATATAACCACTTGGGAAATGTATAAACATGTATCCAATTTTCCCATCTCAAATAGGCTTTATTCTATGTATTAATTCTCTCTTTTGAACTATTTTGGTATTAATGTTCCATAGTTGCAAATGTATAGTTGACTGAGATCACATTGGCAGCATGTTTGGTATCAACGGACTCCAACTTTCATTTCCTATTTGGTAATTTATGTTACATGTTACTAACTCTGTGACACATTAGTATTATAAGAATCTAGAGGGTTCTTTTCTCATTCATCTAATCCAGTGTTTTATGCTAATATCTTGCTACAGAACAAAGACTCGTAAAACTTCCCTCCGAGGGGGCAACTCCTTATTGGCTTAGACACCTTAAGAGGGTGTGACATCTTCACCCCTTATATTCACTGATCACAAGATCAAACCCCTCTCTCTTCCTGCTCTTCCTCCTCTTCTTCTCTTTTACTGACAAATGCTGACGTCAAGATGATGCTGTAAGAAGCTAGAAGCTTCTAAGGAACCCCAAGCTTGTGCCAGGCCTCGGCCTAGACCTTCCATTCACCAAAGATCCTCTGAATCCAACCGGTTCTCTTTCGTCAAGACAATATCAGCAAAGATTCAACGGAAACCTCCACAAATTGCATCAGGACAGTTTTAATTCAACTTGGAGAGGCATGCAAGTATCAAACTTAGTCTCATTATCAGATACATTAAGTATCCTTACCCCTTTTAAAGAAAGGCCTGTTAAAACTAAACTGATGGTTTGCCCAAGGTTGTTGATCTGCTGAATGTCAAACAATGCTGTAACCTCTTGCTTCCTGTACTATGCTTTCTCTCTCTCTCTCTTGGTAAACTGTATGCATGTATGTGTGTGTGTGTGAATGTTAGAGTAGTTTAGTGTTTAGTCTAGTTAATAAAGTCTTGTTCATGTCACACGTAAGGTTGTCCGTGTTTTGCGCTCATATACGGGAGTCCCTATTCATGTCGATCCTGACTACAGGCTTTTAGTAGAATAAGATTGTTATTTCCCATAACCTGGAAATGAACATTTCTTAGAATTAATAAACAATTAACACTGTGTGTTCATTGAACAACAGGTTAATTGATTGTAATATTAATTTTATTACATAAAGTTAATTTTATTAACTGATTAAAATATTAATAATTAATTATAACTAGTTATGATTCATTATTAATATTTATTTAACTTCCTTTCACCTATGTAGGTGTCGATGTCTTTGGACCCTGGGAAACTGTCTCTTGCTGTACAAGAGGAGGAATCTCCAACTCTAAATGATGGGCTGTGATGTTCTCTTGTATGTGTTCGAGGGCAGTCCACATCGAGGTGATTGAAGCCATGAGTACCAGCAGTTTTATCAACGCCTTGAGGAGGTTCTTTGCAATCAGAGGCCCCGCAAAGCAGATCCGTTCCGACTGCAGAACTAACTTCATCTGCGCTTCTCGTGAACTGGAGATGGGCCAGTCGAATCAAAAGAGTGGAAGAGTACTTGGACACTCAGAGCTGCAACGTGGGAACAAATCATTGACATTGCTTGACGTATTTTGGATTGCATGTTGCTTGAGCAGAAAAGTAAACCTCAATCATGAATGCTAGACCGCTCATTCCAGTGCCATTGGATCCGGAATCACTTCTCATCCTCACTCCAGCGATGCTTCTGACCCTCAAGACAGGTTCTGCACCTCCTCCTCCATCAGGAAGCTTTGAGGAAGCACATCTCACCAGAGAAGAGTGGAAGCGAGTTCAGGGCCTAGCAGACATGTTTTGGAACAGGTCGAAACATGAATACCTCAAAACATTACAGCTTCAGCACAAGTTGCAAGGAAAGAGGCCGAATCTCCAAAAAGGAGACATGGTTCTCTTGAAAGACAATCAAGCTAAGATAAATCAATGGCCTAAAGGCATCATCACAAAAACCTTTTTCAGGAGAAGATGGACTGGTTCGGAAAGTTCAAGTGAAAATTGTGAAGGATGGAACCAGAAAGACCTTTTCTAGGCCTGTTACAGAAGTGGTTTTGCTTTTTTCTCCAAAGACTGATTCCGTTAAATAATGTTGTCTCTTTAAAGACCCCAAGCGGGGAGTGTCATGCCGCTTGAGAAAAAAAAAAAAGTATTTTTATTTTGTTTCAGCAGTACAGCGATGATCTGTTTATCTTTGTAATTGTTACAATTGTGACGTAATACCGGCGTAATAATAATCGTGACTTAAAAATAATCCTTGCTGTTTTCTCTGTCACTTTGTATTTGTATTTAATATTAATATATATCTCATTTGTATTGTATTACAGTTTCACAATATTCCCAGTAAACTTTATGGAAATTAATCATCTGTGTCCTGGGGAGTGTTTAAGCTAAATGGAGCATAGTCCATGACAAAAATACAGCTGTTCATAGTTTTTTCGTGCTACAGTGCATTAACTAATGTTAACAAACACAACTCTTGATTATAATAATGTATTAGTAAATGTTGAAATTAACATTAATAAAGATTATCAAATGCTGTAGAAATACAGTTCAGTATTAGTTCATGTTAATGCAGTTAACTAATGTTACCTAATAAACCTTATTGTAAAGTGCTTATGAATTTGTTGAGATTAACTGTTAAACTCATAACTATAATAAACACACATTTTTTTTGAGTGTTTGAGTTGAGTATTGTGCATTTTTCTCCTTACTACTATTTTCATTGGTTGTTTAATAACTTTAATGGAACCGGGATTGTTAGGCAGAACCAGAACCGGAAAATTTAGAATGATTCCCAACCCTGTTAATTATATCTGCATATATTGATTCCAGATGTCGTGTTAATCGAATTGTTTTGCATTGACATAAAAATCTGAAGGTCGTCAGTCATTTTGTAATGACTGATGTAACTTGTAACTGTAATTCCCACCTCTGTCCGGTTGGTTGTGAGTGCGGTCCAGTGTGGCAGCAGAGCGCGAGAATAAAATGAAAACGATGCGTTTGATTACACACAGACGAGCACCCAATATAAGTTTGTTTTATAATAATAAAGTTATAATACTTATAATTACATAATTAAGTTTCTAATCCAGTTCGTTTTGCTTTAAATGGTTTGTTTTGTTATTTTTCTTGCTGACTATCCTGTCCGTCATTTTGAAATGCGAAAGTCTAACGTGACCTCTGATTGGTTCTGTTCTGTTTACCTTTGGGGGGTTATTGCTGCTTTCCCAGAACAGAACCATCAGTTTAATGTTGAATGTATTCTTCTGATAACGTTGGTTACGTTGGTAATATTGGCAATGACATGACATGGATGATGTAACTTTATATCGCTCAGTAAACTCAAAAATAATCATTTAAGTATAAAGGTTTACTCAAAAATGTTGAGCTACCCAAAAATAAAACTAAACTCCTCATTCAGAAAATGTAATTGTTTTAAGTTGCATCAATGATTTAACAGACTTTGATTTCAGCGTACTCAATCTTTATAAGTTAGTAGTACTGTTCGGGTTTACAGTGTACAAGCAGTGTTTCATGGCAAGTTTAGTGATCCTTTAGTGATTGTTGAACACAACTGAATAAATTCAAGGTGCATGTTTTTATTATGCAAAGCTCTTTTACTTTTACTATAAGTGAGTCTCTTTTGAACTTCACTAAATGAATGTGCATGTGCCGCTAAAACCAGCATCAGATAAAGGAACAATCTAAATCAGATGGTGCTTTACTGTTTGATGATCATTCAACATCAAACAACTATTACAGTATCAAAGGCGCAGGCCAAGACTGAATCTTCCACCCCAGCTCGGCATCCCACCAGATAACTTTTCCAGTCTTTTGTTTTACATAGGTGCAGCAACCATTCGCTCCCACAGGAGCCCACTTAATTCTTTCACTGCCGTAGCAGTGATGTCCTCTCTGCTCCTGCAGGAGCTCAGTTCTTTGTCTTGCCCTCACTGCCATAGCAGTGTTATTTCCTCCATTCCCACAGGAACTCTGTTTCTCCATCCAACTTGGTTCCATTGCCACAGCATTGTCATCTCCTCTGCTCCCGGAGGAGCTCCATTTCTTTGTGTAACCTCTTTATCTCCTCCGCTTAATGTGCCCAAGTGTACCAGTCAACTACTGGTGATGTTTACCCATCTGACGCTGTGAGTATTGAACTCCTGTCGAATGCTGTGAGAGCTGTCTCACCCCGCCAACGCCCGGTAGGGCCCACTTGCCAGATTTTGTGAGTTGCTCCCGTCAGAGGCTATGTGGGCTCTCCCGGTCGGTCATTTCAAATCTTGCCCTATCCTGTCCATTGGACAGTAGGGCTCATCCATCAGATGTAGGCCTGCTAACTAGAGCCATCGGTTTAATACAGCCAAGCTGACATCTAGTATCCCTGGTTATAGCCTCCTCTTATTACAAGATTTGTCCGGCCAAGGCCCGCTTTTCTGTATTAGGCTTTAATGCTTTTGGTGTAGGTAGAGAGTAGATAGCAGCTAGGGTTGCAAGCTATCCATAAGACCAGGCCTTCCCAGTGCTGTTGTCCCCTGGGCGGTCAGGCCTCTTTTTACATTGTGAATAGGAAGCAGTAATCTGTGGCCCCTTTTCCAGAGGCTAGCTAGCAGCTAGGCCTCTAGTTTAGAGCTCTCCTCTAAGCTCTTTTAACTAACATTCAAGTTATGGGTTGAGTGTTGTTGGCCTTTTAATTAAGGCCTCTATTACCCTAGAGCTTAGCTGGGACAGCACTTCTGTTCTAAGTTGAGAGTCTGATCTGGTAGGCTTTCACCCTGCAGCATTTCTCAGGGTCATGCTGGTAGTACTCCCCTGCTGAAGTCATGGTCATTATTAGAGTACTTCGCTTTTGTTTATTCTGCCCTGCAATTGGGTACATGTCAGCCAGTAAAAGACTTGCTATCAGGTAGCTGGCCTTAGCAGGCCTCCCTGAGGGCGAGTCCTCAACAATTTGGGTATGTGTCAGGTAGTAAAATACTTGCTATTAGGTAGCTGGCCTTAGCAGGCCTCCCTTAGGGTGAGTTCCCAACAATCTGGGTACTTGGCAGCGATCAAAGACTTGCTATCAGGTAGATGGCCTTAGCAGGCCTCCCTGAGGATGAGTCCCCAACAGTTTGGGTATTTGAATAACAGCTAGCTAAGACTTGCTATCAGGTAGCTGGCCTTAGCATGCCTCCTTGAGAGCGAGTCCCCATCTCAATGTGTATCTGGCATGTAAAAGTAAGTACTAAAGTAGAATATAATCATGTTGCAGGCTCCCCTGGGAGCCTCTCTGATTCTAGCCCACAGCCTGGTCTACTTATCAGGTTGAGCTAGTACCCCCTCCTCTCAGAGGGTTGTCTTTAGAGTGCTTAGCTCGCTAAGTCTGGTCAGATGGTTGAAGGACTCTCGTGAGGCCTCCCTGTTAGATTAGCCCTTAGACTGGAGGGTCACAATGGTCCCCATTAGAGTGCCCAGCCTCCTCAGTGCTTTGAAAAGCAAGCACTCTGTAGATCCTAGTAGTGTTGCTTTCGTCAACGAAAATTATGACTAAATATCGTCGTCAACGAACCTTTATCACGTGATAAAACGAGACGAGGTGCAACATAATGCTGGTCATGTGACAATGACGAAAATTAAATGTATAATGCAATATGGTTGATGAATAAAAACGAGACTAAACGTGGATTACAAAATAAAAACTATGTTAAAATGTCATTTCATTAACCAAAACGAGACGAGACGAGACGAAATGTTATAACATTATTTCATCTTGTTTAGTCGCGTTATTATTATTATTTTGCAGTATTTCTGTTTCCTGTGTCTCACTTCAGGGGCTGCATCAGGTCGTACTGCGCAGACGCAGGCAACGTCACTTCCTCTGACATAGAGAAAGGGACCGATATGTAGGTAAATATGTAGATTTCACGTGGTCATAACTTAATGAAAAATGCACAGGTCATAGAAAATGCACATCATTATTTAAAGCAGATTCTCACGATTAAAATGAATCCAAAATCAACATAATATATTGCGTTGACCACAAGATATTACACACAGAATGATTTAACATACTTGGCTAAAAACATGTCTCTCATCTTTCCGGGATGCAGTGTGTATCTAATGATCCCGGACCCATCCATGTTCGTTTTCCAATGTGGAATAACACAAAATAGGTATCATCTTAAAGCTTAGAAACTCATCTTTTTAATGCATCTAACCATTTCGAAAAACTCCCAACAAGTGCTGAGAAGTGCCTCTAAACCAGAGTTTACTGCCCATGGGCGCCATCTAGCTGCGAAAAAATGAATAACACTTTATCACCACAAAATTTGAACCAGATGCACCTCACATGCAGGAGAGAATCTCCAAAAAATAAATTTTCTCTGATCTTATTTCCTTCCTGATTTATTCCATGTCAAATAAAAAAATAAAAAATTATAAAAAGAAAATATATATTTGTTTGTCTTTTATCAACAGTTTTTCAGCATGAAAATGTCCAAATGTAATGTAATTTATATTTTCTAAAAAATTAAAAAGTGTTTTATCAAATGATACCTACATTTTGACTCTCCTTGCTACAGTTTTGGAGTTATGAGTCTTTACTTTAAGAGACATCTCAAGGCATTATAAGGTATTATCTATAAGGTAACAATAATAAGATAACCTTGTTTGAAATGGGTTTGGCTAAAAGAAAATTTTAGTTCCCATTCAGTCGGTCACGTTCGACGTACGTTGGACATACCGACGAATAGGAATCTCGCTAGAGAGGCCAATCTACTTCGAGTGTAACTAAACGAGCCAATGCACATTGACATGCAATCATATGCATCAGCTGCTTGCCTCGCAGTGCGGGTATATAATGAGCAGCAGGTGCGTTGCATCTTCAGCTTTTCGCTTCGGAGCCAAACTTCTGCAACACTGAAGAAAGCTACTGAAAGCATGAGTGTGGTGAACGAGTCTGCTCTTCAAGACGTCTCTTGGTTGCGGTGCAGGCAGACAGCGCAGCAGCGGGGCCGATTTCTCCTTTGTTTTTTCTTTGCCTTTTATTTTGAGCAAAAAAGCTGTAATCAGCGTGAAGGCCGCTCTCACGGCTGGTGAAACGGTGCGCCTAGAGCACTAAAAAGCTGTTATTACAGCTGGTAAGAGAGCGCCTTCAAGGAGAGTGCACACGACAGGCTGCACATTTCCCTGTCTGTGCTGCAGCGGCTTTTCCCCTGCGTACTTCAGCACCTAAAAGAGTCAGTCCTTGAAAGAGCTTACACGAGTAGGTCGCGTCTTTTTAAAGATGTCGTTCTACTTGTGTGTTTCTGGATGCGGTCGTTACCTGGCGCCTCGGGATGGTCACCAACACTGTATCGCGTGCTTGGGCTTAAGGCACGCTGAGCCGGCGTTTGTGGACGAGTCATGTGCGGTCGAGACTCCACTTCCTGCAAAGGGGTGGAGTCCCGGTCCCGACGCCTTGTTCCAATCCTCCTCAGAGGGTTGCTTCGGGCGGCGGGGCTGGTGACTTGAGGATCACGGTGAGTGCGTTTCCTTCGGGGAACCAACCCCCTAGGAACCCTCAACCCTCTTGCACTCCGCAGCCAGTAGAGCTGCCGGGGGAACGCGGTGGACCACCCCAGAGGTGTGTACCATCCTCCCCAAGATGACCGGATGTCGATCGCTGCATCGGAGGGTGAGCCTGACGCTTCTGGGGATGACGATTCGGCGCAGCTGCCTCCCTCGGGAGGGACAACTGTGCCCGATTCAGACCCGGAAATGATGGCTATGCTTTTCCGGGCCACCAACAGGGTCGGGCTCGTGTGGAATCCTCCACCATGTCCCGAGCCCTCGAGGTTGGATGATTGGTATCTCGGGGTGGCAAGGGCTGGTTCTCAGCCCCCCACCCCAGTGCCTTTCTTCCCGGAGGTGCATGAAGAGCTCACTGGCACGTGGATGGCACCTTTTACTGCCCGAAGCCGTGTCGGTGGGTCCTCCTCCCTCACCACCCTTGATGGTGGAGCGGCTAAAGGTCAGGTTTCTTAATTCCCCCGTGTCCCAGACCGGCCTTTTCGGCGACGCGGTCGAGAACTTTGCCCAACAGTTCTCGGCTGTACAAAAGCAGTCAGAGGCCATCAGTCACATCCTGCCGAGGCAGTCAGCTGCTGCACCTCAGACTGCCCGTCGCCGAGGGCGCCCCCCTGCAGCCGCCCCCGCTCCCACGCCCCATCAGCAGCAGCCTCCATCCAAGCGGCGTCGTGGAGCCGGTCGCGGGCGGGGTGCCCAGCCCGTCCAGCCACCCCCTAAGAAGAAGGGTGGCAAGGCCAACTCCAAGCGGCCCTAGGACGGGCGACCCGGAGATGGATGGGACTGCTCTTCAGGAGGTGGTGACCGCACCGCTCCTTCCCCCGGAGGAGGGCCGGGTGGAGAATCTTTTGTTCCCCTTTTTTGTTCCGCCGCTGGCTCAACGACCAGCGGTACCCAAATTTTCAATAAAAGAGCAGTTTCCTCTATCTCTGGGTCTGAACAGGGCTCGGAGAGCAGTGGGAGGGCTAGAACCTCACCGCTCTCATCCACCTCTTCTGTCACCAGCGGACAGCAGCGAGCAGCAGGTAGGCAAAACCTCGACTTCTCCCTCTGTCCACCCGTGGAAGCAGGTAAGTGTTGCACAGCACACTGTGACCCCGCTTCGGGCCGCCTCACACAGAGAGCCTCCCGGGCCGCGTCCCTGCATTCCACCTCGCTGCCCCGCGGCGGGTCAACGGTGGTCCCCTTGGTGCCGCTTGCGCGGTCTCTGGGAGCCTGGCTAGCGCTCCCCAGTCCGTCTCGCTAGCTCCTTCGGACCATCAGGCTCGGCTATGCGATTCAGTTCGCCCGGCGCCCCCCCCCAAGTTCAGGGGCATCCTCTTCACTACAGTGAAAGATGCCGATGCCCCTGTTCTGCGTGTGGAGATCGCAGTCCTACTGGCGAAGGACGCGATAGAGCCAGTCCCTCCAGCCGATTTGAGGTCGGGGTTCTACAGCCCCTACTTCATTGTACCCAAGAAAAGTGGCGAGTTACGACCGATCTTGGACCTGCGAGCCTCCACAAGCTACCGTTCAAAATGCTCACGCAGAAACGCATTTTCGAATGCATCCGTCCCCGAGATTGGTTTGCAGCGATCGACCTGAAGGACGCGTACTTCCATGTTTCGATTCTTCCGCGACACAGGCCATTCCTGAGATTCGCGTTCGAAGGTCGAGCATATCAGTACAGAGTCCTACCCTTCGGGCTGGCCCTGTCTCCCCGCGTCTTCACGAAAGTCGTGGCGGGAGCCCTTGTTCCCATGAGAGAACAGGGTGTTCGCATTCTCAACTATCTAGACGACTGGCTCATCCTAGCACAGTCTCGGGATCAGTTGTGCGAACACAGGGATTTGGTGCTCAGTCACCTCAGCCAGTTGGGGCTTCGGGTCAACTGGGAAAAGAGTAAACTCGCCCCAGTTAGATCTCTTTTCTCGGTATGGAGTTGGATTCGATCGAACAGATTGCACGCCTCACAGAGGAACGTGCTCGGTCGGTGTTGAACTGCCTGAATACGTTCAACGGCAGGACAGCGGTCCCACTGAAGTTCTTTCAGAGGCTCCTGGGGCATATGGCGGCTGCAGCGGCTGTAACACCGCTCGGTCTGCTTCATATGAGACCGCTTCAGCACTGGCTTCACGGTCGAGTCCCGAAATGGGCATGGCAACGCGGCACGTTCCGGGTGCCAATCACTCAGGAGTGCCGCCGAACCTTCAGTCCGTGGTCGGACCCTTTGTTTCTCCGGGCAGGAGTGCCCCTAGAACAAGTGTCCCGGCATGCTGTGGTTTTCACAGATGCTTCTGCCACCAGCTGGGGTGCCACGTACTACGGGCATGCAGTCTTAGGGATTTGGACGGGACCCCATCTGCATTGGCACATCAATTGCCTCGAGTTGCTGGCAGTACGCCTTGCTCTGAGCCTCCTCAAAGGCCTGCTTCGGGGCAAGCATGTACTGGCCTGTACGGACAACACTGCGACCGTTGCGTACATCAACCGTCAAGGTAGTCTACGCTCCCGTCGCATGTCGCAACTTGCCCGCCATCTCCTCCTGTGGAGTCGGAAGCATCTGAGGTCGCTTCGCGCCATTCATGTCCCCGGTGTGCTCAACCGTGTGGCCGACGAGCTATCACGAGCTGCGCTGCCAGGAGAGTGGCGACTCCACCCCCAGGTGGTTCAGCTGATCTGGAGAGAATTCGGAGAGGCTCAGGTAGACCTGTTTGCCTCACCAGAAACCTCCCACTGCCAGTTGTTTTACTCTCTGACCGAGGGGACACTCGGGACAGATGCACTGGCTCACAGCTGGCCCCGGGGCCTGCGCAAATATGCGTTTCCCCCAGTGAGCCTACTTGCACAGACCCTGTGCAAAGTCAGGGAGGACGAGGAGCAGGTCTTGTTAGTTGCGCCTTACTGGCCCAACCGGACCTGGTTCCCAGAACTCTCACTCCTCGCGACAGCCCCTCCCTGGCCCATCCCTCTGAGGAAGGACCTCCTTTCTAGGTGACTTACCCCCTGAGGTACTTAACACCATCACTTCGGCACGTGCACTGTCTACGAGACGTGCTTATGCCTCGAAGTGGAACCTGTTTGTCGAGTGGTGCTCTTCTCGCCGAGAAGACCCCCGAAGATGCTCAATCAGAGTCGTGCTTTCCTTCAAAGTCCATATTGCTGCTATATCCGCTTACCATGACCACATAGATGGCAAATCTGTTGGTCAGCACGACCTGGTCATCAGTTTCCTTAGGGGGGCGAGACGGTCCCCCTCCATACCCTCTTGGGACCTTACTCTGGTGCTCAGAGCACTCCAGATTGCTCCCTTTGAGCCTTTGCTGTCAGCAGACTTAAAGATTCTGTCTATGAAGACTTTGCTGCTGGTGTCATTGGCCTCCATCAAGAGGGTAGGGGACCTGCAGTCATTTTCGGTCGACGAATCATGCCTAGAGTTCGGGCCGGGTGACAGCCACGTGTTACTGAGACCCCGGCCTGGCTATGTGCCCAAGGTTCCTACCACTCCCTTCAGGGATCAGGTGGTGAGCCTGCAAGCGCTGCCCTCGGAGGAGGCAGACCCAGCCCTGGCTTTGCTCTGTCCAGTCCACGCCTTGCGACTGTACATAGACAGAACTCAAAGCTTCAGGACCTCAGACCAGCTCTTTGTCTGTTACGGAGGCCAGCAGAAGGGAAAGGCTGTCTCCAAGCAGAGGATGGCCCACTGGATAGTGGATGCCATCGCCCTGGCTTACCAAGCTCAGGGCGTGCCCTGCCCGCTCAGGTTGCATGCTCACTCCACGAGAGGTGTAGCATCCTCCTGGGCGCTGGCTCGTGGCGCCTTGCTAACAGATGTTTGTAGAGCTGCGGGCTGGGCGACACCTAACACGTTCGCTAGATACTATAGCCTTCGTGTCGAGCCGGTCTCCTCCCGTGTTCTCGCCTCAGGTCAGAGGCACGGAGAGGCCCCGGCTTAGTGTCGGCTTGCTGCGCTACATGTGCGTTCTATTCTCCAGAGAGTCCCTACAGGCAGACCCTGTTGAGTCCTCCGGTTACCCCTCGGCAGCCGACGTGGCGGAGTGTCTGGCGCCAGGCCTATACTCCGTTGTATCCTTGAGAACCGGATTTAGGCTGGGTTCCATATGTGTGACCCTACGGGGATCCCATATGGGTTTTTCCACGGCTGCTCCTAAACGAAGCCCGTGTCTTTCCCTCTGGGAGAACCCATCTCTCACCGAGTGGAGTCACCCCAGTTCTTCCATATGTTGTACAACCTACGAGGTTAGTCCATATGTACTTATCCATATAACTCCTTCGTGGAAGGATATGGCTTCTGCAGCGTTCCTTATCTCATGTAAGGCTACGTTATCCAATTGTCTCACTGAGGGGGTTTTGGGAACAACAGTGATCGACCCTCTCTGTGTGAGCTCGGTCCCACCGTCCTTAGGCAAGGGGGTTCAGGTGGCTCACAACAGAGCGCTGTTAGAGGGCAGCTCCTGTGGCGCTTTGGTAGGGATTCCTATTCGTCGGTCTGTCCGACGTATGTCGAACGTGACCGACTGAATGGGAACGTCTCGTCTCGGTTACATAGGTAACATGTACGTCCCGTCGCCACAGGCGTTGTCCTGCTGATGCTGCCGCCTGCTGGGTTCGGCTCCTCAGCGAAAACCTGAAGATGCAACGCACCTGCTGCTCATTATATACCCGCGCTGCGAGGCAAGCAGCTGATGCATATGATTGCATGCCAATGTGCATTGGCTCGTTTAGTTACACTCGAAGTAGATTGGCCTCTCTAGCAAGATTCCTATTCGTCGGTCTGTCCGACGTACGTCTCCGTTCCCTCCTTCAGGGAACGAGGGTTACCTATGTAACCGAGACGTTTTGTCTATACTACTAGGTACTTGTACTATACTGATTGGGTTAAATAGAATTGCATTACTAAAAAGAGACTAAAATAAAATTTTCATTGACTTTAATTAGACTAAAATGTCATCAGTTTTCGTCGACTAAAACTAGACGAAAATAGTCATGGATAATTCTGACTAAAATAAGACTAAAATGCTCAGACTTTTAGTCGACTGAAACTTGACTAGACTAAAAAGAGTATGAACGTGACTAAAACTAATAAAAACTAAAATGACCGCTTGACACAAAGACCAGACTAAAACTAAAATTAAAACAGGCCGCCAAAAACAACAGTAAATCGTAGGATCTAGCAGAATAACTTCCCTCAGTTGCAAGGGTTATAAATCACTATGCTGAGTCCTGCTCTCCAGGATGCCCGTTTCTATAATCCGGTCTGAATTGGTTATTGCCAGTTTGCAGTACCTCCCACTGGACGCCTCTTCTGGAGGCAAGTGTTTCAGAGGCTCTGTTTAGAAAACAGACAGGTTGTTGGCCAGACTAGATTACAAGAATAGACCTGGTTGGCCTCCCTGGTGGCATTCAGGGTTGACTATGCTCCGCTGAGAAGTGACTGGCTGGGGCTCCTTTTGGCCCCCTGGCCATACCCCTTCTATTACCCCTTTTCCACCAAGGCAGTTTGAGTAATGGTTCGGAGACAGAGCCTAGTTTCAAATCAGTTCTTTGTGTTTCGACACTCAAAGCACCAGCCCTGAACCAGGAAAAGTGGTTCGTAAGTAGCACCAAAACATTGCTGGGCTAGAAGTAAGAACTGCTTGCGTCAGGGGCTGGGGGCGGGGTTACCGTGACCAAGAAGAAACTTGTGACCACCATTTTTGAAATAGCAGCTCGATTGTAATCTCCGTCTATATACAAATTACAGCGAGCTGTGTTTGGATGCCGACGTAGGTTCGTAAAGCCATGAGCATCAACAGTAGTGAAACATCCACGATTGTTGATAAAAGGCTTGTTCGAGATGCACCGGAGCAGCACAGACCGATTCGGCAGGTGCCGCGGTGTCGCGGGTCCACGGGAGTGTTTGTAGAGCATACGCCTTGTGCTTTTGGATCGTTCTCACGGTGCTTTGATGTCATGTGCCAATCGCTCTGCGGGAGACCGATGCATCTCAAACAAGCTTGGTGTGTTTGTGTTTGGCACATAGGTTTGGCGCTGCAGCTTTGCTGTGAAATATGAGACGTATACAGTGACGTAAGACCTGGCTCTGTGCTGCTCTCTAGCCCGTGGAAAGGCAAACCGGTTCTTAGAAGGCTTGTCAGTTCCAACTCCGAACTGGCATCTAACACTAGCTCTGAACTAGCACCTGGTTCGTGCTGGAGGAAAGGGGTTATCAGTGAAGTTGTTGGTTCCAAGCCTTTGAGCGGCCTTGGTAGGCATTCATTCATTGTGGTGGAGGCCTCTTTGAGGCTTATAGCTTGGGCAATGGCTGTAGGGAATACTGTCACTGACAGCCTAATTCTTGACCTGAAGGGGGAGTGGTTCTGGCATTTCATTTGAAATTCAGTTTGTCACAGCCATTTTTGGCATGCACTCCCCTCAGCATTGTGGCGTGGTTGTATCATTCCCCAAAATTGTCTCAGGATGCAGTGCAAGTTCCCGTTCGACAGGGAACATCTCTGGTTACAACTGTAACCCTGGTTCCCTCAGAACAGGGAACGAGACACTCCGTCTCTTTGCCATGCTTCAGGGCTGCCTGCTGGACAGTGCCTTCAGACGAATAGTTCTCTAGGCACCCCTTATATACTTCCGGGTCACACTAGTAGCGACATCATAGGCTGTCACCGACCAATATGATTGCAGAGGCGTTCCCCAAAATTGTGCAGCAAGACATTTTCTGTGCTCAGCTGTACAACATATAGTATTTTTATTTCATTACAAAGCTTATCAGGTGCAAACTGCAAATATGAACATGTATTAGTTAACTACCATTGATTAGATGTTTGCCACTTGAAGTAACCCGAAGGTTTTTCAAAATTTAAATGTCAAGGACCTCCCAAATGTCACCACACCCTTGAGATTGACCACTTTCCTGCAATATAAAGGCATACTGTATGTGTGATAAAAAGCTTGATATTTTAATGAAGCATAGCATTAGTTCTGGCAGGTCACGTTAGTCAAGCTTGCATCAGCTGATCCACGTCTACCTATAAAAAAATGACGCCTATTACAGCGTCCATTCAGTATTATCAGCAGCTTTATCATGTTGCTCAGGAGCTAATTACCATCCTCCATCCCCAGCTCCTCCTCTTGACCAGTTAGGACTTGGCCTTCTGATATTGCTCTTCGAATCAGACTCATTTTTTAAAATTATGTTGTTTAATGAATGATATCGCAATACCGCAATATGTTGGTTCTATTCTGCTCATCTGAAGGGCATCTGAAGTTCAGTATGGAGTACCGCAAGACTCAGTACTAGGACTGTTGCTGTTAACTCTGTACATGCTGCCCTTGGGAGATATTTAGGAAACATGGCATTAGTTTTCACTGTTATGCTGATGATACTCAGCTCTATATTTATTTGCGCTGTGACGAATCTTACCAATTCACAAAATTATTGGAATGCATAGCTGATATAAAAAATTGGATGACTAGCAATTTCCTACTACTTAATTCTGAAAAAACTGAAATTCTAATTATTGGACCAAAAACCTCTGCACGTAATAACCTAGAATACTGTCTAATAGTGTTATTTCTTCGATATGATTCCTTGAAAAATATAAATGTTCAATGTTTTCAATACCATGGGGAAAACTGCCATACTGTCATACAGATAATTTGTTATTATCTTTTTTTTTTTTTTTTGACAATTTGGGTAACTTTGTTGTAATAGCTTACACACAACACAAGGTGTTTTTATTTAAATGATTGAACTACTTTTACAAACAAACAAAAAAGAACAAATAAACAAATTGCAAACGATGGCAAAAATAAATACAATAGATAAATGAGACAAATGAAATAAACATGTTTTAGGTTTTTCAGGTGGGTCTAACAGTAGTATTCACCTAAGAAATAAAACAAACAAAATGTAAAATAACACTGACATGTTGTTTAAACATGTTAAAACATGTTATTTGCCATATTAAATAATTGGCTGTTTTATTGTTACTCTACTGAAGCTGAAGGAAATTATTAAAATATTAATTGGCCACCTGAAGTAACCCGACAGTAAAAGTTGAGAGTGCATATTTTTGTTTCCATTATTAGATTAATATTAGATAAGTAAACTTAGAAAGAAAACAGAATTCAATTCAAATGTATTTGTTTTATATGGTTATATGGTTATTTATTATTTTATATGGCTTCAAAGCAGTTTTACAGTTAGTATCGACAGCCTTAATAATATATTTTGTAAAGTCTATTTCTAGTCTGTTTTTTCCCCATGAAATTTTCCAAGAAACCCTAGAACCCTTTTGCGGCCTTCTGGGAGTCCAGTTTAAAAACCCCTGGCCTGTAGTGCTGCTTTTTATCAGTCACATTAATTAATGATGCTTTATATAGGACCATACTAGTCTAAACCTGGCCCTAGCTTGCCAAGGCATGTCTACCCACCCTATCTTCAGTCTGATTCTTGAAATGTGATCTCAAACCATATGTAAGTGCCAAAAGTGGTAAAGGGTTTAATACCTCAACAGAAAAAAATACCAGTGTCATACAGTAGGAATGCTTTGAATTGTGGCCAAAAAGAATATGATTTCCAACTGACAGCTACTATTACTTGGTTGGCTTTCAAAACACACGGGATGAAGACTGAGTCAATACTACAGGAGGAAGTGTGTGTGTCATCACTAACAATGGCTAATGAAGAGAATTGTGCATTGTCAAGGCATTGCTGACTATTGGTGTATTGTTTGCAAGCTCTGGCATGTGTTTGGTAATTTAAACTGCTGGTTGGGGGACTGAAAGGCATCTAATGGATTGTGTAGATGAGATCCCAGGTGGGATACTGTTGCGGTGTCGTCCTTGTGCCAGATGTTTTTCTCCTGAATTACTCTGGCCTCAGACCAGAATGAAAAATGAGTGAAGAAATGTAATCTGATTTAGGCACAAGGACACAAGCTGTGCTGACATAATGTACTGAATATTAACTTTTTAACTCTAAACATGTTTAAACAGAACACAAAGGAAATTTGTTTATAAATGAATCAAATCTGTATAGAATTAATTTTGTACATCTATCTCCATACCCATCCCTGTTTCTATTGCTACCTTGTTAGTTTCCATAGCAACCCTTGTTTGTTACCATGAAAAGAACTAATCACCTACACCTGTCCTTCATTTAGCCCCTTGTCATCTTGTGGATATAATGCCTTAGTCATCCTCTGTTCACTGTCTTGCGGTAACGTTGAGCTGGTGTTTCTATATGGTTCCTGATGTTTATAAAACGTGATTTCATTGTTCATCTGTGTCGAGCCTGTTTGACTCTGTATTATCAAGTCAAGCCAGTACATGACAATCCCCAGTGCTTGAAGCGAACTCCCGATGCTCAGTTCAAAACGCGTACCTGAAGAAAGGAGGGCATGGTAGGCTTCCGTACGTGCAACATGTCGGAAGTGCCGGTACGCAAGGAAAACTGGAGGCATGCTAAGGATAAAAATGGATAAGTGCTGATACTGCGTACCGGGTGTGAACTGGCCAACTTCCAGCACTAACAATGTACAGCTCAAATAGTTAACGTATTAAAAGCAGAGGTCTTTTGGTGGGTAGAAAGATGGAGCAGGGACCTTAACAAAATATGACAATATTTTATGAAAGTCATTTTAAAATGGCACATCCAGAATTTAGAGTCAGCTCTATCTATTATATAATACAACATTAATTTATTTACATCAAGTTGCTTTCAGTTAAAACAGCTCAAACACACATTTAGGACTTAAGCCTTGTCTGTGAAACCAGGGGAACATTTACTAATACAAGATAAAAATCAAAAGTTGTATCTGTTAAAGGATTAGTTCACTTTCAAATGAAAACTACCCCAAGCTTTACTCACACTCAAGCCATCCTAGGTGTATATGACTTTCTTCTTCCTGGTGAACACAATTGGAGAAATATTAACCCTTAAATGGATGAATGTTTCGCCAGTCATTCTTACATATTCAGGTCTTTAGCGACCTGAGTCTTTATATATTTGTTTACTGTTAGTTGTAACAAGTGTTTATGTGTAATTTGCTATGTGTGTTGATGATAATGCTAGGGAGAGCGAGAGATTTTATGGATAATATTTTAATGCACGCTTGCACTGTGTTTTATTAAGCTCTTACAGAGATTTTCTAGAGTGAAAACGGATGCTTCATATTTCATGTGAAATACAATACAAACGTCATAAAACTCATCTGTAAAGTTTTGGTCATCATTCAGATGGAGTCTGGTACAACAGGCTTGTACTAATATAGTGGATAAAAACAAGAAGACAATATAAGTTATAACCGTAATTAAACTGAACTATACCTGATCTATCTCCATGCAGCATATACAGGTGCTGGTCATATAATTAGAATATCGTCAAAAAGTTTATTTATTTTATTCATTCATTACACACAGACTGATATATTTTAAATGTTTATTTCTTTTAATTTTGATGATTATAACTGACAACTAAGGAAAATCCCAAATTCAGTATCTCAGAAAATTAGAATATTGTGAAAAGGTTCAATATTGAAGACACCTTGTGCCACACTCTAATCAGCTAATTAACTCAAAACACCTGCAAAGGCCTTTAAATGTTCTCTCAGTCTAGTTCTGTAGACTACACAATCATGGGGAAGACTGCTGAGCAAGCTATTACTGACAAGCAATAGGGATAACCGCACCCTGGAGAGGATTGTGAAACAAAACCCATTCAAAAATGTAGGGGAGATTCACAAAGAGTAGACTGCAGCTGGAGTCAGTGCTTCAAGAACCACTACGCACACGTATGCAAGACATGGGTTTCAGCTGTAGCATTCCTTGTGTCAAGCCACTCTTGAACAACAGACAGCATCAGAAGCATCTCGCCTGGGGGTGCCATGTCATCTGCTGGTGTTGGTCCACTGTGTTTTCTGAGGTCCAAAGTCAACGCTGCCGTATACCAGGAAGTTTTAGAGCACTTCATGCTTCCTGCTACTGACCAACTTTATGGAGATGCAGATTTCATTTTCCAACAGGACTTGGCACCTGCACACAGTGCAAAAGCTACCAGTACCTGGTTTAAGGACCATGGTATCCCTGTTCTTAATTGGCCTGACCTTAACCCCATAGAAAATCTATAGAAAATCATAACACCTGAGCAGTGCCACAGACTGATCGACTCCATGCCATGCCACATTGCTGCAGTGATTCAGGCAAAAAGGAGCCCCAACAAAGTATTGAGTGCTGTACATGCTCATACTTTTCATGTTCATACTTTTCAGTTGGCCAAGATTTCTAAAAATCCTTTCTTTGTATTGGTATTGTATTTCTGAGATACTGAATTTGGGATTTTCCTTAGTTGTCTGTTAAAATCATCAAAATTAAAAGAAATAAACATTTGAAATATCAGTCTGTGTGTAATGAATGAATGAATATAATATACAAGTTACACTTTTTGAATGGAATTAGTGAAATAAATCAACTTTTTGATGATATTCTAATTATATGACCAACCCCTGTATTTGCAGTTTCTGACATTATAGTGATTCCTGACTGATTCCTGACATCAGCTCTTGAAGCTCTGCCCTCAGACAGCTCATTTCATTTAAAGGGCACACACTGAAATGGCGCATTCTGTAAAAAATTAAAAATGGGGGATATTTTGAGCTAAAATTTCACATACACACTCTGGGGACATCAGACTATACATCTTGTAAAATGTGGCTTAATTAGGGATGTAATGATGCAACTGGTTGAAAATCGATTAAAACGTGACGATTCAAGTCAGTTGACATGCTAAATGAATCGCGAAACATTTGGGGGCAGGGGTTTATATGAATGTATATCTGAGGAGCTGACTGGGTTCAGAAAAGTTTAGATGGTATTTCCTTTTCATTGTACTTCCATACAATGCATTCTAAAGTAGATTTAGAGCACAGCACTGCATTGTTTACGCCGGTAACCATGGAAGCTCTGTATTGCCGCTGTTCCATAAGCACCACCTACTGTCAAGACAGTGAATTTGCGTTCTCATGCAGGCCGTCTGCTGTTTTATGTTGCATAATTTCACAAAGCCAAAGTCTGAACATTCTGTTCTTGTTTCAAATGTTAAAAAGTATATAATCTAATTTAAATTAAAAACTGCTCATGCTGCATGTATGCAGCATCTTTGTTGGGATTGTGATTAAAATGCAGTGGTTGCCTCTAATTTTAAATGGCTACTGTCACGGCACACACGAAGACAAACAGGGTAGGTCCAATTGCAGGTATTTATTGGGGTAATCCAAAGCGTAAATCCAGAAACAGGCAAGGGTCAAAATCCATGATAACAGTCCGTACACAAAACAAGAAAAACACAACGAAAACCAAAACAGAGAAACCAGGAACGTTCGTGAAGACACCATAACAAGGGCAGAGACAAACCAGGTATAAATAGACAGACACTAATGAATAAACACAAAACAGCTGTGTGCAATGAGTGGGATAATGAGTCCAGGAGTGAGTATGGGTAATGTAGTCCAAGGGGTGAAAACAAGAGTCCGGAATGGAGTGCCCTCTAGTGGCTGACTAGGGCACTCTCACTAGTGATCATGACATTACCCCTCCTCAAAGGAGCGGCTACCAGACGCTCCACCAGACAACAAAAACAAAAAACACAAAAACTCAGGAGGGAGGTGGACAGGAGGAGGATCAGGGGGAGGGATGGTGGGCCAGGACCAGAGCCCCCAACCAAAGGCCAGGGGGGAGCCGGTGGAACAGACCACGGGGGCTCTAAGAGGGTCGGGGTCCTGGCTGAATGCCAGGGCGGCACTGGAGGAACTGACCAGGCGGGTTCCCTGGGGTCTGGAGTCCTGGCTGGTTGCCAGGGCGGCGCTGGAGGAACTGACCAGGCGGGTTCCAGCGGTTCCAACGGCCGGGGCAGTGGCAGCAGGGCAGGAAGCCTAGACGACGGCGGCAGGGCAGATATCCTGGGCGGCGGCAGTGGCGGCAGGGCTGGCGGCCTGGGCGGCGGTGGCGGTGGCGGCAGGGCTGGCGACCTAGGCGGCGGCGGCAGGGCTGGCGGCAGGGCTGGCGGCGGCGGGGCTGGCGGCCTGGGCGGCGGCGGCAGGGCAGAAGGCTTGGATGACGGCGTCAGTACAGAAGATCTGGGCGATGGCGGCAGGGCAGACCAAGGTTGCTCTGTGGCCGTGTCAGGGAGAGCGGGCAGCTCGGGGACGACCTCCGTGGTCGTATCAGGAAGAGCGGACAGCTCGGTGATGGCAGCAGGCTCGGGCTGCTCAGGCGGCAGGGCAAGGCGCTTCGGTGGCGCCGGCAGGGCAAGGCGCTTCGGTGGCGCCGGCAGGGCAAGGCGCTTCGGTGGCGCCGGCAGGGCAAGGCGCTTCGGTGGCGCCGGCAGGGCAAGGCGCTTCGGTGGCGCCGGCAGGGCAAGGCGCTTCGGTGGCGCCGGCAGGGCAAGGCGCTTCGGTGGCGCCGGCAGGGCAAGGCGCTTCGGTGGCGCCGGCAGGGCAAGGCGCTTCGGTGGCGCCGGCAGGGCAAGGCGCTTCGGTGGCGCCGGCAGGGCAAGGCGCTTCGGTGGCGCCGGCAGGGCAAGGCGCTTCGGTGGCGCCGGCAGGGCAAGGCGCTTCGGTGGCGCCGGCAGGGCAAGGCGCTTCGGTGGCGCCGGCAGGGCAAGGCGCTTCGGTAACCCACGAACAACCACCAAAGTGGTCTCCAGGCCTTGTAGGACGGAGGAAGCCCTTTTCCTCCTTCTCCTCCGCTTATGAGGGTGTGGCGGTGGCTCACCCAAAGTGGACTCACTGGCTGGAGCGGGCTCTGGAGCGGACTCACTGGCTGGAGCGGACTCACTGGCTGGAGCGGACTCACTGGCTGGAGCGGACTCACTGGCTGGAGCGGGCTCTGGAGTGGATTCACTGACTGGAGCGGGCTCTGGAGTGGACTCACTGACTGGAGCGGATTCTGGAGTGGACTCACTGACTGGAGCGGATTCTGGAGTGGACTCACTGACTGGAGCGGACTCTGGAGTGGACTCACTGACTGGAGCGGACTCTGGAGTGGACTCACTGACTGGAGCGGACTCTGGAGTGGACTCACTGACTGGAACGGGCTCTGTAGTGGACTCACTGGCTGGAGCGGACTCCGGGAAGGCTTCCAGGCCTTGAGGGATGACGGAAGCCTTCCTCCTCCTCTTCCTCCTCTTACGTGAGTGCAGCACTGAACCTGTGCCCACCTCCTCTGTAGACTCTGGAGCGAACTCACGGGCTAGAGCAGGCTCTGGGGCGGGCTCACGGGCAAGAGCGGCCTCTGGCTGAGCATGAGTTGGCCCACGGTTTCTGCGGGAGAGATAATGGGTAAAACCCCAAAAATCCAGGGTCTGGAGCCCCTCCAACTCACACTGGGGCAGAGGGTCATCAAGGCATACATTAAAAACCCCTTTTAACGCCTCATCATTATACCGCAGCCCTCTTGAAAATGTCCAGAAAAACTGGGCAAAACACCCTATCTCTCTCCCCTCCTGTCGCAGAGCCAGCACCGCCCGAACAAGAGCCATCCGCTCTAAAGTGATGGTGTCTTCTGTCACGGCACACACGAAGACAAACAGGGTAGGTCCAATTGCAGGTATTTATTGGGGTAATCCAAAGCGTAAATCCAGAAACAGGCAAGGGTCAAAATCCATGATAACAGTCCGTACACAAAACAAGAAAAACACAACGAAAACCAAAACAGAGAAACCAGGAATGTTCGTGAAGACACCATAACAAGGGCAGAGACAAACCAGGTATAAATAGACAGACACTAATGAATAAACACAAAACAGCTGTGTGCAATGAGTGGGATAATGAGTCCAGGAGTGAGTATGGGTAATGTAGTCCAAGGGGTGAAAACAAGAGTCCGGAATGGAGTGCCCTCTAGTGGCTGACTAGGGCACTCTCACTAGTGATCATGACAGCTACAGACAGTTCAGCCTGTAATAGAGCAAATAAACATCTTGTTCATGTATTCATATGAAGAGATTTATTTTATTTGTATTTATTTATTTGGTTTAGGATCTGTTTAGTTTTGTTATAAAGGTTATAAAGATATTTCAATTTCACAAAGAAATATGCAGAATTTTGTCTGAGAAATAATAAAAAGACACTTTCTCATTTAAATCTTATTTTGTTAAAAGATCTCTGTGAGAAAATCATAAAAAAATGGAACCGTGAAACCAGTGTTGTGAATCAAATCATGAGTTGAGTGAATCATTACATCCCTGGGCATAATATATGTGTGTATATATACACACAAACCCGATTCCAAAAAAGTTGGGACACTGTACAAACTGTGAATAAAAAATTAAATGCAATAATTTACAAATCTCATAAACTTATATTTTATTCAGAATAGAATATAGATAACACATCAAATGTTGAAAGTGAGACATTTTGAAATGTCATGCCAAATATTGGCTCATCTTGGATTTCATGAGAGCTACACATTCCAAAAAAGTTGGGACAGGTAGCAATAAGAGGCCAGAAAAGTTAAATGTACATATAAGGAACAGCTGGAGGACCATTTTGCAACTTATTAGGTCAATTGTCATGATTGGGTATAAAAAGAGCCTCTCAGAGGATCACCAATTCCCCCAATGCTGCGGTGAAAAATAGTGGAGCAACATCAGAAAGGAGTTTCTCAGAGAAAAATTGCAAAGAGTTTGAAGTTATCATCATCTACAGTGCATAATATCATCCAAAGATTCAGAGAATCTGCAACAATCTCTGTGCGTAAGGGTCAAGGACGGAAAACCAAACTTGGATGCCTGTGATCTTCGGGCCCATTCGCCGTTGCCAGCTAAAACTCTATAGGTCAAAAAAGAAGCCATATCTAAACATGATCCAGAAGCACAGGCGTTTTTTTTGGGCAAAGGCTCATTTAAAATGGACTGTGGCAAAGTGGAAAACTGTTCTGTGGTCAGACGATTCAAAAGTTCTTTTTGGAAAACTGGGACGCCATGTCATCCGGACTAAAGAGGACAAGGACAACCCAAGTTGTTATCAGCACTCAGTTCAGAAGCCTGCATCTCTGATGGTATAGGGTTGCATGAGTGTGTGTGGCATGGGCAGCTTACACATCTGAAAAGGCACCATCAATGCTGAAAGGTATATCCAAGTTCTAGAACAACATATGCTCCCATCCAGATGTCGTCTCTTTCAGGGAAGATCTTGTATTTTCCAACATGACAATGCCAGACCACATACTGCATCAATTACAACATAATGGCTGCATAGAAGAAGGATCCGGGTACTGAAATGGCCAGCCTGCAGTCCAGATCTTTCACCCATAGAAAACATTTGGCGCATCATAAAGAGGAAGATGCGACAAAGAAGACCTAAGACAGTTGAGCAACTAGAAGCCTGTATTAGACAAGAATGGGACAACATTCCTATTCCTAAACTTGAGCAACTTGTCTCCTCAGTACCCAGACATTTGCAGACTGTTATAAAAAGAAGAGGGGATGCCACACAGTGGTAAACATGGCCTTGTCCCAACTTTTTTGGGATGTGTTGATGCCATGAAATTTAAAATCAACTTATTTTTCCCTTAAAATTATAAATTTTCTCAGTTTATTAAACATTTGATATGCCATCTATGTTGTATTCTGAATAAAATATTGAAATTTGAAACTTCCACATCATTGTATTCTGTTTTATTCACAATTTGTACAGTGTCCCAACTTTTTTGGGATATATATATATCAGTGTCGGCTGCAAAGATGAAGTTGACATACTGACTCTCATCATCTCCTCATACTGGACGCGCCTATAGAGAGAATGCACATTTCATTTGGTTTAGTGTAATCAGAGTAGCCTATTTCTTTTCTTTTTGAATTATTTTGTTTTCGTTAAAGTAGATATTTAAAGCTTTCTATAGATATATTTCTCATGTCTGTGAGGCAAGCAGCCTATACGCTGAGTTTCGGTTAATTTAGCCTGTAAGACGCGCTCCAGTTCATGCGCCAGGGATCGCGCCTGCGCCTCCATGTCATGATTATATTTTCTGCTATATTTGCTTCTTATTTATTAAATCCATGTCTCCCGATATGTTGCACATCTTATGATGCATCTTACTCACGCTCTTCACTTTTCATAATCAAATAGATGAATTTAAAACATAACATAGGACTATTTAAACAAATATGAAACTACGTTTTCCTTAATGGCTACCAACACGTAGCCTAAAGTACAGTACAGAGAAAATTCACATTTGAATTACCCGTCATTTAATTTTCATATTTTAATCATAATAACACATTTAATTAAACAATTGAATAATTAAACAAATTCAATTAAACAATTAACGATTAACTATTCTTTTCTGTGTCTAAAACAATGACTATGACTCATTTCTCATTTTAGCATTGTTTCCTTCTTTCCTCTCCTTATCATGATCGAATGCATTTAGGCTTCAAAATTAGAAGCAAATCCTGTGTAAGGTGACATCCTGAGCACCTCCTGTCTGACCTGCCCATGGGTCTGCACTCCCTCCTGTTCCCTGTCCTGATAATGAGAGACTGGGTTTGTGACAAACTAAAGGGTAATTACAGCAATAAGACATAGAGGATGTCACTGAGAAAGATTGGAGGTGAGCGGCCTCTCTGCTTTGTGCCAGCAGCTCAATGCTCATGTCCCCCTGATCCTACCATTCCCTCTTTCATCTCCTCTGCTCACCCATTAAAAATTCATCCAAGACCTCCAGACATATTTATGGGCAAATGCTTTGGTAGATGTGGTAGTACTGAAAAATTCATGGTTACACTGGCTTCTAAAAGTCCTGAAACCCGTAATTAATTTGATTGCTCACATTATATAATAAATTCATTTATACCATATTTGTTTAGCTTTCTATTTTTTCATCTTGATCAGGGCCTATCAAATAAAGTTTCAAGGGATGAACCAGTATGTTTCTGTCTCACGTCTGTGAAACTAGATCTTTCTCTGTAGGAAGAGGTGCAATTCTCAGTGACAGTTTCCATAGTTCAGGAACAATGTTTTTTTAATTAGAATTCATTTCCCATACAAGGATAGTGTGCATGTTTACACTGTTTAGTAAGTCTATTCATGCTTTACATGGAATAACAATCGCATCTATGCCCACAGGTTCAGATTTGATAGTGCATGACATGGAGAGGATTAAAGTTCCCCATAGCCCATGTTAAAAAAAAATGAGGTTTAACAAAACCTTGCCACAAGGCCCTGTTAGAGGGAGTTCAGTCTTCTTGCTGTGCTTGCGATCCATGCCTGTGCGGACCTTATTTAATACTATCATGGCTTCAGCTCTTCAATATCAAAGCGCATCAACCTGGAACACCATGATGAATGTTTGCTGATGATGGATGCTGATTATTTATTTCAACCATTTGAAGCTATGAACAATCCATATGATGCTCACACATCTGAAGTCCCATATTAAAAGGATAGTTTTCAAAATGAACATTCTGGCATAATTTACTCCCCCTCATGTTCCAAGCCAGTATGATTTGGAATATCATATGAGCCCCTGCCCCTTTAATCGCTAATAGTAAAGTGCCCATTTGGTCGTCTTGTGATTTAAACCGGAACGCGACTTGAGGGGGACCACCAGAACACGACTTCAACTGAGGGGACCCACCCCCCACTGAACAGGAGTGACAACTGCATTCTATATCCAAACTCACACAAGCACATTTTCAGGACTCACGGCCGCATTCTTGAAAAACCTGTACTGTGTTAACTGAACTGGACTGAAAATGATACCTTTATTGTCTCCGCGTGTAAACTACAAAAACGGTGACGTCATGTATATGCGTATTACCTGTTCAGTCTATGAGTCTATAGGTGCAGTACGTTTTTCTCTACAAAGTGACTTCACCAACTACTCGCCTGCCATGCCATGTTTTTAATAATTTTCACGGATCTGTGTGAATGGGATTGTTTTGACGACGTTATCTGTACCAAAAAAAAAAAAAAAAAGGAAAAGGAAAAATCTATTTTTAGTACATCGCAAACGTGTCCTGTGACATTAAGTGCAATGCATTACAATTAACTTACAGGTTATGAAGTTTATTGTAGCTATGTTGGCGCTCAGTTTTTCCTGTTGTTTAAAAAATAACATTATTAATATTAACAGTAACAGTATTAACAGTATTTTTTTTCTTACCAAACCGTTTTCAGAACAGTAATGTTATAGAAGGAACGCATTAACAGAAATATTAAAAAACTGATTCAGCTTGTAGTGAACCAACTGATCCCCCCAACCCCCTACCGTAACCCTTAGCCCTGACCACTACAGTTTTTGAAACAAGCTCTGAGTTGTTTGTTTAAAATTAATAGCCAAATTAAATGTATTCTATCACTATAGAAAGGATGTACTGATTGTGAATGTCTTTTTGTATATTGGAAATTAGGTTGAGTGTAGTTGGCATTCAGCTCTCTACCTCTGTAAATAGCAACTTGGCACTGACACACTCATACCCAATCTGTCCCAGCATGCTTTGGTAAAGAAGGGCATTGCTCACTGAGAGTTGGTACTAGTCCAGTTCTCTGCCAGATGTGTGCTGGAGGGGAGGGCAGCGCAGGGTTAATGTTCATGCAATAGAGACTGCTTAGCACTGTTGAGGTCCGTCCACCCTCTCACCCTATCACAGGTCCTGTCAGAGGCTCAACTGGGGTCAGCAGTGACATTAGTCTGACTTCTGTTTTTCATTAGCTGTTAAACACGGGGCTTCTCTTTAGGGATTGCTTACTAATTGGTCATTTCCTGTTCCTTTCCCAGTCTGTGTTCTATTGCATGTCCCAGTTATTCAGAATCCAGTTTAGTTTCATTTCAGTTTAATTTTATTTTGCACAGGTTCATTATTATATTTAAGACTGTTGATCAATTAAAATGTAAAATATGATGATTAATTAAACAATCACAAAGATCACAATAATCATGTATTTCAGTATTTGCTGAGACCAGGCTGCAAAATGAAAGTATTTTTAGACATTACTTAGAGATTGCTGCAGTGATGACTTGTTTTTGTAGGCAAACACAGAAGTTAGAATCACCAGGTTCTCTCAACAAAAACCCAATATATAAATAATCTTCTTACCAATGAGGTGTGTGCTTTCTTCAATCCTCTGCTTTGCAACCATGATCTCCGCCACCATCTGCAAAACAGTAAATACTATCTTAATTCATCTGCCATTACCCTCGACCTGACTCTTTACTGACCTGTTGTGCTTAATCCATCACTGATGCCAGTAAAGCTTGTGTTTGTTTCCACTAACCTTCTTGAGTCTGGTATTTAAAAAAATGCAGAGTTTCCTATGTTTTGGGATAGGGGTAGTGTAGGGGGATAGAATATACAGTAGTATGAAAACCATTACGCCTATGGAGAGTCCCTAACCACATAGACGTGTGTGTGTGTGTAGAGTAACGGTACACAAAAATTATGGTTTTTTCTTTCTTTTTTTTTTTTTTTTTTTTTTTTTTTACAGCAGGGGGGTAAAGCAGCTGTGTGTTTTTTTTTTTTTAATTAATTTATTTATTTTTTAACACTTTTTTGGAAATACTGAATTTGTAACATTTTACAGGTAGGTATACAACCATAAGATCTAAGTTGTGTGCATTAAAAATGCATTAAACAGCACACATACTGAACCGGAATACCCATACTGAAAATTTCCTATATGAATACGTGTGCTATTACACCCCTAATATATATATATAATATATATATATATATATATAATATATATATATATATATATAAGAACATCTGGGGCCAGATTTACTAACAGCTTGCGTCAGCGCAAACCCTCTTTTGGCGTTAAAAATTACTGTCGGCATTTACTAAAGACATGCAGTGCAAAATTATTACTGAAATGTTGTGGACTGAGTTGTTTTTGCAGCTGACCTTATTGCATATTCATTTGTAGGATGTTCCCTTTCAAACACAAAATTTATGTGAGGAGAGTATTTAAATCAATCACACAAAACGATATACTAATGTTTGCGCTAGTCAATTTACTGGTATTTGCACCATTATTAAACACCCAAAAAAAGCTTAACCCATTTTGTGACATGGCTGCAACTGTTGCTGCTAGGAGGAGACACCGCAGAGAACAGAGAGTGTGTGGTAGAAGAACATTATTTTTAAGAGGAAAAAATAAATATGATTTTAGCTTTCATCTTGATTTTTTTTTTAGATTTAGGTTTATAATATTTTTAAGCCAGCTTGTCAAATGAATTGTAATATTAATTTAATAATAAAAGTAGCCTAATAATAATAATAATTTAATATGCCCTGCGTGCTGTCCACTAAATGCCATAAAGGGCCAAGGGCTAAACAGTGTCCACCAGGCACGGCATCAAAGCAATTAACTGTTTTATTCAAATCCACATGCATGGCCCTTTCAATGTTCTGTAGCCTACGACAGTGCCAGAGTCTCTCCTGTCTCATGATGTTTCTCATGTTTTTTCAGTCAGTGCAAGCAAGAAATTTTTCCTTCACACGATACGATGTTCATCGGCACAGTAACTTACCAGGTTACCAACTTTTACTAGACTGTGGACTAGCTTTGATTCTCTGAACAATGAGTTTTTCTTGCTTGTGCCCTGAATGGGCCATTCATATGGATTTGGATCTCACTCCGTTAGCTCCCTCTCTGTGGTGGCCTGACTCAAGCCCAAAGTATACTTTGGCTGTCCGCGTTCCGCACTGTTCATGTGATGTAATTTTCGCCATCAGCAGGGTCTGCAGACGTCTGCACAACCCATCCGCATGCAGACAAATTTTTGTGACCGCACGGATGGTGCGCATACAGCAACTCATGTGCAAGTGATTTGAGTGCTTGAAAAGTTTACTACATAATGTGCATGCACCAAACACATGTTTCTGTGCTCATGGCCAAAAGAGAATACTTTGAAAGGCTCGCACTGCGCACGCACAAATATGCGCAAAATGGAACGGAATGCGGAAAATTAAGTATACCCGAGCGGTTATATTAAGCTCTAAATATATATTATATATATTTAGCTCCATTAGCTCCGCTCTAAATTGTAGCGGAGCTGATGGCTCACATCGGGAAACTCCATGACTACATATGTGGGTGTGTGTGTATAAAAACCCACAATAATTACTGAAATTACTAAGTTAATTTTCCCAGCCGTACTTCACACATTTACTCTGAGTTCACTTCTGTTGTCAGTGGTGGCTGAATTCACGACTTCATGCTCCATCTTTGCACTGCAACATTGTTCCTCTGAGAGTGAGAGGCTGTCTGATGAAAGGTACCACACGCTGAGCAGAAAGGTGTTAGAATGATGATTGCCTCCTGACCTGCGTATACCCTCCATTCCATCCACACTGAAAGGCTGTTTCCCACTCACCTGTCTCTAAATGGGTAAAGGTGCCTGACCACGCCATGTTCCCTTTGGTTTCACATCTTTGCTGTCATTTGATCCCTAACTCACCTAAGTGCAGCGGCCCACCATTCTTCCAGCTCAGAAGACTTGTCATAGCTCAGCACCCAAACTGCCCCCTCTAGTGCAGCCACCATCTGTCCTTTCCAGTGGCTTGTTTGATCAAGACCTTTGACAAGACAAGAGACTAACATTTCACAGACCTTTCTGAAGATGCAATTTTGCTATTGATGCAGTAGATGACCTCGATGTGAATAAGGTAACACACCCACAATTTGAACTTTTTGTTACATTGCATCAGCGTATCCTTCCATACACGCAATTTAATATGACAAAAAAGCTATCACTGGAAGATGTTCTGATATCATCGCAGGTCATGCCGACAATCTGATGCTATAGGTTACAAATTATCATTCCTACTGGTCTTGGATGGTAGGAATACTTTAATGTTAAGTTTATAGTCGATAATGTAAAAATGACCAAAGTAAGATGTGATTGAAAATCAGCAATATAGGGTCAATCACATTTTTTCCCCTCCCAGTGGATATATTTATTAAAAATATTTTTACAATAATTTAAAATTATTTTACAAATATATACTCCTTAGCTGAAATAAAATTCTAAATCAATTTTATGAATTGCAGTAATTATATCCATGCTCATATAACTTGTATATAAAGTATATATATATATATGCATATATGTATATATATATATATATATATATATATATATATATATATATATATATATTATTATTATTGACAAAATTAATGAGACATTTGTCCTGATATAATGAATAAATCAATAAAATTAGAATGAAGTTATCAAAAAGAAAGGGTTGTGTAGCTGGCATAATTGTTTATTTTAATTTACCCAATAAGAATGATTTATGTATGCTGTTGCTTTGCCCTATTTCAGTTAAGTAAGGAATGAAGGATGGATGGACAGATAGACAGACAGATAGATAGATAATGATCGTTTTTGCCTATTCAGAGATTATGCAAATCCATTAAAAACTGTAGAGAATTAATGTCCGGAGGGAGTGCATACACTGCTATACACTTGAGGCCACTGATAAGATGATGTACTGGAATTCAATTTACACCACTTTAGGATCAGTGTAAACAATCTGCATGGGTATGTGTGAAAGGGGGGAAAAAAGAAAACAAGTGGCAAACCTCAGGAGCACCATGTCTCAAACCAAGTCTGTCATGTGATTACTCCAAACTAAAGAAGTGAAGATTAGCACTTAAAGAAAAGATAGCTCTCTGCAAGGCTTTGAACTGGTAAAGCTCTTTGTTTGACTCTCTTGCTTTAGAGGTCTTAACACTTTGAGAATGCTATCAGTTTAAAAAAAAAGTTACAAAACTAATTACTCTGCTTTTAAAGTAGTAATAGGAATGTAGAGAAGAATGGAGAAAACTGTGCCCCTTTTAAACCAAGAAGACTAATATTTGTAGTAAAACTAATGTCTAATTATATTTCAGTATGTCAATAATTAAATGAAAAAAATTCTAGTCAGAGTTATAAAGTATAATTTAGGTTTATATGTGTATATATAATGAAATGTGAAAATGTTCTTGCTGCGAGTACGATTTGTGAGATTTTCTGTGACCATTTCCAGCATGCAGTTAAAAATTCCATAGTATAAAAATGTCTAGTCGTTGGTCCAGACATTTGCAATGTTTTTAGACCTTGATAAGTTTGGTTTGAAAATGAATTTTGCCTGCCAATTAATTTGACCTTTTTTTTTGCATTATGAAACTGACATATCTTACTCCACTCTTCCTCATTTTCAACTTTTTCATATTTTGGTTCTTATTTTAATTAAAGAAGCAGGCAGTAAATGAAGCCCCATTTGTCTGGAAAATTATAGAACAGGGCATACAGCATGAAGTTCTTGGGAGAAAAAAAAAGAGTATTTAAGGAGTTTTTCTTGATGGAGATCAATCACCATGGAGTCCAGTTAAAAAAAGATCCCCAGATGATACTATTCTAATAGTGCTAAGGGTGAAGAAATCCCTCTTGCAATCAAGCTATGAGCAAGCTATGAAGTCCAAAAATTGTTGTTAGGCAGTTTTATGGACTATTGTCCTTGCTAATGTTTTGAAGATACATGTTTTCCCAAAATGGCAATATTTGACTAAAATATGTAGATAAAATACTGGAATTACAGTAAGCATTTTGTGAAATGTATCTCTGATACTATGGTTTCATTGGACATTGCTTCCATCTGCCTCCCAAATATAATGTGAGAAATAGATCTCACCACTTAAACCAGCCTATAGAGTTGGACAGTATCTGGGACTAAGACTGAGGTCCATGGAGCAGTTTTTCCTGGCTTTAAACTAGCTTCTCAAGGTGAAGGCAAAGGTGATGCACAATTTACACACAAACAAAGGTGAATTTATAGTTGTTCCCGCAGGTTTAGCGATGAAGGTCTTCACATCCAAGGTATATCGTTACCCAAGGTGAGGTATGCTTTTAAGCAAGCTATTTTTATTTATTTATTTTTTGGAATGGTCTCTCTATTCCAAGACTTTGGGTGCAATTATCCCACGCCTTCTGCAACATCAGAGTGAAAAAGGATTTACTTTTCAAGAGTGAGAGTCGAAAGTTTTTCTGTGGTGGAAGAAGCAGCAGAACTTGTGGTCTCTGGCAGAGTAATCTCTTCTTCATAGTCAGTCATGGCCCTTGATTCAACCTCTATGCTTTTATCTTCCTTTGTCAGGGTGGCTGCACTGCTTCTTCCAATTCCATCCTCCTCTCCTCTTTCTAGCCTTTCACTTCCACTGTGACTTTGAGAAAGATGATTGCCTTTTGGTAAAGCCATTCCTTAGTTCACCTCTATTTCACTACCCCATTTGTGCATGTACTTTTTACCACTGTCTTTTTTCGGCCTTTCTTTTCCTCCCTTTCTCGCTATCCTTACTCTCCTGCACCCAGGCATTGTGCTTAGCAAACATCAAAGAAGCCCATCACACACCAATGGTTTCAATCTTTAAACAGCCAGAGAACATCCAGACCTCTCCCGTCCCTCGGTCACAGTGTCACTGTGTGTTCCAGAAGCAGTGGTAGGAGCGGAGGACTGGTGGGACTCGTGGACTCGCATGAAAAGATCTGGGGTTGTTATAATGCTTTTTCTTTCAATGGGCCTTACGAAAGGGGGCACTGATGCTGTGATCAGGGGCCGGGTGATATTCTGTTTGAAATGAGAAAAGGATTAATTTTCAACAGCCTTCCTCACACAGGGGGCAGTCCC
Source organism: Chanodichthys erythropterus (assembly GCF_024489055.1). Taxonomy (NCBI): domain Eukaryota; kingdom Metazoa; phylum Chordata; class Actinopteri; order Cypriniformes; family Xenocyprididae; genus Chanodichthys; species Chanodichthys erythropterus. The sequence continues at coordinate 16,750,543 of NC_090241.1, read as the reverse complement.
AAGTGCCACAGCATGCCAAGGGTCATCATTAGAATATGACTGCCTTCAAAAAAATCCCTGCTAACTGCGATGTCTCGTGGCAATGTTATACCTCTAGACCCGTCTCTCTTTGTTAAGTGCATAAACATTAATGAAGAAAATTTCACGCCCCGCGCTCCTCTCCTGCAATGCTCCTGAGCTCTATCCCACCCTCCTTCTCTGTTCATTTTTCTTTTTCATCTTTATTTCTATCATTATTTTACTCTTTCTCCTCTCTAGCTAATTCTGGCAATGGGTCTTGTGTAGTAAACAAACAAAGTAGTCGCAGCAAGGGAGGAGAGAGCAAAGCAAAAAAGACAGAGACAGAGAATGGGACAAAGAGAGAGAGACTCATTTCTTATTTGGAATTCAGAAAGATGCAGTGATCAAAGAAGGCTCAATATCTCCTAGCTGTTCAAAGGGACTTGTATAAAACAAATATGATGTGATCAGGAATAGAAGCGCTCTCATTAAGAGCCGAAGCGGATGATGACAGGTGCGTGGAAGAATCTCGTCGCACGCTAATTTTCTTCCCCCACTGAAAATGTGTTGTTTGCTCTGCTTTCGTTTTCCTCTCTCGGCCTCGCCTTCCTGTGTGTTGTTGCTCCTGATATTGATTAGGGAGTGAACATTGGAGGAGTAGAGAGGAATTTCACAGATGATGCTCCCCTGTGCAGTTTTGTCAACGACAGCCCCTCTCCTCAAGACAACTGGAGCCCTGAGCAGGGCGTGAGACATGATTGCTGTTTGCACACAGAAGTCACACCGAGCTAAACATCTCGCTTTCGGGCCTTCAGGGTTTTGAAAACCTTTTACATTTTCCTGTTACGATAAGAACGACAATTACCGACTAGGAATTCCTTGCTGATCAGGTGGCTTTCTTCAAACAGATGCTCTGCTGTGGCTTTGTCGACAAAGGAGCTGGGCCATTCAGTACTGCAAAAACTGTGGTGAAAACCTTGCTATCTGTGAAGTAAAGTTGTTTGCATCAGGATAACTAGTTTTAAACCAATCAAATGTCTGTCTATATAGGGGATTTTGCCCTGTCACAGCTGTCTTCAACATTCAAATGTATCCAGCAGTTTAAAATCATACAACAATGTCATAATTTAGACAATCCATCCTGCTTATTTACCTATAGCTTTTCTGTATTACTCATATCTGTAATGAAATGGCAGGCCCTAGAGTGTTTTTTTTTTTTTCTTCTTCTGGGCAGGTAATGAAATATTCAGTATTTTTCTCCAGCCAGGTTGGTGGCATGGGCTTTGTTACTGTTGTTCTGACACAGACATCCCAGGACAGCATACCTATATGATCAAAATGCCTGTACAACAAACTGATGATAAGTGACCTCACCACTGCCATCATACCAACCACACACACAGACACGTGTAACAAACATGGACACACTCTCAGTGGTCTTGTGGCTGGTGAAAGTTAACTTTTTGGTTATCACATCAAAATTGCTTTGTATCTGTCAGATTATTCTTCCCTAGCAGGCCTGACAATTTTTGTGTTTATATTCCACCGCCTTGCTGATATCTATTGTATCTGCTTAGTCCAACAGAAACAGGATGTGTGATATTGTGATTCTAAGCTTGTGCAATACATAAGCACTAAAGAGGCTTTTGAATAATACGGTGAGCTGAGAAGAAGAAACTGGTCTGTTTTATTTACAGCCCAGTTTATTGAAAATATTGCTTTATCCAGAAACCTGATGCATGAGAGACTACACATGCTGCTAAAACATGCAAAAAAGTAAACATGGACACTTTGTAAAAAATCTCAGATGGAATACATACAATTTAATTAAATCCTGCTTAAATCCACCATCAGTACATCACAGACACATGGCAACATTTCATATTTGATTTATTGGGAGGTAATGACAGGGATCAGCTGACATTTCGTTTGTTGGCAGAAAGTCTGTAGAGCAGCTAATAAGATTCTCCTCCCATGTTTGTGCGAATGAGGGCGTCTGTTTGATTCTTCTGTCTCTGTTTGAGACTTGGCTGCAAATCATTCCGAGGATTGGTTTTGGTTTTTAACAATGTATGATCAGACGATGAATGCAATCAAGAAACATCTCAGTAGTTCAACTGCTCTAGTTTGACCTGAATTCAGTGAGATAAGTAATTACTCCAACCGTGGATTGATTTGTTTTATACCTGATGCAATAGTGTATGTTTGATAGAAACTCGTAGCTGGAGGATTATAAGTCATATTTTAGATAATCAGAAAGAGCTGATCCTTCTTGTGAAGTCTGCAATAGAGGCTCATTTACAAATTTGCCATGTTTCAGGGAATGATTCTGTTCATATGAAAGTTTATCCTTTATTATACGTTGGTTGAATCCTGTTTTATATATATAGACTCATGGAATTCAGCTTTTCATATTCAGACTATCGCTATCTCGGCTCCAAACTGTACTCCATGATAATGTGACTTGTATTTTGAGGAGTGGTGTTTTAAGTGATCCTTCTGGAAAGATGTTAGTTGTATCTTGGCTTATAGATGACATTTTGACATGACATATCTTTATCGTATGGTCAGATAATAGCGAATTGCAATCAGTTTTTTTTTTTTCTCTCTGTATAATTAAAGGGACAACATTAACATTTAAACATATAGAACATTTTTCAAGCAATACTTGATGTTAACATTAATGATTATAAGTGAGGAGAATAAGATGACCAGCACTGAATGCAGCACTCTGTGGGTCATTATCAGGACAAAATGACATTTGTGCAAAGGATTCATTCATTCATTTGTTAGTTAGTTAGTTCATTAATTCAAAAATGAATGAATGAATGAATCACCAGTAATCATTTTCCTAACACACAAAGCCAGTAACACAGACATTAAGAGGAAACCCACAAGATAAATATAAGTTGAACCCCATAATATGCTTGCGAAATACTAATTTATTGCTAGTATCCCAAACCATAATATTAAAACCTCTATTTACCCTACTTAAAATTTTAATAGAAAGTTAACTCATGACATTACTCTTTTAAAATGTGTTTTGTGCCAAGTAGTGTGTTTCAGAATGTTACTTGAATGAAGATCAGTGCTTAAATGTCTCATATAGCTGGAAAATATAATTTCACCTCACTTGATTTGCAGTTAATTCTTGTGTAAAAACACAGATGAATAATATGATGAATTTATGAATTTAAGAATTTATGTTTTATTCCTTTTTTTTTAAACACTAAACGGTTAAACCTATAAAATTATGTGGCTAATTTCAGTTAACAATATCAGTACTATGGGGACACAATTGACACATTTTCTAAGGATGACCTTTAAAGTCAATTGTTTTATTGATTTTTTTTTTTTTTTTCATCCTGATGTATATTGGACATGTTGGGCAACATCTATAGAAATGCATATTTCCTTAAACAGACAAACAAACTAAAAAGTCCAAGAAATTTTTATTAATATTAGAGTTAATATTTATTTTGCCCCGTGCTTTTATTTTTAAAAGCTAAGATTTGTCTTTAGTATGGCTGGTTAACCCTGACTGAGGTACACACTTAGACAACTGCACTGATTTATAACTGCCATCATCATTTATTCCACCAGGGGGCAGTATGTGACCTAAAAACACAGCCTGCCAGACCTTTGTCTTTCAACCATGCAGAAAAGCAAAACTGAACCGACAAGGCCAATCTCTGCAAGTCCAGTACAGTTTTAAGGGATCATTTGTGCCATATACTGAGTGTGCATGGTCTGTCCGGGATTGATTTTGAACACACTCTTCTCTTTCTTCCTGTGTGTGTGTGTTTGCTTCGTACTCAACTAATGATGTAAGCCCCTGCAAGTTACTGCAGGTATTGTGCACAGGCTTCTATTCAACATTTGTTCAAGGCCTTGACAAAGGATGCTGTGCTGCAGTTTTTCATGGCTACCTTTTATGCTTTATAAATAGTGTACGGCCCACACATGAATAATTGAGCATTCCAAAGTTCCAGTGTCCTCCGACTCTTAACGGGATAGAGCGTACATAGAGCTCATGCTTATTGCTTTCCTAGAAGATGATGGACAGCGATTAAGAGATGCATCCTCTAAAACATCCATCTCTCTCTCTTTCTCTCTCATATATATATATATATATATATATATATATATATATATATATATATATAGATATATATATATATTCAGATACAAATATGATCAGTGGTTATTCTGTTTAAATAACTGCAACATGTTGTTTCTTAGTGGGAACATCCTGGGCATTTTTTGTCATCTCTGCATTAAAAATGCATTCTGGTATAGTCACCTAGTGGACACCAGCGCTTCAGTATGAACAGTGTCAATTGTGGGTGGCTGTAGATTATTTGTAAATTAAATGTGTGTGCATTTTGGGGGAGGTGGGGTAGCCGGGCCCACTCAGGTACAGAGGCTAACAACTTGCTCTGAAACAGTAACAGCTGCCAGGGCCTGCTCCTCTGAGAGAGAGAGGGCTGTGTTCATTAGGCAGCGATGTCTCCTGGGCTCGTCCACCTGCCTTGATCACGTTAACATTAATAATACATGACTGAGCACGGTAATACAACCATTACATTCGCTCCTCTTCTTTTCTATCTCATGCTGCTGGTGCTACCGGCTCCACATGTGGGGATAGAATCTAATTTCTTGCCTTTATCGAAGGTTTCCTTTTGTATTACCGCCGCCAAACAGTAAACAGCACTCAGAGGCAAAAAAATGAGTTTACCCTTTCTTTTTGGGGTTCACCTGGCCCTAAAACAATACACTGGTTGCTGAATCCGAAAGATATGTGTCGTTAATTCGGCGGGGGTGAAACCAAAACTTGTTCATTTCTGTGTAATTTCAAATCTGCCACAACTGAGGGGCGTCCTCAGAACAAGGTGTTTTATCCCCGAGCAGGAGTCAGAGGGAATGGCTACAGATGATGGGATTTTATCAGACACAGATATGCCTTTTCAATACGGTTCAAAATTTTCTCCAAGTGTCCATAAATTTTAATGTTGGCAGAAATGGCTTCTGGAGATTGCTTTAAATGATTGGATTTGCCTGTTAAGATTGGAATGGGAGGATTTGCATAGATTTAAAACACCTGTGATGAAATCTAAATGTGCCATGGCCTCTCTCAAACAGCGGGGTTATATGGGCAGGATGGGAGGAAGAGAAGGGAAGGGAACAGGGAAACAATCCAGGGATCATGTCCTTGTTAAAATTCACACAGTCATTTCCTTTTATGACTGGAGATCCTATCAGTCAATAAGAAGAGTGAACCGGTTGAATCATAAGTATGACTACTGGCTAGATCAGTAAATATGACTTATTATTTTTTAATGTAACGGTCTTAAGCCCGAGATCAGATTTCCATTTGGAGGATTCTGGAGTCAGCCAAATGGCCAAGTAATTAGTGTTACCATGCACGCCCAGGACATTAAAATGTTAACAGAGTTGGAGCCGTGTGATGGAGAATACAGAGTGAGGGTTTTATTACAGCTCTGTGGACAGGGGGTGACATCTTTCCTAATTGGGGACATCAGGGTTCCTGCTGCCGCTTTTTATCTGCAGTTCAGATCACTTCTTTTTTTAATTTATTCATCTTAGCCACCTCTCTCTTGCTCTCTTTCTCGCATTGCTCTCATTAGTAGTCTGCTGTGATGGTGTCCCTTCGTTTGCATTTGAAGTGGTGGTACTGTGCAGGAGCATCCCTGCTGCATGAGAGTGAAAAGATGGAGAGAGTGCGGAGTATGTGAGAGAGAGAGGCAGAGATTTGCTGTGTGTCGAGTTGAGCCACAGCTCGACATCTGGGGCCGGCTCTCTTATTCCCAGTGGCACCGGCATGTCATTAACAGGATTAATCTAAGCCCAAATGCCTTAATGATCTCTGTTTTAATATATGTGAACCAGCTCAGTCTCTTGACTCATTACCACCAATTTGCCCGAGACATACATAATCGGCCTCTTTATAGCACTCACCAACATTTATTTTTGCTAATATGTTTCCCTTTTTTTCCAAGAGCGGACTGAGCAAACAGTTTTACTTCCGAGTTAGTAGATTGCAGAACCGCTCCATTAATCATGCAAGAGTTGCAAAAATAGAAGATAACGCAGTTCCATTTCTGAATGTTTTCAACTAAGGACTAAAAGGAGCAGTTTGCCCAAAAAAGGGATACTGTGTAATTTACTCACCCTCATGTTGATCCAAACCTGTAAAACTTTGAATGTTCTGATCGCTCTTTTCCATAAAATTACAACGAATGTGTATAAAAGATTAATAAAGTAGTTTTTATAATGTGTGCATTATATATTCTGGTCTTCTGAAGCCATACAATACATTTAATTGAACAGACCAAATGTAAGAAGTTCTAATACATTTTGATATGTATTGATTGAATAAAATCACTGAAAATCTTGACATTTGTCTTAGCCTCTTCTGATACGTTCAGAAGAAACTATGTCTGATTCTTTCTTTTTTTTTCTTTCTTTCTCTCTGACCAGTGATCCAGTTGCAGTGGTTCCACGAAAGGGGAATATTAGTATGGCTGCTCTCGACTAAATATTTTTCTCGTCAACTAGTAGTCATTCATTTAAGCCATTAGTTGACTAAACACACATTTATATGAATTGAATTTGAATTACTTAAATCTACTTGGATGGGGGAGGGCAAATATACGCCTCATGCTCAAACGCACACATAAATCTTGCCGCAAAGCACTGGCAAAAGTAATGATTATGAATGTTTTGGGAAAAAAGCAAGTTTATATAAGTTTATTATAACAAAATAACATTTTATTTATGTTATGCAGGTATGACGTAACTTTGTAGGCCAACCAGCAGTTAGCATCACACTGGTTCCCTCGAAAAAACCCAATAGGACTTTTCCATAGGCTTTTGGATTAACAATCCAAAAGCTCTGTGATCAACAAAGGTTTATACTTAATTCAGGAACACACCAAGCCGGCGCTGACGAACTAATGACGACGAAAGCAGACTGCGGGCTTGGCTCACGTTAGCAGCGTGTGTCCAAAGTTGCCCTGACACACCAAACCGACGCTCGACAGCCGACAGCCAAGTAGCATGTCCATTCTGTGCCTGCGCAAGATGAAATGCCTTTCTGTACCAGCAGATGGCAGTAGCTGAACAGCCAATCAGAATGATCAGATAGCCCGACGGACCGACAAGCTCCGACGCCGATTCAACATGTCGAATCGGCCGGAAAAAAGCAGACAAGGACAAACTTCAGCCGACGATGTGGAACACACTGAGAAAACTTAGTCGGCCAACCGTCGGCTTAGTGTGTTCCTGCCTTTACATGTTTTGTCCATCAAGATAATTTTCACAGATTAACAAAACTTTTATGAATTTTGAAGCCTAAATGCAGTCGCCAGAAGTAAAAAGCTAAAGGTAGGCTATAAACAAACTACACCACGGTTGCTCGACTTCAGCATCACCATCACTACGTTTCCAACAACTCTTTCAGTTTATCTAAAAACATTTTCCCAGAACATTTGAGTTAGACTTTTGTAAGAGCACAAATAGCATGAGCATAATGAGGCTTTAAAAGCAGATTGAGCTTATCTGTTCAACCTGTTGTGGTGACATTTAATGTCACAGAGAGCCTTTGTAGTCCGATTTAGCCACTTGTTAAAGTAAAAGTGTCTTGAGCTTGTGTTTGCCACAGACCATATTTCAGCCTTTTAGCCCATTAAAAAACAAAAAACAAAAAAACATTGACTTCGGCACAATGGAACCAGAAGTGCTAAAATACTAATTCGCTTCCACGTTTTGGCCTACAAAGTGAAGTCATACCTGCACCACTCTATAGAGAGAAATACACCTTTTAAAATGTATATGGATTACATAATCAGGGAGTATTTGTTTTCGATTCAAATTGGTTTGTTTAAAAGTAGATGATTCAAGCTTTCTATAGATATATTTCTCATGTCTGTGAAAGTAGCCTATCGGTTCATTTAGGCCTGTGTGGTGCACAGCTGTTCAGGAAGACCAAGACGTCAAAAAGCGCATCCTGTTTTGTTGTTATTGTGAGTGTACACAAATAAAATACCCTTTACAGTTCATAATGATGTATTACTCTTATCTGTATGACAAATATGACGGAGCATTTTAAGTTGAAAAAAATGCAAGTGATCGCTCCAGTGTCTCCATGTCGTGCAAGCGTGTTATACTTTAGCTGCCTTCCACACAATGCAAGAACACTTGGATATATAATAGTACACGTTTAGTCGACTATTAGGGGTCTGCCCTAAATATTTTATTGAATAAGAAATTACATTTTAGGTTCTTTATCACACAAAGCTATGGCTTCATATATACTGAACAAGATGTATGGATAATTTGGTGGATTTGCAAAACTTTTTGAAGCTTGACAGCTCTAGTCATTGTAACTGCACGGAAAAGTGTTGTTTTTTGTGTTCTACAGAAGAAAGAAAGTCAAACACGTTTGGAACAACTAGAATGTTTGAAGAGTTAATTGACTAAATGATGACAGAATTTTTCATTTTTAGGTGAACTACTCCATTAAGTCTTGGGACAAAGAATGGACAAACTGTTGAATCTGTGGAAAACAAAAGATCTGTTTTAATGGAATTCCTCACTGCAAAAATATACTTGAACATGTGGGATGAGATAAACCACCACTTCAGTTTTTCCATAACTTGTGCAGTAGCTGTGGCAGATATCACATTCTGTGGCTTCAGCTATTATTAAATAATGATCCCAATATAGGAAAGTTGTTTTTTTTTTTCTTCCCCCATCACCTATCAATATTTAGGGTGGACACATCATAAAGATTCAGGATGTTGATAAATCTCAGGACTTTAGGGCAGGCCCCAGCAGCTTTCTTTCAGAGGAGGGCGATGAGGCACTCTCCTTTGGGACAGAGACAGGGATTGCGGTTTGTACGTCCAGCGTTAGCCCAGCAGTCCCATAAATACCGAATTGCATTCATGCCCCAGGGCAGTTTGGGGCAGCGCTGTGAAACCAGGCAGAGGTGTCTCAGCTTCAAGAGAAGTTCTCCAGGCAGCATGCCCCAAGGGGAACCTCCCTGGCCTCTGTGACAGTTGACCTTTCACCCTGGAGAGCTGCAGCAGGTGAAAAAAGCCACAAGAGCAGTTCCCATAGCAGGTCATATACATGTTTCTGACTTCCTTTTACCTGCTGAGGGGATGGAGAAACTCTGAAGCCTACAAAACTGACCATCTAAACTGTGAGAGCAAGTTCTGGCTAAGAGGTTCAGAGTTCTCTTCACTGGAAAAGAGAAAGTATTTCTCCTGTAATGGCATCTCTTCACTGGCTTCTAGTTCAACAGGGTTTAGTAAGTGTTGGATAAGTGACTCTAAAATGAGTAATTAATTACTAGCTAGTAATTACATCCTCAACAGCGTAATTAGATACTATAATTACTCTTTCTAAAAAGTATTGCTTTACTTAATGCTAATAACTTTCTAAATCCCACTTAAACCACTTAAACATTACAAAGATAGACATGAAACTGCTCTTTTAATTCTTTCAAATAAATAATATAAAAATTTGCATAAATTATTCTTAAACTGACCAAAGTATTAAAAGGGAAAAGGCTACATTAAAAAATTACATTTTAACATTTGACGTAAATTTTTTATGTTAAATCTTTTTTAAAAAACCTCTAGTAAATCTCTGTTGTGCAACACTTCGTTTGCCAAAAAAAAAAAAGAAAGAAAAAATAAAGGAATTGTTAGTTTTATTTGAATAGATTTAAAAAGATTAATTAGATTATTAAAAAAAGTTTATGCATTCACTTTCAAAAAACTAAAACAGACTAACAGAATTACTGAAAAATTAAAATACATTTTATAGGGCAGTATTATTGTTAAAATTGTAATAAATAAACATGAATTCGATGTATTATACATTATTAAAACTGAAGCTGCCAAAATGGAATTTGGGGAAAAAATAAAACAAATTTCAGGGCTCTATCCAATCGAATCCATCCCATCCCATCCCTTTCAGAGCCTGTATGTATATTGTAAAGTTACATCAAAAGTTTAGTGATACTTTCTTGCTTAAAAATCAATTGCTTTAATATAACCAAGAACATTTTATAGTCATTTCTAAGCTAAGAGAGGCAGTATTCTTTAGTCCATACAATAAAATTCAATAGGTTGTTTAGATCCCATTGTTCTTTACTGCACTTATTGTCCCATTACCTTAAAAAAAGAAAACACTCTGAAAAAGTCTGTATTAAAACAGCTGTATTAGAGAAAATATTTCCATTTTAACTGGTTTTGATGTTAAAATTCATGAGCAACTCAGCATTTGAGACAGATCAGGAAATGGGCTTTCAACCGTTTTTGCTGTAAAAATAGCATATCGGTATACTATGTACTGTGTATATTCATTAGGAAGGCTTTTAAACACATTGAATTTCATCTGTGACAAAATATTAATTAAAGTCCTTTAAATGCCAGCTTGTAAATTGGTTTGCACCTGAATCCTGAAGAGCAGGTTTTATTAATTTCACCCCCCCCCCCCCCCCCCTTTCTCACTCATTCCCCCCACCTGACTTGGTACAAGCACAGTAGTGCAAGGTAAATATTGAATTTGTGACTAAACCCCCAGCTCTACGTAAGCGGAAAAGGAGAAAAAGGAGACAGAGGGATGGAGAGAGAGTTGGGAATCCCTTCTAATTAAGGCTCTGTAATCAAGCTCAAAGTGAGGAGGTCATTCCCTGGGAGTAATTTGTGATATTAAACCATGCTGTTCCCTTCACATCGATTGTTGTGTCTCACTAGATGAAGCTGATCCCTTTTAATATCACTGCACATATGCAAACAGGCATTGCAATATTGCACATCGTCACTGGCGATCCTCTTTTAATTCAGCTAAAGGCGAGGTGCGTGACCCTGTCGCTCAAATCGAGCTCCCCACACCAGCTCGCTGTTTATGTTATCTGAGATGGAGCCAGCTCATTACCCGAAGAGTGGCACTCATTAACAATATGTGTGTATGAGGACTTATTCTGGATGTTTACTGGACCATCATTTGCAAACACACACACACATATATATATATATTATATATATATATATATATACATATATATATATATATATATATATATATATATATATATATATATATATATATATATATATATATATATATATATATACACGTTTTTTGACGAGAGCAAGATTAAATTCTGTTTTATTGCTTCTAAGAAACATGCATTTATTATCTTATGTTATAGTTATCAGAAGTATTATCAACTGTCTTCAAATTCAACTTAGAGAGAAAATAGCCATTGTGTTAAATTGTAATGAGCCTATGTGCAGGTGTTAACTCTTGATAATTAACATTCATTTTCTAAACCTAATTGAGCTGTCAAATTTGAGGTTCTGACAGCTTTAGGCAGACCTGCATTTACACAGGAAAGCTTTGATAGTGAAAACATAATGATGGCTTTGCTGCTGTCTCTACCTGTTAAAACATCAAACAGAAATGACTATTATCAGGCCTTAACACATTCATTAGCATGTAATGCTAATGCAATTATTTCAGATTCAGATATTTTCATATTAGCATTTAGTCAATGGACTGCAACAAGTCATTTTGATCCACTTTGAAAACACAAAACAAATGATAGTACAAATGATATTACAGAGAGGACCTAATGACTATATGCGGCAAGGTCAAGGCTCGTGAAGGGCTGTCACGATAAAATTTGAGTACTTGATTTTTAAAAATCCTCGATTGGAATTTTATCTGTGTAACCCGCAAAATACCGGAAGCCAGTGGACCCTTCGCTAAACCCCGCCTTCCTTAGTTACTGTTGCTATGCCTGTCAAGCTTTTGTGTCTGGCAAGTCATTTACAGTATGTATGCACCGGTGTCAGACATTTTCAATGAGATAATTAGTCATTTTTGACGAACAGGTGAAATATCTGAGAGAGCAAGACAAAAGGGACTGCAGTATTCATTCAAGGGATATCCACGACATAATATGCAACCGATTAGAAAATAATTTGATCAAAATTGAAGCTAAAGCTCCCAGCGCGAGCAGCAGCCGCCTCATATGCTGACCATTCAAATGGGAAACACAATTTATTGAGGAAAAGCTTTGTTCATCCACAGCAGGTTAAGTGAAATTTGTGAAAATAACCTAATAATTATAAATCAAACAGCTTATCCATAAGTCTTGTGGAATAAACACAAGACATTAGCCTGACCACATTGCAATGATAACATTCTCCCCCTTATATTTTTAGCACACCAGGCTAAGGTAACTCTGTCTTGCCTTTAATCATTTTATTTCACGTTCAAATGTATGCATTATGAACAAAGAACCGTCATTATTTCCAAGCAATGATGTGCTGAGTTAGCTAGCTAGCTGACCTACTCGTCAGATTGTCCTACCCGGGCTTACTGCATATGCATACATCAATAGTACATCATTGTTGTCATGATAAATAACACAAAATTACTGTATATGCATTATTATAAGGGTAGGTTCAGGGTTGGGGTAGGTGTAGATATTAATAAAGCCATAGACCACGTTAATATCACACTGGAAGCACAATCTGATAGGTAACGTTAGCATTTTTTGGATTTTGTCAGATTTTGCTAACGTTACCTACTGTTTCAATGGGAGGTAGCAAAATCTGACAGGGTAGCACAAATTGTCAGAACACCGGCATTTCTCCACTTGGGTTTTAGGTGTCGGGAAGGGAAAAAAAATTCCACCACCCTGTCCAAACTTTTAGGATACCAGGTATCAGGTTAACGCAATCCATAAGCACAATGCTTCGGCATGTTCCCTCGCTCGAAAGCTTGACAGACCTCCCGCGCCTAGTAACGGTTGCTAAACCACGATTGGCCTGTGGGGCTATCGCTAACGATTGTTTTGGCATTTTATGCCGCATTTCTAGAACGAGAATCCATGAACCTCATTATTAGACCGTTTCTAAGGCTCCACGATGTATTAAAACCATATAAAAAACATACTATAGCATAATTCACAAAGGCTGCGATTCAATTAAATAAATATGTGCCCTGTGATTTTAATATATGTGTGATAATTATTTGCATGCCTGTATAGGTTATGTGCGTGTCAGAGCAGTTCTGGTAAAGGATTAGTTCACTTTCAAGTGAAAATTACCCCAAGCTTTACTCACCCTCACACCATCCTAGGTGTATATGACTTTCTTCTTTCTGATGAACACAATCAGAGATATATTAATAAATATCCTGAGACATTATATCCAGCTATAATGCAGTGAGCGATACCGACAAGTATGAGCTGAAGAAAGTGCCTCCCTCCATATCCATCCATCATAAACGTGTACTCAACACGGCTCCGGGGGTTAATAAAGGCCTTCTGAAGTGAAGTGATGCATTTGTGTAAAAAAAAATATATCCATAACAAGTTACGAAGAAAAATTTCTAGCTTCCGCCAGACCACCTTCCGTATTCTACTAATGAAGAAAGTGTAAAACTCTCGCAGTTCAAAAAGCTTACGCTTTGTCCTATTCCTTCCCTATTCAACTTACAGAAAAAGCTTAACTGATACGATGCTAGTTCCGTTTTTTTCGTAATTTGAATATGGAAGGCGGTCTGGCGGAAGCTAGATATTTTACTTCATAACTTGTTAAATATGTTTTTTTTTTTGTTTTTTTTTTACACAAATGCATCGCTTCTCTTCCGAAGGTCTATATTAACCCCCTGGAGCCATGTGGAATATGTTTATGATGGATGGATGTGGATGGAGACACATTCTTCAGCTCATAGTCATTGATCCCTGATATTATAAACCTTGGATGCATCAGGATATGTATTAATGTTTCTCCGATTGTGTTCATCAGAAAGAAGAAAGTCATATACACCTAGGATGGCTTGAGGGTGAATAAAGCTTGGGATAATTTTAATTTGAAAGTAAACTAATCCTTTAATGCTGCTGTTATCATTTACATGCGTGGAGCACGTCTCAAATTCCATCTCTGCATATGCTGTGAGTTTGAGTTGCTTATAACATTCACATGGGAATGCAGTTGTTCACCATTTCATCAGATTTGTAAGGTAAATCATTTATAAACTTACACTAACACAGGAGAATACATCAGTAGGCTATGTTTCTAAATATGTGATCGCCATTTCAAAATAAAAGTTTAAACCCTCTCTCTGAGTTTTGATGTCCACATTTTCTTGTTCAAGACATTACAGTGGCTATAGCATTTCTATTGTAAAGAAGTGGCCAAAAATTAAAAGTAAACATTTGAATTAAATGTCATTTGGCCAAGACGGATTTGATGTGCTGTAAAGTGTAACAACACCAGGCCATTGGAGCTCTCTGCAGGCATTTGTTATAATACATAATGTGCATAAGATGATTGTTTATATTATTATGTATTTTTAACAGTGTTGCTGTATAAAAACATATTACTTGCTTTTGACACTTTATTTGAACCAAACCTTATTGCCATATTGTAATTTTAAAAGGCTTAGGTCTTTGGTTAGGTCTTTGCTTAGGTCTATTTTTATTACTACAAAAATATCAGATTATTCAATTAATCATAAAAATAATTGACTGATTACTCGATTACCAAAAGAATTGTTAGTGACATGTCATGTGGTTTGACTCTAAAAATGATATTCATGTTATTTATGAATGAATAATTCACACAAAAAAAAAACAAAAAAAAAACATGTTTTACATTGATTTTTTTAAATTATTACATGTTTTCAAGCTATAAGGAAGTAATAATAATAGTAGTTATATGCTATTATTTTTTACTTGATGGTTTTAACACATTACATTTTAGAGTTATTATATTTAAATCTTATTTAAGTTTTTTTTTTTTTAACATTTTTTTCTTTTCTTTTTTTAAAACAATGTGAAACCAGTATGAATACAAACAGTTTCTAGGAACTTGTCTTGGTACACATATATTAAAATGTATTTTATGTTTTTTTTTTGTATGTTTCCTTTATTGTGGACAAACTGCATTTGTTATTCACCCTCTTAACAGTGATACATTTCCTTAGAGTGTCCTTAAAAAAGTGAATTGATATTATACATTTTATTTATTAGTTGTTTTCGACATCACAGCTAGTTAGACATGGTAGTTGCTAGTGAACTGAAGCATACGCATATGCATACCATGCTGCATTTGATGGAAGATTTTAGTTCTTGATTATTAAAAAACATTCTATAAGCATGGTGTGAGTGCAGATTATTACAAAACATTTAACATTGCAGTATGTAGTAGTAACATTTAGTAAATTACCATTATTATAAATATTATGATGAAGACGATTACAGTTAATTCGATCAGTTAATTAATTGTCGATTACAGTTGCTGAAAATAATTATGTAGATTTGCATGCAAGTTGTAACAACTTTATATATCAGTCTCAGACATCTTTAATACGAATAAGCCATCAAGATAGTACAGTGTGTGGCTCTAAGTACAGTTTTTGGCTCTGTAGCCACGGGCACAAAGGGCACGAGACTGACGGTTAAAGGGACCTATTTCCCAGTTTTCGGTTTCCTTCATCTATAATGGATGAAGGAACAGATCCCCTCTCATATATTTACATATTGTGAGTGACTTAGTGATGATGCCAAATAGATCTGCGGGATTCTGGTCTCTCTTGTCAAAGTCTGCAGATAAAAAAGGTGAGGGGAACACAGGGATACATTGCCGTTGGGGACAGCTTTGGGAGTAGTTCTCATCATCTTAACCGCTTCACTAATGGCGGGCAGAGATTCTCACTCTATACCTCACTGTCAGGAGGGATTGCGTTACAAGCACAAACTGAAATTTGCTGTGTATGGCTTGTTGGTACACCACAAATGTGTCATTTAAACCAAGGAGCATGTCACTGTCTCTCTGGGGCTTTTTAAAAAGCAGCAAGTCATTGGTATGCTTATTGCTGCAGATTTTTTTTTTTACAACTTAAACTGAAGCATTGTAGTGTTTTATGATCAGCATTTATAAACAGATTAATTCAGAGTGTGAAGAAGTCATTATATCTGGTGTTCAGTTATAGGCTCAGAGTTCAAATTTTTCAAAGTACAAATTATCTCTAAAACCACAGAAAATCTAATTAGTGTAATTGCTTATATGGTTTACACTGTATGTGTCTGTATGGGACCATAACACATAAAATAAAATGCTAAAATTCATGCAAATATTTCAATCCTAGTCTCGCGTAGTTGGACCTTCAGACTGACGGCAGAAGGTCTGGACTCCATAGCAGCTTTCATTGGCTCAGGACCACCTAGAGGCCAATCACAGTTTGTTTTGTTTTATTCTGTGTCATGTTTAGGGGCATAAAAATATAAAGTCGGTGTCCCTACAATAAAAAATGGTGTATAAAACTCTTGGATGTATTTTAAAGGCATAGTTCACCCAAAAATGAAAATGTTATCATCATTTACTCAACCTCATGTTGTTCCAAACCTGTATGAGTTTCTTGTTTCGGTTGAACACAAAAGAAGACATTTTAAAGAATGTTGGTAACCAGACAATTGACAGCACCCATTGACTTCCATAGTATTTTTTTTTTCCTACTATGGAAGTCAATGGGTGTCAATATGATGCAGTACAGAAAGACTCCAGCAGGTTGTGGGGTTCCCTTCCTCCACTCATAATACAGAGATCGAGGGAAACAATCTCTTATGTTATGTTTCACTTTTCAGGTAACCCTTCAATATCCTAATACTGATGTTCATATGAGTTTGACTATATAAGATGTTTGTAATTGTTTATATACCTGTATTGTGGAAAAGGGTGGGAGATTTAGTCACATGTGATGAACGTGAATAGTTTTCGATGCTATGCTGCCATCTGTATTGTTAATATAAGAAGTTTTTTATGGGTGTCTAACAATTCATATGATACAGTGTTATTATGCTATTAAGATGAGTTAGCTGTAATATTGTTATCTCTTTACACTGTTTTATTCTTATTTGAGTTTGTATTATAGATGAGTGAGTGTTAATGGGTCACGTGCTGAATTGGATCCATGTTAAATTAGCACCAGCATGTTATCACCTCATTAAATTGATGTGTAAATTATCATATTGTGATAACTGAAATGTTATGAGATTGAGATGCACTTTGAGTACAGATGACCTGTGAGTACAGAGTATAATGTTTAATAATAATAATAATAATAATTTATATAATAATATAATAATTAATAAATTTTAATATAATAATAATTTATTCTGCGATTTATTCTTTTCTTTATTTTATACAAGTTATTACATTATCACACATGCAGATGCAAGCTTTCTTGTTTATTGTGTATACTAAGATTATAGTGTTTGATGCCAATTGATGCTCATCTCTTTATTTGTTTTGTCAGCAAATAGAATATGGGTAACTCTGAGTATAGAAAGAATGCAATGATATTATATGCAAGTTGGTATGCATTTCATGGTTATTTTGTGCAAAAAAGAATGGTTCTGTTACACTCATAATACATAGATCAAGGGAAACACAACAAGTGTTTGTTAATTTGCATAGCTCCATATGTATGGCTTTTCTGACATAGTAAACTAAATTTGCTTGGTAGCCCAACAAGTGCAGCATTGCACTTGCAATGCAGATCACTACTTGAGTACAAGTCCTGTAAAACATAAGTCATGACACTCCACAAAAGAGCTGAAATCCTCCACTTGTTAGATCATTTGTTTTTAGGAGTCAGTGATACAACAGTTAGTACTTGTGCTATACTTTGACATGTTACACACAACATTTATCTCCTTTTGTGTTTGTAGCAGACATCATTGTGCACCATGATCTTCTACCACCATTGCTGGTCATCAACAGGAATATGTACATTCACTTAAGGAATCTAACCTTATGTTCAGTGCTTCCAGGTTCGACGTTAGAATGCCAGCTCAGTATTGGCCGACGCTGTTCATGTGAGCAGCACGACGCATGTGTGTCATGCTGGACAGGAGCTAGCCAATAACGAGTCGGCGTTCTGATGAAGAACCTGGAAGAGCTGAACGTAAACATGGATGAGGTTCTGGAGGTTTTGACTGTAGACGCCTACTGGCGTTCTGACTCTCTCTGTTGACTGGCACTCCAACCGGAATCTTTAATCCTCAATCATCCTCACCATCTGAACTGTCATAATGTGTTTGATTTTGCTAGGTTTTTCCAACCATGCCTTTTTTCTTGCTCTCTTTTTCAGGTCTTCCAGGTAAGATTACTGTGCAGTATTCTTGTTTTCCCTTTCCTGTTTTCTGGTCAAACTTCATATACTGGACCATCCTGGTATTTCCTCTGGGTGTCAACATGAACTTGTTCTTTCCAAAATGATCGAAACTTCCCAGGTTCACCTTTCTCTATGAAGTTATGGACAAGTACTCTGTTCTCAGGGATCAGTTCAGCTCTGTGGACTTTCCTATCATGCAAATATTTTCTTCTTTCCTTCTTTTTGTGTGATACTCTTGAGGCTACCTTGTAAGCTTCCAACATTCTCTTCCTCCAGTCCTCAGCATAGTCATGGTATGAGGTGCTTTAGTCTTTCACTGGTACACCTAACATAATATCAGTGGGCAATCTTGGAGTACGGCCGAACAGGAGACAATAGGGTGCAAACCCTGTTTCCTCACTTTTTGTACAGTTGTACACATTCACAACCTTTGCAAGTGATGTCTTCCAGTTGGCTTTGACAGTCTCAGGTAAGGTCCTCGGCATTACTAGTAAAGTTTGATTAAACTGCTCAACTTGACCATTCCCCTGCGGGTGATACAGTGTTGTATGGAAGCATTGCACACCACTGTACTCTTGTTACTTGGTAAACAGCTTGTTGTCAAATTCTTTGCCTTGGTCATGGTGCTGTTTTGTTGTGAGCCCAAACTTAAAAACAAAGTTGACAAAACACTTTCTCAGCAGCTGTCTTGGCGCTTGTTTCTGCATGCATATGCCTGAGCGAAGCATGTAAAGTGGTCCATCACAACTAAAATATATTCATAACCTCCATTACACATCTCCAGATGCAGAAAGTCAATAGAGACCAGCTCAGACAGATAAGTGGTGGTGATGTTATTCAGAGGAGCTTGGGTCACCTTGTTTGGACGTTTGCTTCTCAAGCAATTACAAACACATGTGACATAGTGTTCCACTTCCCTTTGCTTGTGGGGCCAATAAAACCAATCTCTTATCACGTTCAGCACCCTTTCTGTCCCTAGGTGACCCATGTTTTGATGTAGCTTCTTATAAACAAGCTCAAGGTATCTCCTAGGCAATACCAACTCATGAGGAGTTACTGTTTTCCAGAACCGCACACATATGGCCCACATCATGGCCCACATCATGGCCAAAAACTCCAACTTTCCAGATTTAAGATGGGGTTAGGATTCTTGATCCGTACGCTCTCACCACTAACTTGCCACTTTGCCTTTGATACAGCACTGTACCAAGGTCATCCTGTGAAGAATCGCAGTGGAATACAAAGGGTTCAGATCTAAATATCCCAGCACCGGTGGATTAGGTAAGCAGTCAATTAACTTACAGTGAACTTTTTATATTCATCTGTCCATGTGACTGGATGTGATGATGCAAGCTGTCCTTGGAAATCTTTCCCCTTTCCTTTTTGCATTATCTGTACTTTCCACTTTGGTGTCCACGTTTCTGTGAGCAACATGAAAAGAGGTGCGGCCTTGCAGGAAAAGTTCTCAATGTACGACTGGTAGTAAGAGAGAAATCCTAATAACCTTCTAATCTCACCAACTGTCTTATGGGTCTTCTACTTCAGCGTTTGGACTGGAGCGATGTCACCCGGGTCTATTGTGTACCCATTTTTTGTCACCAGCCTCCACTGGAATCGTACCTGATTTCAGAACACTTCACATTTTCAAGGCATTAGCTTGACACCATGTTTCTGATAACACTGCAACACTTTTCTAATGTCCTGAAGATGATTCTCACATGTCTTTAAATGAACTAAGTTATTATCTAAATATGGTTGACATATCTCATTGCATAGTTCTTTCAGGCACTCCTCCATGCTCCTTTGAAATTTGCAGGTGCATTTGACAATCCGAAAGTGACCCTCACCCATTGATATAATCTCCAAGGTGTTATGAACGCAGTGAGAGGCCGACTGGATTCCTCCACAAACCCCTGGTGACTGTCTGCTGCTGTTCGGGTGTTAGATGATTTACGTGAATAGGAGGGTCCCATAAGCCCTCCTTTTGAATCGTTAACATCGCATCCATGTTTCCTTTAGTTTGGGTGACTTTCCTTTAGTTTGCAATCTCCTGCTGGACTGTCACTGGTCTCATCTCAGCAGAGTTGATGGCTTTTACCTGCTGTATATGGCTCAGAACTTCCCATGGAGGCAGGTCGATGTCATGAACAGTATCATTAATTATAGTAATGCAGATAGGTGAATAGGTCCCTATCTGGAGGCAGACAATGTTTTCCTCCACCTTCAATCTGTCTGGCCACTTCGAGCACTCATCCAGCACAAAAAGAGCATCTTGGTCAGATAGTAAAGGGCCTGTTTTGATGCAACATTTGACAGCTCTAGCCTGTTTGACTGGAATTTTGGTTACTGACCTTCCTGCTTTCACCACTCCATTGCTGCACCCATCGTCTTGGCTTCTCACTAAGTTTAGCAACACCGCTGCTTTCTTGCAGTCACAGGACATTGCAGTACTCATTGCTTTGGTCGTTACACTGGTAGGTCGCTCTACACCACTGTTCAGCAGGTACTCATATGACATTTTATCCAATTATGTAGTAGTTCAACGGATCACAAAACTCATGGTTCAGATCATATTATGTTTTTTGAGTCACAGATCGGATCACTTTTCGGATCAGCAAGAAAAACACTTTGGTTTCCATTTATTACTTAAAGCTCACTTTAAGTACCCCCGATGCCCCAGCAAAAACTACTAGCCTAACTAATAAAGTTAAAAGAATATTGAAGGCAAGTAAATAGACAATAAAAGGAACAAATATAGCAGTTACAAATAAAGTAACGTAAACTCATTTCGGGTACAGAATTGTAATAATTAAATGTAAAATAACACTGTTCACTGTATAATTTTAATATAGATTAATCTTTGTTAAAGCTGTTTTTTCCTGTTTGATTAAAATTAATGACAGACAACAGCATGGATTTATAGGTTGCTGTCACTTTAAGACCTAATGCATGGACCCAATATAATGATACAAATCATTTCTTTCTCAACTCGTTCACTTAAAACACAACCTACTGTGTTGATGAGAATACTTGAAGAGAAGATGGGTATTTTGGCATAACTTGTGTGTATGTGTCCATCCAAGGCTGTGCGCGCGAACAGCATGCGAATACCGAATAAAACCTAGAGTGGAACGGTAAGTATTCATCACTTTCCTCCTTTCTCCGATCTCCTCTTTCAACTGTATAATGACCTCATAGAGCTCAGAGTCTTTCTTGTCCATGACCTGTGGGGTTTTCAAAGCTTTCACTTGTGTGTCTGTGGACTGTTCTTTACCTCCGACAGCATGACCCACTCTCTCCTGACTTTGATGTAGTTCTGCCTGGACTTCAGTGACTTTACTCTCTTTCACGTGGGTGTTTTTCTTGAAATTTTGCTGTCCTTCCCACTCAAGACTTGCAGCTTCGTTCATCTTTGTGATGAGAACATCCATGGAGGATCATCAAGGCAGGTTTTAAGCTGATATCTAATGTGATAGTTGGATAACCCTCGAGCAGCAGCTAAAAGTCTTTATTTTATTTCAATAGCTCGGAATAGGATGACTCGCGTCCCTCTTGAGTGATATTTATTAGCTGATGATACAGGTCTGTTGAGCTCTCTTCCTTGTAATGGCCTTTCAGATTTTTACGCATCTAAGAAAGGGTTAAATCTGTCTTCATCTCCAGCATATCATGCAGAATCATACATGGACTGATTGCTTTTATCACAGCATCAATAATCTCAGACTGTGTGTCTCTAGTTCACTCCAGCATCAATCTGGAGCATCGAATTGTTATACGACAGCTTGTCTTTCTGTCCCCATTCTCTGATTTGGCCATTAATCTTAAAATCACATCAGATGGTGACTTTAGGAACTGCATGCTGATGTTGGGAAAACACCGGGCAACTTGACACATCAGGAACTTTCAAACTCAAGCATTGGATTTAATTTTCAGCATACTTGTCAAACTCAAAATTATGCTACAGTTATGCGTACTGTTTATTTAAATGCACAAGCTTCATCGAATTTCTGTCTGTGTCACCGCCGCCATCTTGTGACTGCATGGTCACTGTGTTGCATTATCCCGCTGGCAAACTCTAACAAATCTTTCACAAGTTGACGGGCTACGTCAACACGTGCTTATGCGCACACCTCATGCAGTTGATCGAGCCGCAGCCAGAGCAATGCCTCTCTCAGCCAATCTTGCAGTTGTTCAATGTCCATGCTTAGCGTCTTTGTTGACAACTCACTCCAAATGGCACTGCTGGTGACATCTTTGTCACCAGTATTTTGTAGCACACTTGAAAGAGGAAATGAGTGTTTTGTTAGGGGTCTTTTATTCAGCCAGCACCATTTGCTCCGTACAACACAATGCAATGCTATAATGATAGTCTTGTAATACATCACATGAATAACTGTGAATAACTCTTCTTTTTATTTTCTGTTTTAAGTCTATTCCAGGGTTCTCCATCTGGCTACTGCCACCCACTGGACACCCAACACATAGCTGTAAGTATAACTATATATTCTAGATCAGGGGTTCCCAAACTTTTCAGCCCACGACCCCCAAAATAACTATGCCAGTGACTCGCGACCCCCACTATCCTCGGAGGTGGTTAAAGTATACAAATGTTGTGTGCAAGGGCAAACACGCACTAACGCCTGTTTCACACATACTGGGCCCTATTTTAACGATCTAAACGCAAAGTGTAAAGCGAACGGCGCAGGTGCACTCAGGGCGTGTCCAAATCCACTTTTGCTATTTTAATGACGGAAAAACAGTCCGTGTGCCGGGGTGCATCTTTGAAATGGGTTGTCCCTATTCTTTTAATGAGTAATGGGCGTAATGTTCAATAAACCACTCAGAGTGTCATCTCCCATTCCCTTTAAGAGCGAGATGTGCTCGCGCCATGGCGGATTGCTATTTACATGGCAGAATTTGTTGGCAGAAAAGCTGCATGCTTTTCAAGCGAAGAAACCGATCTGCTCGTGCGCGAAGTTAAAGCGGGCTTGCAAATAGCACCACGCGATGAGTCAGTTAATATATATGTGTGTGTATTGGCAATTTCGTTCATCATTATAAGTAGCCAATTTCGTTCATCATTATAAGTAGTAATAGGCTGAATTGAAAATAGGTAGCCTAATTCTAATACACGCAATGACTATTCATCATTACATTTTTATATTTATGTAGCCTACACAATAATATTCTTTTACACTGTAATCCTTTTTTTTTTAACATTTGGCATGTTTGTGTGATGCGCATCCCTGTGTGTAATAAGCAAAGTCAACGCGCACTGTGGACATGCCCAGAGGCGCAGTTTCTACCAATGCGCTCTAACAAAAAAATATTGCGCCATTGACCTAGACATTAGACCAGGTTTGAGTTGGTCTAAGGCGCAGTCATTTTCAGCTCCTTAAAATAGCAATACGGCGGCAATGCGCCTGAACACACCTCTTTTTTGACCAGCACGCCCATGGGCGCACTAACTGGTGCAAATGCATTTACTAATTTAAGGACGTGGCGCTGAACGGGAAAATGCGAACAGCGCCGGACGCAAACTAGCAAACACACTTGTGCTGCGCCTTGCGTCGCATTGCGCCGTGTGTATTATAGGGCCCACTCTGTTTGCTGTTTGCTAGCGCACTGTTCGCATTAAAATAATAATAATAATAAAAAAAAACTAGTAATTTCACCATAAATGCATATAATTTAAGACTCTGTTAAGGCCAGAACACACGAAGCCGACACCGACGAACTAGTGGAGACAAAAGCAGACTGCGGGGTTTGAATTTGCCCAGCCACACCAAACTGACGCTAAACAGCCGACGGCCAAGCAGCACGTCAGTTCTGCGCCTGCGTGAGATAAAATGCCTTTCCGAAACAGCAGGTGGCAGTAGCTGAGCAGCCAATTAGAATGATCAGATGGCCTGACGGACCGACAAGCTCCAACGGCGATTCAACATTTCGAATCGGCCGAAAAAAGGCCGACTAGGACCAACTTCAGCCGACGGTGTGGAACACACTGAGAAAACTTAGTCGGCCGACGAATAAAAACTGCCCGACGGCCGACCATTGGCTTGGTGTGTTCCTGCTTTTACACAGTCAACATATGTGACCCGATCTGGCGAAATGAGTCGGAAGTCGCAACGTTCTCTTTTAAGATATGGGCCGATAATGTGGAAAAACAATGAAAAAAATCGTTTTTTTTTAAGGTAATTTCAAAGAACAGACTTTCAAAAATAATCTCCCAAAGTTTCGTAGTCCAGATAATTGAGTAAAGCTATTTAACCCCTTAACTGTCACCGCCACACAGGTGGGACGTTTGCCATTACATATTTAAAACAGTAATATTCTATACTAAACCTAAACGAATCTTGACAAACTATATATCATTTGAAAGCTTAGAATCTCTAGTTTACATATTTGGTGACTGATTTCCAAAATAAATTACATAGTAGCAGTAATTTATCAATTTGCAACAAGCATATTTTCATACTCATAAGGCATGTTCAGACCTTTATTTTGAAATTGCAATGAACATGAAAAATCATTAAAGATTGGTTGAAACATGTTTCTTTTCATGCCAAAAGTTCAAAAGATAACATCCATTCAATTTTTTGAGAAAAAAAGGTCTGAAAATGTTTTTAATAGGAAAAAAAATACATTTATGATTGTGGCGCCGATCTATAACCTAGGCCTACATACATGTTATTTTTATGTTTATTAGAGGCTGAATTCATATCAAATTCTGCCAAAATTCCCATACTACTTCTATATAGGATATCTACTTCATAAATTGTATGAAAATAATGGAAATGTATGGTTCAGATCACTCAAACCATATATGGAAATGGAGGCGCCTTTATATGGTCAGTAATGGAGCTTGGTTGTCATCTAGTGAAAAAGTGTGGTACTGCGCCCAAACAAAATCTTACTGAAAGCTCATTTTTTGAGATATCAACCTGAAATTTGGAACACAACTTGTTCAGATTTTTGGCTTTGATTTCCTTGCAGCTTTAGAGTAAAACTTGTTTTGTAAAATATATATTTTATGTAAAATATAAAATATTATATTTTTACATTTTCATAAACATAAACTTCTATAACTTTTTTTCTGTTTCACTTACATAAGTTTCACATCTACAATAATCTGCCAAATTTCATCTTTAAAACAAGACCAGCCTTTTGTCTATACTCCAAAGTATTCTTGAATTACAACCATTTAAGTTTGGATAGTGCATTTTCTTGTCTAAAAAAAAAAAGTGGGGGTGACAGTTAAGGGGTCATTATCTCTGCTCTACAAATATGGTGTTACACGTTGTATATAACCAATCAAAAAGCTTAGAAATGTAAACACACTGACCTAAACGCTGATTTTTAACAATGAGAAGCCCCGTTTCGACTGACAGGCACGCGATCGGTCCAGCCATCCTCCTGTCAGACTAGCGCGCCTTATAAAATAAAACTCTCTCTTTAAAAGCCAATAAAAATTAATCCATATAGGTAGCACAAAAATTCTTTTTGCATACAAAACCAGATACTTTAAGCTTTCATATCAAGCCTCCAACATGCTTCTGTTGCGTTGTTTTCACCCTCTAATGAGTCTGAGTAATATGCGTTTACAACAAAAATAGCACAGCAGCTAACTGAATACAAGTATTTCACGTGCTCATAACTTCATGAAAAATGCACAGATCATAAAAATCGCACATCAGTATTTAAAGCAGATTCTCAAGATTAAAATGAATCCAAAATCAATATAATATATTGCGTTGATCTCAAGATATTACTCACGAAATGATTTAACATACTTGGCTAAAAACATGTCTCTCATCTCTCCAGGATGCAGTGTGTATCCAATGTTCCCGGACCCATCCATGTTCGTTTTCCAACGTGGAATAACAAATAACAGATATCATTTTAAAGCTTAGAATCTCATCTTTTTAATGCATCTAACCATTTTGAAAAACTCCTAACGAGTTCTGAGAAGTGCCTCTAAACCGGAGTTTACCGCCCGTTGGCGCCACCTGGCTGCGGAAAACAAAGGACCAACAATTTTTCAAACTATTCTTTATAATATCACCACGAAATTTGAACCAGATGCAGCTCACATATAGGAGAGCATCACCAAAAAAGAATTTTTTAGCGATCTTATTGTGTTCCTGAGTTATTCCATGTCAAATAAAAAAAGAAAAATAATTTTTAAAAGATTATATATATTTGTTGTCTTTTATCAGCTGTTTCTCAGCAAGATAATATCCAAATGTAATGTAATTTACATTTTCTTAAATTTTAAAATGTTTTCTATCAAATGATACCTACCTTTTGACTCTCCTTGCTAAAGTTTTGGAGTTATGAGTCTTTACTTTTGTGTGTGTCGCTCAAAAAAAAAAAAAAAAAAAAAAAAAAAAAGAACTCTAAAAAAGCCTTCAGGTCTTAAAGGGTTAATTCAAATAAATACTTTTTTCAAATAAATAATTTGAGCTTCAGCATGGTTTAATAGCATTTGTATATATATAAATGTCTTTGGTCAAATTAAGCTGTAAAATAAATAGTTTATCCCTTTAAATGCAATGGATTTTGAAAGATATCAACAAAAAAACGGGCAAAAAACTTTAAAGAAGATTTTCTCAGGTTTTCAATTGGAAAAAGAGGGCAGACGACCATAATTAAAATGGGTATATCTTTAAAACCATTCAAGGTATGACTTTGACTATGATATCATTTTAAAGCTTATTGTCTCATCTTTCCATTGATACCAAAATCTCAATTTTGAAATTTGGGTCACTGTGACTCATTTTGCTGGATCAGGTCACATATGGCTTTTTTGCCTCGGGTAAAGCAAGGAAAATGGCACCTTACCTGGCATTTAGGTGAACATGCCTTTGCAGTACATATGCAGCATGTGCAATTGTGCTTTCATATACTCTGCATTTGCAGTGCGCAACTGATCTGTGGCTGTTTATCACAAACAACTTATTTTTATTTCAAATCCAAAAGTTGTTACTGAACATGGCTTGTCAGAATTGTGATTCTCTTTGTATACACTGTATTTCATAGATGTCTCCCTGCATTGTCTTTGGTCGATATTAACCAACGTTTATATTTCGACAAAAATAATATCCAAAGCTTAAAGGGCATATTGCATGTTAGAGCTTAAGTGATTCAATGTATAGAAAAATAATGTATGAAATAGATTTTCTTGAAAAAACACGTATAAATACGCTACATGAGCTTCTGGAGTCATTTTTTGTGAGAAAATTTTACTTCCGCATCTGAAAAATGGCAAATCGGAAGTGACGTAACTGCAGGGAGCACGATCAATATAAACAATAGGAAAACAATGGATCACAAGGACAGTTCGGAAGCTGAGAAAATTGTAAATGTTTATTCATACTCGTATAACAAACCACAGCCATAATTAGCCTGCTATGTGGTCAAGAGAGCAGGCACAGGCCAGAATTAGACAGAATAACGATCAAAAGAGACAAATTGAGCTTTTGTGTGAGGAGATCAGTCGCGGTTTCTCACCACGACTGATTTGGTAATGTTAGTTAGCAAATATAAAAAAAAAAATAAAAAAATGATAAAAAAACAAGACTTACTGTAGCCTACAGTGCACCATTCACGTTTCATTTCTCTGACGGATCCGTGATCATGTCTCCAGCCGGCGGCCGAACATAAGTAGTGTTACTGTATGTGTTTCTTGTTATCCTTTATTCATTAATTCTGTGTTAAGTTTATTCCGTGCACATTCATTGATAGTGTGAGGATGCATATGACACTATGATTATGTAGTTGTGTGAACTTGAATATATAGGCTATATATGTTTACAGTCAAGTTTACAAACATGGCATGAATGAAATTGGAGTACATTACCGGCACATAATTCAAAACTGTTTTGTGTGAGTGTGAGACTGTATGCATTTGTGTTCATAATTTGTATTCATCAGTGTTAAAAACTGATTCAAGTAAAAACGGTGAAGAAGCATCACATGTGTAAGTTTATTCATTTAATATTCATTTATAGTAGTATTACAATGTTGAACTCCATCATATCGCCGGGATGATAATCCTCCGGTCTAAAGTGAATGCAACCTCCACAAACACAATAATTTACCATGACGCTGATAAATAGAATACTGAAAACACACTGATTCACGACCGCTGTCACTAAATACCAACCTACTCTGCACTGAATCAACACAGAGCTCAGCGAACGACTCCCTTTAGTGACGTAAAATGACGTGACGCTGAAAAAAAGAGACCGAGACCGAGACCAACACTTTATCTACTAAATTCATGCCTTTATGTCCTGCAAAACATTTTTGAACCCTGCAGTACCTTTTTATATGGTATTTTTGTACAAGGTTATACATTCATCTAGAAAAAAATGTTTAACCTGCAATATGCACTTTAAAGCCTAAAGAATTACCAACGAGCACATGTCTGAATGCTTTAACATGGTGCTGTAGATTGACCTGCTGCACTGATGCTGTTGCTAATATGTCGTAATCACCTCAGGAGTCACGGTCGAGGGAAAGGAAAATTGAAAGGTTAATAAAAAAGTATTTTGTTACAATTATTCTTAAAATATGCTATTTCTATTTTTGATTTCTTTTTTTGATTTCTGGAAATTGTCTTGCGACCCCTTGGGGGTGTCCCGACCCCCACTTTGGCCCTGCAGAGTTTAGCTCCAACCCTAATTAGACAAACCTGATCCTGCTAATCAAGGTCTTCAGGATTACTAGAAACGTTCAGGCAGGTGAGTTGGAGCTGGTTGGAGCTAAACTCTGCAGGACAGTGGCCCTCCAGGAGCTGAGTTTGAGACCACTGCCTGAATTCGAGGATTGCTGTAACAAATTTCTGATATACAAATGGAAATTCTCCTTGACAATCTCTGTAAGATTAATAAAATATAATTCATTCATTAATAAAATCTCTGTAAAATACTATTAAATAATAATAATTACAAATTATTATTAAAAAAAAAAAAAAAAAAATAGGATATCCTAAGATAAATGACCAGCTGATTTTTTAATGGTAGTGATGTTTGTGGGGTGGCTTGGCCTGGCCCTACTCAGGCTGCTGTCCTGCATGCAGATTGAGGACGTCAGTGTGAGACGGGGAGTGTGGAGGGAGACTATGACCCAGTGTTAATGGGAAGCAGACGCTTCGCCAAGCGTGAATGAGCTGTGAATGAGGTGAGAATGAAGAGGCCCAAAGACCTGCTGAGACCCTCCAACTTGAGCATCCACTAGTGATCTCTCATGCAGACATACAGTACATAGCCAGCTCTGGTTTATTAAAAATGTTAGGATACATCACCTCTCTAAATTATTCCTGAGTATAAATTATTCATTTACTATAAGAAGAACAGACAACTCATGTATGTTATAGTGGTCTAGAGTAACTTATTGATGTGTAGGTTAAATATGGTTACAGATGCGCCCATAGCGGTAATCCCAGACTGAGAGACAGATCCACAGACAGACCTGTCAGGGCTGTCAGGTGTGAGGCATCATTACATTGAGTGACTCTGAGGGTGATCTATACATTTGCTTAAGGCGAGCTCAAAGCAAGAACCACGGAGATAAGATCAACCTGTATGCTATGTGAATGACATATATCAATGCAGATGAAGAGCGAGTTTTATTGTAAACACCCAGCAACTAGTGCCAATGAATATATCTAGATGTTATTAGTATGCTGGTAAGAACACGAGGCTTGGCAGTACTTATCAGACTTCAGCAGTAAAGCTAAAATGCATCGAAAGAAGTGCAAACTTATATTAGCAACCTTTTTGTCTCATGAAAATATACAAAGAACATAAATGAGTTGTCTTTTTTTCCTTCTAATGGCAATCCAAAGCATTTTTTTAAGAACCATAGGAAATAATATTATGAATGAAAGAACATTTAGAATGGACATACTCCAGAATGCTCAGAAACCAATTGATTTCCAAAATTTTATAACAGGAATATTTTTTAGAGGAAGGGCTTACAAACATGGAACATTTGATAGAGAGAGAGAGAGAGAGAGAGAGAGAGAGAGAGAGAGAGAGAGAAACTATGATATTATCTATTTATCTAAAAATGTAAATCTATTTTTTTTTACTAAAAAATTAATTAAATAGAAGTATAAATAATTAAATATAAAAATAAAATTATTATATAAATTATTATATTTATATTTAATTTGTTTAATTATATTTATTATGAAAAGGGTTAAATACATTTATCTTATATTGTAATTCTGGGCAGAGAAAACTTAATACATAGTAAATATTTTCCAGATATTATTTTCATGATTTTGGCTTTAGAACAATGTCAACAAAATCAAATAATTTAATTGCCTTTATGCGCAAGTATATTATATATTACACAGTATGTCATAAAATAAGGGGGGCCCTTATAGACCCCTTAAAAGTTTGTTAACATTGCAACGTTTCCTGGTGGGCGGGGCTCAGCTGGAGGCAAAAAGAGGCGCTGGACTCAGTGTTGACAAGCGTAAGCTAGCATGTTTTAGGAGGGATTTATTAAGCATAGATGCAGAAGAAGGTTCATAACTGTCCGAATATGTACAGTCACTGACTCTGCGGGACCGTGACAGCTATTTTTGTAAATTAACTTAAGTTTTGGATATTTCCTAGACAACATATGAATTACTTTCGGGTGGTTCTGGGAATTTTGTCAAGGCTTATTGTCTAATGTAACCTATGCTGTGTTAACTATGATTATGGCTAGCAATGTGGAATATTTTAAGAGACCATTCAAAGGATGGCACACTCATCTATCGCTGTATGTTTGTTTAACATTTAAGCTAGCTAGTGCGCTGAAAGTTGGCAACTTTCACCTATAAAACAGAAACTTGCTGATTTGTACTAGATAAAACCAACACACCATTACATATGCATCGATTATTTTACCTTATATGAAGTGTGACTGCAAACACGAGTATTATTTATGATCGTCTCCATCCAGTCTGTACACCGTATTGCTTTCAACCACAATTATCTTTGATTTCTGTGAAGGAATGTCTGCCGGGATCTGGTAAAACTTTAGTTTTGAACCAAAAGTGCTGTTCCTTCTATTCTGGCAGCCAAAAACACAACAAGACGACATTTTAAAGTCAAAACCTCAAACTTTTAGCGCGCCCGCTATTAGTTCTTATTTATGTTTTGCCTCCAGCTAGAGCGGTGACGTCACAGTGACGTAGGCGATTACGGGGTCTATAAGGTGATTATCATATCTTATGTCATAAATGCACACAAGAATATGGATCCATAATTAAATCTCATGAGACTAATGAGAACAGGCCCATAACAGTAGAGGTAAACAATACTAAATAACAAGTGCTGCATTAACCCCCCCAAAAAGAGAGGATATAATACATTCAACTTATTTTGGTAGGAAACGCAGGCACAGCTCAGACATGGTCTGGCATTGTGAAATGCATTGTGTCTATCATTAGGTAACCTTTAGCATAGGTAGTTTTTGTCCTAATTTATGTGTGACAGAGCAGGTTTGCTATAATCGCACCACCCTTGAGGGGTAGCAGGTTAAATTGAGTTGAAAATGAGATTTTAGCAGTCGCTGGTTTGATAGCAGGGAGCAGAACTTTGGTGCTGTTCTTCGTTAATGGAGTGAGAGCACTAGAGGATTCAGTGTTAGTATGTGGAGCAGGTGGAGAACAGCATCCTTTACATGATCAGACATGAAGTCAATTAGATGTGTGAGGAACGAAGAAAAGCATATGAATGCAAGGCACGGAGCAGGGGGTGAGGCAAGTCTGATGGCTAAAATGGAGGTCAGCAGAGGCAAAGTCAAAATAAGATTCATCGTAAATGGAAATGCAGCAAAGAGCTTGGGGGGAAGGAGGCTGTAGACTTTTCATAGATAGAAAAAAAATGTAATTGTATGGTCTCAACAGTTGATTTTAGAGTGTAAATGGAATAAAATCTGAATCACTTTTGTCATCCAAATAGATAACTCTATTTAGAAGATTAGAGGATTATCAGCCATATTTACAAGCATCATAAGGATTTTTTTTCAGCAGCTGTGTTCAATGGAGTTCTAATTAAATTAAAGAAGACTAATGCAATATTAACGTCACAATTTAATTCGGTCAGTTTAAGATAAAGAAAAATTTGAGACTGCCAAAAATGTATCTTTCGAGTATTTTATAACATCTTAACTATGTCTAAAGGTCATGTGTAACTAGTGTTGTGACAACCAAACAAAATTGAAAAAAGAAAAAGAAAAAAAGATTATTTTTAAACAGGACAGGTTTCCTGAACAGTCCCCCTTCTGCCATTGGTCATACAGATACATAGTCCTGCCCCGCACTCATACCCATTGGTGTGTTAAATAATAATGAGTCTACTCTAGGCGAGTTGAAATTAACCCAAGTACAGTATTCATTTAAAGGTGCCCTAGATTGTTTTTTTACAAGATGTAATATAAGTCCTAGGTGTCCCCTTAATGTGTCTCTGAAGTTTCAGCTCAAAATACCCCATAGATTTTTTTTTTAATTAATTTTTTTAACTGCCTATTTTGGGGCATCATTAACTATGCACTGATTTTTTCAGCACGGCCCCTTTAAGAGATGCGCTTCCTCTGCCACACGAGCTCTCAACTATATATACATTGCATAAACAGTTCACACAGCTAATATAACCCTCAAATGGATCTTTACAAGATGTTCATCATGCATGCTGAATGCATGCTTCGAATTATGTGAGTAAAGTATTTATGTAGATGGTTACGTTTGATTCTGTGTTAGTTTGAGGCTATGCTCCGTGGCTAACGGCTAATGCTACACTGTTGGAGAGATTTATAAAGAATGAAGTTGTGTTTATGAATTATACAGACTGCACGTGTTTAAAAATGAAAATAGCGACGGCTCTCGTCTCCGTGAATACAGTAAGAAACGATGGTAACTTTAACCTCATTTAACATTAGCAACATGCTAATGAAACATTTAGAAAGACAATTTACAAATATCACTAAAAATATCATGCTATCATGGATCATGTCAGTTATTATTGCTCCATCTGCCATTTTTCGCTGTTGTTCTTGCTTGCTTACCTTGTCTGTGCACAGATCCAGCCGTTAATACTGCCTTTCTTTGTCTAATGCGTCGAATGGGCTGGCATTATGCAAATATTGGGTCATACATATTAATGATCCTGACTGTTACGTAACAGTCGGTGTTATGTTGAGATCGAGTGTTTTCCGGAAGTCTTTTAATAAGAAGGAGGAAACAATGGGGTTTGAAACTCAATGTATGTCTTTTCCATGTACTGAACTCTTGTTATTCAACTATGCCGAGGAAAATTCAAATTCTGATTCTAGGGCACCTTTAACATAAACAAAAAGATGACTAAGCATAACTTGACATGACATGACTTGACATAACGTAACACATACCAATAGAAACAAGTGCTATTTATAGACAAAGACTAATGACTTAACAAGACATGCAGGGGTGTATTCCAGAAAGCGGGTTTAGTTGGAAACTCTGAGTTTGTTAACCCCAGAAAAGGTAAACTCAGGGTTTTCGGTTCCAATAAAACACAAAACTAAACCTCTGGGTAAGTTACCATAGTAATTTACTGTGTGAACCTAACCTGGTCGGTCTCCTCTCCCTTTTTAAAGCATAAAAGATGTTTAAATACTTATAATAATCTTAATAATCTTAATGCAAACAGAAAAGAGTGTCTATTACTAAGTGCAAGTTTACACTAGACAGAGCACCAATGTCGACCCCATAGGTCGTTTTTCAAGCACCTTATTACGACCTAAATTTACGCTTTAAAGTCATGCGCCCTCTAGCTGGTGTAAAAATAATGACAGTGTCGTGTTACATCTGTTGTCATGAAATGACGTTTGAATGTCGTTACCAATCAAAATGTGTTTTCATTTAAATGCAATGTGTGGACTTTTTACACCATTTCTCCTGTTTCCATTTAGAAAAACTCATTTTTTTTTTTTATTTATTTATTTATTTATTTTTATTAACGACTACACCTACCCCATCCCTAAACTTACCCTTAGTGATTTATAGTGCATACACACTTTATGAGCACATGTGTTCCCTGGGATCGAACCCACGATCGCATGATCACATGATTGCATATTGTTATTGCAATGCTCTGCCAATTGAGCTACACGAAACCTGAAATATGATGCAGATAAAAGGGAACAATGCATTAAAGTCAAAGTGTCCTGTTGTCGATAGGGCTCAACTTTAGCAAATGCTCCTATGGGTCGTATTTCATGAATTAAAATGAAAGTGTCTTGTTGTCGAAGGGGCGCCACTTTAGTAAACGCTCCTATGGGGCGTATTTCAGGGAAGTGACAAACGACCTATATGGTCGTATTGGTTAAAGAACATGTTGTGTAGGCAGTAACGCATAAGGTTCATCGAACTTGTGACGCGATTGTATTGAGTCGGAGGTATGTGGACGTCTTTTTGTCGGGTGCTGTTGCCATGATGAATCGTAATATCGGAGCTCCATTGATCATAGCTTTTCATAGCTGTGGTGCATGCACTTAACTCAGAGTAAACATACTTAGAGTTTACTGAACTAACTCAATTCAGCTGTTCTGAAACCGAAAACTGAAAAAGATTTTCCCATCTCAGGGTAAGTCAACTCAGATTTCAAATTTTGAGTTTACAGTTTGTTGAACATCCTCTCTGGAATACACTCCTGAAAGCAATGAAAAATGAACCAATGAGAACATGACACATAGACAAGAGAACCAATCAGAACAAAGCACATGTTAGGAAACATGACCATGGCTAAACTATAAAATAAAAGACCTGAAAACATAAACATAAACATAAACATGAACCAAAACCAAACATGACAGATGAACTGGTTACCAAACAAACAGAGCAATGTTACAATAGAGCCACAGCCTTTAGGCTTTCTCAGAGAAATAAACCTTTAAATCACTTACTTGTGTCAATGACCAATGACTGTGTCCAAGATAAAGGAAATATCATTTAAAAAGCTTAGTTGTTATAAATGTACTCAATTGTATTCATGTTGGGTTTTATTTGGTCTTTTTTAAAATGCCAATTAATTTTTTTTTCAGTTCATTACATGCAAGTGTACACCTCTTAAACATTATTTTTAATTTTTTTTTAAATAAATATTTTAACAAAACCGCTTTTTTTTTTATCCCAAACTTTAATAAGGCTTTGTTTTTAAATCATGTTCTTCATCGTTATCAGAAAAATTACTAATTCATAAATGAAATGTTTATTATAGAAGATGTGTATTCAGGTTATTTGTATGAGTTTTGTATTTTGATGTATTTTTAGTAAATAGTATTTACTTCATTTAATGATTTAAATAACTTCAAACAATCTAGGATACAACTTTTGTATCATGTTCTGTTAAATTTACTACAATAGGTTTTTTTTACACATGGCGTTACTGGGTTGTGTGAAATGCAGATGGTTTACTGGGGAAAACTAATTCTTTGTAATCTTATATATATATATATATATATATATATATATATATATATATAAGTATATAAGTAATGCTTATAAAAATACTGTAATTGTAATGGTAATACTTAACGTATCATTCCTGAATAATGTTAAACATTACAATTAATCTGTTATACTGTATTAATACTGTATTTATATAGTTATTTTAAGGTGACATAGTTACATGCACTTACTATAGTAATAACAGTAAATTATGCATAATTACAATAAACTAACCCTAAACCAAGCCCTAACCTTAACCCTATACAGAATAAATATGTTTAAATAATAATACTCAGTACTTATTTGTGTAATTACATTGTAACAATGTCACCTTCAAATAGTGTTACCACATTTTTGTTTGTATTACTTTTTAAGTAATTCATTAGTTATTGGTCATTTTGAGGAAAACTGCTAGGTAACAGGTCCATCTACACTTTATTTCTACTGGTACAAACATGCAGATCATCTCTTGCCTGTGTATAATCCTATATCTCACTTACTCGTTGCGTTCTGGCTGTCTCCTGTTAGCTCTATTCCCAGAGGAGGGCCATTCTCCTGCATTGCATTCTAGCAGGCTTGTTAATAATGTATTGATGAAGAGGTTCTTCTGTTGATTAGGTAGTGGCCACTCTCATAATGGGGCCCTGGAAGGAGGCCATGGATCCTGAGCAGTAAGTAAACCTCAGGTTAAATAAGCTTTTGTTACAGTAAAAGAGAGATTACGTGAGCATTTCTTTGCCCGACACCCTCCTCAACGCCACCCCCTTGCCCTGGGAGATGTAAATGACTTTGGTTGCAGACACAAGTGAAAATATATAAAAAATTTGGTCTAAAGAAAGAGAAAAGCGGGGTTTCATTTCACGCCTTGCTCTTGGATCACTGAATAAAAGGAAACTACATTAGCAGCTGTTAAAGGAATCATAAGCTATTGTTGCATCAAAATTGCTGTCAGTGAGCATGTGACAGCAGCATGGTGAGAATATCTTTTATTTTCCTTCCTCTGCCATACTACAACAGCAACTGCTTTTTCAGAAGTCTTGCAGTTACATTTGTGGCATCATCACCTAAAAAGGCAAAATGAAACAAACAGCGCTGCCAGTGTGTGTTGCAGAAACAAGCCAAAACTTGCAATACACATAGCGCTGTTAAGCAGATCCTTTGTTTACCTGTATTAGCATCGCAAACCTGCCCTCTCAACTGGCTTTCAATACAGCGGCAAACAGAAAAATAGACAGATTTTAAGTCAGGTCAAATGTATTCATATATTACATTTGAAAACGTCTCGGTTACGTATGTAACCCTCGTTCCCCGAAGGAGGGAATGGAGACATACGTCAGTAATGACCGTTTTGACCTTTGTGAATCCAATAAACGTAGTCTCAAGACACAAAACAGAAGAAAACAAATGGACAGAACACATACCCAATAAGGATTTTTTATTTTTTTTTGTATTGTTGCATGTAAACCCTTGTTTATTTTTAATAGTTATATATACACTCTAAAAAATGCTGGGTTGTTTTGACCCAAACTTGGGTTGAAACAACCCAGCATTTTTTAGAGTGTACTTGAACAAGGGGACCCAATGGGCATTTTCTATTAAACAAAATTAATTTCTGTTTTAGTCGCAGATGAAACAATTCAAAGGGAAAACATATGTGGGAATGTATTTATAAATGATATTCATATCTTTATTCTGCTCATGTTTAATGAATAAAGCCTGACATCTGCATGTCTGACTGTAACAAGAACCTGTCACAATAAATTGGAAGTAGGAAGTAGCAATCATTCCCTTTGTAATCGGTGAATTATAACAAGAAGACTTGCTCCCATTAGTCCTTATTGCAGGTGCACATCCGGCAAGAGTGGGTGTTTTTATGGGGAGTAGGTAAAAAATTGTACCTACCAACCTGCTCCATGAATGTATACAAATATGTCCTCATCTCATACAGCGGAATGAGAAGTTAGATGCTTAAAAAAAAAGCATGCTGCACCTGCAGGAACTGTAAAGATGAGGGAAGGTGGCACAATATCACTCCTGACAGTTTCCCACCGATATTTTGGATCAGTCAAGAAGATGTTTTGACGTCAAGACTGGAGCAAACCTGATAATTTCAAAATATCACATAAACATGGCTTTCCTGCGTTGTCAACTTATTGCCAGCTGATTTGATTGCTTAAAATAGGTTTTTATAATGAGCTGATTTTTTGATAGTTTTCATTGTTTTGTTGAACACTAGACTGGAGGAAGATTTTATGCCTTCAATCCATAAAAAAGTAAATAAATAAATAAAATAAAAAAAAATTTAATCGCAGATGTGTTTGCAAACACATTCTTAAGCCAGCTTTCCACTTCTTATGTCAAACAGCGGGCTATAGACCGAATGGAGAATTGTGTGAGGGTTTGTCTGTCTGTCTGTCTATCTATCTATCTATCTATCTATCTATCTATCTATCTATCTATCTATCTATCTATCTATCTATCTATCTATCTATCTATCTATCTATCTATCTATCTATCTATCTATCTATCTATCTATCTATCTATCTATCTATCTATCTATCTATCTATCTATCTATCTATCTATCTATCTATCTATCTATCTAATTAGAACAACTAAGCATCCATAAAGTAAAAAAATAATAGAAAATAACAGAAAAAAAAACTTTCAATGGGAATGGATTAACCCCAAATTGTCTCTATATTAAATTTGATTCAAATGTAAATGTTTGCTTTGTTTCCTACTCTCTTTTGTTTTCACTGTCTATTGTTTTCCTCTGCGTGATTCATTGATTGTGAGAGATTTTCACCTGCTGTTAAAGTGTGTTGTTAGAAGAGTTGCACCAACGGAAGTAAACAGGTACCTCATCAGTCAACACGTACATGCGTCATCTCACCTCCACACAGCTGTTTATCATTAATTACAATACTGTTATTGTCGCTGTTTTGAAATTTGCAGTATGTGTTGCTATGAATAAATAATAACACATAAAAGTTCTGAACTAGAGTTGCTCAGAGTGGATTAGACCACTGGAAAAAATCTAGTCTTGTTCAATTAAGTTTGAATAACTACTGCAGCCTCTAAAGTTAAGGGGAGGGAGGGGGTTGTAATTGAAAGCTCCCTGATGTTTTAAAAAATCTCTTTTCTACTCATCTCCACTTGAAAAGGGGCAGTTCAGAATTTGTTGTCCCAAAGTAAGTTCTAAGAGACCTTCAAATCAAGTATGAGATTTCAAAGCGCTCTTCGATTAAAAGCCAATGGGAAAGTCCTTACGCTTTTATCTCGGATGTTAAAGAAAATGATGAGGATCTTGAGCCAAGGCCTTTCGGATAAGTGAATATATTTAATTTCTTGAAAGAATCACAGACTTGGTGTCTTTGGTCCTTGATGCCTGTTGGGATGAAGCCATGAAGAAGCCTGCTACCCCCACCCCCCCCCCCCCCCCTCATTCCCCACTCCCTCCCACCGTCTGTCTCAAAACTAGGGTTCAAGAAGAGAAATAGGCCTCAAACCCTCTGCAGTCCTTTAAGTTGATTTATTTATCAGGTCTCTCTGTCTATCTCGAATCTTGTGTGGAGGATGCCCTGGGGTGGATCTTCATGGCGTGGACCCCCCCACCTCCCCAAACCCATCCATAGCCGTGGCATCAGAGTTGGCGCCCAGTGTTGGCTTTCATCAGAACAGCTCTTAAAGATTCACACTCATAAATGTTGAGTTCTCCACCAGGGCTCACTACCACCACACGGGCCATTAGAAAGAGAACGCAGCAGCCCGCATTCATCTATCTGGCCCTTCTTCCCAAGGCAGTGTGCAGTAGGAGCGTCTTGCACCTCCTACCCATATGTCCACAGCTGTTTGTTTTTGCTCTGGGACACTACACTGTCAGCTCGCCAAGATGGTGTTCAAATGGACCCCTTGAAACGGTGATTGCTTGCACACAGTCATAGTAAGTTCCCATGTTGACCCTTGTTTTCAGGTCTGTTTATATGAAGACAGAAACATGTAGTGTGCAGGGCTGGGCCCCGACAACAGCCGGCCCACCATCCCTGTGTGCATTAGCCAAATGATAGATCTGCCTTGACGTAATTTCCTCTTTCTTAACAATTCGCAAACTCAAAAAATCCTTTTGTTGTTAGATCCAAACGGCCTGTGTTGATAACATAAAACGTTTTTTCTTTTACGTATTTTCCTCTCTCCTCCTCACCATCTCTCTTTCAGCATGTTTACAACCCAGAGACTGACTGATAAAAAGAACATCTGGCTTTTGTGCATAGCTGAAAGACTAACAATGTATTATAAATGATGATCTGTAAATCTGCCAAAACGCCCTCTTGTTGTACCATAGTCTTTCAATGATTCTGCCATATAGTGCATATTACTGTTCTGCTCTGTTGCCACAGAATAGAGAGACTCCTCCATCATTTATTAATGTGGTATCACTGCAACAAACATATGTATTGGCATAATTTAGACCAGAAGGCAGCTAGGTCTCGCCTGGCCAACACAATGCATATATAATTACCTTGAAATCACTCGCACAAGAAACATCAAGATCTTAGAAAAACAGATGGGTTTACGTGGAAGAGAGACGTAACACCTGAATTCTGAGGAGAGTAACACCTTACGGTGGCTGAGATAAAAGATAACACCTTTTAAAACGGTCATATTGTTTTCTGATTATTAAAATAATCTGTATTATCTATGATAATTACTTCTTAGCACCAAACATATGGTCCTGTTGTCTTGACTTCAGCATGGGTTTTCTCTGCAGCTGTGCCTCAAATAAGAATTAACATTTTGCTTTATTAGCATGAAATTATCTGCATTTAACATTTATAGTCTTAAAATGCAGCATATCAAAACATGTTAATACTGTTTATTTAAAAAAAAAAAAAAAAAATCACATGAATTACATTCATGTGTTTTATACTGCAAACATTCTATTGTTTTTTTAGATGAAAAAAAATTATAGTTGGATTTCGGTAACACTTTACAATAACGTTTCATTTGTTAACATTATTTAACTAGTTAACATAAGCTGATACTTCTGCAGTATTTATTAATTTTAATTTCAACATTTACTAATACATTTTTAAAATCAAAAGTGCACTATGAAACAATTAAGTTTTTTTTTTTATTAACTAACATTAACAAAAAATAATAAATGCTGTAAAACTATATTGCATTAACTAATGTTAACGAAAGATACCTTATTGTAAAGTGTTACCAAATCTTCAAACCATGAAAAACAGGTGATCACATTTTTATTTTTGAACCATGTTTGCACTCAACTGTCAAATTTGTACTAAACATTTATTTATTTATTTAATATAAAAAAAGACGTAAAAATAAGCATTCTTTGTTTCAATAACAACATTGAAGAGTGAAGTATAGTCACAAGTTTTTATTTCTTTTTTTTTCACAGCAACATGAATAGCTCATGGACAAATCACATCCATGTCTAGCTAGGTCGTGGTTTAGGTGGACACCATCTACCTCCTCGTGACAAGTTATGATAAAAACATGTAAAAGAGGTGTCAAACATTCCTGAGTGTGATGATAGGACTGATGTTTTGACTGTGAGAAGATGCCAGCAAACCTACCCAGAATGCAGTGGGTGTTTGGAAGTGTCCAGCAATGTCTGTTTCTTCTGAGGGGTTTTCTTCTTCCTCTTCCCTCTTCCTCTGCCCTCATGATAGCGCTGCAAACTGAGAGATATCCGGAACATCATAGCAATTGTAGTTTCATTCCTTTCTGTTTCTCGATTGGAAATGGTGACAGAGAAGATAACCAGAGAGAGAGCTGGAGAGATGTGAGAGTCCCATACCTAATTATCCCCACATGGCTGGCAGGTTGACTGGTTGGCAGTGTTGCCATCTTGGGGCATGAATTTTCCGGCTAAGCTAAGAGAGATGCCGTAGTTGCTGAATGTTGGTCACTGTCATGCTTGTTTCATCCAGTCTTGCATCTGATTTCCTAGCTTGTCTGTCCCTATGGTGTCAGAGGGCTGTTTGAACAACCTTCACAGACCAGCAGGTCTACTGCAGTTTAATTCTCCTCTCTCATTAAAGGATTAGTTCACTTTCAAATAAAAAATTCCTGATAATTTACTCACCGCCATGTCATCCAAGATGTCCATGTCCTTCTTTCTTCAGTCGAAAAGAAATTAAGGTTTTTGATTAAAACATCCCAGGATTATTTTCCTTATAATGGACTTCAATGGCCTCCGAACGGTTGAAGGTCAAAATTACAGTTTCAGTGCAGCTTCAAAGGGCTTTAAATGATACCAGACAAGGAATAAGGATCTAGTGAAATGTATGTTTTGCGCATTCCCAATTCCCTATTCTTTCCGTAAGTAGAATAGGGAAGTGTAGGACATACAGTGTAAGCTTTTTGAAGAATACGAAAGTGGGGTTTTGATCATTTGTTTATATAAAGCATATACATTTACATTTTTTTTCTTCTTATAAAAAATATTTATAAGATGGCCGGCACAAAAGCATTTAACCTGCAGAATTGTCATTCAATTTCCATATTTTCCATTTCGTGTTTACTTCGTAAAACCAGTGTAATACCCATGTCAGTATACAAATCATTATACATTAAACACATTTGTATTCCTATCATAATAGTTTTTATACTGTAAAAACTGTATATTCTATTCCCCTACACTAACCTCACCCCAAAACCCATCACAGAAAACTTTCTGCATTTTAAGATTTTCAAAAATCAAAAACTTGTAGAAAAAAACAAACGAAAAACAACAACTACATTTACTTAATTTTTATGCCCTTTTAACAAATGAGGGCGTCTCCAAAATGAATTTTGGAATTTGGAGTTTTTTCAAGTTTAGCTCACTTCTGGGTACAAATGTTTCCCCAAAATAGGGTTAAGTAGGTAAACACACACACATACTGATAGCTTTACTGTTGCTGCAAAGCTCCAACCATTTTAATACACGACTAGGAAAGAAGCCAAGTCCCAATGCAAACAAAAGCTCAACAAAGATGAAATATATGCGACCAGCCACAGACAGCTGAACAAACGCGATGACTTGCAAGAGCGTGGTTTATTTACACTCTTTAAACAATCAATCGTGTGAATTATTAAAATATCATCATCAAAAAAAAAAAAAAAAAAAAAAAAGTTCAATAAATAACTGCTTTGCCAAGCCCCAATTATGCATTTTAGCAGCGTTTCTTCACAACATTTGTTCTCTGCCCTGGGATAAAGGAGCATGCTTATCCGGAAGAGTGCAGTTGAATGCCTTTGAAAGCAATTACTGGATATGAATCCATGCTAAGCCAAACGGCAATGTGCAGCATCCTCATTAAACAGAGGCATGCTAATCTCTTATTAACCATTAATTGAGAACGTCAGCACTATCAAATCACATGAACTTCCCCTTTTACTCTCAACACAAACAAATGACAAATTTCATTCTGCTAGGGCTAGAAAAGCGGCATGACTATTCCAACAAAACAATCTGCACCAAATGGTTATCATATTGTAATCATTTAAAAATGGCTATAGTAAGCTGAACAGTGCTATGCTATAGTTAGGTTGTTGCTGTAACATTAACACAATGTTATTTTGACTTATCTGAGGCCTTCATTTGCAATTTCACCAGTGAGGGCTGCTCAAAGTTTGATACCCCCAGAGCCTGCCAAGCTTTGAGTGAGGGAATGGACCACTTCCTCTGGTCTTTACATGTGATCTGCTTGATTTTAATGAGGCTGCCAAGACCCCCTGTGATGTGACTGGGAGCGCCAGTGGGGGTGGGGGGCCTGGAGTCCTCCGTGAAAGACAAGGAAAGAAAACGAAAGAGTGCCGGCATTATTTTGGTGTTAAAACCCATCTCTTCCTCCACATTCGGCTGCTCTTCGAAGGCAAATGTTTTATTAAGCAGGTTCAGGGGTTCGCAGTGGACATAAGGGAGTGTGTCAATCATGTAAGAAATATTAGATGTGGAACTTCGGTGTACAGCAGGCCCCTTTGCTTATTAGATATGTCAAGCAGGCATCCCAAATTCAAGGATTTTCTAAAACACATATTGGAATGTTTTAATTAAATGTAAATGCATGTGCCCTTGTTGACTAATGCCACCATTATGGAGGAAGAAGAAAAATAGGCTTTTCAAATTTTAGGATGGTGTTATTAAGTATTTACAATGTATTGTTACACGTTTTAGTACTCATAGTTCAGCAAAAAGCTATTCTAATGGTTAGAATTTGTGTTGTATTTTTATATAAATGTT
The DNA here is from genome assembly GCF_024489055.1 of Chanodichthys erythropterus. NCBI lineage: Eukaryota > Metazoa > Chordata > Actinopteri > Cypriniformes > Xenocyprididae > Chanodichthys > Chanodichthys erythropterus. The sequence goes on along the minus strand of NC_090241.1, from coordinate 16,706,560 downwards.
AGTTGTGCTTGAATCTGCAGGTTTTATTAGACCAAGGTACTGATATATTATTATAAGGTGAATTCAGGTTGATTGGAACACTTTTTCCAAGTTTATCTCAATGGCAAAAAAATGCCCCAATCACCCTGAATTCACCCTATTGGTGTGATTATAAGTGTGTAATTACAATACTGAGTAGCTGGTGAAATGCTAATGCACTTCAGAGTTCTTGTGTGACTTATGTGACCAAGTGCTTATAGGCACCTTTAATAAAGAGGTTTGAAGATATATTACCTAGGAACCTATATTTTTTTTCAAATTATGTTTAATCTTAAAGGAATAGTTCACCCAAAAATGAAAAATATCCCATAATTTACTCACACTCAAGCCATACTAGATTTTTATGACTTTCTTCTTTCAGCCGGACACAGATGGAGTTATATTAAATAATAACCAGACTCTTCCCAGCTTTGTGATGGCATTGAATAGCGGACAAGTTTTTGAAGCTCCATCAATCATAAAAGTAATTCTTTTGTAAAAGTAATTCAGCTCTAGTGGGTTAATATATGGCTTCTGAAGCAAAGTGATGGGTTTTTGTAAGAAAAAATATCCATATTTATTAAAACTTTATATTTACTTTATATTTAAAACTTGACAAACTATAATCACTGGCAATGGCTGTGAGCTCGATTATGAGAAAGTCGAGTTCCGGTAGAAGGGTGACCTTTGACCCGACGTATGACATAGCTCCTCTTCTTTTATACTGAAATCTAATTAGAAGTCAAAAACAAGTTTTAAAGAAAATAATAAGCATTTTTATTTAAAACATTTTGTTTTTGACTTCTTATTAGTAACCAGTGTTTTGTTTTGTTCTATCCTCTGCGCTTCCACATTCATCAGTTCTCACATTAGCTTACGCTACGGCTACTTCACAAGTCCTATGTCATACTATGTCACCTATATCAAATAGTGAGCTTTTGACCAGTAAAGTTAATCACAATTATTTACTTAAAAAAAAAAAAAATCTTAATAAAAGTGTTTAAAGGTCCCGTTCTTCGTGATCCCATGTTTCAAACTTTAGTTAGTGTGTAATGTTGTTGTTAGAGTATAAATAAAATCTGTACAATTTTAAAGCTCAAAGTTCAATGCCAAGCGAGATATTTTATTTAACAGAAGTCGCCTACATCGAACGGCCAGTTTGGACTACATCCCTCTACTATCTTCTTTAGTTACGTCACTAAAACAGTTTTTTGACTAACCTCCGCCCACAGGAATACACAAAAAAGGGGGTGTTGTTGCGCTCCCACGGAGAAGAGCAAGAGTTGCGTTTGTAGAGTGTGTTTGTCGCCATGTCGTCGAAACGGTTATTTTCATCCCGCAGTCCAATCACCAATTTGGCCTTCCCAGGGATGCTGTACTTAGAGATCAATGGTTACAATTTATGTTTAACTCGGTTCCCGAAAATTATAATCCACATGTAAAACGATGTGCAGCATATTCTGCTGAGGACAGCTTCCTCAATCTCAATCAGTTTAATGCCGGATTCGCACAAAGATTATTCTTGAAAAATGGAGCAGTTCCCTCTTTGTCTGGAGAAGGCATTGTTTATGGACCACAACCGGTAAGCTAAGCTGCTGTCGAATCACAACACAGGAACCGCTGGCACAATCAGAACTCGTTACGTATTTCTGAAGGAGGGACTTCATAGAACAAGGAAGTCATCAGCCCGTTTTTATGACAGTGGAAACAGCGGTATACAGATAAATAAATTATGTGAAAAATACTGGGGTTTTTTTACACGCGAAACATGAACACATGTTATATTGCACACTATAAACACAATCAAAGCTTCAAAAAAACATGAAAAGGGACCTTTTAAAAAAAATACTAAATGTGTTTTTGTAATTTAAGTTACTACACAATGAAAAGGTGAAATTATCAAAATTTGAGAGCAATAAATTCACAAAATGACGTCTTCTTTGAACCTTCAATAACATAATTGAATAATGTTTAAAATAAGCAATACTATCTGACAACAATGGTATGATAAACTGAGATTCTTTGGTTCAAATCACACTAAAACATCTCCGGTTATGACTGTAACCTTGGTTGTCTAAAAGCGGAATGAGTAATAACCTGCAGGGAGCAATCACACTGGCTCAAGTCACTGAAAGTTCTCCAAGAATGCATATATACTATGTATGATGTATCTTGTGAATCTATTGTTTTTTCACTTTCATATTTAATATAATTTTAAATGTCTCGGTCTGATTGGTAAAATGCATTTTCACATCAGTCACTTGTATTATGAGAAAGATTGAAAACTTTCTGTTCTCCTTTATGGGTGGTGTCTCTTCAAGATATCTGATAACCCTCTCCTCTCTCCCAAAACCAGGTGTTGGTGTAGTAAATATTTACAATCCTTTTGTTCTGGTCTGGGTATTTAAGGGAAGGTGGCAGAGCAGCCATTTGGGACCTTCTGAAGCCAGAAACCCCCATGCACTGATGCGTGAGTGTATTAAAACCACTCACACACCACTGTGTGTATGCATTTCTTACTCATCTTTGAGCAATTAATGTTATGCATTTATTATTTCTGAATTGGCTTCTAATTGTTTAATAGTGTAACTGGCATGAAACATTTTTACCTGACAATAAATGTTATTCTTGATTTATTCTGCATTATTCTTAATTCATATTTCTAGTAGATTTAAGTAGATTCTGGTATTACTGCAAATCTGTGTTCAGGATAGATCAATGAATGGACCATGGGGCACATCATTTGAGACCTTTTTGATTTCTGTCTATCACTGCCTTAGTAAGTTGCAGTTTTCAGGAATATACAAAAACTATGCTTTTTTGTTATGAGTAAGCAGAGCGCAACCGACTTAAAGGTAAATATTTATCCTGCATCCTCTATCTAAGATCAGAACTGATGAGTGTCCATGAGGTTGCAACTGGCTGGTGTAAGTTCTCTATGTGATACCAGGTCTAATGAACAAATAATTGAAAGTGCAGGATACCCAGAATAATCAAAGATCTGAATTAATACATAACCAATTATTATGATTAATTCCTAATTAGAAACACAATCTAAATTTTTAACTATTTAAAATGGAGTTAGGTTGAGTGTGCAACTAAAGTAAAATTGAAACTAAATTCTAAAAATGAAGTGAACTTTACAGGGGCATTTAAAAGACATACACGCATTATACCCTCACCCAGACCATTGGATTCCGTTCGTTGGGCTGATGGGTGGTCCTTACAAAGATTTAACCAGAGATGCCTCTAGAATGACTGATGGATCTAGCCATCTCCCTGCAGTTCTTTAATAGTTTCCAGGCCCACCCCCTCGCCTTCGTCAAGGTCTCTGAGCAGGTCAGCCTGTTATTCCTGCAAGATGGACATAGTATGCAGGCATTCACTGGCATTCACATGTAAACCAATTAAAACACATATACATTCATATTTATATAAAACCATCATGATATACTGTATATTAAGTGGTAAAACATGTGTCCTGTGTGACAGTGTCACAAGGTTACACTTTACTGGGCAAGAAGCGCTCATCGAGTTTGATTGCTGACGAGCTTCCTGCCTCTTGACCGGCCAATCAATATTTAATTTGAGTGACAACCTCTACTAGCTCCTTATAAGTAGTAGGGTGAGGTGGAGTCCTCATTCTCTCCTGCCTCGATGCTGAGCACAACCACCTCTTCAGAACTGGATAGCTGCAACACCGGGCCTTTACTCAGGGTGGAAGAAACCGCAGAGCGTGCTTCCAATCCCTAAGAGAAGGTGCTGGATCTAGCGGGTGAGGGTAGAGAGAATACATAGCCCATCTCCAACCCCTCCACTAGATTCATCTGCGATCCCCATGATCTGATCTGACCATCAAGAGCTGACTGTGCATGCTCCGCTCTGCTCCCAAACTTTTAAACCCTTGTTTGCTCGCCATATCACTAATTTTCGAATAAAATCTTTCCTACGGGACAAACAACACCAAATAGGACAGACATTATGATCTCTTGCTGAAGGCACAGAAGCTTACATGGTTTGGTCCGGGTGCTCTTTACAGCTTCCTTGTCATGACATCACATGCTATGGGATGACATCTTGCCATGCTGTTAGACTGATTACACACATTCTTCAAGACACAATCGTGCAGAGTCATCGTATAGCGTCGCAACTTCCGACGCAGCGTGAGTTCCATTGAAAGGGAAAAATATATTTTCAGGCTAGGTTTCTAGACAGAAAACACATAGCGTGTAACATTTTCTAAACAAGCAGATGATGCTTCTATTAGAAATTGGGCTCACATCTGACCTCATTAAACTTTTATTTTTTCTACTCTGAGGATGAGTGTTATTTCTTATCCAGCCTAAAGCCAAATGCAAGGCGGTGATTCTGTTATTACCCTGTAAAACATTCAGCATCTGAAGAATGATTTCCAAACATGCTTTTGCTGCATACATAAACCATACGATGTTCGCTGCTTCATTCCACTTAAAAAGTCAAAGAACGGGATAAGCTCTTTGATGGTGTCGGAATTGTCTCGGCAGGTCGATGGCTCCTTTGGACCCCCTGTGGAATATGTAATTAGACTTCATCCCACGTTGAGGGCAAGAATCATACACGGTGTCTTTCTGGGGGGCAGGAGGTGATAAAATTATAATACATCTCTTTAAATTCCACCCCATGCAAGGGAAAGATGGGATTTATTCTGCAAGGCCGAATAAGGATGAGTGTATATGTGTCTGTGTGGACCGCCAGGCCTTCATAGCAATTAGGCCATGAAGAGAGTGGATGAGAGGGAGAGAAAGAAAGACGGAAAAGACAGGCATCAGAAAAAGGCAAGCCCAGCATCCTCAATCGTCCTGTGCAATGCCTTCATTCCTCTTGCTAATGGGCTCCATCATCATTCCTGGGCATGTACAACCAGAAGCCCCTGAAACTCATTCTAATGCGGCCTGTTAATGTGCTTCTCAGGCGGAGTTAACAGCCTCTCATGTATTCAGAGAGTGGCTGAAGAACACACACTTACACACACACGTCAACATACCGCAGTGTATGCCCGGCATCTGTCCTAGTCACGGTGCCTTTGTGAGAATTAGGGCCACTTTATGACTTCCCACATTTGATTTCTGTGTCTGAAAGACCTTGATTTGCTGGAGTATTTAGTGTAATACTGGGGCTGTTTGACCATCCAGCAGTGACATTTGCTAGGATTAGTGTGACTACATGAACATTTTTCAAAATATAGATTTTAACCATCATTGCATATTGTTTTAATACTATTAAATCAAGGACCATATCTAGTATATATGGATAGCATACATACACTTTTAATTTGCTTTAAACTCTTTTCTCACTCTTACTAATTTAATTTGTCGACTAACAACAGTGTATACATGCATGATCATTTTTTTTATGAAAATTTCCACGACATCTCAAATTATGTTTTGTGTTTAATAGCATTTGTATTGGTAATCTGTATTATTTTAGTATTATTCACATATTATTATTGTATTTATTAATATTTTCAATTAGCTTTTATTTTTATGTTTTTATAGTTTTTTTGTTTTGATTTTAGTTTACATGTAAGTAATTTGTATGTCATTTTTCTTAGTTTTTATATTTCTATTAAAGGTGCCGTAGAACATCTTTTCAAAAGATGTAATATAAGTCTAAGGTGTCTCCTGAATGTGTCTGTGAAGTTTCATCACAAAATACCCCATAGATTTTTTTTAACTGCCTATTTTGGGGCATCATTAACTATGCACCGATTCAGGCTGCGCGGCCCCTTTAAATCCCTCACTCCCTGCCCTCCTGAGCTCTCGAATATAAGTGCAGTTATACAGTGCATAAACAAAGTTCACACAGCTAATATAACCCTCAAATGGATCTTTACAAGATGTCCGTCATTCATGCTGCATGCATGCATCGATTCCTGTGAGTATAGTATTTTTTTGGATGTTTACATTGATTCTGAATGAGTTTGAGGCTATATGCTCTGTGGCTAACGGGCTAATGCTACACTGTTGGAGAGATTTACAAAGAATGAAGTTCTGTTTATGAATTATATAGACTGCAGGTGTTTAAAAATGAAAATAGCGACGGCTGTTGTCTCTGCGAATACAGTAATAAACGATGGTAACTTTAACCACATTTAACAGTACATTAGCAACATGCTAACAAAACATTTAGAAAGACAATTTACAAATAACGCTAAAAATATCATGTAATTATGGATCATGTCAGTTATTATTGCTCCATCTGCCATTTTTCGCTATTGTTCTTGCCTGCTTACCTAGTCTGATGATTCTGCTGTGCACAGATCCAGATGTTAATACTGCCTGCCCTTGTGTAATGCCTTGAACATATGCAAATATTGGGGGCGTACATATTAATGATCCCGACTGTTACGTAACAGTCGGTGTTATGTTGAGATTCGCCTGTTTTTCTGAGGTCTTTTAAACTAATGAGATTTATATAAGAAGGAGGAAGCAATGGAGTTTGAAACTCAACATATGTCTTTTCCATGTACTGAACTCTTGTTATTCAACTATGCCGAGGTAAATTCTATTTTTTTTTAAGATTCTAGGGCACCTTTAAGCTATATTTTCATTTAAGGTTTAATTTGAGTCATTTTAGTACTTCAACTTAAACCTTACATCATTCTTAGGCTTTACCTAGCGTATATCCTAATTATACACATTTTTTTTTTTTTTTTAAACACTGTAAATCATAATGTTTTCCTCACGCAGTGGCATATGGTTTTAAGAGTTCTACCATATAGTCACTGATTACTGTCAAATACTGTTACTAACTATTACTACTAGTACTTTAACTCTAATAATTATAATTGTAAATATAATTAGTTTAACTCTAATAATTATATTTTATTCATTAATTAAATATGCTGTTAAATCAGTATATTTGATTGAAGTTCAGAAATGTAACCTAAATAAAGATGTTGACATGAGGCAATAACTTAGTTTTTTCAAGGATTTATTGCTTGCACAGGTAAATTCAACAATATATAAGTTAATTCAGTAGGAGGACCACATTAGGTGAACTTGATAAAACAAGTTTTGTTAGGCACTATTAAATTGGGGGAATGAGTTTCCTCAAATATTGTGGGTACTCAACGTGATTTACAGTGCACATAAACTGACACACAATAAAATGTTATTTTGACAAGCTATATTTACCTTGATTTTTCTTTTTCTCCGTACATCACAATTCTCATTCATCTCAATTATGCTTTTCATTTACGCTGTCTCTCCTTGGTAACCAAGAACACCATTTTTTTTTTTACTTTATTAGGGGGATGAATGCATTTGAAAAGTAGCAAACATAAATGAAGGCATGTTAAAAAGTTTCCAAGACAGTTTAAATGTATCATTTAGCAAAATGATTTGAAATCTCTAAGTTTATAAAAAAAAAAAAAAAACAACCCCTGGAACCTAAAAGTGCCTGAAGTTGAGGAAACACCCGTAGCTGTCCAGAAAGACATTGCTCATAACTTCGGTTCACAGACACCTCACGTAGCACTGCTACCTTCACTTTTCAAATCTGCCAACAAAATCTATCATATGTATCTGTTGAGATGTACTTCACAATATTCCATTGCCAAAGTGCACTGAGCATTTGGCTGTCTGGACCATCCCACTGCACACAAAATGAAATGGGATGAATCACTGCTTTTCTCGATCCGCCTGACCCCCACTGTCTCCATCTATCCCTCGCTCAATCGCTCAGCCATGGCTAGAGCACACATGACAGCCTGACCAGCAGCAGTGTTTACCAAGAACCACCCCCTTCCATCCCAGGTGGAAGAATAGGAGGAGTGAAAGTACTTTTCAAGTGACGTTTCTTCAAGAACACACGGACATGGCCTGACGTGGGCTCGGCAGACTCAGGAGAGTAAGATGGCATTTAAGAGTAGCCGAAAACAATGGGAAAGCAATGTTTTAATGTCTGACCGGCGTCCTCTAAACATGGCTTTTCCATCTGAGAGCTTCTGCGCGCTGAGTCAAGTGCACTAAATGTGCATGAAAGAGCTGAAGCCCCTCAGGAACACACTGTCTGATACCCACAAGAATCAACTGGCCTTTAAATCCAGCGCTCTGCTGAGCAGAAGAAAACTGAGCCCTTAAAGCACTTTGTGCCAGCTCTTTAACATGCCAAAGGCACTGACAGACAAACTGCACAGTGGCTGGATCTGAATAATGGAACTTGCTCCGTGTCATCATGTTGTGTGTTACATTCCTTCATCTCATTTTTTTTCCATTGTCAACATTCTTTTCCCCTTAGCATCTGCTCTCAAAATAGCTTCAAAAAGCTTTGATAAAAACATTGCTCTTGTTTGTATTGCTGCACATGTTCAGCTGCAGACATGTTCAATTATGTTAGATTATATCAACTGGGGTAATATAGTTATTGAAGTGAGGTCGCTGAGCATGGATTGATGCCATTTAAGTGACTGCAGGGATTTGACCTTTTGGTCTTGGATGCAATTTGGGAAGCTTTACTCACTTTTGCACACCGATGATGTGCTCATGGCTTTGCTAAGTGAATAATATGAAACTCACATGATTCTATGCTTTTATAAGCACACATTCTAGAAAATTCTGGGTTAAAACAACCAAAGTTGGGTTGAAAATGGACAAACCCAGCGAATGGGTTGTTTTAACACAGCGGTTGGGTTAAATGTTTGCCGAACCTGCTGGGTAGTTTTATTTAACTTATTATTTAAAAATTACTGTATTGCTCACTTAAAATGAACCCAAAATATGTTGGAAATTAACATTTATTAATATGTTTCATAAATTAACATTTATTTATAAGTTTAATTAGTAATAATTAAACAATAATCATTGATTAAATTGCCTATTAATAAATGTTCACCTTTTGTTATTATTGTTGAATCTAATAATTATGTGTCTGATTTTTAATTTCCAACATATTTTGGGTTCATTTAAATAAAACTTAAATAAATAAAACTATCCAGCTGATTGTGCAAACATTTAACCCAACCGTTGCGTTAAAATAACCCAATCACTTGGTTTGTCCATTTTCAACCCAACGTTTTGGTTTTTAGAGTGTAATTTTCTTAAACCCTTAAGACATAATTTATTTAGGCATTTTAATGTGGCATGTTAAAATTGATAAAACAAGCAAAATAATAACACTTTAAAATGAGAATTTCTTTAAACTGAGAATAATAAGTGTGGTACACTTGAACTTTTGTTAAACATTATGTATGTTAATATGTCAAATATAATAAAATAGATGAATAATATCAAAATATAATAGCAATATTCAACTATTTTTATTTTATTTTATTTTATTTTATTTTATTTTATTTTATTTTATTTTATTTTATTTTATTTTATTTTATTTTATTTTATTTTATTTTATTTTATTTTATTTTATTTTATTTTATTTTATTTTATTTTATTTTATTTTATTTTATTATTAGTTAGTTAGTTAGGTTTAGTTTAGTTTTAGTTTAACCCTCTCTGTAATTTTCTCTGTGCTAAAATATATTTTTTTAAATAAATAAATTTACAAAAATGTCATTTAGAAAGTATACATTTGAGTCTGATGGGCTACAGTGGGTTAGCAGATGAGTTTTTCTTTTTTAATTTTGCATGCAAATCAATAATCAACAGTTGAGATTGTGATACATTGTTGTCTGCGATTGAGATAACCATGTAAACAAATTTATGTGTGGCATTAAAAGTCAATAGGTGAAGTACTAAAAGTACTTTAATGCAGCTTTTATGCAGCATATTTTATTTCATAGAGTGTGCTGTATGTTAGTGGATTCTGAATTAATTCTCCAGTAATTGCAGCGCTCTTCGAATAACGGCTCAGTTTAACAGTCGTGTGATATTAAAATTGAAAATGCCAAATGATAAACTTAAACTCTTCCCTTCTCCTCTCTGTTTGGTCCCTGCAACTGCGAAAACAAATATTTTCCAGCGAGTGGCGTTTCGGTTGTGAAGCACATGTGTCCTGCAGCTCTGTTTCTACATCCTGTCACATTAATCATTCAAAGCACTCAATATAAATATTAAAACTAATAGCTTCACTATTCAGCTATTACTCCATCATTCCCTGAAATCATCATTAAACATTCAGAGCCTTTTAGAAAATTTACACACTTGAATTTGATGGCAGGGAGAGGAGGCTGTCAGAGCGAGAGGCCCTGGAAGCTTAAATAATAGTGGAAAGCTGTTTATGGAACATGCTTTATTTATTCATCATCTCTGAGTAAGGGCTTCAATTTAGAGAGAAAGAGAGAGTAAAGAGAAAGACAGAAAGGAGAGGAACTGGGGGATACCGAAAGAGATACAGGCAGGAAGAGAGAGACAGAGGAAAAGGCTGAGAGAGAAAAATCAAAGCGGAGCTATCAAGGAAAAATGCTGAAACATAACTCTTCCCACACTGTTGAAGGGTAGCAGGAAAGTAAAAGTGATAGACGCGCTCTACAAGAATCCCTGTACAAGGTCAATCAATGGAAAGACTGGGGGGCCAGGAGCAGCTAATGGATTGCAAGAAGGCACCTACAGTTATTATGAATTTTTAAAGTATTTTTAGCAGTTGAGATGGCAATAAATCAATGAGGACTTATTGGGGGGATCAATTATGCACACTTTAAAACATTTAATGACACATAATAAAGAGGTCCCAGGATGCCTGTGTGCGCGAGAGCGAGGACAGAACTAAAATTTGCAGAAAACGTCACTAAGATGAACACTAATGAAGGACGATTGCTCTGACAGTGCTGCTAGAAAGTATTGTAGATAATCAACATCAAATTTTATCACATGTTCCTTTATAAATTGATTAATAGCAAATGATCAGCGGCTGTAATTTGGCTGTTTGGGCCTTTTAAAAAACAGCCAAACGAATAAAAAAAAAAAAAAGATAGAAAACAAATATCTCTTAAATGTTTTTCTGGAGAAAGCAAATCGTTTCCACATCCTCCCTTGAGATGCGCCTTTATTCTCTTTCTCTAAAATGGCCCCATAATGAAAAATGAAAACGTGACATTTTCTAAAGCTCATTATAAAGATAGCCTCAGGCTTTCCCCTGTGGCACTAATCTAGATGCATTGAGCTCAAAACAATGTTTAAGTAGAGCCACAGCACATTAAAAGAGTCTGAGTAAACCTGTCCCCCCCTCTCTGCCCTGCTCCTCTCAGAGCCTGTGACCCAGCCCTCCCATGTATTTAAGCTTTTTTTGTGGCTGTAGGGGATGTTTATGTTTAATGGATGACTCTTCATACATTTCTGTCTGCTTCAACCGTACCACTAGCCGTGGCACTACAACACTTAGCAGCTCATTTGCAATATTTAAACAATTATCTTCCATCTGTTTGGGACTCAAAGATGATGTTTTTCCTTAAACGCATATTCAGTCTAAATTAGTGATTCTCAACTGGTGGGTCACAGCTCAAAATTACAATATAATGTGTGTAGTTAAGGTTAGGATAGAATAGGAAAGGCTTATCAACTTTTAAAAGGGAGGAGAAAACGCTTCCCACAATCTTAAATAAAGGTTCCAAAGATGCCATAGAAGAATCATTATAGGTTCCCCAAAGCCTTTCAGTTCTTAAGAACCATTCTTAAAAGCCTTTTTTTTTTTTTTTCATTTGTGAAGAACGTTTGAAAAATCTAAATCTGAACCTTTTTCTACTAAAGAACCATTTGTGCATTGGAAAGTTTCCATGGGTTCTTTGTGGTTCTATAGATTAAAATTTCCTGATAATTTACTCACCCCCATGTCATCCAAGATGTTCATGTCTTTCTTTCTTCAGTCAAAAAGAAATTATGTTTTTTGTGGAAAACATTATAGGATTTTTTTCTCCATATAGTGGACTTCAATGGGGTTCAACGGGTTGAAGGTCCAAATTGCAGTTTCAGTGCAGCTTCAAAGGGCTCTACATGATCCCAGCCGAGGAATAAGGGTCTTCTAGCGAAACGATCGGTCATTTCCTAAAAAAAAAAAATTTAAATGTATACATGAGCAATATCACACTCATAGCTGTGCGATATGGCTGTATATCAGTGTGCTGAGTATACAGCCATATCGCACAGCTATGAGTGTGATATTGCGTTTATACAACAGTTCGACGGCACGAGTGTGTAAATAAATAAGAACAACAACAACGGAGTGTCTTTAAAACCCTCTTTTGTGCAGCACTACTTCCTTCTGCCACGGATTCAAATCTCAAGTTGACAGTTGGACCAATCCTCCGTTACTAATTTGAAAACATCACTTCAGAACTAGTAATGAAAGAACGTTGAGTCGCTTCATTGAAACTCATTGAATTTTGTACAGTATGAGAGAGAGAGATCCCCTGAGAGAGTAGGCTATTACCTGTCTGATATATTGCATAACATTCATTCTTCAAGTCGATGTCCATAATATTATATCCATTATAAAAGTCCATTTGAATGTCCACTGAGGAAAGCGATCTTGTATTTGTCCTTTTTACAGCTATATGTGAATTTTCCATAACACCACAGCGCTAAAACAACTTGCTTTGCAAAAGTTCCTTTAAATTTAAAAGTCTCTTGTGACTGACTCATTCACCTGTAAAGTGTTGCCGCCATCTAATGGCGTATTAACTTTCACTCAATCCATATTACGCACTAATGGACATTATATAAAATAATATTTATTGAACAACAAATAAACACAATTGTACAGTTCAGTCAAACGCAGTTTGGTCATCTTATGCAATGCAAAGGTAAATAAAGATCTGATGTTTGAAAAAAAAAAATTGTAAAGCGTTTTCTTTACTCAAAAAACACTATGTTTATAAAGTTTAATGTTTTACGTATTTGAAGAGCGGAGAAGAGTCTTCGTCTGATATGTCCCATCTAATTGTAGCCAATATGCTATGCTATATAAAAGGATGTAAGGTAACGTTTATTAAATATTTTAACATAGCACAATTCGACTTGCTCTGGACCAAAGATTGCCCGTCCTATGTACTCAAATTGAATTTTGTCTCTTGTTTAACCACTATAAGAGCCAGCGGCAAATCCCCGAAGCACTGGCCGAGATGAAGCTGTTCTCGGTGCGTACACGAGCACTGAACGTCCGCTGACGGCCTAGAGCTCGCATCTCCGAAAACGTTAAAATAAAATTGTAAAATAGGCGCTGTTATTAAATATGAATTACATATTTCAGGTCTAAACAACTACATTCTCATCTGAAAAACTATTATAACTATTAACTATTATAAAACTACAGTTCATGGTACAACAAGTAGTATTAGCAAAAATTTGCTCGGCCGCCATGACGGTCAATTCAAGCGGAGTGATACAAACGCCGAAAAGGTAGGAGTGCTGTTATCACTAAAATATCACACGGCTATCAGCCAATCAGATTCAAGAACCAAACAGAACTGTTGTATAAATAAATATATATATATATATATATATATATATATATATATATATATATATATATATATATATATATATATATATATTCTTTTTAACCACAAATGCGCTTGCACTGCTCTGCTCTGCATGACATAATCACGTTACATAGGTCGCGCGTGACAGGCATACAGATTTAGTGTCTACAAAGCGAACGTGCAAAGATTAAGTTAAACGCCCTTTAAAAAAATAAAATAAAAATAAAAAAAAATAAATAAAAATAATTAAAACAACGATATCGGACGATTTTGAAGTTTGAGAAGAAAGCCCTACTGCGGTACTTCTGCCTACGTCACGTGTGACCTTTCTGGCTGATCACAGAGCAGTGCAAGACGAGAATTTGTGGTTAAAAAGTATATACATTTTTATTTTTTTTTTTAGAAATTGACTGTTTCCTGTTTCTCTTATTCCTCATTTGGGATCATGTAGAGCCCATTGAAGCTGCAGTTTGGACCTTCAACCCGCTGAACCCTTTTGAAGTCCACTAAAATTCTGGAATGTTTTCCTTAAAAACATATTTTTTTTTCGACTGAAGAAAGAAAGACATCTTGGATGAGAATGGGAGTGAGTAAGTTTATCAGGAAATTTTAATTCTGAAATGAACTAATTATTTAAGAGTGCTTACCTTTTCTTACGTAAAGTCAAATTTTACACTATTGTGGCACAAATTCATAGGATCAAGCTAAATTAGATCAGGTTGTGTCACATAACTTCATCCTCAAACCATGAACAATGCAGAAAACAAAACAAACAAATAAACAAAAATTACATAAAATCTGGTTTAGTTGTAACACATTTTGCTCCGACCACAATATGTTTTGAGCAGTACATTTTTGAAATTCGAGAGATATTAAGAAAACGAATTGATTTTTATAATCAGCCTGTTATATTAATAATTTGTTGGGCATAAGCAAATCATAGTAATATTATTTGTACATATCTCTATGTAATGATTACACATAAGTTCACATTTGAATTTACACTGAAATGTACAGTATAGACATTATGATGTATGTCATGTAAAATTCATATGGAAGTATTTACATATTCAGATCATTAAAATGTTTACAAATCTTGTCACAGATGTTTGCCTCATGCCCCACTCCTACCCTAAACCTTTACAACAATATAAAAATATAAAGACTACATTATCAACAATATATAAAAAAAGTAACGGGCAGATATACTGTATGTACAATGACAGTAATTTCAGTCACAATTTATTATTGTAGATGTTTATGTGTATTAAAAGTTTTTGATATCAAAATTTGATATTGAATCTGATATCGTTTTAGATGCTGTCACTGTGTGAATGTATGTTTCAGTGTATTTGCAAGCATTATGTAAAATTTGTTAGAACCACATTTTACAATCACATACATTCAGTTACTAATGAGATCACTTAAAATATTAATACATTTCAGTGTTTGATTCTATGGACATTTTTGTTCGATAAGCAATTTTAACACCATGTTGGGTCTCCACTCAATGTATAATTTAAAAGTAAGACCAGTTGAGCACCACTATATTTGTTTCTCCGACATATTTTCATTCTTTAATGAGCATCATTTGAGATTGGAATTACTGTAGCAATTGAAAGGTAATATTTGAAAAGATAAACAGGTGTTGATACAAAAAAAAAAAAATAAAAAAAAAAATACATGTATACATAATAACAAATCAAACTAAGAGCATGTGTGGTGGATTTTGGTCAGTTTGTATGTTGTTTACATGGTGGTGCTGTAAATTCATTTTTCATTACTTTGGCTCAGGCATCAATCCCATTGACAATTCCTTCCAGATGTTTCTGTCAGTCCCCTGAGTGTTTTAGTATCTTTGGCTGGCGTACTCATCACCAAGTGCACATCTGTCCCGTCCGTCTCAATCAGACAGAGTCTGTGAAAACAACCTCTTTATCACGACCGATTAAGAAGAGATTCTGCCTTTCAGCACTTCAAGTTTGATCAAAAATAAAATGTAAGCAAGCGATATAGACTCAACTAAACAACCCCTGTCATTATTGTAACACTGGAATGCTTACGGGGTATTTGTTTTCCCTTTAACTTTATCCCAGTAGGCTGTTTTAATTCAATGGGCAGGGTCACTTTCTTTTCAAAATTCAAAACATAAACTGTTCAAAAGTTTGTTTTTTTTTTGTTCGTGATACATCCTTTTCAGAATTCTTTGATGAATAGAACTTTTAAATGAACAGCATTTATGTGAAATAAAAAATTTATCAGTATAAAAAATGTACTGTCAATTTTGATCAATTTATTGAATCCTCTCTAAATAAAAATATTACTTTCTTAAAAAAAAAATAAAAACTTCCAGACCCCAAACTTTTTACCAGTAGTGTACCTATGAGACTTAAAGGGATAGTTCACCCAGAAATTTCTAGCGTAAGTTATGCCAGGAAGACTCAATGTTATGTCACCATTATCTTACACTTGGAGTATAAAAGATCGCTGACACATGTCTGAGTCCGCAGATCCTGACGCCAACCTTTACCTCCATCCTCCCTACCACCACCAGGATGTCCCCGTCTATACCTCCTACTCCCCTGCCTTTATCTTCAGGCAGGAAATGCAGAGTCCTGAGCTATGGATGGGGCCTACGCCAAAGAACTTTACCTTACAATATTTTGCTTGCTGATTGTTAATAAATATCGTTATGTTATCTTGCCTCCTAGGTCTTTCTGGTAGAAATGAAAATTCTGCCATCATTTATTCACCACAAGTTGTTCCAAACCTGTATAAATTTCTTTGTTCTGTTGAACAAAAAGGGAGATGTTTTGAAGAAATTTTGTAACCAGGCTGCTTTGGGGCACCATTGACTTCCATAGTAAAAAAAATACCATGGAAGTCAATGGTGCTTCAGAACCGTTCAGTTTCCTACATTCTTCAACAGAACAAAGATTTACAAACATTTATACAGGTTTGGAACAACCTGAGGAGGAGTAAATGATGACAGAATTTTTATTTTGGAGTAAACTATCCCTTTAAAGGCCCCGAAATGAAAATGTCAAGTGTTTTTTGGCCAGAGTCAATGGAATCCAATGTTGTTTAATCCACAGTGTTCATCAAAATATCTTCTATTGTATTATGCAGAAGAAGAAAAGTCATACAGGTTTGGAACAACATGAAGATGAATAAATGATGACAGAATTTAAATTTTTGGGTGAATTAGTGCAGTGATATAATGTCATCAGATTCAAATGAATGCTGATGGACTGTTAAAATCGAATTATAATATGCTCTTGTTTACAGGTACTGCATTCAAGACTTCCGAACAGCAACCGGAAAATGCTCTATACTGTCAGATTGAACAGTTGGACCTGTGAAGAGAGCGATGGACAGGAGTTAAAGACTACACATCAGCCAAGCGATTAGTGGAGGAGAGCAGCGTGTGGGGGGAAGAGTGAGTGACAGGCGGTTCATGGCCCTGTGCAGGTAGACGTTCATGCTTGGCTGAGCTGCACTCAGACAGGGGAGATGACCCGGAGTTTGGCCAAAATGTTTACTGGCAGATGTGTTTTAAAGGAGTCCTCCTTAGCTGGTCATGGCAGCGGAAAATACCCTGCTGTTCAGCGCATCTGCAACACTCCACTCGTCCACGGTTCTACCTACAAGAATCCTGACCTTTTAAAAAGAAATGATGGAGAAGCTGGCCATGCCTTGGTTTTCTTTTTTTCTTTCTCGTTCTTTCTGTCTTTCTCTCACTCCCTCCTTCCCTTTCTTTTTTCCATACCATTGAACCCCTGTCTATGTTAAGCTTGAAGGCAAATTCTTCCCCCCTTTGCACCCTCTTTCACATTACTTTTAAGTCTAGTGCTGGCCCGGCCTGAGCCCCTTGGCTCTTGGCTTCTGTGCAGCGGTTCGCGTCAGAAGTTACGATTTGTGATGCGTAGATGACATGAGCAAGGAGTTGCTGGTGGCTGTTCAGACGCTTTTGCAAACCAAAGCCCATAATGTGTTATATGATGTGACTGGAAACCAGCACAAACACCAGCAAACTGCTGTTTTCCCAACACACAATAGAGTGTCTGTGTACTGGTTAGGGTGATGGACAGATCACCATATGGTAGTAAGAAATACCGGTCTTTTTTGTTCCAGGAATTTCAATTAGAAATCATGATTCATTAGTAAGTTTGCACTACAAATCTATTCTAAATTGACCTTAAAATTGAAAATTTAGAACCATCTGAAATCACAAATACAAAAAAAAAAAAAAAAAAAATCACATTTCTGGTTGCCTTAGAAAGTAGTCATTTGTCAGGCCAGTTATTTAATTGGTTTGACAAATGACAGTAGGATTTAATTGTGGGATCAGTAAGGTTTTCTTTTTTTTGACAGAAATTAATATTTTTATTGCCATTAAAAGTGACAGTGAAGACTTTTACATATAGTACACGATAATTCTACTTCAAATAAATGTTGTTCTTTTGAATTTTCTATTCATCAAATAATCCTGAAAAATGTTTTGCTGTTTTCACAGCAAAAAAAAAATATTTAGCAGCACAACTATGTTCAACTATGATAATAATGTTTCTTGATAAGAAATGTTTCCTGAGCACCAATTATTAAAATGATTTCTAAAGGATGATGTGACATTAAAGACTGGAGCAATGGCCATTGAAAGCTAGCATAGTAAATGTCAGCTTTTCCATCACCGGAATAAATCAAATTCTACAGAATATTAAAATTTTTGATCAAATAAATTCAAATAAATGCCTTGGTGAGCATAGCAGACATCTATCAAAAACATTAAAAAATCTTTTAAAACATTTACATTTAAAGGTGCCGTAGAATGTTTTTTTTTTACAAGATGTAATATAAGTCTATAAGGTGTCCCCTGAATGTGTCTGTGAAGTTTCAGCTCAAAATACCCCATATATTTTTTCAATTCATTTTTTTAACTGCCTATTTTGGGGCATCATTAAATATGAGCCGATTTATGCTGTGCGGCCCCTTTAAATCCCGTGCTCTCCACCCACGGAGGCCTTAAACAGTGCCTAAACAATGTTTATACAGCTAATATAACCCTCAAATGGATCTTTACAAATATTTACAAAAAAAAAAAAAAAATGCATGCATCAGATTATGTGAGTATTGTATACTGTTATGTTGTTTACATTGATTCGGAATGAGTTTGATAGTGCTCCGTGGCTAACGGCTAATGCTACACTGTTGGAGAGATTTATAAAGAATGAAGTTGTGTTTATGCATTATACAGACTGCAAGTGTTTAAAAATGAAAATAGCGACGGCTCTTTTCTCCGTGAATACAGTAAGAAACGATGGTAACTTTAACCCCATTTAACAGTACATTAGCAACATGCTAATGAAACATTTAGAAAGACAATTTACAAATATCACAAAAATATCATGATATCATGGATCATGTCAGTTATTATTGCTCCATCTGCCATTTTTCGCTGTTGTTCTTGCTTACCTAGTCTGTTGATTCACCTGTGCACATCCAGATGTTCTGCCCTTGTCTAATGCCTTTCATAATGTTGGGAACATGGGCTGGCATATGCAAATATTGGGGGCATACACCCCGACTGTTACGTAACAGTCGGTGTTATGTTGAGATTCGCCTGTTCTTTGGAGGTCTTTTAAACAAATGAGATTTATATAAGAAGGAGGAAACAATGATATTTGAGACTCACTGTATGTCTTTTCCATGTAC
Source organism: Chanodichthys erythropterus (assembly GCF_024489055.1). Taxonomy (NCBI): domain Eukaryota; kingdom Metazoa; phylum Chordata; class Actinopteri; order Cypriniformes; family Xenocyprididae; genus Chanodichthys; species Chanodichthys erythropterus. The sequence goes on along the minus strand of NC_090241.1, from coordinate 16,687,422 downwards.
TGAACTCTTGTTATTCAACTATGCCGAGGTAAATTAAATTTTTCATTCGAGGGCACCTTTAAAAAATGAAATTAAAAAGGGAAAGTCTTTAAAAGAAAACCTTTTTAAAGCTGCAGTCCGTAACTTTTTTTGGTTAAAAATGATCCAAAAACAATTTTTGAGCAAGTACATAACCAGCCAGTGTTCAAAACTATCTCCTTAACTTAGCCTGATTAACAACGGTAAGCCTGTAATAATATTTTATAATTCGGGTGGTACTGGTGGGTTTGCGCGGGAAATTCGAGCATGTCGCCTTTTGTCTTTGCGTAATTGCATCACGTCTGTATACATAAAGAACGAGTCCCAGCTAGTAGGCTATATTGCATGTGAGGCGGATCATTTATAGCCTTTTCTCACAGCAGCTGCAATAATTAAACATCATTTTGATGGCTGATTGTATGGTATGACAAATTAACGTGATGATTAGACTGTAAAGAAACTGAAATCTACAGGTAACACTAATACACACTAAATACACATAGTCACGTAATGCTGATGTTGTTAACATTAACAATTTGAGAACAAAGTATAACAATAATAATAACTTGCATGGTTTAACGTGATATGAGCTAAGTGATCATTAGATTTAATCACCATTGGCAGCACGATTGTAATGTTTTTTCCCCCTCATTTTGTCAGAACAAAAGTAGCAGACATGTTACTTGTTCAAATGGCATTCTTCGGTGAAAAATCTTATTTTGTAGCCTGGGTGCCAGCCCGAACCCCGCCCACAACATTTTTTGGACGGGAAGTTCGGTCTGGACTCGATCCATTGTGGAGTAATTATGCTCGGCTCCCAGAAGGCCGAGCCAATCAAATTGCCAGGGCGGGCTTTAATTGATGATGGACAGGCTATCTGCGGTTACGTAACCACCCACGTCATCAAAGAGCGCTTGGGGAGTTTGATTGACAAGCGATCTAACCAAACAGAACGCCAATGGCATCCGCCATTTTGTCCAACAAAGCAGTCAGGAGTTAGAAGATTAAGATCGGTGGAGTTAAACTTGAAAAATTGTGCATATTGACGTCTTTCCGCGTTTGAAACAACATTCATTCTCATGTTCATTCATGTTTATTTGATGCTATAAATGGACTAGTAGGAAGAGATGATCGGTTCACGAGCCTCTTGAGCTGAGGCGCTACAGCAATCTGTCACGATCATGGTCACAACACATTAAAGAGCCACAAAACGGTTTTTATTATTTGAATTTTTTTAATAACTACACAGTTTGAAAGCTGGGACTTTGTTTAATATCATCAGTAACCTGCTCTGTCTCGTCTGTCGATGTGTGGTCAGTTTCTTCTTTGCTCCGCAATGTATTTTCCACTCTGTGTGGCATGACAGCTCCACGGCTTGTCGGACAAAGCAACAGTAACTAAGGGGGACGAATCTTTGCAAAAGGTTCAATTAGTTTACAACAATGATGGCTGTTGAAGAACTGAGATGAGTAGATTCCGCCATCGCGTCCGTTATAGAAGATATCGACAGCGCATTAATTTTAAAAGAGGAACAGAGGACCGCGATCAAGGCATTTGTCGATGGGAAAGATGTCTTTGCCGTCCTTCCTACGGGATTCGGCAAAAGTTTGATTTATCAGCTGGCCCCGATGGTCGCTAAGAAGAGTTCTGTTGACAACTGCGTCGCTCAACATACGTCACTTACTCTGTAGCTCTGATTGGTTGTAGGTCTATCCAATTGAGGTCTTTCCTGGATCGGTTGAAATACGCCCCCAATAATCAAAGCCCAATGGAGCAGTATCAGACTCATATTCTGACTAGAATTGAGTATGACCACGTCAGGCTACTTATTTTGGACTACAATCTGTGATTCCGAAGTACAGTATCCACAGCGATGTGGTGATTGACAGCAAACATCAGATTAATTTGCGCTGCGGAACCGTGCCGAGGCACAACAGATATAATTCCGCAAACAACTGCAATTGCAGGTTTCAAACAGAGATGGTGACAAAAAGGCAAAATTACGGACTGCAGTTTTAAGTAATTTGGCATAATCTTTTATTTAGATTTCTTTAAAAATAAACAGCTGACTCAGTGTACAAACGTTTTTAAGATACTAATGAGCAAAGTCATGTGGTGTTAAAAATATAAAACAGGAAATTATGTCATAGACAGGACCCCTGTAGATCCTCATGTCAAGCTAAAGCTAAAATATCAGATAATTTGTCCTTTTTATGACAAGGTGTGTTAGATCAGATTGTAAAATGTCATGTGATATAACTACCCTAAAAACTTTATCATTTTGTAAATTAATAACTCATGATATTTATACATAAACAAATAAACAAAAAAAATTACCAATCCAGTGACAGCACTAATTATTTTTATTATTTTAGAAACTGCATGGTGCAAAAAGTACAAGGTGCACGTGAATAAAAAAAGACAAGCATGATCAGACATTTCAGCACATTGCCAGTGAGTTCGTGCTTGTCTAGCTTTTAATTCACATGCACCTTGCACTTTTTGCACCATGCAGTTTATATATATAAAAAAATATTGCTGGACGTTTTCCAGTCTGGACTGAATACAGTGTGCGGTCAGCAATTATCTTGTTTGTTTGCAATGACTCTTTTGGCTCTATGCACCTGAAGCAAAAGGATGTTTTATCCATTTTGAACGCAACAATGTTTTTCTGGTTTATTTAATTACAATGTTAAAAAAAAAAAAAACTAAAAATAATGGTATACGCTTTAGTTGAAGATCTTTTTGCGCATGCTCTCAATATGAAAATGGGTATGCGAGAGAGTGCAAGTAAGCTGGATACAGAGGTGAGATTGTATGGAGATGGAGAGCCCTTTACTGTATACAGTATGAGCAAAATTGTAAATCCAGCAGATATTTCATATGACAGTTTTTTTTTTTTTTTTGTGCACATAAATATGCAAATTATTAGTGAATAAGGCCCACTGACTGTGTGAATGTAACCTGTGAGAGCAGGTCATAGTTATTGGTGATTTTTGAAATTACATAGTTACAAAGTCTGATGCTATGTACACTGATGCATAAATATAGGCCATCGCATCTGCCTACAATGCAGATTAGTTTAATGCTATTTAGTATATACAGATGGTTAAGAGAACATTCATGTAAACGCATGTAACTGGTGTTTGCAATATCATAGGCAGTGGTTGCAGATAAAGGCCACAGTATTGCAGAGCATGATGTACTATTTGTGTGGAGGCAATGCTCTGGGCTGTATGCTGCTATAAAGAGCTTTACAGGAGAGACGGTAAGCCACCCTGGTGCTAACACTCACACTCTCCTGCCTGTAGGGTGGTCACAGCTCACTGAGCAGCTATATCACTGTGGCAATGAGCTATTAAATCCAGTACAACCTTCTTAGTCCTCAGTGGCTCCACAGGAACATGAAGTCTTAGAGCAGAATGTGTGGAAACTGATTTGTAGACATAGATCTTTGAGGTCATAAACCATAACCCCTCAGTTTCTATTTAGTCCACCAAGACATACATGTTCATAGTAGTAGTTACACATGGAGCCATTGGTGATATTATGTGGGTTAATGACATGATTTTTTTTAGTTTTTTTTTTTTTATTCAAATTTATTTAGACAGTTTTGGAGCCAATAAAAAAAAAAATCGATATCATAATAATGAAAAAGTGTCATTAAAACATTTATATATATATATATATATTATATATATATATATATATATACAATTAAAAAGGGGAATTCTTTAAAAGAAAACTTTTTTTTTTAAGTAAGCTGGCATAATCTTTTATTTAGATTTCTTTAAAAATCAACTAAACTGACTAGGTGTACAAACGTCTATATATATATAATATATATATATATATATATATATATATATATATATATATATATATATATATATATATATATATATATATATATATATATATATATAACAGGAAATTATGTCATAGAGAGGACCCATGTAGATCTTCATGTCCAGCTCAATAAGTCTCTTAAAATATCAGATAATTTTTCCTTTTTATGACAAGGTGTGTTAGCTCAGAGTGTAAAATGTCATGTGGTGTAACTACCCAAAAACTTAATCAAAATCATTTTGTAAAAATATAACAATATAATTGTATATATTTATATTTAATATTATATTTAATAATATATTTATAAATAAACAAATAAATAAATTAAATATATGTATATACACGTTAAAAAATACAGTATTTTAAAACTTCTTTGAAATTAAGGTGTGTACACTCAACTCAAATATTTTTAAGAAAATGTCATTATTTTATTTAATAGTTAGACCACAACATTTTTATAGCCTTAAAAATAACCATTTTTTTTTTAAAAAAAAGAACAAGAATGGAAAAAAAAAAAAAAAAAAAAAATTTTCATAGCTGTATGAAAACAACATAAATACAAACTAATGATTTTAACTAATGCATCAACACCGAACTTACTTAAGCTGGACAACGATACTATTTTCTTCTAGAGGTGCTGTACAGCCAAAGCAAACTTTGTTGCATTATTTTTCTGTTTTCATTGTAAAACTGCTTTGAAACAATCTGCATTGTAAAAAGCGTTATATATAAATAAATGTGACTTGAATTTTTTTATTTTATCATGCACACACTTACAGTATATGTCAGGGTCCCTTGTCGTCACTGTAGCGTGTACTTTGTTAACTACTTATTAGTCTCTATTTTTTATTTAATTTTTTAGCTTGTTGCAGCTAAAGTATATCAGGCATCTCACTAGGGGGCCTTCTGTGCCCAGGGCATTGTTTTTGCTTGTGAAATGTCCCTATAGGCCAGCAGATATAGAGCAAAAAAAAAAAAAAAACACTCAGCCATCACACCTGAGAGAAAAGAGAGCTTTAGCAAGCCAACAGCAAACAACTCAAATCTCTCTCAGCCCAAGCTGACAACAGCCAGACAGGCTTTCCCCCGGTGACTGTGCCTGCTGATAATTTACTTTTCTGGGGAGGACATGTTTGTCGGGGGAAACAATTGGCAGGTTAAATAATTGATAGGGGACATTTTATTGAGGCACACCAAGATTTTGCTGCTGACCCTGATTCAAGGTCACTGTGACTGAAGGTTTCATTTTGAAAATCTCTGTCATGAAGCTTAGAGTCACTTACTATTGTTAAAACCTCAATTTACAAGCTTAATTCAGCTGGGTGACATGAACAGCTGAACAGCAGACATGTCAAGCTCTGACAGGTTCAAGTGTGATTGTATATAAGTATATGCCCACCTATGTAAATCTGAGCTTTGCTCGTCTTTCCATATCCATACGTCTGACAGATATATGGCCATCTTGCTCAGTAAAACACATAGGAATGTAAATCCATTTTTCCAATTCATATTTTGCAATGGCAGATATCCTTTATTAAAAATAGATACAGCTGGCTTCATGAGAGCTAGTTCAGAACAAATATGGATGTTTAGGTACTGTTCCTTAGCTTATTAGGTCATCATTCTTCCACACTCCCATTAATGCATTTATATTTATTTCAATGTCACAGGCAGTTTGCTTAAATCATCCATACTTTATTTAAAGGCATTAATATGTTCGTGGAAATTTTTAAGAGAGTAGCTACTATTAGTACTATAACCTCCACAGTTTTAAAGGTTTGAAAATCTGGATTCCTCTGAAATAGTAGATTTGTATTTCTTATTATTGTATCTATTATTATGCCAAATTATTTATTTATAACTTTTGCACAGCTTTAAGAGTGTTGTTTTTTTAGGAGCATGAAATAAAATAAAGTCTGATATTGTAATAAAAAATTAAAACATAATATATAATATAATTAAATAAATAAAAAATAAATAATTAAATTCATGAATGAAAATGCCTCTGTTATGACTGTAACCTTGGTTCCCTGAAGAGGGAACAAGACACTGCATTGTTTGACACTGTGGGAAAGCTCTGTGTGATTGAGTCATGAAGCACATGTGAAATCAGTCCAATGGTGTGACGTCAGAGGCAGTTGACGTCATAACCAGGAAACTATAAAGCACGCCCAAACAGTGCAGCGCTAGCTTCTAATAGTTTGAAGTAAGTCGCTGACAAGCATGCCAGAAGTATGCCATGGCAATGCAGCATCTCGCCCCCTATTCGGGGAACCAAGGTTACAGTCATAACCGAGGCATTCCTTTTCAAGGGGACTCGCGCTTTACGTTCTTGGTCTGGATCCCTGAAGGCTTGCAGCACAATAGATCTAGCTATGTTAGTGGGGACCTTTGGAATGTACCCTGGCCTAGGGTGAAGGAACGCCTCTGATTCGGTCGCATGCAGGTACTGCTTGTGTGGATGGCCATATACTCAAGTTACAGTGGGCTTTATCATGATATCAAAAACAATTATTTTTTACTTACTGCGTTAATGTTCTGTAATGGTGCATTCGGTCATTGATTAAATGATTATTACAAAACTGTTAAATTAGATAAAATATAAATAGGTGCCTTTATTCAACTTGTATTGATCAACTATTTTTGGCTTATAGATATGATACCTAGTTATCATTATCATTTGGTGGAATACTGACTAGGATGAGGTGTCTGAGGTGGGTCTTGAACCCCGGTCTCCCAATCAGGGAAAGCTACTTCTCAAACTAGGAGGCCCAGATAACTCAAAAGCAGACAGTCTTTACTTGGTCTCAGTCTTCAAATAGAAACAAAAGAGCAATCATAGCTTTCACAAAACAAAACAAAGTAGGCCAAATGACAACTTAATGAGCAGTCATTACTAAAGAGTTTTCAGCAGGTGGTGCCACCTAGTGGCTGGAAGAGTCCTCAAAGTAGAGGGCAGAGAGTGCCCAAAGCCACCCGAAGGCAAGTTTAGCCTTAAAAGCCTGCAACCTTAGCCAAAACTTAGCAAAAAAAAAACAAAACAAGAAAGTTAATTCTGTGAACACTCAGTATTGATTATCGATTAATTCTAAGATAACGGTATTTTCATGGCCATTAAAAAATTATTCTTTCTAAGCATCTACAGTGCTTAAACCTGGTAATAGGATCTAAATCATTTAAGAGACAAGTTATCAGCAGACAGGGAGTCAGAACCATGTATGTATTGTGCACAAGTTTTATTAACTAAATCACAAACACATAACTACACTAACGAACACATACATACATGCAGGTCACACATACATAGGTAAAATGAGCTATGATAGAGCTGAACCGGAAGTGGGACAGAAAGTGGAGCTATGGAGAAGCCAAAAACCAGGAAAGAATCATCAGTATTCATTACAAAGCTCCTCTGGTAACAAAGGAGGTTCACAACTTTAACTAACTAGCAGCAATTTAGTACATTGTATGATACTTGCATTAGGCCTCAGCCTTTTGAAGATCATCCGGATATACCGTTGCAGCAGAAAGTCCTAAGAGTTCAGTCCGATGGTGCTATCAATGTCTTCTACATTGAATGAAGGAATGAAGACAAACTTGCATGGTTAGTTTGACTTTTAGTTGGAAAGAGTTCTTTCACTCTTCGAGTGTGGCCACATGGCTGTGGTGCAGGACAGGCCCATAGGCCTTGGGCTGCAGGGCGTCAGTCCGTCGAACAAGCAAGAGAGCAGGTGGAGCATTGTGTGCTGGCTTTTAAAATCCAGGAGAAGTCACACCCCTGAGGGTTGAACTAACCAATGAGAAGGCTGAATTTCCGAGCGACAACCGTCCTCCTGTGGTGGCTTTTACGACCGAGCATGATTAGGGCTATGTGGATTTGTCAATTTATACTCCCATTAATGCAACAAACTGATATACAGCATCAAAAATAAAATACATTTCACCAGAAAAATACCATATCTTCTGAGTGTACAATACTAATGAACTCTCTGGATTCGGGTAACGCGCCGGTGCGTTTTGCAGGATTTTTTTTCCACATTGCAGCAAAACAGACATAAAATACTCCATCATTTTTTGTCATAGAAACATAAGTAATATATCAATTGAAACTATATAATATCTTCCTTTATTTGTTAACACTCAGAGTAAAAACAAAATGTTGTGCTTTTTGTGAAATAAAGAAAAATAACATGGTGCGTGATCTCTTGTCTCCCTCTGAACTAAGTCCAATCTGATAGTTAATAAAATGAACTGTAACTTAGTGAATACTAATGACAAAAAAATTAGACTTATGTCTAAAGAAACGTTGAAATGTCAGGTTTTAAATTGTGTAAGTAAAATTGAAAACAAAAAAATCTCTGTTTATGTAATCTGTATGAAAAGAGACACAAGTCAGACGCCCGTGATTCAGCTCATTATCCGCTAATGCGTCCACGCCCGCGGAGCTAGCGCTATTCAGAGGCAAATTCTGAGGCAATACATATTTACATCATCACAATCGTGTATTTATTGTCTTGAAAAGTGTTTATCTGGATGTTATAGCCATGGTTAGCCACCTCTGGAAGGCATGCCATTAGTTCCTGGTTCCTGTTCTTCTTTAGATTAATTTGTGGACTAAAGGTGCACAGAGAGCCCTCCAGCTGCAAGTATGAATTTAAAACACAGTATCCAGCATTCACAGTGATGACAATAAATACTGAATAAATATTACTCCTCTGTATAGAAAATTGACATAAACATATGAGAATCCATCAATATTTATCCAAATGTGCATGCTTTTAAGCTAAGAGCCTATATGAAATGCCATAGAGGTAACATAATTGTTCAGACACTTTGCATCACAGAAATACATTATATTTTAAAGTATATAATAGAAAACAATTATTTTAAATTGTAATAATATTTCACAGTATTGCTGGTTTTTTATGTATGTTTTATATACACCATCATGAGCTTGAGACATGATCACAGAGGGTTTTTTCACAGCCTACCTGACTGAAAGAGCTCATTATTTATGCAGGTCATTAGAGCTCTTTATGCGATTCTTTTGTCTTCTCAGGTGAGAATCACCCATTATTCATGTTGATTCACGCCTCCACGCATACTGTGTTTCTTGACAAAAAGTGTCTTTCAAAAACTAAATCAATATGTTTTATATGGAGGAGTAGGCAGCATCATTTTTACATCATTCTGAAGCAAAAACTCTAGTCTACAACCTACCAAAACTCTAATCTACCCAGAAGTCTTGTGAAAACAGATTTAATATACTTTTTTTGGCCTTATTTCAGTGACTTAAGTTTTTTGTTTTTTCAATAACCACGAATAAACGTTATTCCTTCAAAAACACAAACATGTACATACATGTTCCTCACATATTATGTTAGTCTAGTTTGTGCTGAATACAGTGTAATGACACTTTTGTCATTAATATGTTTATGAACAACTGAAAAAAGAACAAATGTCAGGGCATGTCAAAACTTCTCCAGGCCCCAAATCAGCCTCAGACTCCAAAGGGTTAATAAATCAATGATTCATGTAGCCTGGATGCCAGCCGAACTTAGCCCCGCCCACAACATTTTGAGGTCGGGGAGTTCGATCTGGACTCGATCCGTAGAGGAGTAATTATGCCCGAACAGAAACTGTTCGGACCAATCACATTTGTCAGGGCGACGATTGACAGATTTTCACCAGAAACGTAATCAGCCACGTCATTAAAGAGTGCTTGGGTTGAATTAATTTACAACAATGATGGCTGTTGTTGAAGAACTGAGATGTGTGATGACGTGTGATGGCGATTCCGCCATCGATTCCATTATAGAAGATATCGACAGCGCATTAATTGGCAAGTACTCCGTGTATACTTATTCTTATTACAACACCGGCAAAGACTGTTTACGCTCATCTTCTACTAGTTCCAGCATGTGTGCAGTTAAGTTCTGTTGACAACTATGCGTCGCTCAACATACATCACTTACTCTGTAGCTCTGATTGGTTGTAGGTCTATCCAATTGAGGTCTTTCCTGGATCGGTTGAAATACGCCCCCATAATCAAAGCCCAATGGAGCAGTATCAGACTCATATTCGAACTAGAATTGAGTATGACCACGTCAGGCTATGATTCATGTGCATTCACTTTACATTAACGTCTACTTTTTTATGAATGTTTATAATTCATGAATAAATGGTTCACAGTTGTCCACTTTACTTTAAGGTTGACTTTCACATATTACTAACATTTATAACTCATGAATAAATGGTTCACCCTACTTTAAGTTTCATAGGTAACTAATATTGGAATTATATTTTTTAATTTTTTTTTTATCTCATCAATTTATGGTTGTGCTCTTTTTTATATATAGAACATAGGAAAGACTGTTAATTATGTTTAGTTTCTAGTAAACAACATAGTAAGAAAAGTGGGTAACACTTTAGTTTAGGGTTCAATTCTCACTATTAAGTAGTTGCTTATTAGCATATTACTAGGATATTGGCTGTTTATTACTTATAAAGCACATATTATTGCTTTGTTCTGCGTGGCCATATTCTATATCCCTTAATGTTACCCAATACCTAAACTTAACAACTACCTTACTAACTATTAAGGAGTGGATTTTTATCATTATAGGGTGGTTGTATACAAACACATTTATGTCCAAACACCATGCAAAAGTGAATTTTGCATAATAGTTCCCCTTTAATATAAAATGGTTACCAAGACCCCCCCCCCCCCCCCTTTTTTTTTTAAACAATATGAAAAGAACATGAATACAAAAAAGTACATTTCTAATAAGTGAGTTTTAAGACCAGATATTTGTGGACACTCCTATGTGTAACTGACCTTTATATATATAAATTATGAATATAAAAGTTATTATATGAGTGCATGTATTTAAGTTGAATTTTTACACCCAATTTTTTAGTTGAAAACATACATATTATTATTAAAATGGTGAACTGTATTCATGTGGTATACTGGTAAGTGTGCATGGTTACTACAGGAAAGTGTTTGCAACACTGCTAGAGCTTGTTACATATTTAATTTGGGATTAAAATCCTACTACCCTCCAATGCTGTGTGAATCTTTTTTTAACTACTTTTTAGCTCAACGATGGAGTCCCTTTAATTTGTGAGACAGTAACCGATCAAGACGCATGGGTATTATGAAGAAGATTAGCAGTGCGTGCTCTTTAAGAGATGAAGTTGGACACATCCAACAGCTGCCATTCGTTCTGTTTAATTCAGGAGGTTTCCTGTAAGCTGGTGAATCCACTATCACAAGCACCTCTGAGACTCCCTTGCTCCAAGGCTGTGCAAGCCAAATGTTTTTTGAAGTGCAAATGCGATGACGGGAACTGCCTTGATGGCCTTGGCTGTGACACATGCACCCTGGGGCTAGGTCAACAACATCAGGCCTCACCGATCTAACACAGGTTCCACGGGGAGCCCTGGACGCGAGCCGCCTGCCCTTCCAGCGCCGTGACGGTGAATTGCAACACTGGCACGGGAATCATAATGCGAGTCACAATGCTTCTGCCTTGTCGATATCACCATCTCCCCCTCCTTTTCTGTCCTTCAGCCTCATGGAGCCGGAAGGTCTTACTCTAGCTGTCAGCTGGGGTGTGGAGGGTTTGACCTGGCCTTTCCTATGGCCAACCTTCTCCTCATTCCAATGCTCGGGCTTCCTCCATCGCGTCGCTACCCCTCTAACATCCCACCACAGAACTGGAAGCTTGCCCAGTGCTCCGACAGGGTTGCCCCCTTTCTAGAAAAATTAAACTGCTGGAATTGAAGAGAGCAAAGCCAGGAGGTGAGCACAAGAGAGACCCATGTCTCGCCTGTTACTGTTTAATTAGCCTACTGGGCTTTTGAGGCCTTGAGAAATGGCAGTGTAGATCCGACCTTCTTAATCCCAACCTGCCATAAACAAGTCCCGGGCCCACCGCCCGTCCACTCTGGCAGGGATGGGAGAGCGAGTCCCCGATGTACCTGTCAAAAGACTTAAATCTTACCTCGATTTTCCCCTGAAGGCTTTGGAGGAACCATTTTTAATCCTGCCTCCCCTTATTAGATGCATGATTTTATTGATTTCTTCTCTTCTGCTGCTCTTTATAGCAGTGCTATTATGGTAGAGAAGAATAAAAGAGTAGTGATTTAGAACATAGCAGAGCAGGACTCAATGAAGCCGGGATTGCCTGGGACACTTGGCAGCGCAGACGTGTCTTTATCCACGAACACGCTGACATAAAAATGATCAAAACGTCCCAGCTCTCTTTTTGTGATCCCGCTCATCCTCTCCTTAGTGTATCAACGTCTCCAAGAATTTGGAGAAGGTAAAAGTGTGTCTGTTACTTTCATGAAAAGTGAGAATGGTACCCTGCATCGGTAGTGATTATGACACATAAATCAAAGAGGAATGTTGCTTGATGTAGCCATACTTCTTTTACTAAACTCGGGAGAGGCAGAAGCAACATAAAGACTGAAGGTTGGTCTTGTAGTGCAATGTTATTATTGCTGCAGCGTTCTTTGAAGACAACTCTCATGAAGAGAATCAATCATGTTAAATCAGGCACTTCAGATTATAAAGGAGGCATGTTCGGTGTCCATTTTTTTAATGCTCATAAATTAATACAGAACCAAAGCCATGTAGTGACAAAGAAAGGAAAACAATGGACTGAATAGCTACTTTCACTATTTTCACTAGTTTTAAATCTATACAGATTTAACCCAGTGCATGTAGAGGCAGGTCTAGCCATCATGTCTTGTAATTGTGTCTTTGACGTGTCAAAATGGCAGGCATTGGTTCAATCTGTGAGTCCTCTACGGGTATAGACATCATCCCCTGGAGAGAGGTTTTGAGTTTGGATATGCCTACACACGAGAGACTGTTTTCTTTTTTTTTTTTTTTTCATGTCTATTGTTTCTCTTATGGTGTGGTGCATACCTCTCCACTCAAATCACAGCTGGAAGATGAGCAGGACATTTTTTTTTCCAGGTGTCAAATGCTATCGTCTTCATCTGTGTCACTTTTTCCTGCTCGGACACAGCCCAACACGTGGCCCAGTCTGGCTGTGAGGGAGAAATACATTTGGTCACTGTTCTCTGCCAGTACATACATTGCAGGGATTAATTAAACATGTTTTTCAAGGGTAATTCAGATGGACAGGGTCTTTTCATCATTAAGTGTGAAAAGATGACAAATTACATTTTTTTTTGACAACCAATGCAGAGCTACAGTCAGCTAGTCATAAATAATTACCTTTTTTCAGACTTGTCATAAGGCTGAATTCGTTTCAGTAAGAAATGTATTCTTAACTTTCAAAGCAGAGATTATGGTAAATGAGGGTTTTTTTTTTTTTTAATTTCTTATTCATGAGCAAATTTTTTAAATATGCCTTGACTTATTTGTGCTCATTTGATCAGTGAACAATGAAACTCAATGATGACATCCCTCCCTCTCCCCATCCTTTGATGACTTGCAAGTTTGTATAAGGGCTTAATAGAGCTAGATGGTGTTCATGTGTATGATGATCATACAAGGCTTATTTGCTTCTTGTTGTAAAATCCTCAGTCACAAAGCCAGCTTTCCCCATTTCATTTCTTCTGGCATCCATGTGCCTTTGTAATGTACAGTATATCTAAAATTAAACATACCTATCACAGTTTCATGCCAAACTTGTAATGATTTGTATGATTTAACCTTGTTAAAAATGGCAAGATATCATATATGAGTTGGCTCATGCAAAAATTACTCCCAATGGGGCACCCTTTGTGAATAAGAAGTACACTTTAGCATACTTATAGAAGATTATATAAAATAACATACTTACTTATATACTTAAGATCAAACAAAATATATACTTACGATCGAACTGAATGTAGTTTTTGGACACTTTTCTAAGTTTTACTAAACAATAAAAGTACTTGTGTGTGTAAAAACACACTTAAGTTTAACTGATTCCATTTAAAATAAACTTAAACTATAATAAAATAGCACGCAGTTTGACATTATTACAAAGTGCACTTTTTAAAAGAGTACTTAAAGGTGATAAAGAGGATCTTTTCATCGACTGAGAAACCAAAGACTGTTACTGAGTTTTTGAAATGAGCGCATGCGTAAGAACAACCCCCCTCCTTTCAAGGGAACGCCTCCCAAAACTCGTGCCACGAGTATTGGAACACGAGTGTTTACCACCGGAATTCGCTGTATCGTGTTAGTGGATTCATTATGTCGGATTCACCGCAGGTAACTCATAATCTGCAGTTGTTACTCCTGTCTCCGGAAAAAAACATTGCATGCAGCGCCTGTGGAGTGTGGAAAGTTACTGGAGCGCGCAGCCGCGCTCGTCTCTCACAAGGAACGTCATGGCAGTGATTGACAAGCCAGAGGGCCAATCGTTTACGCGATGATCACGTAAACGATTGACTGATGTTTTTAAGGCCCTACCTCGTGCACAGATGATGTATATTAATATTATTCCTTTCAGTGCACCTAATAAATAGTCTTTTATCAGTTAGTAAAGACAGTTTCAAGTAATATTGCAAAAAATGTATGAAACAAAACATCCTCTTTAGCACCTTTAACTATATTAAAGGGGTGGTTGATTATGATTTCATTTTTTTAACTTTAGTTAGTGCGTAATGTTGCTGTTAGAACATAAACAACATCAGCAAAGTTACAATGCTCAAAATCAAGGAGCTAAGTCAAAGTTCTTTTTAAAAATTAGCTGTTTAAGGATTACAACAAACGGCTGGGTGAGACTACAACAAGCTCCTTCCTGGGTTAGTGACATCACCAACCCTAAAATTTACATTAACCCTGCTCTTGAGAACATGCAACAAAGGGAGCGACGCCATGTTGGGCTGCTTTAGAGAAGAAGAAGAGTTATTGTAGTAGAGTAGTGTTGCCATGCCGTCATTTTATGCCGGACTGCTTCACAAACAAGGGTCAATTCAACTCTGGATTTGCACAAAAAGATTTACATGACGGCACATGCTAGTCTCTCAATCAGTGTCGGACTCTTGTTTGAAAAATGTAAGGATGAACACCATTACTGACAATTGTTATTTTGGCTGCGTGAGATTGTCCAGCTTTGTTGTTGTTGAGCAACAGAAGCACAAGCGGTTAAAGCTCTGCCTTCTTTTGGAAAGCGGCCGGGAGCAGCAGCTCATTTGCATTTAATGCACACAGCCAAATCATCAGACTAGGTAACACAGCGAAAAATGGCAGATGGAGCAATAATAACGTCTCGGTTACATAGGTAACCCTCGTTCCCTGAACGAGGGAACGGAGACGTACGTCGGACAGACCGACGAATAGGAATCTCGCTAGAGAGGCCAATCTACTTCGAGTGTAACTAAACGAGCCAATGCACATTGGCATGCAATCATATGCATCAGCTGCTTGCCTCGCAGCGCGGGTATATAATGAGCAGCAGGTGCGTTGCATCTTCAGGTTTTCGCTGAGGATCCGAACCCAGCAGGCAGCAGCATCAGCAGGACAACGCCTGTGGCGACAGGACGTACGTCTCCGTTCCCTCCTTCAGGGAACGAGGGTTACCTATGTAACCGAGACGTTCCCATTCAGTCGGTCACGTTCGACGTACGTCGGACAGACCGACGAATAGGAATCCCTACCAAAGCGCCACAGGAGCTGCCCTCTTCCAGCGCTCTGTCGTGAGCCACCTGAACCCCCTTGCCTAAGGACGGTGGGACCAGGCTCACACAGAGAGGGTCGATCACTGTTGTTCCCAAAACCCACTCAGTGCGACAATTGGATAACGCTGGGAAGCGTAGCCTTACATGCGATAAGGAACGCTGCGGAAGCCATATCCTTCCCCGAAGGAGTTATATGGATAAGTACATATGGACTAACCTTGTAGGTTGTACAACATATGGAAGAACTGGGGTGACTCCACTCGGTGAGAGATGGGTTCTCCCAGAGGGAAAGACACAGGCTTTGTTTAGGAGCAGCCGTGGAAAAAGCCATATGGGATCCCCGTAGGGTCATACATATGGAACCCAGCCTAAATCCGGTTCTCAAGGATACAACGGAGTATAGGCCTGGCGCCAGACGCTCCGCCACGTCGGCTGCCGAAGGGTAATCCCAACAGGGTCGTAGGGACTCTCTGGAGAATAGAACGCGCATGTAGCGCAGCAAGCCGACACTAAGCCGGGGCCTCTCCGTGCCTCTGACCTGAGGCGAGAACACGGGAGGAGACCGGCTCGACACGAAGGCTATAGTATCTAGCGAACGTGTTAGGTGTCGCCCAGCCCGCAGCTCTACAAATGTCTGTTAGCGAGGCGCCACGAGCCAGCGCCCAGGAGGATGCCACACCTCTCGTGGAGTGAGCATGCAACCTGAGCGGGCAGGGCACGCCCTGAGCTTGGTAAGCCAGGGCGATGGCATCCACTATCCAGTGGGCCATCCTCTGCTTGGAGACAGCCTTTCCCTTCTGCTGGCCTCCGTAACAGACAAAGAGCTGGTCTGAGGTCCTGAAGCTTCGAGTTCTGTCTATGTACAGTCGCAAGGCGCGAACTGGACAGAGCAAAGCCAGGGCTGGGTCTGCCTCCTCCGAGGGCAGCGCTTGCAGGCTCACTACCTGGTCCCTGAAGGGAGTGGTAGGAACCTTGGGCACATAGCCAGGCCGGGGTCTCAGTACCACGTGGCTGTCACCCGGCCCGAACTCTAGGCACGATTCGTCGACCGAAAATGACTGCAGGTCCCCTACCCTCTCGATGGAGGCCAATGCCACCAGCAGCAAAGTCTTCATAGACAGAATCTTTAAGTCTGCTGACAGCAAAGGCTCAAAGGGAGCAATCTGGAGTGCTCTGAGCACCAGAGTAAGGTCCCAAGAGGGTATGGAGGGGGGACGAGGAGGATTTAACCGTCTCGCCCCCCTAAGGAACCTGATGACCAGGTCGTGCTGACCAACAGATTTGCCATCTATGTGGTTGTGGTAAGCGGATAGGGCAGCAGTATGGACTTTGAGGGTGGAGGGGGACAGCCTACGCTCCAACCCTTGCTGCAAGAAGGAAAGCACGACTCCGATCGAGCATCTTCGGGGGTCTTCTCGGCGAGAAGAACACCACTCGACGAACAGGTTCCACTTCGAGGCGTAAGCACGTCTCGTAGACAGTGCACGTGCCGAAGTGATGGTGTTAAGTACCTCAGGGGATAAGTCACCTCGAACCTCCGCGTCCCGTCCAGGGACCAGACATGGAGTTTCCAGAGGTCTGGACGCGGGTGCCAAAGAGTGCCCCGTCTCTGAGAGAGGAGGTCCTTCCTCAGAGGGATGGGCCAGGGAGGGGCTGTCGCAAGGAGTGAGAGTTCTGGGAACCAGGTCCGGCTGGGCCAGTAAGGCGCAACTAACAAGACCTGCTCCTCGTCCTCCCTGACTTTGCACAGGGTCTGTGCAAGTAGGCTCACTGGGGGAAACGCATATTTGCGCAGGCCCCGGGGTCAGCTGTGAGCCAGTGCATCTGTCCCGAGTATCCCCTCGGTCAGAGAGTAACACAACCGGCAGTGGGAGGTTTCTGGTGAGGCAAACAAGTCTACCTGAGCCTCTCCGAACTCTCTCCAGATCAGCTGAACCACCTGGGGGTGGAGTCGCCACTCTCCTGGCAGCGCAGCTCGTGATAGCTCGTCGGCCACACGGTTGAGCACACCGGGGACATGAATGGCGCGAAGCGACCTCAGAAGCTTCCGACTCCACAGGAGGAGATGGCGGGCGAGTTGCGACATGCGACGGGAGCGTAGACCACCTTGACGGTTGATGTACGCAACGGTCGCAGTGTTGTCCGTACGGACCAGTACATGCTTGCCCTGAAGCAGGCCTTTGAGGCGGCTCAGAGCAAGGCGTACTGCCAACAACTCGAGGCAATTGATGTGCCAACGCAGATGGGGTCCCGTCCAAACCCCTGAGACTGCATGCCCGTTGTACGTGGCACCCCAGCCGGTGGCAGAAGCATCTGTGAAAACCACAGCATGCCAGGACACTTGTTCTAGGGGCACTCCTGCCCGAAGAAACAAAGGGTCCGACCACGGACTGAAGGTTCGGCGGCACTCCTGAGTGATTGGCACCCGGAACGTGCCGCGTTGCCACGCCCATCTCGGGACTCGGCCGTGAAGCCAGTGCTGAAGCAGTCTCATATGAAGCAGACCGAGCGGTGTTACAGCCGCTGCAGCCACCATATGCCCCAGGAGCCTCTGAAAGAACTTCAGTGGAACCGCTGTCCTGCCATTGAACGTATTCAGGCAGTTCAACACCGACCGAGCACGTTCCTCTGTGAGGCGTGCTATCTGTTCGACCGAATCCAACTCCATACCGAGAAAAGAGATCCTCTGCACTGGGGCGAGTTTGCTCTTTTCCCAGTTGACCCGAAGCCCCAACTGGCTGAGGTGACTGAGCACCAAATCCCTGTGTTCGCACAACTGATCCCGAGACTGTGCTAGGATGAGCCAGTCGTCTAGATAGTTGAGAATGCGAACACCCTGTTCTCTCATGGGAACAAGGGCTCCCGCCACGACTTTCGTGAAGACGCGGGGAGACAGGGCCAGCCCGAAGGGTAGGACTCTGTACTGATATGCTCGACCTTCGAACGCGAATCTCAGGAATGGCCTGTGTCGCGGAAGAATTGAAACATGGAAGTACGCATCCTTCAGGTCGATCGCTGCTTCTGCGTGAGCATTTTGAACGGTAGCTTGTGAAGGCTCCGATTCAAAACTCGCAGGTCCAAGATCGGTCGTAACCCGCCGCTTTTCTTGGGTACAATGAAGTAGGGGCTGTAGAACCCCGACCTCAAATCGGCTGGAGGGACCGGCTCTATCGCGTCCTTCGCCAGTAGGACTGCAATCTCCGCACGCAGAACAGGGGCATCGGCATCTTGCACTGTAGTGAAGAGGATGCCCCTGAACTTGGGGGGGCGCCGGGCGAACTGAATCGCATAGCCAAGCCTGATGGTCCGAAGGAGCCAGCGAGACGGACTGGGGAGCGCTAGCCAGGCTCCCAGAGACCGCGCAAGCGGCACCAAGGGGACCACCGGCGTACCCGCCGCGGGGCAGCGAGGTGGAACGCAGGGACGCGGCCCGGGAGGCTCTCTGTGTGAGGCGGCCCGAAGCGGGGTCACAGTGTGCTGTGCAACACTTACCTGCTTCCACGGGTGGACAGAGGGAGCAGTCGAGGTTTTGCCTACCTGCTGCTCGCTGCTGTCCACTGGCGACAGAAGAGGTGGATGAGAGTGGTGAGGTTCTAGCCCTCCCACTGCTCTCCGAGCCCTCTTCGGACCCGGAGATAGAGGAAACTGCTCTTTTATTGAAAATTTGGGCGGAACAAAAAGGGGAAACAAAAGATTCTCCACCCGGCCCTCCTCCGGGGGAAGGAGCGGTGCGGTCACCACCTCCTGAAGAGCAGTCCCGTCCATCTCCGGGTCGCCCGTCCTAGGGCCGCTTGGACTTGGCCTTGCCACCCTTCTTCTTAGGGGTTGCCTGGACGGGCTGGGCACCCCGCCCGCGACCGGCTCCACGACGCCGCTTGGATGGAGGCTGCTGCTGCTGGGGCGTCGGAGCGGGGGCGGCTGCAGGGGGGCGCCCTCGGCGACGGGCAGTCTGAGGTGCCGCCGGCGGTGGAGGTGCAGCAGCTGACCGCCTCGGCAGGATGTGACTGATGGCCTCTGACTGCTTTTGTACAGCCGAGAACTGTTGGGCAAAGTTCTCGACCGCGTTGCCGAAGAGGCCGGTCTGGGACACGGGGGAATTAAGAAACCTGACTTTGTCGGTATCCCTCATGTCCGCAAGACACAGCCAGAGATGGCGTTCCTGGACCACCATGGTGGACATCGCACGACCCACTGACCGCGCCGTAACCTTCGTCGCTCGAAGCGTGAGGTCCGTCGCGGCACGAAGTTCTTGTAGAACTTGCGGATCGTGACCACCCTCGTGCAGGTCCTTCAGTGCCTTGGCCTGATGGACCTGCAACAACGCCATAGCGTGTAAGGCGGAAGCGGCTTCCCCACAGGCCTGATAAGCCTTGCCGGTAAGATCCGACGAGTACTTACAGGCCCGGGAAGGGAGAGACGGCTCCCCCCGCCAGGTGGAGTTAGGGCACAGTTGCATAGCAACGGCCCGTTCCACAGGGGGTATGCGCGTATAACCCTTAGCCGCTCCACCATCAAGGGTGGTGAGGGAGGAGGACCCACCGACACGGCTTCGGGCAGTAAAAGGTGCCGTCCACGTGCCAGTGAGCTCTTCATGCACCTCCGGGAAGAAAGGCACTGGGGTGGGGGGCTGAGAACCAGCCCTTGCCACCCCGAGATACCAATCATCCAACCTCGAGGGCTCGGGACACGGTGGAGGGTTCCACACGAGCCCGACCCTGTTGGCGGCCCGGGAAAGCATAGCCTACATTTCCGGGTCTGAATCGGGCACAGTCGTCACTCCCGAGGGAGGCAGCTGCGCCGAATCGTCATCCCCAGAAGCGTCAGGCTCACCCTCCGATGCAGCGATCGACATCCGGTCGTCTTGGGGAGCTCCGAAGGATACGGATGGTACACACCTCTGGGGTGGTCCACCGCGTTCCCCGGCAGCTCTACTGGCTGCGGAGCGCAAGAGGGGTGAGGGCTCCTAGGGGGTTGGTTCCCCGAAGGAAACGCGCTCACCGTGATCCTCAAGTCACCAGCCCCGCCGCCCGAAGCAACCCTCTGAGGAGGATTGGAACGAGGCGTCGGGACCGGGACTCCACCCCTTTGCAGAAAGTGGAGTCTCGACCGCAGCTCCGCGACGGTCATCTTCCCACAATGGGTACATGACTCGTCCACAAACGCCGCCTCAGCGTGCCTTAAGCCCAAGCACGCGATACAGCGCTGGTGACCATCCCGAGGCGCCAGGTAACGACCGCATCCAGAAACACACAAGTAGAACGACATCTTTAAAAAGACGCGAACTACTCGTGTAAGCTCTTTCAAGGACTGACTCTTTTAGGTGCTGAAGCACGCAGGGGAAAAGCCGCTGCAGCACAGACAGGGAAATGTGCAGCCTGTCGTGTGCACTCTCCTTGAAGGCGCTCTCTTACCAGCTGTAATAACAGCTTTTTAGCGCTCTAGGCGCACCGTTTCACCAGCCGTGAGAACGGCCTTCACGCTGATTACAGCTTTTGCTCAAATAAAAAAGGCAAAGAAAAACAAAGGAGAAATCGGCCCCGCTGCTGCGCTGTCCGCCTGCACCGCAACCAAGAGACGTCTCGAAGAGCAGACTCGTTCACACTCGTGGTTTCAGTAGCTATCTTCTTCAGTGTTGAGAAGGTTTGGCTCCGAAGCGAAAAGCTGAAGATGCAACGCACCTGCTGCTCATTATATACCCGCGCTGCGAGGCAAGCAGCTGATGCATATGATTGCATGCCAATGTGCATTGGCTCGTTTAGTTACACTCGAAGTAGATTGGCCTCTCTAGCGAGATTCCTATTCGTCGGTCTGTCCGACGTACGTCGAACGTGACCGACTGAATGGGAACTGACATAATCCATGACCATGATAGCATGATATTTTAACTGATATTTGTAAATTGTCTTTCTAAAAGTTTCGTTAACATGTTGCTAATGTACTGTTAAATGAGGTTAAAGTTACCATCGTTTCTTACTGTATTCACGGAGACAAGAGCCGTCGCTATTTTCATTTTTTAAACACTTGCAGCCTGTATAATGCATAAACACAACCTCATTCTTTATTAATCTCTCCAACAGTGTAGCAATAGCCGTTAGCCATGGAGGACAGCCTCAAATTCACTCAGAATAAAACTTTTAACATCCAAATAAATACTTTACTCACATAATTCAAAGCATGCATGCAGCATGCATGACGAACATCTTGTAAAGATCCATTTGAATTAATAGCCATCTGGCTTGTCCACATGATCTTTAGCAAAATGCAGACAGACAGCAATGTTCTTTTTTGGAAAGCATGTGGCTTTCTCTTCGTAACTCTGCCACGCATACCATGGTTGTTCAGTGTTCTACTGATGGTCGACTCATGGACATTAACATCAGCCAACATGAAAGAGGCCTTTAGTTGCTTAGAAGTTACCCTGGGATCCTTTGTGACCTCATGAATGATTACATGTCTTGCTTTTGGAGTGATCTTTGTTGGTTGACCACTCATGGGGAGGTTAGCAATTGTCTTGTATTTCCTCCATTTGTACAAAATGAGTCCACATATTTAGAGATGGTTTTATAAACTTTTCCAATCAGTTCCTCAGAAATCTGCTTTGTCCGTGCTATGATACATTGCCACAAACATGTGTTGTGAAGTTCAGGCTTTGCTTGATCCACGTTCTTTAAATAAAACAGGGCACAAACTAACACCTGATTGGCAATTGGCAATTGGCCATTGACTGAAAACATTTAAGAACAGGTGGAGCCTAAGCTCACCTTCAAATTCACTGCCATTTCTAGAGCTTCACATACGTTTGCTACTCACAGATATTGGGTACGGAAAGTATTCAGACCCCCTTACATTTTTCACTCTTTGTTATATCACTATTTGTTATATATATATAATTATTTAAGTTCATTTTTTGTTCCTCATTAATGTTCACACAGCACCCCATATTGACAGAAAAACACAGAATTTACCCTTTGTACTGTATGTAATACTGGATAATTTTGTGAACATCTGATGAAGTTTTTTATATTTTATATATATATATATATATATATATATATATATATATATATATATATATATATATATATATATATATATATATATATATATATTTACACACACACACACACACACACCATTTGTAATGTTATCAATTATTCTGTCAATTAACATACATTAACCTGATCTCAAATAATAATATAAGCAGTACATTTCTAATTATTAAATAAATAAAACAAACAAACAAAAAAATACCATTTTTTTTTCTTTTTTTTTTTTTTTTGTTTCATCCAGTAAATCCTTTATATCCCCTGGTATGATGGTGGTCATGTAAGATTTCAAATCTTTACTTCATTTCTTAGTGGTTAAACTGACTGTGTTACAAGTATCTTACAAGCATACCCAGTCTACACTATTCTGGCAGAAATAATAATCATATTGTGTATGGTTTATAATCTGAAATTTTGGGATGGTGACAGGAGTAATCATAGTCAGTAATGTCCCTTCTTCTGCCTGGCCTCTTGTCTTGTGATCTCTTGTAATCTTTAGTTTGATGTGATATGGAATAGCATGTCTGCACAGGCACATAAAACAGGCAAGCCACACTAAAGGAACCTGCTGCCTGCCCTTGTTACCCATTCCCACTCTCTAAAGGCTGAGACATTGCCTTCATACTCTGCTCTGCCATTTTGGTTGGCCACTTAGCATTCTGCTACATCGCTGACAGAACAGACCAGTCACTTTCACTGATGTCTTTTGGTAGCTCTCTCTCTCTTGTGCCTTGTACCAAACGCAACTTTCCATCTCCTTTAGTTCCTATAAACCACAGCGAACAAACATCTGATTTTGTTAATTTGTCCCCTCATTCTGACCAGAAACCATCTCTTTGTCCTTTTATTGGTCTTCCGTTCTGTAATTAAGACTTGCACAGGAAGAGAGAATCTCAGTTGCATGCAGAAATCCAATCTGTTGATTAATGCTCCAGCCTTACGCCTCAGTGCACCGTCAGTGGGAAAGCTTTTTTCATGGTTTATTTAACAGAGAGTCATTTTGATTAGCGTGGAGGAAAGATTCTTTAAGAGGTACAATGACTAGATGGGACTTGTCAGCAGGTTGGCCTTCTTAAGGGACAGTTTCAAGACACAGGGAGGGAAAGAAAGAAGAGAATTGTGGCTAAATGAAAGTGGCTGCTCCAAGAAGACTCCCTGGCACATTAACACTTCCCTTTCAAAGCGATTTACCACATTGGCATGTGTCTCTTGCAATATAAAAGCATTCTTTCTGAATCTGTATTTGACAATTTCTCACTGATTTTATAGTATTGGGTCAAAACAGATTACAAAAAAAAAAAAGAAAGAAAGAACATTTATGTATCAAGGAATTATTTTTGATTTATCTGTCCAACATTTTCAGAGCTATGATTCTCTTTGATTACATATGGGGCAACGCAGTTAGATACAAAAATAATCAAATATTTATTATAAATATTGACAAATATGTCATTCGCTTGAATGAAGAAATGAAATGAGATTCTGAATTGATTTATTAAATTCAGTAGTCTTTTTTTTTTCTCGTGTTGCAAACTACCAATGGGACCTACTTAAAACTTTAATAGAAACAAATTCCAATAGAAATTGAACAGGAAATATATTTTGTGTAAAATATATATATATATAAACAACAACCTAAAAATAAAATCTATAGTTTTCAGAAATCAGTATGACAGAAAATAAAAGCACAATTTATTTTAGTAAAATAGATTTAAAAGAAAAATAATACCAGCCTGTGTGATTTTGTTGAAAATGAAATATGGAAAGAGGACCTTCTTGATTTTGATGACTTTTTTTTTTTTTTTTCTTTTTTTTTTTTTTTTTTTGGAATACATTTCTGACAGTGTGGACAAATTGTAAGGAAGCAGCTATAACTTTTATAAAAGTTAAAATAAAAGAATATTTTTTTTTTTTTTTTTTTTTTTATATTATTAAATAGACCTATCCCATCTGCCAGAACATAGTAATATTTCCCTAGGTGAAAAAAAGTACACTTCTATGATGTACTTAAAGTGCTCTATTTTCGCGCACTAATTTTGTACTTAATATACTAAAAATTCTTCTTTAGTACTTCTTAAGATAATCTTAAGAACATCCAAATGTACTCAACCATGAAATATGAACTAAAATGTGCTTTTAATATATTATATCTGTATTTAAAATATATATTTAGTTACCACTTGTAGTACACTATGGGTTCAAATGTACTATAAGTGGTATCTAAATACATTTTATTAAATACAGAGATAGTATATTTAAAAGCACATTTTAGTTCAAATTTCATGGTGTCTCAAAATAGCACAGATGAGTACACTTATATGGTCTTAAGATTATCTTAAGAAGTACTAAAGAGAAATTTTTAGTACAAAATTAGTGCACGGAAATAAAGCACTTTAAGTACATTGTAGAAATGTACTTTTTTTTTTTTTCACCTGGGTCTTAAATTATACATATTTCTGTTTTTTCTTAAATTAAAAATATTTCGTAATCTTTATGATGCATTGAGGAGAAGTGGTTTTAGGAAAATGTACAGTATGTATACTTTGAGGACAAGGTTTTAGGAGTACATAACATAATGTTGTAATGAGGAAGTCAACTAAATTGGTACACTTGTATTGAGAATTTTCTATGGATCATCTCTGACTAATTTCAAAGTGAAATTGTTGCTATTTTAAAAAATAATGGCAAGAAATGTTATGTGACTTTTTTCCCCTTTCCTAGTGTAACAGAAGATAGCCAGACAAGATGGCGTCTCATGAAGTTCTTCAAACATCAGCTAAAGGTAGCTTTTCTCTAAAACTTTGGAAGGAAAGATTCATCATTGCACTCTTGCTGAATATATATTTTTATCACACTAATTACTATCATTCTGCTCATGACACAGCTCTGACAGGGGTGAACGCACCATCATCACCACCTGTCTTTGTTTTAATAGGAGCCTGTGCCATCATGGGCACATTCTCAGTGGTGAAAGGGCATTAAAATTTAATGCCATTCAACCACTTTCAATGCCACTAATTGCATCAAACTACCACAGAGGAACCAAAGACATTGTGATAAGCTGGTGAAAGAAAGACCCTGAGCTCTTCTCATCCCAGACTCTCCCCTCCTCCTGTTATAATTGCTCATGGGAGCATAAATAAACACAGATTGACACCCATCTCCAATAAATGTCATCCCCTCAATCAATTAATTTCACCTTCAGAGCTGACGTTAAGCGCAGTTAGCTCAGTCAGACTCAAACAGCTGCCATCGATTCTGGCCCGAGACCTGAAACATCAATAAGAGTCTCGTATGGAGCCCACTGAAAGCTCCCTGTTCATTGATCACCTTGTTCATGAGCAGGTGGCTCTTCCTCATAATGCCTCTGCAACAGCATTTGAAACATCAGTCCGTGCACAGGCCTGAAATGTTAAGACATGCAATTCATGACCCGCTACATCACCTGTCAGACGCAGACAACACCTTACCGGAGACACATCATCACTGACCTGCAACAACTTCAGTTACTCACCTTTTCCTCACAACCTGCCCAGGCCAGTGCTAAAATGAAAATTTCACACTTCTCTAGCCTCTCAGACCGGCTTGATAGTCGCTGATCATGATTGTGGTGGAAATTGTGATGAGCGGGAACTGTGGAGAAGGTTCGATGAAGTCATACTGTACTAGAATCATCCACTGGAAATCTATTTTTCTTTATTTTTGGAGACGGTTCATCTGGCAACACTGTTCTAATTTCACCCCTAAACATTAAGCTTTGTAGTCAGACTGCAGCATATTCCCTACTGTAATAGAAAACTCATTAGGATTCAGTTTGGGTTTGTTGCAGCTTGCGGCTGGAGAAGAAATTGGAATGGCTTTTCTACATTTAGCACTTAATGAAACATTCATGTCACATGAAAACAACTGCAAACTATGTCTCATATTTGTTTTCGGAGCCGTCTGTCTTTTGAATATTTATTAGATGATGAAAGCATTGTATTGTAAGAAGGAACGCTCCTCTAATTTAATAAGCATTTTACAGGCTGGGTACATTATTCTGGAGCAAACTCACTGAGGCATTTCTGGATCAAGTGGACACATTTATCTCTGTTTATTTCCCTGCTTATGAATTTAAATGCTTGATGTTTGAACTTGCATTGAGCAAATATCACTTAATGTAATTATTGAAGTAGTAAAAAACATCTTTAAGGTTGCTGTAATGTTCAATACGAGTCACTTTAAAGAGAAAAGCCTTGACCCTGATGGTACAGTTAGTGCCTAATAATTCCTCATTTATGTAAGCCTTTAGTGCGCTGGAGCGCTCATCTGTTCAAGCATATTATGAATTCCATGAACTCAGCATGGTCCGGCCCCACTACAAAGAAACTGTCAGCTTGATGCTGATCAATTTAAACCCTCTCGCTCACAGGTTTTAAGAAGAGATATCAGGAATGAAACGCACACACAACCTGAAGAGCAATAGCCCTGTTCTCTTAACCTGGTCAGCTGTGAGGTAGCACACTACAGAGGGTTTAACTGCATTGGCCTTGTTGGTTGGTGATAGACACTTGTGTGATGGCGGGGAGGGGTAAGTTGCCCTGTAGAGCGTAGAGTAGGGTCAGCAAGTCGAGCTAATATGATTTTTTGATAATAATTCATGCATCCAGACTAATATAGTTTACACTTTCCACACAATAACAAACTTCCATGCGTTTTTAAAGGATTGTGCTCCTGAATGTGAAATGAATTTTATTTAAGGAAGTAAAATTAAAATAAACTGAAATTGAGAAATTCATCTGTAATTTTTAACTGAAATTTTTAACAGGTAGACATATTGTACCAGTATTGCCACAGGAACAATTTCACTATTTGAATCACTCCAATGTCAGCAATCTCACAGTGAGTGTCATGGCGGATGAGCAAACCCATCATATTTTTATAGATACTACTGTTATTTTGTAATGGATTGTATGATTTAGTTGAGTTTTTTAGGCAAAAATATAGTTGTTTAGATCCCAGATATACAATTTATATGTAAACATAACACCTATTTGAAAATTTGTTTAGATGCTTTCGGAGATGCGAGCTCATGTACCCGCAGAGAACAGCTTCATCTCGGCCAGTCCTTCTGGAATTTGCCGTTGGCTCTTATGTAGATAGTGTTTAAACATGAGGTATAATTAGTTTTAGAACAGACAAACGGACAATCTTTGGTCTTATTAATCTATTACTTGTTCCAGAGCTAATAGATTTGGCTTAAGGGCTATATTAAGTTTCATAATTTTATATTTACATTGAAATTAAATCCTGTAGGCCTACTAACTAGAGCGCTGCTTTTGTACGTTTGACTGAACTGTTTGCTTATTTCCTATTTTACTTCTGATGCTGTTATAATGACTATTGTTGTCAATTTAAATATTATTGTTCAATAAATAATAATTTATATAAATAACATGCCTTATTTTTTGGTATTGAGAAAGAGTCCGCGATTTCAACTTTACTGAAAGTTACATTTATACACCATAAGACTTTTATATTGAAATTGAATTAAACAAGGACGTTGTTTTTACTTTAAACAATATCTTATGAGACACAGCTGACAAATAGCGCTCAAAGACAATGATATAGCTTTCCTCCGCAGGTAGCCATGCGATATGGCTGTATATCTGCAAGCTGCGATTACCTACGGCCAAATCACAGCCATGCTGATATACAGCCATATCGCATGGTTACTCATGCAATATTGCTCTAGATTTTATATATATATATATATATATATATATATATATATCACATACACAAAGTGTGAGGTCTTTAAACAAGAGGTCTTCACTGGGTGGTCGAGCATGCTGTTTTATTGACTATGATCTCGGTCATTTGGCAGTGAAAGACTGATGTCTTTGGATGATGATGATTGAGAGGAAAATGGACTTATATCTGGGTATCTGAGAAAAAAAAATGAGAGAGTGTGAAAGAGAGAGTGAAAAAAAAAATACAGCACTAGGACGCAACAACAATACAGACAGACAGATTTTTCAACACAGCTTGAAGATACTGTCACTACTTTTCACAAGGAATAATGAAGCATGAATAGTACACTACCTCTTAAAGAAGAAAACACTATTTGTTTCTGTCTCATTCTCCAAAAAGAGGAGGAGAAAACGAAAGGCAATTCCAACGAGCAGTTTACCCTTTACTTTAAAATATTGTAATTTTTCCCCTTGCTCAGCGAGACAACTTGCAAGTACAGTGGGCAGGCGTTCTGAGATTCGTTTAGTATATTTTCAATAACAAACCTCATTAATCAGCCGGCAGATCAAAGTGTGACGCTGCAGATGAATTTTAAATATTTAAACCCTCCCCACATTCAAATGCTATCACTGATCAAAGCATTTCATTTTAATTTCACAAGTCATTTTTACTGGTAGAGAGAGCCATAAACAAAGACACACACAAAGTCCAATTATATGTCTGGGATTTCCTGTAAACCTCCCTTGCTCTGTTTTCAATTCTGAACACTCTTCTCGCTTTGTGAAAGTGAAGCATGGGGAAAATGCGAGCCGAATGAGGTAATTAATTAATTTGATTGTTTATATATGAGCTGCCAAGGAACTTTAAAGAAGCCATCAGTCAGTAATAGGAAGTAAACACTTTGCAAGGTGCCTGTGATTTGAGCTTTATAGTTGAAAGGTAATTACAGTGCCTGAGAAAACAAATATACTTAACCTTTCATTCTTACCCAATTTCTTCTGAAGTTCTGTCTGCATCTGCATGCTTGGATTCCATTTTTTTGCCTTTCCATTTAGAGTGGGCTGTGATGGCCGTTAATCTGAAAAGGAGAAAATAAGGTATCAAAAT
Organism: Chanodichthys erythropterus; assembly: GCF_024489055.1. Lineage (NCBI taxonomy): Eukaryota > Metazoa > Chordata > Actinopteri > Cypriniformes > Xenocyprididae > Chanodichthys > Chanodichthys erythropterus. The sequence goes on along the minus strand of NC_090241.1, from coordinate 16,658,014 downwards.
GGTGGAAATGAGTATCATGCAAAGCACCAGGTTCTTCTTCATTTCTGCGGTCTTAATGTAAGGCAGACTACATTTACTTCCTGCAAATTACCTTTATGGTGATTTTCCATTAAATCTAGCCAGGACATTGCAGTGGTGAGCATTAGACAAGCTTACTATAGGTCACACCTGTTACCAGAGGCTTTACTTCTATGCGATCTAAATGTGAAGTGTCAGCTCCCCCACAGAATCCTGATTGCAGAAGGAAACGCTCTGGCGCCAAATTCATTCTCCGTTCCTGTCGCGTGTGTTAACAGCCAGCCTATTTATAAGCCTGCTTAACTCACAGAGCCTGGGGCCAGGCCATCTGACTCAGTGACTGCAGTAAAACTCCTAATATACACCTTGGCAAACGTCTCCATTAGGATAAATTACTTTTTCCTTTTTCAAAAGGTGAGGCCATAGCATGCTAATTGGTCCCAATCAAGTTTGTAATCTAATCCAATTAGAGACTGACACTCTGCTCATGGAAACCTTAATTGGGATTTTGTGTCTGTGTGAAGCTGTCAGTTGGAGAGTTATAGAGGAGGAAATAATTCATGATCACTGTAAATTGGAACCAAGGTGAGGCCTCTTAATAAAATGACCAGCTTCCTGATTGAGTTTTAACACCTGAGAGAAATCCTAGTGTCAGTCAGGCACTGAATTATGCACTTTGTTACTATTGTATTGTGAAAGAAAAGACAAATAAGCCTCTTCTAATATCATACAATATTAAAGTGAATTGTCTGCATTGTATGTACTGATTGTATAAAGTTGTTATAGGGATGAGAATTTTTTGTTTGTTTGTTTTTTGTCCATACAAATGATAGTCAAAATCAAAATTAAAAAAAAAAAAAAAAAAAAAAAAAAAATGTTGAGCCTTTTTTTTTGTGTCTGTGTGGTTCACAGAGGAAAGAAATGCATACAGGAACATGTACGTGTAGGTACATGTATTTTCACTTTTGGTGAACTATTCCTTTAATCAAAGTCATGTAATCCCTCTTCTACTACTACATTTCCTCTCAAGATTTTATTGAGAATATCTATGCATCTAACTATCGATTAAACAAATGGATTTCTTCCAAGGTTAGGGACCATTGAGTGTTGCGCTAGCGCATCTTCCCCAGTTGATGTAATATGATGCGCTCTTCGCGAAATCTGGATTCCGCACCTCCCCGGCTGTGTGAGAGGAAGCTTTTCCCTGGTGGATCCGCAGGGTTTTCATGAACAGGCAGATGGAGAAAATATTGTTGACATTAAACTGTTCCTCTTTTAAGGAATTGTTGTGACAAGGTGGAGCTCCCATCACTCGAAATAGCAGCTGTGTACTGTTTACAAAGAGGCCCAAAGCAATGTTTGTTTCCAATGAAATGGTGGCAACCATCTCTCTCTGTGTTTCCCCTCACTGCTGCTTCTTTGTAATGAAAAAGCTGCTCACATTACAGGTTCCGCCTTATAGTTTGCTGTCATTTGTTTTTCTTCATTGCACCCTTTCCACTGGAGTCATTTAGTATGTACTGGAATGGCTTTTATTTCAAAAGCAAACATCATTATTTCTTATTTGCAACGTCAAGAAAATGGAACGTTGTCTCCCCTGCCTCCCCTCCACTTCTATCCATATTGTCTTCAGTATAATTGTTGAGTTCAGTTAAGCAAGTTAAAAACGCAAACTGGTGGAACCCAGAAAAAGGAAGCTAATGATTTGTCAGTGTGAAATCTCCAATGGCGAGTCAAATCAATGAGCTGTTCCAGGTTCATAATTACTGCTCTTTTTGCCAGCGTAAGGAAAAATCAATAAAGTCAAGTACATGAAGCACAAAGCATCCCGTTGTGTTGTAAACAGAGCAAACAGACTTCATACGATTCACTATTCACTAGTATCTTCACAGGCCCCTAAATCAGACTATTTATTATTTTTATTGAGTCAATGGTCAATGTTTGACTAAAATACATGAAAATTTATTTAAATTCAAAGTATCATAGTAGTAGTACAATGATCATTAATGTTTATGTAATTTCTTTAATACACTGCGTTCCAAATTATGCAAGTGACATATTATTAAGATTTCAGTACAATAAACATTCAGATTTTAGTTTTTCTGAGAAAATGTTTGTTTGTTTATTTATCCATGTATTTTTAGATAATTGGTATCAATCTCAGACAAAATAATTTGCCAGATCTATGAAAACCCTACTTAGAGGTTGTTCCACATTATTAACCCTTAAATGCATACCTCTGGTCTTTAGTGACCCGGGACAATTCACTTCCTCCTCCTCCATTTTTTAAAGTTAGACATCAACCTTCTTGGTGTTCCGCAATCAATTCATTATAAAGAATTTAACAAGAAAAAAAAAAACACAAAATTATAAAATAATGCCTATTTTTGGATTCATTTTTTGTAAAAATTGTATAGGGTCACAAACGACCCGAGGTGTGTATGAGTGTACGTATATTTTTTCTGCACAAAAATAACTGAATCTTAGATGATGGAATAAGTGCAATTCACTTTTATTCCACAAGGTGGCAATGTCTGATACACAATGCTGAAGTGATGTTTCATTCAGACAGAAAACGAAATAATAAGCAAAACATGAAATGGCTCAGGGATTTACTGCAGAATAAGTACTGAATGCAATCAAATATGATTGTACTGGATGGATCTGGTGAAGCTGTTAGCGATCGAAATGTTGATTTTGAAGATGTTGAAAATTATATAGTTTAGAGAATACGTTTGAGATCGCGAATGGGCTCATATTCGTGACCTCAAACATAAAACTAGCCCATTATTTGCTGAATTTACTGGGAAATGAGCTCTGATGAGGACAGTGATGATGGCAATAAACATCTGCTCAAACTGAGCCCTTTCAAGCTCCAAAAGGTAACAAAATACGATTTATTTTATTCTTCTTTAATTGTTACTCTAATATCAGAGGGGTTTTATATTATCGCGACAGGTAGAGATCCTTCCGTGTTAGATATTGATCCGAGTCGATAAAGATCTAAATATGTAAGAATGATTGGCGAAACAGTCATGCATTTAAGGGTTAATCAAGTCACAGTTCTCATGCAATATGGGGAGGAAAAAAGATCTTTCTGAAGATGAAAAGCGTGAAATGGTGCAATGTTGTGCAAAAGGCATGAAAACAACTAATATTGTGTGAAACTGAATGGAGATTATCAAATTATCATAAGATTTTTGAGTGATATAGAGCACAGCAGAACAGGTTTTCATAGATCTGGCAAATTATTTTGTCTGAGATTTATACCAGTTATCTAAAAAGACATGGATAAATAAACAAACAAACATTTTCTTAGAAAAACTAAAATCTGAATGTTTATTGTACTGAAATCTTACTGATATGTCACTTGCATGATAATTTGGAAAGCAGTGTAGTGTGACCCTAACCCAAATTGTTTTTGTTTGTTTTTTAATCCCATCTAGCACATGGAATTCAATTATTAAACACCAAGACCTATTTAGCCAAATGGGACCAATAAAGAATTCACTTAAGAAATGCACAAAGATTTAAGTGCTCTCTTTTCATAAGTGACAAAACTGCTCAGTATATCTTACTATGGCCTTTGACCCTGACCTATTTCTCACTTGACCTGCACTGATCTCATGTAGTCAGTTTAAATAACCTATTTCCTGCAGATAACACTGCACTTCAAACACACGACTCTACATTTCAAAGCAGAATGTCAGTAATAAAAACAAATGCATTAAATTTGGCAGGAAATAAATTATAAGCTTTTCTATTGGGGATGTTAAAGATCTACTGACATTGAAGATACACTGTAAAAAAAAAAAAAAAATGTTAATGTAAATTACAACAATTGCTCATTACTACTTTTTACAGCATTCGGAAAAAAAAAAATGTATTTACTTAAAAAAAAAGTGTCAAGTGGTTCCACGCAACATATTGAGTAATTTGGACAAATGAGAATTTAGTTGTATCAACAAAAGAAATTCAAGTTAAGCTGACAAAATTGAGTAAATACAAATTATTTGAATTTGTCACTGTTACATAATATTTATATGTGCAGTTTATATAATAATGTTATGTTTATTACGTAAGGTGAACAAATTTATTAACTTAATTTACCTTATTAAATTAAAATATTTGGGACAGGTGCATGTTTACCATGTAGCATCTCCTTTTCTTTTCAAAACAGTTTGAAGATGTCTGGGCATCGAGGTTATGAGTTTCTAGAGTTTTGGTGTCAGAATTTGGTACCATTCTTGCCTGATATAGGTATCCAGCTGCTGAAGAGTTTGTGGTCATCTTTGACGTATTTTCCGTTTAATGATGCAGCAAATGTTCTTTATAGGTGAAAGATCTGGACTACAGGCAGGGCAATTCAGCACCCGGACTCTTCTACGATGAAGCCATGCTGTTGTAATAGCTGCAGTATGTGGTTTTGCATTGTCCTGCTGAAATACACAAGGCCTTCCCTGAAATAGACGTCATCTGGAGGGGAGCATATGTTGCTCTAAAACCTTTATATACCTTTCAGCATTCATAGTGCCTTCCAAAACATGCAAGCTGCCCATACCATTTGCACTTATGCACCCCCATACCATCAGAGATGCTGGCTTTTGAACTGAACGCTGATAACAGCGTTATCAGCGTTATTAGCCCAGAGGACATGGTGTCTGTGATTTCAAACAAGAATGTCAAATTTGGACTCGTCTGACCATAGAACACTTTTCCACTTTGAAACAGTCCATTTTAAATGAGCCTTGGCCCACAGGACACGACGGTGCTTCTGGACCATGTTCACATATGGCTTCCTTTTTGCATGATAGAGCTTTAGTTGGCATCTGCAGATGGCACAGTGGATTGTGTTTACTGACAGTGGTTTCTGGAAGTATTCCTGGGCCCATTTAGTAATGTCATTGACACAAACATGCTGATGAGTGATGCAGTGTCATCTGAGGTCCCGAAGACCATGGCATCCAATAAAGGTCTTCGGCCTTGTCCCTTACGCACAGAGATTTCTCTAGTTTCTCTGAATCTTTTGATGATGTTATGCACTGTAGATTATGAGATTTGCAATTTGACGTTGAGGAACATTGTTTGTTATAGTATTCCACAATCTTTTTATGCACTCTTTCACAGATTGGAGAGCCTCTGCCCATCTTTACTTCTGAGAGACTCTGCCTCTTTAAGACATCCCTCTTATAACTAATTATGTTACATACTTGATATCAATTAACTTATTTAGTTGCTAGATGTTCTCCCAGCTGAATCTTCTCAACATTTCTTGCTTTTTCAGCCATTTGTTGCCCCCGTGCTGACTTTTTTGAGACATGTAGCAGGCATCAAATTAAAAATGAGCTCATTTAGTGGATAAAAGTGTAAAATTTCTCCCTTTAAACATTTGTTATGTTGTCTATGTTCTATTGTGAATAAACTATTGGCTCATGTGATTTGAAAGTCTTGGTTTGTATTTTCTCTACAAAATGCAATCAAAAATAACTCATTGAACAAACTCAATTTAATTGAACCCAGGAATTCCATCCTAAATGTGTATATGAGCGCTCACAGCCTAAACACAGGTGCCACTCTTCTGCATAATGGTAACCACAAAAACATTACAGAAACTCCTCTAAATGTTCAACATAACTGAACATTAAACACTAACATCAACAACATATTTTCGTTTACAGAAAAACATATAAAATAACACATTAATCCCTAAATTTATTTTTTGAATGAGTGGAGTACAGCATTTTTTTCCCAGCCTATATTATCACATAGTACACTAAAAAAAAAATAAAAAAAATGCAAAAATGTCATTAAAACTCATTGATGTGCCTATAACCATTCCTTAAAAAAAAAATATATATATCATAAAGTGAAGCAGGCAACCCCCAGCACCCCACTCCAATCTATTCCACATCCCCAAAGCACAGATCATATCTCCAGTGAGGTTTGAGAAAAGAAGAAAACTTTCATCTGACAAATGGTACCACTTTCCTCACTGTCTTGTGAGAATGTATCTTTCTCCAAAAATTTGTTGATGACAAGCAGCCGTTTTCTTTCTCCCAACTTATCTCAGCTGTTCCTCATACAAATGGGTAGACAGACAGGTTTCTGTGGTATGCAGACTCAACTTTCATCTGAGACTAAGCTCAAATGTTACAGATCTACATCAGGTGTCCGAACAACCACTGAGAGTGAGACATTTGCACTATAAACAAGAAGGCAGAATGCTGATATCTTATATAATGGCAATCCCCCCCCCAAAAAAAAATCACTTCAAGAGTGACACTCTTCCCCCTCCTCGCCTTTCCAACCTTTTTTTCCTCTTTTTGATGCTCATTCGTTAGTAAGGTAGATTTAAAGAAAAAAAAAAATGGTTAGAGACATCAGAAGACTGAAATATATTTTATTCATATGTCTTGGTTAATTCGGAGTAGAAGCTTTCATGGAGATCCCTTTGTGCTAATTAAGGAGGTGTGGAGGAGAGAGGTGAAACAGTGAGAAGGAATATTCTTTTGCTCTTAAGTTGAGCACTTTATGCCATGGAAACTAATTTCAACTGCACTATTTTGGGATTTATCATTGTGTACACGATCTTTGTGTTAATCTGTGAAACACCTCTATGACATTTGTACAGTAAAGAATAATGATACATCCCTCATAACAACATGTGGGTAGTAGCTATTTGCAACAACACAGCAATTATATCTACAATTCTGCCGTTAACCGTCTGCTTAGTGTTTACAAATCACTCAGCTGGAAATGCACCCTATGTTGAGTTGAGTTATTAAATGGAACGCTCATTTCCACCAAAAGCTGCTTTTAAATTTCGCTAATAATACCTCCTTTCAGGCTTTTCCTAAAAGCCAAATTAAAATTTCATAAGCTGGCCTCAAATTTTCATCCTCAGAATCTCTATTAAAACTGTTTGATTGCTACTCTTTTTTCTCTCTGCACTTAAATTTAATCATGGGTTCTCCTTTCAGTCAAAAGCATACAGCACCCTGGCAAAAACATGAATTTGGAGGTAGATTATGTTCTCAGAAGTGTGCATAATGAAAACGTAGGCAGTTTTATGCTTTTCTACACCAAAATACACTATGTTGTAATCATAAAATTGAAAACTAAGTTCCTATTTGACGAGTTGTTGAAACATCCCATGCACATCCCAAGTGATAGTCATGTTATTAGGCCAGGGATGGGACTAGAGGGTACCGAAAGCATCTTAACTTTAAGGGATTTAAGACATGTTGGAGGGTATTTACGATAATGATTTTTAAAAGCATTCTTTTCAGGAAATCAAATTTTCATGGTTTGTCTTTAGAACAATTTCAAAAAAAAAAAAAAAAAAAGATAACATTCTTAAAAAAATATTTTTGGGAATACATAATATTCATAACTTTAAGTTTTAGGGGACTTCCAGTATGGCTTGACACAACTGGTTCATCTGATGGGCTATTAAAATGTGTAAATGATATCAAGAGGTGGATATCAGGTGGAGGTTTTAATTCTAGGTTGTCCTGCAAACTCCTCTCCTGCTCTGGAAGCCCAGTTAGGTCCTCTTTCCACAAATGTACACAAACAAATCAAAAACCTTGGAGTGATCTTTGACTCTTCACTATTTTTTGATAAATAAATTAGTGCTGTTATTAGAGGAAGTTCTTTTTTTCCATTTAAGATCAATTGCAAAGTTGAAGCATCTCCTTTCAAGCAAAGATTTAGAAGTTGTGATTCATGCTCTTGTAATATCACGGTTAGATTATTGCAGCTCTCTTTATTCTTATCTCCCTCAGTCTTGATGATCACTTCACTGGCTTCCCATTAAATTTAGAGTTCATTTTAAGATCCTAATGTTTGTTTATAAGGCATTGTCTGGCCGTGCACCAAGATATATAAGTGATCTTCTTCTACCATACTGTCCCGCTAGGGCACTTAGATCTTCTACTCACTTGCTCTTAACAGTGCCTCGGTGTCGCTATAAATCAAAGGGTGACTGGGCCTTTTCTGTGGCTGGGCCCAAGCTTTGGAATGGTCCCCCCTATCTTGTGAGGTCTGCTCCTTTATTGGACATTTTTAAATCTTCTCTTAAATCGTATTTTTATTCTTTAGCGTTTGGAAACCTGTAAATTATTCTTGTGTAATCTACATTGTGTTTAAATGTGCTTTATAAATAAATTTTGTTGTAAGTTAGAAAATAAGAAGAAAATAGCAGTTAAGAAGATTTTTTTTTCTTAGAAAAAAATCTTTTTTCTTTTTTTCTTTTTTTCTTGTGACTAACTGTCAATCCCTGAAAGTTTTATTATTGTTGTTATTGTTATTATTGTTATTGTAATTGTTATTATTTAGTAACCACTAGGCAGACTGCATCTGAATCAGATTAGTTCTAATTTAGTATTAGTTAAATAATCAGTGGCCTGGTTTCACAGACAGGGCTTAGCCTAAGCCAGGATTAGGCCTTTCTTCGATGAGGATATTTAAGTAGCTTTTATAAACGTGAACTAGAAAAAACAAAAAACAAAAAAAACATTACTGTTATGCATCTTGAGACAAAACAATGGCACTGACATATTTTTATAAGATATGTCAGTACAAGTTGCTTTCAGCTAAAACAGCTCAAACAGCATTTTTGTAACACCAGGGGAGTGTGTTTTTATTTATTTTCACAGGGGTAATGATTCATACAAAGAATGTCTTCAGAGAAATAAGAGTGATTTGATGAGCCTGTATGAGAGACTTCAAGTTTCTGTATCATAGTGGTTAGACAGGGGTACTACACAACTAGCTGAGCAAAGAGATTCAGGAAGCATAGACTTTTTTTCATTTGTCTGCCTTTTTATGCTTCAAAGAAGCTTGGTTAAAAAAAAAAAAAAATGTGGTGTGACTTCAGGCGGTCTTTAGTTTTTAGCTCCTGTCATTTGAAAGTGGTAACTAGTGCTGTGGGACTGCTCGCCTGCTCACAGCTCATTTAGCTGATGTGTTTGTCCCTTGTGACTTATAAACTAAAGTGATTTATGCATATAGTGTTTTAATTGCTAATACAACACTATTATTTTATTTGTCAAAGTTCTTGATCTATAAGACCTCCTCAAACCTTTTACATTTTGACTGGAGTAGCTTTTTTTTTTTAAGCACAGGTATCATATTATGTTAAATACTTTAGTGTAATGAATGTGTCATGGTAAATTATGCTAATTGTTGTACCATGCAAGTTAATCATGCATAGATGATAAGAACATTGCCAAGACAAAGGTTAATATTAACACAGAGAGTTTCTTCATCTAACCTCTTAATTAACAAAGTAGCCTCTCTGTCTAGTCACATTTTGCTCATCAGTGTAAATGGTGAAAGGGTAGAGCAAGCAAGAGAGAAGGAGGTTAGATCAACATTTGTACTTCATTAAACTTCATGTAGATAGATAGCAAGAGCTGTGCAGATATACAGAGCAGAAAGAACATCGCTGTTCAGTAGGGTGTAAGTGCCACAGGATGATATACTAGAAAAACTGTGCAGTGTAAATAAAACTTGTAAGTTATAAACAATAAACATATTAAACAAGTCATTTTGGGAATTATAGTCAACTCCAGAATTATTGCATTTATTGCATTTATGAAGAAAAGGCTCAGCACCCAAGGCTCTATTACATATTCCCAATGTCTTTGAACAGACTGCTGAGGCAAATTGACAGCAAAAAACATTTTAGGATTGTTTGTGATTTGTTCAGTGACTTAAGAGTCCTCTTGACTACCCCTAACCAGTAACCAGTTACAGGTTTAGGAGCTAATTTTAGTGCTACAATTCCTTGTGAAATACTCTTAGAGAATATCGTCTATATCGTCCTAATGCATAGTGAGGAGGTTAGTTTGAGTGGCCAAAGACTCTCCAAGGATCACAGCTGGAGAATTTCAGAAAATAGAAAAGTCACTGGGTGAGAAAGCCTAAAAAAATATCAAACAGCACCTACATCACCACATGTTGTTTAGGAGGGTTTCAAGAAAAATCCTCTACTCTCATCCAAAAACAAACTCCAGCATATTCAGTTGTCAGACAAGACTGGAACTTCAAACTGGACTGGCTTCTATGGTCAGGTGAATCTAAAAAAAAATATATTTTTGGCAGCAAACCCACCAGATGGCTTTGGTGTAAACATGGATAAAGTACCCCATGTGTACGGTTAAATATAATGCTGGATTTTTAATGTTGTGGGCCTACTTTTCTGCCGGAGGTCCTGGACATCTTGTTCAGATACATGGCATCATGGATTCTATCAAATACCAACAGATTAAAAATCAAAACCTGATGGCCTCTGCTAGAAATCTTATAATGGACCATGGTTGGATCTTCCATCAGGACAATGATCCAAAACAAACATCAAAATCAAAATGGGTCAATGAACACAAATCCAAGCTTCTGTCATGGTCATCTCGGTCCCCTGACCTGAACCCTATATAAAATTAGTGGGTAAACTGAAGAGGATAAGCACCAACATGGCCCTGGGAATTTGAAGGATCTGTAAAGATTCGGTATGGAGGAATGGTCTCTGATCTCAGGTATTCTCCAAACTCATCAGGCATTAAAGAAGAAGACTCAGAGCTGTCATCTTGGGAAAAAGAGGTTGCAATAATTGGGTGCCAATAATTGTGGCCAATGTGAAATAGAGAAAAACATTTATTTCATGAGATAGAATTTTGTGAATTTTTTGAATAAAAGATCAAAAGGATAAACAATGAGATTTATTTTCAAAGCTCCCTTTTCTCATATTAAACAAGATTGCAAATAATTCTGTTATTTGTTGACTGTATCTGATTATTTATTTGATCATAATGCGTATTGTATTGTATTGTAAAAATGTATTGTCCCCCCTTAGGGACAATTTGTTCTGCAGCTTGATAGATTTTTTACACAACATACAGTACAAGACAGACAAATACACCACATGAAAGGTACATTAAGAAAGACAAAATTAAAAACGACCTTTTCCTATTTGAATTAAGCAAATTAATAGCACACGGAACAAACACATATTTACATCTGTTTGTCTTAGTCTTTGATATTGAATTATTTTGTTTGACCTTTAAAGAGGCAAACCAACAAATCAATCAAAATGTTAAAATAGATTCAACATGCCTGATAACAAGTCATCAATATCCTGTCAATTTTAAATTTGGCTAATTTCTGCACACAATAAAGTGTTTGTTGGCTCATCTTACACAGTCTATCAGTATTCTCTAAAAAATTTAATTTATTATCGATAATATTTTCAAGGTACTTATAACTTTGGACCAATTCAATCAAATTATTATCGCCAATCATACTTGGGACTGCTGACAGATTTTGCCACAGATCGATGCACATGTTGACACCAGTTTGCAAAATACTCGACAATAGGCCCATGTTTCCTCTCCTCACCACCCAGCAAATTTCAGAATGTACCGAAGTTGACTACAACACTCATTTGTGTATAGGATGTAGAGAAGAGGAGAAAGTACACATCCCTGTGGGGAGCCAATAGATGTAGTTATAGGGCCTGACAGAAGTAATTTGCAGTTGTTGATTGAATATGTATGTTGAATATGTTTTATGAATATGGGTATGTTTATGATTTTATTAGATGTACAACAACAACGCAGTGCATCACTAAGTCCATAAACAGATTCAGGAAACATTTGTCGACAGATTCAATTGTCTGAAGAAGACCCTCAGGCTTAGTAGGGGCATGGCAACAAGATGCAGTGTCTTGTTCCCCTTTCAGGGAATCAGGTTACATATGTAACCTGAGACGTTCCCTTTCGAGTGGAACACGTAGCCGCGTCATGACGTTGGCGCTATGGGAACTTAATTCCAACGTCGCCACCCATACAGCAAGAGCATGCCCACAAGGCTGTGTAGAAGCACAGACTCTTGTTGAGCACAGCCTAGATTTGGACAAACCCTGAAGGACAATAGCTCCTGGGTTTTTATCCATGTCTAAGCTGTAAAACCTGATGTGTACAGTGAGGACCAACCTGCTGCAGCACAGACATTTTGTAAAGGTGCACCTCGCAAGAGCTCTAGAAGATGCTACAATACTAATGGAGTGGGACCTAACACCTAGAGGCGACCTCTACTGCGACCACCAAAACATACCAAAAGCTAGGAAAATTTACACTACTGGCCTGAGCAGTGGACATAAATCCTCAAAGCAAGGACAGGGCATAACAAATCAAGGCTTTCTTGCTCCTGTGTTTGAAGGGGCTGAGGAAAGAAAGCTTGCAACATAACTGGCTGAGGAGCTGAAGAAGGAACATGAGACCAGTTTTAGTGATTTTTGCGTCAACAAAAAAAGAGTCACCATTTTTGCTGAAACTGACTCTACACTTTGGTTAAAACAACCCAATTACTGGGTTTGTTCATTTTCAACCTAATTTGGGTTGTTTTTAACCCAATTTCTTTTAAAGTGTAAAGGCTTAAACAAATCTTTTATTAAGGCCCCTAGAACCACCCTGTTAAAACACACATCATATGCTAGTTAGGTATGTTTTGAAGCATGGCAGCTGGTTTGAGCTGGTTTATGTTGGTCCTTAGTTGGTCATGAGCTACTTTAAGCTGGTTCTGAGCTGGTTATAAGCTAGTCCTGAGCTGGAGCTAGTTGCTTAGGACTAGCTTAGGACCAGCACTAGACCATCTTAAACCAGCTCATGACCTGCTAAAGACCAACTAAGAACCAGCTTAACCCAGCTGCCATGCTTCAAAACATACCTAACCAGCATATGCTGATGTTTTTTTTCAACAGGGCAATGCTAGGTCACGCTGAACTCACAATCAGCAGATAGGCCTCAGCCGTCTGGCACCTTGCAGGTACCAAGACACCAAGGGATGCCTCCCAAATGAGGTTCCATCCAGGTGAGTGGCTAGCAGAGATAGCGGCCACATATACCTTTTAGGTGGAAGAAGCCAGCAAGGAACTCTAGGAACTGGACCAACTGGGCAGTTAACTGAGTTCACATCATGATCTCTACAATGTGTTTAGAACAGTTGCCATTTCAGGGCATACAATCATCTGGTAGAAGGAGCTCTATCATTAAGAATTGTTTCTGTGACCTCAGCCAATAGACCAGAATCTATGAGCTGTTACCCCTCAGGGGTCAGACCCAAATTTTCCATATCTCTGGCCAGGGATAAAATATCATCTCACTTGAGAGAGATAATCTCTCCAGATTGTGATCTCCCATTGGAGGCCATCCAGAAGAGATACTAGGTCTGCAAACCACACATGGGCCAATCAGAATGGAATCACTAGAAGGCGGTGAACTCAGTCCTAGGCAAGCCCTTGCTAGAACTGCTGGGAGCAGAGCTGTCGGAGGAAAGGCATACATATGCAAACTTGGCCACTCCTGTACCATGGAATCTGGCCCCAGAGGAGCTGGAGGTATGAGGGTGAACCAGAGGGGACAGTGGTTGTCTCCTCAGAGGCAAACAAATCCACTTTCGCTTGGCTGTACCTCTGCCATATGGATTCCATTACTTGTGGATTGAGACACCATTCCCTGAGCCTCAGCCACTGTCTCGACAGGATGTCTGTACCTCAGAAATAACATTTTCTATCATTTTGGTCTGCTTGAGGTCCTAAATCAGCAAACTGGCAGGGACTACTCGAGCAAAGATGGGGCGAATGCCCGTTGGATGCCTCTGCCTCCCAAATTACTGATGGTGGTGGGAGAAGTGCAGATGCCTTCTGAGAGACCCAAAGGGAATGTGGAACAGGATGGAGTGGTGTAACCAGAATTCTGCCGATTGAAGTTTCACCTCCTGATACCTGTCAGTGACTGTATTTACTGTGTTGCTGAACAGGCTGGAGGGCAAGGGATGTTCTGGGACGCACCAGCCTGACCCGCTGCCGCATAAGCATTCACATCTAAGTTAGATGTAACCCTACACAGCTTAGTGCGTAAGGCGGATTTCCTCCATGACAATTTTGATGAAGGAGAGAAATAGCCTGTGAGCATCTCTTCTACCTTTGGTATCGCCCCATAAACCTACTCATTCATACGGACTGCCATAGAGTATATATCGTTGACACTGGTATATGCAAATGAGCAGAATACAAATCCCTTCACAATCTCGACATCTCAGTGTGGAGATCGGGGAAGAATGGGAGATGGCAGCTGGGAGGTTGCACTCGCAAGGATGTGAGGAAGTGATAATCTAACTTAGAGTGAACAATCACTTGCCTCTCATATGGCCAATCTAATTTTAATCTGGTCACCACATGCGTAAAAACCTCAAGCAGCTCCTCAAAAGTGGCTGACTGAGGAAGCTCCTCTGATGATACACCCACCTGCTTATCTGCATCAAATCCCTCAGGATCAGATGCAGAAAGCACAAGGTCCTCATTCTCATCCAATGAATTTGCAGAGCAAGCATCGAGATCCAGAGCGGGGTCCTCTGAGTGAGCATAAAGAGCAAGAGAGAAGGGAATTATCTGTCTCAAAATCTCCTATTAACTCAACCTGCGAGCCCCATGACCGGAGTTGCCGGTCAACCCAAACCACAAGGTGCATGGGCTTGACTCTTATCCCTTGAGAAGAGTGCCAAGCGGGATTGGAGCTCCTTAATCTCGACCCTGACATGATGGCAGCTAAGCTCCTAAGTTAGACAATGAAGCTGTTGACATGCATTTTTGGTGTCTATTTATGGACTTGGTGATGCACTACATTGCATTGTGAACACAGGTCCCCATACACTTAAATGATAGAAAACGTTTGCCAGTTTTGTTTCCTATTATGGATTTTAAGTAAAATATCCACCGCGTTTAGCACTCTTTTTGTTCTCTTTGGAATTCAGTGAATGAATGAACTGTCCAAATTAATAAAAGTAAATTGTAAATAATTTCAGACCGTTTTGCAAACCTGTTTGGTCAATTCAATTAAACAATAGAATGATCAATTTTAAAATCTGGCATCTCTAGTTCTGATTCTAAACAGCTAACACATGACATGACTGCTTAAATATTATCAGGGAAAATTATTATTGGGTAGTTAAAAATAATCTCCATTCAGACAAGGATTCATCAGTAATATTTATCAGTAATATATACTGATTTGTTGACATGGTGTGGAACAACATCTGAACTGTACTGATGTTCATATAAGGCAACAAGGTCTAGGAACATCTACTAGTGACTAATCATAGTAACTGGTGACATATGAAAATTGCTGAAGATATAAACAAGGCTTCATATGCCAACAAGTAAGCAAGTTTAATGGCTGGGTGGGGTTTTAAATTTTTTACATATAAATGGAGCCATAAAACTCCAAATGCTACCAATAAGACAAAGGTTATGTGTCACTTGGAAATCTCGCTATCAAGGTCATGTGTCACTAGAAATCTAGGGCTGACGATGAGAGTGTGGCTTGTCTGTGCAATGAGAGAACATCTCCATTACTCCTTCAGCGCAAATTAGATGCACAAATTATTAAGAACATTTCGTCCATCATCAGCGGCTCTGAAAAGTGCTTACTGGGGTTAACATGCCACAGAGAGCTTAAAGTGCACTTATTAATTTCAAAGAAAATATTTAACGCTGCCGAAGCGTCCGGCCTCAGCAGATCTCAAGTGGTCATCCACGCTAAACTGGTGGTAAGATTTATCAATGAGCCCAAGCGGGCTTTGCAAATCGACATGCCTTCCTCAAACAAATTAATGAAATTCAGCACTGTAGCACATTTGGAAGAATCCTCCTGACTGACATGGACTCAAGATAGACCTTGAGACAGTAACCCTGCTTATATGACAAGTTTTAATACAAGAAAAGGTGGGGAATTGATTAATTACAGAAAAAGGCCACCCACATTTGTTGCCAAATATTTGGACATAAGGCATACTTAAAATGCATTGTATAACAAAATATCAAACCAAATGACATTTATTTTAAAGGAAGATAAAAAACACTTTTCCAGCAAATCATTTTCAGTGTTGAAGTGTCCAAATATGTTTTGGGGACTCAGTTCATATGCTTTTGGAATACAACAGATGGAGAGATGTCTAACCCTGCCTAAAAGTTTTCATGTTGGTCTGTGAGACACATATACTGTAAAGTACTTTATTTGTCTAATCCTACATTACTAAACAGTGCATGCACCATACAAATAGAGCTAGAGTAATTCTTTCAGGGTCTCAGTCTGTCAACCTCATCTTTCTCTATCAATCTCCTGTCCTCCTTTTCTCTTTCTTTATAACACAATGCCTCTCTCAGCCCTACTGAATGCCCATGGCATGCCCTGGCTTGCCTTCTCATTGACTTCCACCAAACAGTAGAGTCCAGGGCCAAAATAATTTGTATCTGTTCAATAAATCATTAAAGACTGTCATGCTATGTTCTTCACTCTACTCTTCACCCTTCTCTCTCCCCATTCCCTTCTCTCAAAGGCCTTGTTAATGTTTCAAAACTGCACATAAGACACAGCAGCCAGACGCTTAATTTGAAAGGTGCCCATAGGGCACCTGCAGGATTTTTTTTCCCTTCAACTCCTCTTGCCTCTGTAGTGTTAACACCTAGTGCATTTCAGACGGAGGATGTCAGGGCTGGGGGTGAGGGGGAAGATGGAGGGACAGAGGGAAGAATTGTACAAAGTGTGCCCTCCAGAAACAGCTTTTACCCTAAAAACCTCATCTGATGAGTGCCATTCGAAGAAGCATAGGGTTAAGTGCTTTAACACATCAGTTTTTAAATTGTAAAAAGTAGATATAGACAGTCAGAAGCACACAGTGAAACTTCTGAATATTTTCCTCCATGTCAGGGTTAATTTAATAACTGGCTTCTAAACTATGTTTCAAAAACAAAACTGTAAACTTTCTGCGCAGTCTAGGAACACACATTCACGCACGCACACACACACACACATTTGTATTTGTGAATTGTGGGGACATTCTATAGGCGTACAAACCATATTAACACTACCCCTACTCCTACCCTTAAACCTACCCATCACAGGAAACTGTGCACTCTCCTTGTAATATGTCATACCCATGTCATTGTACAAATTTGTGTCCTGATATGTCACAAAAACACGCGCACAACACACACACACACACACACACACACACACACACACACACACACACACACACACACACACACACACACACACACACACACACACAAATAAATAATAATAAAAAAAAATTAAATAAGCTTTATTTATTTTATAGGATATTATAACTACGGCATGGTCATTAAAAAGTCATGTGGTTTCACTGTGATGTGCTTGCTGACCCATGCAAAAAGTGTCCTGACGAGTCAATTTAAGATGCACAAAACTAATGAACTGCAAAAAAATGCTTTTTTATGCATCAAATGCCTCTTGGAAACTGTCGATAACCTTAAAAAGTCTAATGATTTCTTATCAGTGCTTGAATGAACCGTAAAATCACCTTTTGAGATATTGACATTTACACAGTCATGAGCAGCAGAACTCTAGCCTCCATATAACAGCTGACGGCTACTTATTCCAAAAGAAAAACAGCCTTAGTGCTGAGCTATGGAAACCAATGCTGTATGCATTCATTTCAGATAAATAGTTAACTCTCAGCTTCATAAATAATAGATAAATACTCATTAATAATTTGATCAAAAATATCCCCGAGCAGTTTTTGCCTCATTGTACATCATTTTTTAAGTATGTCAGATGAACCCTCATTTATTTTCAATTCCATGCCATGTCTGTGTTTTGTAAATTTGTATATTGGTCTTTCTACTTATTTATTTTACAGATACAGTTTTAATATTTGATGTGTAGCACTAAATTACATTTGTTTCCTTTTTATGAGGAGACCCGGAAAGCTGGATACAAGAGGAAGGGTGCTGAGATGTTAATAGTGAGTTAATGTCCATAGAACTCAAGAACTTCATTAATTTTTAACTTGAAATACATACTGTGCATGAAATCTGGGGCTAATTTGCCTTGTGATTGCTGAGGTAGAGTATTCAAATTATTCTAGCCGTACTTGTTTACTAAAGAAGTACAACTGGAAGACCTCATATTTTCATTGAATTGCAAGTGTGACTGAAAGGTTGAATGGTTTCATCTACCCCCCCAAGCAAGCAAAGCATTTATTTTCTAAGGAATAATGGGAAAACTACATATTTTTTGACTGACAAAAAAAAAAAACAAAAAGAATATAAAATAATCATGAGTTTTGACTATAGTTCACTCTATGAGAGCTCTTGACAGACAATCCTTGATTTAGGGTGTTGAGCAATATATTGTCAGCTTTGCCTAAGCAAACCATTGCTATAGATAAAAGCAAGAGTGGTGGTCAGAACTAGCTGCTCATTACAGACAGGAGCTCAGTGCCTGTCTCAGAGCCCTGCTTCACCCCAGGGTGCTAACACTGCTCAGAACCCAGTCGGCAGCAGGTATGGGCTGAACTTTCCAATGAAATTATGCTTCTTGACATCTGCCCAAACAGTGCTTAGCCAAACACCAGGAAGGCTGTTTGTGAAAATCTATCACAGTTGAGGGCACTGTTTGTGGCAATCTCTGCACATCTGTGCTGGAAATGTGAGGGGCTGGAGGTGGGGTCCAGGAGGCACAGATTGAGTAATCATTATTGAAGGACAGTGTAAGTAGTCCTTGGCCGCCTGACTAGAAATCAAATATTCCAATGTTTTCTCGTGCTCCTGAGTTGGCCGTAGGAGTAGGTCAGTGCACAGTACGAAGCCCAGCACGACTAGGTTTGCTGGTGCTCACATGACTATTTGTAGAGTGAGGAGGTGGATAAATGCCATTCCTTCCAGAAGGTTTAGCTTAATAATGTGGACCATCAGCTCACTAAAGACCACATTATGACCATGAAAACCATAAAATATTGGTGGTTATCTAAATTAAAAGAAAATATGATATTATATTTCACCTGGTCATATCTTGCTTTGCTTTGCATCAAGTGTTTGCATTGAAATTTTGAAGGAAAAAAGGTGTTTTATGAAATGCATAGATAAAGTGGTAACACTTTAGAATAATGGTCCATCATTAATAGGAATGCAGGAAGTAATGCAGGACAAATGAGTAGTACTACATTAACACTTCAGAAACTACTATTAACTATGAAAACAAGATTAACTAATCAGTTAATAATAGCAAATTTTGGACTGAGACAGTTCCTTATTAGATAATCAATCATTACTGAATGAGATTAGCCTAATTTAGAACTAATAAATATGACAAAAATATAAAGAATTACCAATTAATAATCATCACAACATTATGTGTCTGATCTTTTTACTCTAAAAGGGGTCATAAAATGCATTACTAATTAATCAAGTATTATCTAGTGCTTCTGCAGGAACTGCTAGTGATCTGGACCATTATTTTAAAGTGAAGACATTTTCTCTCTCTCTTTTTTTTTAACTTTAAAATAATGGTCCAGATCACTATAGGAACCTCTTTGACTGATCCAAAAGCTGTCCAACCAGTTCAGCAACAATTTAGCCAGTTTGAAAAATAGAAAAAAAAGAATTGATTGGTTTGATGACATTTTATGTCATAAGAATTGCATCATAACATTTGCTGGATGCTGCGGCATTAGTTCTTACCACTTAAATGAATTAAGTTAACTCAAGTTAACCCGAGAACCTCTCTGACTGATTCAGAGTTGTTCAACCAATTTAGTTCACAAATTAATCATTCAGTATGATCAGTTGAACCAGTTTGCAAAGAAGCAACTATAAATAAATAAATAATGCATTTGTTTACAAATCGGGTTTCAATAAAATAGTCTAAGTATTGTGATATTGTGTGTATTTCCTCTCAAACTAATTAAGCGCAAACCCTGCAATGCAGACGATTTTAAAGATTTCATTGATCACATCAATCATAGTGTTCATTGCCTACACAACAAGGAAACAAACACTAACCCCTAACCTAAATCTAACCTTGACCTTAGCATTGGTAGTTCATCCTGCTAGATAACATGTTGTAATCAGATCCATCCATGTTATTTCAGAACTCTGAACTAAATCCATAAAGTCTGGACTTTTCCTGACATGACTGAGTGATTAAGTTGACTGATGAAATTGGGTACTGTGTGGAGTTAGCATTTAACTGTTTTTGAAGGGGAAAAATTCATATGGTCTAAGTGTAACAAGCTAGCTGTGTCTCCATAGTGTAAAAAACAATAACACCAGAAGAAAAAATATCATTGTACGGACTGTGTTGAAGTAGGACTTGTTTTGATCCACTCTACAGGAGTTGAGTAGTAGCTTTAGCTTTCTGACAATTTCAGCTCTACACAAAAGGCAGAATGTCAAGTATTAGAGCTATGGGCACTCTAGAGTAAAATAGAAAGGACATTAATTATCTTGCAAAGTACATTTTTATCATGGGCAGAAACTGACACGTATTGATTAATGAGCCAGTAAGTGTTTGCTTGCTGGAATATTAATTAATTTCCTTGTAAAGGCAAAAGAAATCATTAAGACAGGTGAGAAGACCTTGACTTCACAAGCCCAACAAAGGCGCAGGGAGCCACAGAAGGAAGGCTTAGGAGATGTGGAGAGAGAGAAAGAAAGAGACAGCAAGTGAGAGAACGAAGTTCTCGATTGGTTGCCTCTTCAGGTCATCCGCATGCCCTGCCCCAGACGTTCTCTCACCACATCAAACCACCATACTGCGCCAATTAGCACAGCCACTGTGGAGAGGAGGCTGTGCTCTGTTCCCTCTTATTTATCTCTGTTATGAATCCCATCATCTCGTAATTTTCCCTCTAAAGGATCTGTAGTGAAGATCAAGTGGCTGCGTTTGAGTATCAGGGCAGGAGGAATCACAACAAGTTAACCAAGAAACTCTGCAAATAATCACATCCTATTTTCTCTGCATCTACTGTTCTTCTTTGAAAAGACTTTGTGTATTTATTATTATTTCCCCCCAGAACTGGTTCTTTGAAAACTGCTGCTTGATCTCACAAACCCCAGTGCTTTGGGCACATTTACTGCCTATTGTACAATTGTAAAGTTCTTGTACAATAAAGAGGAAATATAGGTTTAAAGCACCAGAGCTGGGGAAGCCTCATAGCTCTGCTCAGTTATAATGGAGTGTGTGATGGAAGATGTAGGGCAGGCTTGGCCGGAGGGATCCACATGGGAAACCTGCTCAGGGTCTACAATGAGAGTTGGATGGTAACAGACCTGTCTCCACTCATAGGCCTCTGCCTGAAGCACTCTCACCTGCCCTGGAGCCCAGAGGAGGCCACGCACCCTCCTCATCATCCCACTGTGTGCTCTGTAGAAACTCAACCCTGACCCCACTCTCGGTCACTTTATCATGGACCAGTGTTGAGGGATGTGGGCTGAGAAAGGCCTTTGGACTAATACAGACTTAGTGTATTTTCTGTAATGGTTGCAATCTTTGAAAAAAGATAAAATTGATAAAATCAATCAGATAATGAATTTACATGTTAGACGCCCAAGGGGTATTTTTGTAAGATTTACTGTAAGATAGACATTATGCGTCAAACAAACAAGTGCGCCGCCATCTATTGTCTTTGAACTTTCGTTTTTGTGGTAGCTCTGTATATTTCTATGGCATTGCTTTCAAAAAAATAATTAGCTGGTGAAGTGGATTTACTTGTTGTAGGGTAAATGAAAGTTATCATGGGCATTGTAATGTTTAAAGCAGATGTCTTAACAAACGTCAGTAGACCGGGAAGATTTTAAAACGAGCAGTTCATTCATAAATACGTAAGATCGCTGTGGAAATACAAACCGGAAGTCAAAAGATAACGATCGCAGTGCTGAAAAGGGGTGGGGCTACATAAGGTCTATAGCACACAAAGAAAGTGAAAGATTTCTGTCCCTTCTTTGAAAATCCATTACACCAAAACTTTGATGCTCCAAAACAAACCATTTAACTATATTAGATGGCTTTTTTTTAAACACAAATCAAAAAACATGAGGAAAACAATGATCAAAGAGTTATACAAATCTGTAATCCTAAATCCATATCCTGACAATGAAACCAAGTTAATGTTGTCATTAAAAGTAACAGCATAGGCACGTTTTTCACTTGCTATTGGATTTAAAGGATTATGAAAAAAAATGAAAATACTGTCATTAATTACTCACCCTAATGTCGTTCCAAATCCGTAATACTTTTGTTTATCTTCGGAACACAAATAAAGATCTTTTTGATAAAATCTGAGGGCTTTCTGTCCCTCCGTAGATAGCCTACGTACGTTTTGCTTTGGATGGATGCACTTTCTTGAGCTTTATACTCGTTGGAACCATTATAAAGCTTAGATGTGTCAGGATATTTATTAATAAAACTCTGATTGTGTTCATCAGAAAGAAGAAAGTGATATACACCTAAGATGGCTTGAGGGTGAGTAAAGTTTGGGGTAATTCTCATTTTAAAGGCCCATTATTATTCAATGTATTGATGTAATTTCAACTGAAACAGGAAGACAGGTTGATATATTGAACAGCCCCGCCCCTTTTTTTAAAATAGCCAATAGCGTTTCGTTTATATCACAGCTCAGCCAGAGCTGTTAAACTCAGTAAGACCTTTGTTTCCTTTTAATATCTAACCGTTTATCCTCCTAATCTCCTCTATATCACTTTAAAATATAGCATTCTCTGTAGAATTGAAATGGGTCCGATACCTTTCGTGGTCTGAGCCGACTCGCGGATATGATTGGCTCTGTGCCTGGGCCAGAGCAGACTGCTCGTGCTGCGGCGGTTCACGTTATACTAATGCGAAAACAGACTTAATTTGCGTCATCATGTAGAAACTAGTAAATGTATGAACAAATGATCGATTTCAGCCGCAGCTTCAGTGTCTGTTGATAGTGTAGGAGGGGGTGGGACTTCAGATTCTAGAGAGCATTTGATTGGACAGAAGATTTGATATGAAGCTGAAGTGCGATGTGATGTCATGAAAATCCATGATCCATTTCAGCAGAAGAGAGAGACTGTAAGTTTGAATGCTTATATCTCCTAAATGAAAATTTTGTCATTGTTTTGGAGCACACCAGCTCATTCATAACATTAAGGATAACATAGTCATACTAAAAGCTAAAGAACTTAAATTTTGATTTCAAGGGGACTTTAAAGTGAACTAATTCTTTAAGGCCCTGATATAATCATATTGAAGTTCTTTTTCATTCTTCGCTTAGGGTTAAAAATAAGTTCAAAATACATTTTCAATGGTAAACTTAGTGAACACCCTGATACTGTGCACACTGCTTTCAAGTCAAGCAAGTCATGTTTATTTCTATAGCTCTTTATACAATAGATTGCTTTAAAGCAAGCAGCTTTACAGTATTAAACATGAAAACAGTGTTAGTGTTGCTTTTAATTAGAATTAGAACTCTAAATTCTACCATAAACCAGCTCGCAAGTGTATTTTTTTTTTTTTTTTTACTCACACCTGACCTTGATGGACTGAACAGAACTAACTTTGAACTCCAAACTGACTTTGTTTTGGCCCGATTTTTTTTTTTTTTTTTTTTTTTTTTTCACGACAAACCATTTGATTCTTTGATTTGGCTTGAAGTATATTGGAGCCTTTAGAATATACAGGTACCACACAAGTCAAGAAGATTTCAGTTTCTGTCAATGGCTCTATAATGTTAACAAAACACATGGATGCATTTCTTGTCTGTCGCTACCACATTTATCTCCTGACTGGTGCTGAAAACAAGCAGGTACAACCCAGCCGCCATATTGATTAAGGCTAAATAAGCCCCAGCAGCACTTGTAGTGAGTGCTTGTTTGTGTCTGTTCATGTCAGGGGCCATTTCCACGGCAGGAGACCCCTGAGGAGTGCAAGCTGCACACTGCAGAGCCACCTGAAATGAGGCGCTGCCTGAGCTAGGCCCTCTGCTCTGCGCGCCATCATTATTTTGAAGGAGAAAAACCCGGTTTGACAGATGAACTGGGGCCAGAGGAAAAAAACACATCACTGATACGGCACATAACAAGCTCTCAGAAGAGAGCAACACTGATTCATTTCTATGGTAACCTGTATCAAAACAGACTTCCAGGAAGGATCTCTTTGTTTTGGTGCAGGGGGGGGGGGTGATCATTCTGTTTGGTGGTAGGAAGAATTCAGGTGTGAGACCGATGCAGGTTCAGGGGTATTAGCACTCAGTGTGGTGATGAGTTAAATAGCGAAAGGTGAGTCGGCAGCGCTCCCAGAGCTGGACTACGGAGGGATCAGTGTTAGAGTTGCTGTAATTTAATGGGTGAGATATATTTAGGTCTAGTAGACCTGCAGGGCAGGGGCCGCTGGGTGAGAATGTGAGAGGGAGCAAAACTTCAAACCGCCAGCGAGGTTACGGGATTTACTTCGGTATGTGGGCTGGTACGGCACTCTGCTGTTTCTCGAAGAGGAATGCTCATATTGCTTTGACTATCAGCTCCTCCTGATCAAGCACACCTGTTTGCTTTTTACTTTGACCTACCTCAAGATTTAGCCTTTTAGGTATTCTTTAGAGTTATTCATTTAGTAGTTTTGTGATGTTTTAATTCAATTGTGGAACATTTTCTGGTGAACCCCATCATGTTATGTTTGGGAGAATTATTATAAAACATTGATATGTTATGATATTTCCTAATATTATGAGAACTTATTTTAAACTATTTTCACTTGATAACACACTTCAAACATCCTCCATGAAAATGTTACTTCTCTTTGAACGCTAAAATTCTGATTGATAAACATACTGTTTGGAGTATATTTATTGTATTAAAGAAAAAGAAAAACGATGCAACCTTCTGACATATTTTTGTGAAAAAAAGAAAAAGAAAAAAAAAAGTAAAATCTGCAAAAATATCTGCCTACTGGCTTTTGATGAGTTCTGAGAAACATAATAATATCATTTGAAAGGAAAATAGCTTTGTCTCAAAATTACTTTATTAATTTTACACATACAGCATTGAGGTCTCCAGGGCCCCAACCATATATTAAAGCCAAATCCTAAAAGTACATGAAGGCAATTATAAATTAAATCATTTCATATACTTGAGTGAGCCAGGATGGGAACAGGATGACTTTAACAAATGGGGCACAAGCAGTCACAGAGCTGCCCTGTTCCCATGAATGTAAAACAATGGCAGGTTTGGGGTAATTATGGGATGTGGAGACCACTGGCCTAAATGTGGGTCAGCACTGATGAATATCCTGTCTGCATGGGGCATCCCTTACACTGTCCCACCCCTCACTCTCTTTTCCCCCAGAGCTCATCCAGTGGTCATGCATATGCCAGGATAGTCAATAATGGTTTAACCCTATTTCTACTCTCCTTTAAACCCCAGACTTTTTTGTTCATTATCTTCCTCAATTCACAGAAACACACTCATGTATCACTAAGAATGAAATGTGTCCACTGATTTGCACACACTGTTTGCATTGGTTAACAACCCAATTCAATTAAATCAAATTAGCTCAGAATGCTATTTACATGGCACAGTTCTCCATCCTTCTGGCTGGTTCTGAGTACTAGCAACAGCAGACTACAATCTGACATACTTTACTGCACAGCATCGCTCTACCACCTGAATCAGCTCTATAAATTGTTGAAAATGTGTTTGTCTGGTTCACATGTTTGGAAATATGCCCACTTAAAATGCTCTTACCCATCATTGGATCATCATTTGAGGAATTTCCGCTTCCATTGTAGAAAATGTACACAGACTTCCTCTGCTCTTTTCATGATGCACCAGAGAAAAAGGTGGATTTCTTCCATCTACTCGACTGGAGTGTGAATTACTGGATGGTGTACAGAAGTGTAATGGGGGATATTATGAGTTTACTATATATATATATCTCAGTGGCGTGCGGTCCATATAAGCTGCGAATGCTGCATACCCAAGCCATTCGTGGACTTGGGAATTAATATTAACATTATAAATTACTATTAAATCCATTGTTTGAGATGTACCATAAAGCCTACATGATTGATAATGTGTATGTAACTTCGTAATTTTTTTTTTTTTTTTTTTTTGCCAAACGACAGTAATTAATTTACCGTCCGGGTAAGCAGCTTTTACACCTTCACACATTTGTTATGGAACGTCAACATTGTCCCGCATTCTCATTGGTTTACTGGCCCATGGCGTATTTCATAGGCAGGATAAGCTATGAGCGGATCGCTCGCCCAAGAGGGCGCCCTGTTTGCCAGATCTCGATCACTGAAAATCACATTGTATTTGATACAAAACTAACTAGACTAAATCAAATTACTATTTTTTAAACAAATTAATTTTCTCCATAGGGATTTTTTTTTTTAATGACATCTTTTAAATTGTTTAACTACTGTATCTATCAGAGGATGTTAATCTATAGTCTGTGTGTTTGTTAAAGTCATCAGCTTGCATAATGTCAGCTTTTTTTTTTTAAGAATACTGATACTTATTTATAGGGTGCTAATACTAATTATGTTATATTTTTTTTAATTATTAATTTAAAAAGTACTTCTGGCATACATTTAAATTGACGCCATGGTGTTTTTTATTTGTTGTGTCCGATTTAGATATGTGTCCTAAACTACGTTTAAAGGTGAAGTATGTCATTTCTGTGACTCTAGCGGCACCTAGCGGACTTTACAAATTTACCTTTTGCATGTCGCGCCACCGTCGACTCAAACATCACAAAAGCTCTTAAGGTTACTTGTGAATTCACGTCTCAACTAGGTAAATGTAGGTTACTCTCAATAAAAGGTCCAACATATTAGAAATACTTTTCAATGTGTTGCTATTTGTCATGAAGCAAATGAGTTAATTAAAGCCCTGGGTATACTTCACTTTATGCGCTCGGACGTGTCTCGCATCTTTCAAAGTATACTAAACCACGGATGCATGCGGATGACCGAGTACTGTGATTGTGTTCCGCATAATAAATGAAGTCATACAGCTTACAAATGACATGAGGGTGAGTAAATGATGACAGCTTTGGGTAATTTCTATAATTTATTCACTGCAGCGTGGAAATGTACACATACAGTATACAGGGTGTGCCTCATACGTCCTGAAAAGTGAAGCTGTGGGCTCTTTGATCGTTCCCCTGGTGGCTGGATGCAGTACAGGTCATAAACCTCGCCCTCTCAATGCAAACGAACGGGACTTGAGTCAAAACAAAAAATAAAATATGACCCTCTTGGATTTCATCAAAAATATCTTAATTTGTGTTTGGACATGAGGGTGTTATTGACAGAAATTTCATTTTTGGGTGAACAAACCCTTTAAGTTATTTCCCCCCTTAGTTTTAATCAAGAGGTCATAATCCAGGCCACAGAACTTTGTAGTAACTTCAGCATAATTTAGCAAAATTGTAAAGCCATTCATTCTCATCCCTCTAAATTTGTTTATTAAATATTTTGGCTAAATTGATCATTCTTTCAGCTACCAATGAGAATTTAGCTTAGTTTAACACATTGTTACCATGGTAAATCCATATTCTGTATAGGCCTAGTCATAAAATAGACTGTAAGACATTGCAAGCTTGCTCATAATAGATGTCTTGCCCTTTATTTTATTTTTTACACAAAACTTTACCAAAGGAAACATAAGCAATTTTAGTCAGCACATTTTTTTTTTTTTTTTTTTTTTTTTTTTTCTCTCAGAAAGATACAACCATGGATACAATTTCTCTCTTTGCCTTTCAACATCTTTTTAAGACACCTCCAATCATTGACATTGAAGGTGTGCTGGTAATGAAATCAACTTCTGAAGGCTTTGATTTTCAGTCTTAATGAAGGCAAAAGAAGGGAAAAGCAGCAGTATCAATCAGTCTGTTTGGTTTCTTTCATTTGTAGAACAAGCGGGGAATAATTTGGCACCTGATGCAGAGAGGAGCTGGGCTAAATCAAAGCGTATAAATAATGAACTCTAATTAGCAGCGTGTGGGAGAGGTGTGATGTCTGTCTGGATGGCGGAACCTCTGCCTGTTCTCGTGATCAGTCACTGCGAGAGCCTCACTAACGCAAGAGGAAGTCAGAACTTCTCTGTTAAGGGAGGGAGGGAGGACAGGAAAGTGGGAATTGGGGGACCCACATGCTTCTACAAACACTAATTGAAATCTTAGTGTGCTCATACACACACATTCACACATACACGGTGGCACAAGCTGCACTGTGGTTAATTTAGAATTAACCTGTCCCGTTGTGAAAGGTATTGTACCTATGTTCAGTATTTTTGTAATAATCGCTTGACTAATTGAAGGTGTTTTGCACAGAATAAATAGTGGCCTAATTAGAAACACAGCAGGTTTGTGATATCCTAGCAATAATACTGACACTTTACAACAAACACTCACTGGCACACAAGGCTTGGCACTGTCTCAGTGGCTCGCTGAATTGGGAGAGGTGCTGGGTTTCATCGTGTTGCATCATGGTATATTATCTAACAAGCACAAATGTCACTGTGCCAACAAACATCACTTGGACCTGGTGGGTAAATAAGTCCCTTGGTTTACACCAAGATGTGTAAAAAGAAAACAGGGTGGGGAAAAAAAGCTCTCACTGATGACTGTGCTGTGGTGGGGCTTACCATTGCACTTATTTAATAAGACGTATATGTTTATTATACAACCTCCGAACCATTTTTTTCCCCCCCACGGATTTTCCTGCCATATTTATCTTACAGTATGTAAAGAGAAGAATCTGATTAGACTCATTGGCTGACCCCTCTCCTTCTGTGATGAATTATAAGAGTCAAGGATGCAGAATTTGATTTATCTCCCTGACCTTTTCTATGCAAAGGATACACAGTCTGTACAACCATAATGTGACACGTCAGAAAAAGAGGTCATGTCTGTTAGAAAACATTGGTGCTTTTTCGTTCTTTCTCTCTCTCTTTCTCTCTCTCCTGCTGTCTCCTATGGCTCTATTGTTTTGTGTGACAGCACAGAATCCAGCACGGGTCTAATATGATTGTTGTGCCATTTTTACTGGAAATTAAGTGAGCCTTAGCAGATGAGATATTTCCCAGACTGCATTTGCTCAGATCGAATCATTAAAACGGATCTGAATAAATTGATAAACAGAAATTGTATATTTTTTTTTTTCTTGACACAATAAAAGAGAAATCAGAATGATTGGTGATGACTTTGATCTCTTATAGCCCATCACTTTCTACCTCATATGAGCCTTTTTAAAACTCACTGAATTGATCTTAATTGTAGGCTTTAATGCAAAGAGAGAGTAAATGAGGAGAGAGGAATAAAATAATAATAATACAAAAACTAAGTCCGTATTAGGAGGATGCAGAATCAGTTCAATAAAAGCTCTTTACGCTGAATGAATATTACAGTATTCTATGTTTGCCACAATTAATAAGCATTACCCTTACTGTAGAATATTCTGAGCAAAGAGGCACCTGTATTAAAACACATATATAAATTATGTTTATCTCTTATCCTGAATAAGAAATCAGGTCTGAATTGGAAAGGGAAGATGCTATAAATATTAATGATTTTTTTAAACTTCAAAAGGGCGATAATATGGGATTCTCAGGAGGTGTCTCATCTTGAAGGGGGTAGAGAAAGGGGGGTTTGGGGGAGGGGAGGGGAGGGAGAGCAACTGTAATTAAACATGGATGTATGCCTTCCTACGGCCGGTCTGGGGTTTGACAGGCCTGCAGAACAAGCCCAGGTGCAGCTGAGCGTGACAGCGAGCTTGTGAGTACAGGGACGCTACACACACATTAGCACCTACCCTGGACAAGAACACTAGCACAGGGAACGCTGACTGCACACGATCCGCCTGAATCTGCTCTGTTCGCTGCAGTGATTTCAGCTGGGAAGAGAATGAATATAACAGTAAGATGCAATTAAAAGGTATTTTCGACTATGCTAGCAACTTAATAATAATGTATGATGAGGGTCAATGATCAAGTCAGAGATGTCGGGGTGATACAAAAAAAGACTCATTAAAAGAGTCAAATTCTTTAAAGAAAATTTAACACAACATAAAAAATGAATAGTATTATTTCTTAGGGAGATTATTTCTTAGGAATAATAATGATTAAGTTATAACTATCCAATGTGTAAGGGAAATGTACTTTTTACATGATTGTTCAAGCCATTAAACTCTAAAATTTGCTGAAATGGTCTAAAAGCTTTCAAAGTAAAAGTATACAAAGAGTCCGATTTATTATTATTATTATTATTATTATTATTATTATTTTAAATATATTGGCATTGTGATTTGTGTGAATGCCTCAGCTATTATTAAAACACAGGGAACACTTTAGCATATTACTGAAATTCCAGATTTAAAAAATCCATTCATTTTTCAAAATCCAAAATTCATTGGATATGTGGCATTTTTTTGCAGTATACAAACAAAGAGAGGAAATGCTAGTGGGGTGTTGAAGAAGAAATAGGCTTGTGGGACAGGTGTTTGTGTTCCTCTCATTCCAGCTTTATCTCAGTAATTAATACATGAGAGGCCAAAACGTTTGCCAAGTGGTTTCCGAAGCTGTTTACTGTAAACAATAACAAGAATAACAACCAAGGAAAGGGAAATTAAATGCACAAGTGCAGCACAATGGATGGTCATGTAAGCGGCTAGCTGGAAGGAAGGAGAGGAGAAAAAAAAATTGAGAATAAATAAAAAGACATGAACAGTCCAGGTGGTTTTAAAGAGCGTGCAAGAAAATGGGTGAGAAATGAGAGAGAGGGGAGGAGAGCAATAGGGCAAGAATATTTTTAAAAATGTGGTATTGTGAAATCGACGGAGGGAGAAATAGAGAGAGAGAAAGGAGACAAGGGAAGTGAGGTAGTGAGTGCTAAGCCCCAGGGCTCTGAAGGGGAATTGTAAAGTAACGCTGAGTGAGTGAGCATATCCAGTTCGGGGACGTCTCCACAGCTTTTTTGTCCGCTGCCGGACACCCAGAGAACACGGTAAGTCCCAGAGCGTCTCAGCCGGGCTCGCTCTGACATATGCAGCCTTCCAAAGATGAACAACATCACCCCCAGTGCTTGCCAGAAGGTCGGGAAATTGCTCCCATTGCACATCGCTTCTTCTTCACACATACACACAAGAACCCTCCCTCCTGTTTCCCCCTGGCCAGGGTAAAGGTAGCTTTTACTCTCCTTAACTCATCTACTCTAAGGGACTGCAAGCTTTCTCTCACTCACCAGACCTTTTTCCACATGACTTTACCCAGTTACAGGCGCGCTAGAGTAAAAACCTTCCTGCATGCGCACCCGCACGGGGCTGAATAATGGATAATGGGCCTGTGATGAATTTTTTGGGGAAGATCTTAACGACACCCAACACCTCTTCCCCTGCACACCCCCTAGTCCACCATAAATTAACTACCGCTCATAATTAGCTACGGAGAGACAGCAGAACAACTTTGAGTGTTAATAAAACATGAGCACCAGCACTATTTGGCTTGCTGTACATGTTTCTTGTGGCGAGGATGATCCTTTTCAGACTACGCTGCGATCGCTTACAGGGGAAAGCGCCTCGAGTACAGAGTGCAGTTGGAGGGCATTCCCGGGCAAAATGATGCCTGTTTGCATGTGAAAAGCCCCATTTACCTGCTTTATACCTACCGGCGCTCACTCACCTCGTCTTTAGCTCACTCTTACTATCGTGCTTTTGAGACCTTCATCAATTTTCATTGGTTCAAACAGCATGCATGCAGCAGGCGGCGCAGGGGCAGGTTCTTAGTCTACATCCATTTATCCACATTAAACGGGAGCTTTGGGGACATCACCCTGCGAGAGATGAGAGTTTAATGGCACTGTCCCAAATAAGTTTTCGTTGTGTACTTCCGCACTCCATTTAAGATTCATATTCCCTTTTTATGCTTTTATCACCCTGAATAAGTGGCGACCCAGCCAAGCGTTCACCCAGCCCTTCATCTGCCATTTCAGAGCACATTTACCAGCCCAGCCGAGTAAACCCCCGCCACTGAGCCAAACAAAAAAACCCTGCTCCATACCGGCGCGTTCCCCTCCTTATTCCCCCATGTACATTTAGAGCCAAAGGAGGAAGTAACTGCATCACATCCCCACCAGGGCTAGGAACCATTTGGATATTTTGGATCTTTTTTCTATTTATTTGTTTTAACAAAACCCTCTCCCTAAGTCCCACTACAGCCAGCATTGCCGCATTAAACACACTTTACAATGCTAAAAGAATTGACCTTACTTGCACCAAATAAAATAATAACCATTTAGAACTATATTTCCTTTTCAGTGGCTTCTACTTAACTACTTAAATCATGTAGCTATTAAACATATCAGATGCTAACAGTGTTTCTGCCAAATTAGCATGTAGGGTGAATCAGAATGAATGCGGAAACATATGAAAATGCCGGTGTGCATTAGGCTTTTTGAAAGAGACGCACTAGCTGTAATGCTCTATTGGACGCAGAGGGGAGAGACAGAGGTGTGTAATGTGTACTGACTGAGTAAATGAGCTCATAAAGTACCGCCTGCCTTCAGGGAGTGGAGAACTACATGTGCTAATCTTCATCAACATCCGCTCCCTGCCATGTAAAAGAGCAGGAACAACTGAGTTACGCACTCTGGACACGAGCAGCCTACATTAGAGGGGAGTGTTTTCCAGCACAGGACACCATTACTACCACTCCCAGCATGCCTCAGGATGAGACGGCTGTCACTGAGAATTAGCCACGGGGGCTCTGCCATGTAAACGCATCATATGTAATTGGAAGAAGGAAAAAGGCAAAGGAAAAGTGTAGGGGAAAAGAAAAGGCTTTTAAAATAATCTGCCAGTTCACCGTTACATTGTCGAGACCATGTGCCGACAACATAATGAAGCTTTTAGCAACTGTCAGACCATTGGGCGCAGAATACGTTACGCCCGTCTACTTGCCTTCCCCGTTTGTTTCGTTCTTTTTTCTTCTGAGTGGATCTGTGGGTAACCTTGTGTTGATATTTACTCACTGTGAGTGCTCTTGCTGCAGTTTTCTCGAAATGACCAGTTTACTTGATAATATCGACAGCTCTAGTGTAAAATCTGCTGGCATCAAAGGTCAAAGAGAGCAATGTTTTTTCCCCCTCCCATCTCTACGGGCCGTCTTCCATCTCGCGCTGAGTAAATCTCAGAGCGGAATCACTTTTCTGACAATAATTTATAAATTATGCACTGCTTGTGTTTTGAATTGAGAAAGGCTTTCATATCTTTTCCATTAACTCAGATTAAGTTTTCATAGTGATGCTGGAGAGAATGCTAGCAATATACCCGTCTCATTTTAATGAAAATTTTATCAGTGCTCTTTTCTGTTGTACACTCCTATTGGGATGTCTGTGAATCTACAGCTTGGCTTTTGGACGTGAACTCCCCTCAACCTGCCTGCCAGTGGCTCTGAACGCTTCAATATTTGATGGGCTCTGGCTAACTCAGCCGTAAGAATTCAGCTGCAGAGATTTAACTCTAATGTAAAAATTGTGAACGGATGAAAACTGGGATGTCATAAGTAATACATCTATTCCAAGAGGGGGAACCGCTACCATTTGTGGGGAAGAGGAAAGACAGGAGAGCAAGAGAGACAGAGAGCGAGAGAGAACGAAGAAAAGAAAGGGATTTAAGAAGGAACACTGCACTCTCTTTCTTCCTTTTATGTTCTCAAAATGAAAAGCCTGGAAGCTATGGGGCTAACAGCTAACATTTTCCCCTGACTCAATTCCTTGCTCCTCCAATTGATTCTTAATTATGAGCACTCTTTTTCCCTTTCTTCACAACCATCAATAAAAAAGGTCCTTTAATGTCATCTTTCTGAAGAAATGGGCATCACACCACTTAACGTTCATAGGTCAAATCCATTTCAAGGAGCATTATGTTCCCCTCTCTCTTTCTCTCGGGCTCTTTTTCTTTCGCAGACAAACACACTCACACTCTCGGTCACCAAACAGATTCCAAAACATTCGGAAAATCTGTCTATACAGTTCTGCTGTGTTGATGCATGCTTCCTTCGAAGCGGAAGAGGTCAGCTGAGATGGGTCTGATGAACACGTTTTGTATCTATAGATGATTCCCTTAAGCCATACGCTCTTTGGCACAACGCATACTGCTGGTAATAGCTCATCTAACAATGATTTCTTTGTGTCAGGGAATCCAAGGAGAAACTCTGTGTGGAGAGAGTATGGTGAAACACTTTGTTGCCTTAGTTTTTTTTTTTTTTTTTTTCTAGCTTCTCATATAAAAAGCACTGGGAAGAAATCTTAGTTGTTTAGTGCAGTTTAGTTGTTTAACCAATAAGATGATTATTATTATTATTTTATTTTTAATTTTTTGGCTTTTTTTTATGTAACCCTCATGTTCTTTTTGGGGTCTCAAACACCCTGAGGCCTTTTTATATTAATAAAAATACTTAACTGATAAATACTTAACATTGATATATTATGCTGATTTTTATTTTTACTGATTTTTACTTCAACCAAAACTAATATATATATATATATATATATATATATATATATATATATATATATATATATATATATATATATATATATATATATATATGTGTGTGTGTGTGTGTGTGTGTGTGTTTGTTACATTTTGGTCAGAGGTACATACTCGAGGATTTTGAAGAAAATAGCTGAAGTCAGTCTTTCTAGAATATAGTTTGCTAAATAATTGTTTGGAAAAACAGAACAGGAGAAAAAGAAAAAAAGAAAGAAATATAGACAAATGTGATGCAAAAACTTTTGTGGATGACTCACATAAAGGACACAGTATACCTAAAGTGGCACAAGCTATTCCTTACGCCATGTTTATCACTTTTTATTACCAATAATAACAGAGCTCCTCAGGGAGCTGGAGGGTAAGTATGCCCAGCAGCACTCTTTCAGCCACTTTTAGACCGACTGCATCCAGCAAGCACTCAATGCATAACGCTTACTGGGAGTCTCTCCATTTCTGAATATACACGACTACAGTGTCTCTTACAGCTGATAAATAAAAAATCATTACTGTAATGGCACTGATTTGGACTTCACCTGGATACTACCTTGCACAATCTAAAATTATATAATCTAAAAACAAAAAAAGTCAAGACCTATATGCATTGGGGCAGAAAGTCTGAGATCACATTGAAAGTATGGAAATAATTGAAATATATATAAAAATTTGATTTAAAGTTGAAATGAAAAGATAGGAATATGATCATAAAACGAGTAAGACATATATCAGAACCAGAATGAGATTTATTACGTTATATATATACACACACAAGGAATTTGTCTTAGTGACAGAAAGTTAGTAAAATAACATAAAGATAAGTTGCTGAAGACATGCAAATTAAATGAACAGGGAATGGAATAAGAAGAGAAATATATATATATTATAAGTGAAATTGTACAAATGTATACCATTCAAACATTTTGGGTCAGTAATATGTTTTTTAAAGCAATTAATATGTTTATTCAGTAAAAGTGACAGCATTTATTATGTTACAAAGATTTATATTTCAAACAAATGCTGTTTCTTTTAATCAAAGAATCCTGTAAATGTATGTTTCCAAGAAAATATTAAGATGTTTTCGACTTTGATAATAAGAAATGTTGGTCCCACTTTATATTAGGAGGCTTTAACTACTATGTACTTACATTTAAATTAATTATTTGATACAGTGCACTTATTGTGTGCATACATGTTTTTACATTGTACTTTTTATTTTAAAAACACCTGCATGTAATTACATCTGTAACTAATTTCTGTAATTACATTTATAATTACACTGTTGACCCATCCCTTACACCTTGACCCACCCTTAAACCCATACCACCAAAGCTTTCCTACGTACAGTAGTAGGTACGTAGCAGTTAACGCCACCTAATATAAAGTGGGACCAAAATGTTTTTGAATCTGAAAATGATTTGAGCATCAAATCAGCATATTAAAATGATTTCTGAATCATGAGACATTGAAGATTGCAATAATGGCTGCTGAAAAATCTGCTGTCACAGGAATGACATATTTTTATATTAAGCAGCTATTTTAAATTGTAATAAAATTAAATTACATTTAAATTGTAATTAGATAGATAGATAGATAGATAGATAGATAGATAGATAGATAGATAGATAGATAGATAGATAGATAGATAGATAGATAGATAGATAGATAGATAGATAGATAGATAGATAGATAGATAGATAGATAGATAGATAGATAGATTGTTTAACTAAATGTTAAACTACTGTAATCATCCTCCCTCAACACAGGCACATAGTATTCACACATCCAATGCAAAGGTACTGTAATGTGAAGTAAAGTGTATAACACTTCCCTCTCTGTGACATTCACCAGAGACCATTAAAGTGAGAGCCAGTGGCTGTGGACGGGATCCTGATCTTTAGCTGGGAAATGATCACAATTAGGAAAGCACACTGTCCCCGGTGACATTTAAGAATGCACTTGCAGGAAGTACAGTTGTAATGGCTTGTGAGTGTGTGAGTGTGTATTTGTGTGTGGGCACTGCTTACCTTTGTCTTCCAGATTTATGTTTGGCTTTCGGCCCTGTTTTGCAGAGACTACAGCAGTTTTTACATCTGTCAGAACTCTGCAATCTCTCGACCGAACTTTGAAGCTCATGTTTATACTTTCATCTGATCTGTCTTTAAATGTGCCATAACCTACATTTAACATTCTGTTTCTGTTATGAAAACAATAATGGGTTGGCTTTCCTTCATGCAGTCTCTCTGAGGGCGTATGCTGTCGAGGAGGACCACTCTTCCACCCCACTCTGTGAAAGTGGCATATGGAAAAAACATGGTTTGATGATAATATTTTTTGATAGCATCTGAAAATGTCTAATGTTAAACATTTAAGTGCTGTTATAGCTGTATGTCTATGAAGGGAGTTGAAGTGCACTCGTATTCTGCATCTCTGAGTGTACTTCTCAAAAGCACATGCGTCACACACGCCACTAAGACTTCTTAAAAAAAAAAAAAAAAAAAAAAAAAACTTTTTAAATGGCATTATATGGATACACAGTTTTTTCCATGTGTATTTAAAGGTAATTTGTAATGTAAACATTGATTTGTTTGTCTTCTCTTCATAAAGCTAAAGGTCACACAGGATGATTTGCTTCTGTTGACCGGTAATAGGGGCTTAAAAAAGACACACAGGCCCTGTCAAATTCAGGTTGCCAAAAAAAAAAACAAAAAAAACTTGTGGCTTTGTGTGACAGACTAATTAGTTAAAAGTCACAGTCATCATCAGATCAGAAGGACACACATCACCTCTGGGTAGATACACAGCTTCAGGGTTAAAAAGCACATTCTCAACTATCAATAACTTCCACTAATTATATGCTTTGTAATTAGACACATAATCAATTATGAAACCTTTACGTTTTCCCTGGTGAAAACTAGATGAAGAAAAACCTTGAAAATCGCCTCGTACCTTCACAGTATTATGTTTATGAGTGAGCATGTCCCAGCTAATCATAATGTTACACGCATGCTTCATTTTGATGAGAATTATCCAGCAGCTTACAGTAATCATGATTAAAAGAAAGAAACGTGATCATTTGACCTCTGCATTGTTGAACTGCAAATGATGTGCCTAATCGTCAGCTGTCACTCCCAATCTTAATTAATCCTAATGGAGTATTGATGCCGCTCAACTGTTGGGCTTTGTAATTAGCAATGCAATTTAGATCAGATAATGCACCGGGGCAGTCCAATTACTCAGAGGAAATGTAAAAAGCTGTGATACGATAATTGCGAAAGAATCATCACCAGACAACGGAATTGTTTTTATTTTATATATTTATTTTTACATAACCCAGTGACTGAATTTATCAAGCTGTAACAATTACTCACAAATGACTGACTGAGGCAAATAAAAAAGAATACTTTTTGCGACGAGTCCCTGCAGCATTTTCTGCTGTTGCAGACGTGGTTGCCCTAATTGATTGCTGCTATCAATGGCAAACAAATCTGTGAAGCTGTCCGTGCTGATATAATCTGACCCCGATTTTTTCAGCTGTCACTCTCTGTGAGAAAGATGCCATGCTCCAATTCTCCAAAAGCTGCCTGCCCAGTCAGGACATCAACATGTCTTTTGTTTTTCCACCCCGATAGGGCAATTAATAAAATATATGTTAATAGGATCTTAATTGTTTTACAACATTGGCTTGACAAGGCATTAAGAGCAAGGAGACTTGTCACTGATCCGTAGTCTGTGGACATTTGTCTCGGCGGTGCCTTGAGCATGGCATATGGTCATCTTTCCAGGCTTAAAAACTGTACCATTATAATGGGCCCCTGCTGTTTATGTTTGAAAAAAAGAAATGATGTTACCACTCCCTTAATCTTAGTCAAGACAATGGCTGCTGTCTTGTTTTTCCTCTTATTGCAGATTCAATATTGTAACTCCAGTGATAGTCTTTATGGAAGTAAAGGAGGAAAAAAAAAAAAAAAAAGTATTTTATAAATAAATATATATATATATATATATATATATATATATATATATATATATATATATATATATATATATATATATATATTCTTCAGTGGTGTCATTCAGTATTACAGCTGAATAAAAAGTGTCTTTGTTGGAGAATAACACCATACTTAGTCAAGCTTGCAAATTAGCCCTTTAAAGTTAATTAAGAGAGGCTTAACTAAAGGTGAGGGAGACGAGCCATATGTTTGTGCAATCTACTGGGGACAAAGAACCAGGAAAAAAATGAGACACACGCACACACTGTTACCATATTGGAAGGAGACCTTTGTTTACTAACTGTTCTGATTCATGTATTTGATTAAAATGTTCTGTTAATGTATTTTGGAGTGTTTTGCGTATTAATTTATCAGGAGAGTACACAAGGCAAAACTGCCTCAGGTCTTAAACTGTTTATATGATAGTGTTTGTGACAGATTGCCTGAGACGAAAACCTTAGATGAAAGACATTTAATTGCTATCCCCATTATCTGCATAAGGGCAGAAAAAAACAACTGACACTCAGATGACATATACGTCGTCTGCTGACTAGATTCTCGAAATATTGTGTGTGTATGTGTGTATAATGATGTTTTAAATTATATATATATATATATATATATATATATATATATATATATATATATATATATATATATATATATATATATATATATATATATATATTAAAAATGAGTCTAATCACAGTTTCTGTAGTAGCTATGCTGTTGCTTAGTCTATAAGACGCCAAACGACAAAATCCTGAATGTCCTGAGGGAGGCAGCAGTGAACAAACAAGAGCCTGCTCTTGCCTTCTATCTCTCTCCCTCTCACTCTTTACGGCCTCCAAAGGCCATTTACATAGTGAAATCTAATTACCCTGGCGTTATGAGAGAGCATTTGATCTCAGACTTAAGCAGAGCAGAACATATTATTTCCAAAAAAGGCTTTTCTCAAATGAAAGTGGCTTACTGAACAGAGGGTCCACCTTGTACACAATTCAGTCTCTCCATTTTAATTATTTTTTCACTGGCACCATGTTGAAAAAGTAAGGGTGGGAAAAAAAAGAACAGTCATTTGTTTGTCTGGGGAGTCTTTTTTTTTTTTTTTTCAGTGTAGCCAAGGAGGCGACACGTTTTGGACAATTGTATGAAAACAAAGTGTCCACTATGGCTCTCCCTCCACGTAAAAGAGAGAAATAAAGAGGGTGATAATGCTTATTCTAGCTGTCTCTCTGCTTGAACAGTGTGGTGTCTCTAACTCACGTCATCACGTTGAATTGAATCATTCATTATTGCCATTACAAAACTCCCACAGAAAGGTCATATCTGTTAGATGAGGTATATATATATATATATATATATATATATATATATATATATATATATATATATATATATATATATATATATACACATGCTAATCATGAACAGTATCGCAGCTACATTTACCACTCTTCTATTTACAGACATACATGTGTATGTGTGTGCATGCATATGAACGTGTGCACATGTGTATTATATTGTTTACTGTTTCTCTTTGCCTGAAAATTAGGTCAATTTTAAACCCCACACCAATTTCAGTGTCCATAATGTGACTGATGTTTTTTTCATTACATAAACTCTAAAGTGTTTCCAGCTTGCCTTTATTCCATATGACAAGATTAGAGCTTTCTGAAACAAATGCACAAAAGGTTCAGGCTCTTTCTTTCATTTTCTTCGTCCTCTTGCAGAAATGATATGTAATTGTAGCCACTCTGAGAGGCTTTTTTAGCTTTGACCTTTACAATGCAATAATATATAAATTGATGGGGGGAGGATCGTCTGTTGCCGGCATTTCAACTTCCACGTAGTAGCGTCTGCCTTCGCTGGGCTATTGTGATACTGCTGGGTGTAGTGTCCTCTTGCATGCAATTACACCTCCATCACAAGCGATTTTTCACTTCTGCCGAAGTACTGCTGAATGCGCAGGACTTCTCATTCAAGCTGCAAAATGGATGCAAAATTGATCAGATTCCGAAGTAAATATGTCGGCTTTGATCATACATCTTGGAAAAAAAAGGGAAATAAGCAAATAATAATTATGAGAAATGTTAAAGTTCAATAAAGTCTCTTAGTCATGCTGTTCTGAAGCACTTTATTATTGAAACAACATCTAATAAAACATAGTGTGATTGAAATAAGAAATGACCTTTTGTTACTAACTGAAAATTGCAATTGCAAATCGCTGTTCTCTTTTCATGCCTTTCAGCCCAGTTCATCTTACTTTTATACACTGAAAATAAATTTGTCTAAAAAAAGCACACCTCACAGAAAACATTATTAAACATATTGTCCTACACTTGGAAAACAAAATCATGCCGCGTATCTTAAGTGTGCACAGGTGGAGGATACTGGTAGGCTGATATTTGCAGAGACCTGTGTGTTTGTTTTGGAATCACAGCTCTTGTGTCGGAACCTGGGCCCTTTGAATTCTCCATTGTCCAAGCAGCATGTCGACAGGCTTAAGTTGCTTCACAAGGGAACATTGGCAAGGTGACTCGCAGGAGGGCCTCCTGGGTGTGCTTAACCAGAGGGGCAGTCAGGGCCACATTGCACCCTTCCTTTGATACAGTCTGAGGTTTGGTCTCACATGTGACTCAAAGTACACGGCAGGTACACACATGCGGTGAGCAGAATTACATATTGCCATAGTCACCCAGACTCCCTGCCAAACTCTAATTACCACACTGCAGCTCCTGCCGTACTGCAAACACACATACATATACACACACACACAACGTCTCTTAGAGAGCAACACAGGACAGGGTCTTTTGAACTATGAAGGTGTTTTTTTAGACTTGATTCTGATTATGGAGGAATGTTTGTAACAATTCAGCACCTCTATATAACTGCACTAGACATATACAAGATGACAAATAAATTGTCCACGGTAAAGAAAAAAAAAAATATATTCTTCTTCGAGGCCTTCTTCTCTTTTTTTTTTCTTTTTTCTTTTTTTTTTAAAATAATTTTACATTATATTAGGTTTCTATTTCTTTTTATACTTTTATACAATTTCATGCCAAGTTTTTTTTTTTTTTACAAAAAAAAGCTAAAAAGTTTAAAGTGTATTATTAATTAATAAATACAAAAATATTACAACCTGAAATAGACTAGCCATGTCATAAAAGGGTCAAATCATCTGACATTTTAACTAAAAACAGTGAAGCAGTATTGCTAACATATTAATTTTTAATATGAAATAATAACAAAGATAATGCCAAACTTCTTAATAATGTTTTCTTTTCAAGATTTAAAAACAACTGCCCTGACATTTTTGAGTTTATGCCCAAAATAATATCAAAATGAATCTTAATTTAGAAACTAAAAATATAAGAGGTTCATAGAAGAGGTTCAAGTCTTTGTATATATATATATATATATATATATATATATATATATATATATATAAACTGCATTTTAATGTATTTTTGAAATTAATAACTGGCAAAAACTCTTACTCTTACTCTTTTTCTCTAATTTCTGTAATTGATTATTACTAAGAAAAGGTTCCTACCTGATGCAACCCAACACAGTTAGCAAAATTCCAAGAGCAGTTAGAATAGCCTAGCTAATTTTACTCAATGACACTCAAAATCCACAAGATTACAAACTCAAGAAATCCACATATTATTTTTTCTTTCAAGCTGCTTATCTCTTGCTTTGTTATATCTCTTTCTCACTCTTAAACTCCCGTAAAGCCACTTTTTCTACAGATGTAATCGAGGTAACCTTTCCTCCTTTCTTTTTTTCCCTGTTTAAATCCCTCATAAAATGAGTCTAAAGTCTTTATAATGAGGACTGAGCGAACACTTAAAGAATTTTATAAATCTTTTTTTTTTTTTTTAATTAGATTGTAAAAGCAGAGCAAGTAATCATATCACAGAATGCTAATCATTTTATATGTGGCGACCGTGGCCTAGTAGGAGCTCTGAAGAGGGGCTTACTGCCCCAAACTCTTCCTGTCAGGACAGTGGTTACGTTTTTTTTCTGCCAAAGAAGCAGAAAATCCAATTATTAGCAGCAACCCAATTATTTTCCTCCTCTGGCTCCCTAACTGAAATCCAAGGTCGAATTTGTGGATTAGTGAGGTTTTAAGGATAGGACAAAAACAGGAGAAATCAACAATGTGTAACCCCATGGCCGCCCAAGCCCTTCCGGGACTGGACTTAGAAGGCGACACAATCATTGGAAACAAGTAGACGGAAAGCTGAACTTTGTGGATTGTGACGGAGATGGGGGCAGGAGGTGAGGGAGGGGGCTGATAGGTCGTTCATGGGCTCCATCCTGTTGCTGATGACGTCTGTATTTCATTATTGACTCTGTACTACAAGGTAAAACTCCATTTGTGAGTCAATCAGCATGGACATGGAGTATGCAGGGTGACCTCCAAGGGATCACACACTCACAGGACCTTGACCCATTGTCCTGGATCATCTCCAGACTGGCCCTGACCCCTGAGTATACAGGTCAACCCACAGACCAGATTCTGTGTGAATAGGGGAGAAGGTTATTGATGGTTTGATATTGACTCCCACTCTAATGTGACATTGGAAAACGTCTCCTTAATTGAAGACTCTGTCAATGATATTGAGTTCACATATCAATCCAGGTTTTGCACTGATGTCTTATGGCCTCAGACAGTTGTTTGGCTTTTTTAAGATCTCTACACCGTTATGTGGGACTAAACCAGATCCTTCCAAATTCAATAGGAATCTATTATTGAGATTTAACAATGACAAAATATACCTTTAGTCCAAATGCTATAAGCTTAATTAAACTAACATGAGTGGACGTCCACCAAACATAATCTAGTTCAAAATCACCATTTGTGAATCGGTAAGAAGCAGATGGAGTTATTCAGCAATAATTAACTTGAAGGTATGTCAGTCTGTATTAGCTTGTGAAGGATTAGATTTAACACTTCCTCATGACGACCTGGTGAGGAAGGCTATTGTGCTAAAGCCTGTGCTAACCTGATCTATGTCTTTCATTTTTGTCTAATTAACCTTCTAATATCCACAACCCTGCAGTGGCAGATAGTTAATTATACAGTGTCATGACCGAGGGCAGATTAGCACTGTGTCAGTCAATGTCTTGTCCTATCAGAAACTAAATGTTCATTTCTTTTCCCCCTGTGTCATTGGACTAGCAGTCTTACATTAATTTCCTTCTCTAAAGATGAACTACTGGTGGGAAAGGTGACAATCATTCTGTTACTTCATCCTCTTTGAAAAGTGAAAGATTAAGTCTAAGAGAAAGTTTGCTTGTCAAAGACAGCAGCACTTTCTTACACACTCATGCAGAAGGGACGCTGTCATCTACAATAGAGGCCAACCAAACATTCAGCTCTGACTCAGTCTATGGTCATCAGTCTTTGTGTTTGAATCAGTGTTATTTGATGAGGACTAATTAGATGATGCATGACTCACTACTTGAATCACAAATGCGTTTTGGATAACATGTTTATCTGATTTACTGTACTATATTATAAGACATATACAGTAAACTGTCATTTATGAAATAACTGCTTATAAGCACAATTGCTTTGCATTACAGTTATATAGAAAGTTGACACATAAGGTGTCCATGGGCTTTTTTTTTTCAATGTGAAGTTACAATGACATTGTAAACATTTAAATTTTTCACCACTTTAAATCAGTTTACATGTATAGAATATCAGTATTTCTATATCACTATTTATTTTTGTTTTTTTTAAATCCATTTTTTTAAAAGTTAAACTCAATATGAGTGCAAAACATAATATAATATAATATCATTTTATTGTAAATATGGTAGTGAAATAAACAAATGCACTAGAAGTATATTCCATTTTAGCAAAATTCTTCTTAAAATAGTTTTAGACTGATTGCAACATACTACTATGTTGTTAAAAATAAAATGAAACCAAAGAAGGTTACAAAACCCTTAAATTACTGTAACCACGAGTCAAAATAGCCCAGGAGCATATTTGATATAATAAATTAAGGCTGTCACTGCAGGCATTCCAGAGACAGGACATAACTGCAAAAAGAGACTAAGAAAAACAAAACAAAAGCAGGTCATGGTCCCGACACGCATCTGGCCTGTGCTGGGCTGACACCTCCCAGCAGACACACAAGCACTAGAGTAGTTAAGCTGCCAAACACACACAGACGACAAAGACAAGTGAATTTACGTGTTAAGCGTCCCCCCACATACACACAACTCAGA
Organism: Chanodichthys erythropterus; assembly: GCF_024489055.1. Taxonomy (NCBI): domain Eukaryota; kingdom Metazoa; phylum Chordata; class Actinopteri; order Cypriniformes; family Xenocyprididae; genus Chanodichthys; species Chanodichthys erythropterus. Next base: position 16,613,336 of record NC_090241.1, on the reverse strand, counting down.
CGACACAGCACTGAAAGTCAGTTCCATTAGGAATTTCAAGTTGAATTAAGGTGCTTTGGGAGCACACATTAACACATGTGTAGCTCCTGTTGTTTAATGTTAGAATGGGAATGAGACCTTGCAACTTTATATTCCATTAAGGAGAAGGCCTGAGTTTTCCCCTATGAACATCTAAATAAGTAATACTGACAGCCCCCAAAACATGAATCATATTTTCACAATGATAGAAAATTAATGACTGGGTTTGGGAACGTAAATCACACCAGGACATTCGGCGCCGCTGCCTCGGCACTAGTGAGAGAGAATGACAAAAGATGCATTATAGCATTCTGCGATATGGAAATGCATTGGGCCAGAAAATTCTGGAATGGGAATAAGATGACAGAGATGCCAGCTAGTCTTGCATCACCTTGTATAAAAATCAACTTCAGTTTGGCTCCTTATTAATTTATAAGCCATTAGTAACATATTTTCCAACAAAAAGGCTTTGTTAAAAGGCAGAAATGAAAGTGTTTGGGAGAGGCATATGGAAATAGCATTTTGCCATGCTCAATTAGAATGAGGTCAGAGAGAAATGGCTTCCAGCCTGATTCTGAAAGATGCAAATGGACCGATGATTTTATGCAACGTTAGCTACCTGCACGCATAGAGCCGAGGTTTTTTAGCTGTCCGGGAAACAGTTTGAAATTCTACAAGATGTATAAAGTGATGCAAACAGGGCACTTTTAAATGAAATAGCTAATTATGTAGTACACGGTTCAGTTTTCACTTTTTAGCTGGGTGGCTGATTTGTTATCAAATTAGAGATAACCTCTCATCTCAGAAAGTGAAAAGTGTTTCAGGTTAAAATTTTGGTTAAAAACATGTTAGATGTTGTTGTAAAAGTTTAAGATAGACTGCTATGATAACTTTCTATAGGGTACATAAAAAAAAATAAAAAAATGTTAACCTAAAAAGGTGCTTCATGTGACATCTAAATTAATAGTCAAAAATATTATTTAATATCACCGAATCAACTTAAATATAGTGGGTTACACCAACAAAACTAAATTGAAGGCTTGATAGAAATAGCTGCTAAAGGTAACTGCTTTTACAGCGGAAAAGGTCATTTACAAACATACACTCTGGGAAAAAGTGATGCAAAATTAACATTCGCTGTCCCTGGGGTGGTACCCTTTTAAAAGGTACACCTTATTTACCCCATAAAGGGCTCATATTAGTACCTTAAAGGTACTGTCTTAAAAGGTACCACCCCAGTGACAGGTTTTCTACCATTGTGTGTGTATGTGGAGGTGTCCACATTGCCAATGATCGTCAATCAAAATAATTCAAAACTAATTCTATTCAGACGTTGACGGCCATTGAAATTAATCTTAATTTTGAAGTGTAGTTGTTCATGAAGCAAAGTCACAAACCTATAGCGAATTACCTACATATTCCCCTAGTTACGGGGGGACTGTCCTTTTGGAAAGCTCAGAGAGCAAAACATGCCTCAGCTAACAACAAAGTATAAACATGGATAAAGCCTGCAATGGCTCCATTTGGCCAGGAGGGGTGCCATTTCCACAGAGGAGCAGGTGTTAAGAGCATCTCATTTCCCCACATAAACACCTCTCACTGTCCCCATCCATGAATTATTAGCACAGACACCAGTCTCCTGTTTATTTTTTAAATAGAGCGAGGAGGCCACGGCATGCGAAAGTCAGAGAGACGCAGTGCAAGTGTGTTTGAGAACGTGTGTGCATGCGCGCGCGTGTGTTACTGTAAGGCCAGGGAGGGGGAGCACAGCGTCACAAGAGTCATAAATAAGTCACATGGCCCCTGGACCTTCCTCTGAGGGTTTGGAGCTTCTAAGATGTGCTTCTTTCATCTGATAGGCCTGCAATGTCCTGGAGAATCACCGTGAATTCAGATAGCACATATACAGCATATGTGATCGAGTGTCGGGAAGGGAGCGAGGGAGAGAGAAAGAGAGAAAAAGAGACTGAGCATCGCACACTAGCCCAACATCAGAGTCGCCGCGTTCCTCAAGGGACCGTGCCATTCAGAAAGACTGCACTGCAGTACCTTTTCAATTAACGGCACGAGGTGAGCTCATCCTCAGTTCAAATAATGAGTGCAATTAAGCAATTAAGAAGCTCGCAGCTGCCTCTGCCCTACTTAACAGCCTGCAAATGTGCAGACACAGGGGGATAGAGTGCATTATGCCCACACAGCCCAAGCTTGTTCCTGTTTGTACAAATAGATCGGAGGTCAAGATCACAAGCGAGAGCAGCATTTGAGCAATGCGAAAAGCAATATGTCATGAAATTTGTTGATTTTATGGGAGGTGCTTTGGGAAAGAAGGAAAAATGCCTCCCGTGTTTACACTAGAGGATTTCTGAGGTTGGATTCTGTCCAGTGAGTTTAAACTGTAAAGCCTGAAGAGAATCTGCTCACTCTTCTTTTTTCTACCACAGTAGAGAGCCACTGGACACTACAGATGAGATGTTTGGCATTTGTCAGGTAGGCAGAGCGAAAGAAGCTCAGAGCTAGCCTCACATTCAGACATAACACAAGTTTTTAAACTATTGACTGCACAGGAGCTGCAGACTTCAAAAGGTCCCCCTGACCTGTTTGCAGAGAGAAGCCTCAAACCAAGTTTTCTCTCCCTTCTCTCTCCTCTTTTGCCTTCTCCCTCCCAAGCCCCACATCTTTCATTATTAATATGTTTTTTCTCAAGTTTTTTCTCTGACCCAGTACATTAAATAAAACATTGTATGGTTCATGAAAGATTATGAAAGAGCAGCTCATAAGCAGCAGGAGGTGTACACTCAGCACAATCCATTCTGGTATATAATGTCAATGCCAGCTAACCAAGCACCCACCCCACCACGCACCCCCACCCCATGCCCTGCAGGCATATTGGCGGAACCACCAATGGATGCTAAGCTTTTTCCGACAAAGCTCCAAAGATAAAGTATCTTCCTTTTATCCCCTCTGCAAATCAATTCTGGGCCTTACAGCAAAATCCCATAAAATAACTTCAAACACCACTACTTACTCCAAAAATTTGTATTATGGCTATATCTCTTTGAAGCCCGGTGACTGAAGTTTTGGAGGAAAAATGATTTAAGTGTTATCAGCTAAGACGTTGACGTGTCAGCACTTCACCCCAGTTTTTCTTGACATATCAACCTGAACCTTCTCTCTCTCACCATCCACCTCTTTCAATTTCCATCTCTGTTTCCCATCTGTTCCCCTGTGATGTTTGGTTTTTGATTGCTCCTAACCACCCAGGCCTGGTGGTAAATACAAATGTTGCTTGTTAACTTAATGGTTGAGATAAATGGGCGGTAGAGTTAAACCAGAGCCGTGGTGCCGCTGTAGGCCTCAATTGCTTCTGAAATATTTATTTTTTTTCGCAGCTGTCAATAGCTAAACGCAACCAGAAGCTTGCCTACTACCAACAAAAAAGAAAGAGATGCTACTTTTAATTGGCAAAATATTAACAAAAATATTATTTTTGACTTCTTTTGCACATTTCTACAGTACACTGAAAAAAACATAACCCTAAAAATGTGCTTCATATGATAACATCTAAATTATATTCTAGTCAAAATATATTTTAAAATAAGTGAAAACTTAAATACATTAACTTCCACCAACAAAAATAAACATAACATTTATTTTTGTTACACATTGTAAAGACAGTAACGATGTCGTCGATTTTACCATATCAATCTGACCGCAAGTCCGATGATGAAATATTGGAAGAATTAGATATTCAACCCAAACCTCCATCATAAGGACGACTTGAGCAGTGATACGCACTCAGTTTGACGTTCATCATGAGATGTTGCAACTGTAGTTCCTCACCATCAACATTAACGAGAGTTTGTCCATCAACAAAGCAATGTGTATATTTTTAATTTATTGCGGTGCACATGTGCAAACTGTATTATTAACAGTATCAATAACAGTGCATACGTAAGCCGAGCACTAACGTGAATGACTGATGTGACATTAAAGTTTGTAAAACAAATCTTGCTCCATCTTTTATTATTACTCAGAATAGTAAGAACGAAAGACAATCTGCATTAGGGTGCTTTCAAACTTGGTTCGATTGCCTGGACCGAACCTGAGTTCGATTGCTCCCCCCTCCCCCTGCGTCCACTGGACTGTGTTCACATTATATTATTTGGGTCCGAACTGCGGTTCGTTTGTGTCATCAAACCAGCAGCTGTTTACTATGTTGCTTAGTAACGATGGCACAGGAGAAGGCGGCAAAATGCATAACGTTGCTCTCCTCACTTATATATTTTTGTTTTTGAACCGTTGGTTTTGTTCATAACGGCTCTTGCGTCTATCTGCCGTGAATGTAGAATGCTGAAGGCGAGCAGAAATGAGACAAGCTACGCTACAGCTCTCTGTCGGCAACATGTCAGTCACGCTCATCGGGAAAGTGAGTGAAACACACACACAAACACACATTTTTATCAAATAATACGGCATTAATAGCGGTTCACTTCCGCAATTTGGTACATTTGCATTCATATGAGAAGCGAACCGTACCAGAGTTCACTTGAACCGCACCCCAGACCACCCTTTTTAAGTGGACTCGGGTACGGTTTGCGGGTGCACACCCGAGTTCAGAAGACCGTGTTCACATCATCCAAACGTACCAAACTCTGACGTCAATCGAACCCAGATGCGCACCAAAAGTGCTAATGTGAAAGCACCCTAAATGGACACAATTTTAGGTAATAGTGGGCCCACAGCTGATTAGCAGAAGTATTTCAATAAGACAGTAATAACGTGAGTGAAGCGGGTTGGCGGAGACATACCCAATATAGCTAAAACACAACACTATGCATTTTGAACACTCGGCATAAAGTACATCAATGAGATGTACCTTACAGTTTGTGATTCTGAGGAGCAAGTCAGTCCAAATAAACCAGGTACTGTCCCATCTTTAACCACTGATTCTTCACAGCCTCATGTGAAAATAAACGAATTTACGTTCACAGCGCAGAGCACAGCATCTTGTTGACATGTTATCCACATGAACAAGTTTTCCCCCGGAAAGCGCATACTTGCACTGCGATACATCTGACAGAGGAGGTAGGGAGGAAATTCCGGAGGTGGATAAGGAGCCGGAGAAGGATGAGATCTTGCAGGGGTTGGCAGAGGGATACCTCATTGAAGAGAAGATAGAGGGAGTAGCCAGGAAGGAGATGACAAAGGGAGGAGCCAGAGGAAGACCAAGAGAGCCAGGAGGAAGGTACATGGCAGAAAAATTGGAGGAGGAGCCAAGAAACTGACCAGCAGAGGTGGAAATGTGAAAGGTGGAGACCCAGGTGGAGACGAGGACCCAGGTTGACACCATAGACCTGGAGGGCCAAGGCAGAGCTGCTGGTGCACGTGACTGAGATTGAAGACGTGGGCTTGGCAGACTGGGGCAGAGTCAGTGAGGCTGAGGACAATTGTGGAACCAGAGGGAAGGAGGAGCCCGGCAAAGCCAGAGGGATGGAGCGTCGAGCCAAATCTGGAGATCTGTAAGAGCCAGTAGGTTGGAGGGTCAAGGTGGAGTCCAGCTTTTGGAGGCTTGTGGTGGAGCTGAGGGATCCTTTGACCAAGGCGAATCTGAGCAGCAGGTCTGAGCCACCTAAGAAGGAACTGGGGGGCTTTAGAAAGACAGTGCTGGCAAGGCAGAGGAACTAGATTACTTTGGCAGAGGAGGAGGGAGAGGGAGCTTTGGTGGCATCATTCACGACAAAGGAGACTTGGAGCTGGGCAGAACCAATGGCGACAAAGGAGACTTGGAGCTGGGCTAAACCTATGGTGATGAAGGTGACTTGGAGCTGGGCAGAACCAATGCGACAAAAGAGACTTAGAGCTGGAATGAACCAATGTACTGAACCGGTAGAGACAAAGGCAACAGGGGACTGGATGGGACCAGTGGAGACTGGAGATCTTGAAACATGACATAATCCAGAACATGAAATAATTTATTGGGGACTGAGCTCATGGAACACACCTCAGCAACAGGAGTGTGGGCAGGCTTCATTCCATGCCATCCAACTCCACTCATATTCCCTCGGTTACGAACACTGCAGCCGGCTCACGCACCTGGACAGACTCCACAATGGGCTCGGGCTATAGGATGAAATTGGTGTGCCAGACAAATGCTCTAGCACTGGCTTTGTGGCTGGCTTGGCGTATGTGGTGGGCTCTGGCTTCTGGTTTGTTGTGGGCATGGCTGAAACCTGGCTGGCTTCCACACTTAACTAGCATCCACTCCACATATTGCACAAAGCTTCCTCGAAGACCTTCCATGTCCTCGACCTCTTGTTGAGGCTGGTGTTGTGGAATACGCAGAGCGATCAATCTCGATAATGGGTGAGGCACGCCAGATCTAAAAAATCTTGTATGGTCCTTGAGGTAACAATCCTGCAGGATCAGGCGGACAGCAGGCAAATCCATATTTCCTTTTCTTTTTACTTGTGTTGAAGGTTTGGGGTTCTATCAAGTAACTGTGTAGATTCAAATCCAAAGAAGAGCATCACATAGAATGAACAGGGAATACAAATACTTTGATGAACAATGCAAATACTACACATACACATATCATTAAATGATTCATATCATCACTTTATGATTGACAGATTGATATTTAAGTGCTATTTTTTTATCATTTGACTTGAGAGTCAATATAGCAGTTGAGTCTTATGGATTCATACATTTAACATTTCATTATTTGATTTAAGATTGAATATACAATTTGTGTTTTATGGATTAATACCATTTTTATATGTTGTACCACACTGTAAAAAGTATTTTTGTTTTTAAAGTAACCCTGAATGTATTTCAAGTATAAACATCTAAATTAATTGGTCAAAAATGTTATTTAATCTGACAAACTGACAAATTAGTACCAACAAAAGTAATTGTCATGCTTTAGATCAAGTAGAAATAGATCCTTCAGATATCAATAACAATATTAAAATTCTTACAGTATGGTGTCAATGTACATTGAGATATCAAGGTATCAGCACTAAAAGAAATAGAAACAGAAAAAAGATATACCATTTTCACACATCTGTGCTGTATTTTACCAAACAGCTAGACATTCAGCTCCAAATGATGTCATTACAGTGATGCTGTCTTCAATTAAGCCTAATAAGAGATGCAGCATGAAGGGGGACGTTTGTGCTTCAGTGTGTAATTACCAGAGAACAACCCTTGTCTCCTCTGTAATCTCTGTGTTATAATACTAATCTCCAAAGTCATTAACTAATGATGAAGGTCCCTTAAGCCTGGATCCTGGGCTCTTACTTTGTAGTGAGGAGCGTGATCCCTCCCCTCCCACTACCCCTCCTGAGCACGACGGGCCCCTACCAACCCTTATCTCTCACACAAAAGGCTAGTTAGACTATCTTGCCCCTACCAGATTTGTGTAAATCAGCTTCACCCCATTTTAAAACACTTCACATCACCGATACTAAACCCAGGGGTCAAAACTCCACAGATAAATGCGCATACGTATGTAACAGCACGCTGTGGAACAAGTGAATGGATATCAAAAATGAAATACCTTGTGCACAGCAGGAGCTGTTCTCCTTACATTACGATATTTTTTTAATAATGTAAAGAAATGACATAGAAAGATAAAATATGTAGATTTCAGTGTGAATGTATGAATGGAATTTCTACAGGTGTGTATAGATACATTTAATTGAACAGAGGTTAAAATGCAAAACATCTTAACCCTATAAAGCCTACTGTATCTGTATATTTTATATGCAAATTTTGAATGTCTCTAAACAGCAACATGATCAAAACTTTGCTGAAAAAAATTGTTGTACACAATCTACTACCTGTTGTACACAATCTACTACATTTTAGCAAGAGGTCTTTTAATTCTAAAAATGTCCACTTTCAGGTCATTACACATGCTTTTTGCTGGGAAATCTTTAAAGATGAAATTTGGCAGATTATTGTAGATGTGAAAAAACTTATGTAAGTGAAACAGAAAAAAAGTTATAGAAGTTTATGTTTATGAAAATGTAAAATGTAAAAATATAATATTTTATATTTTACATAAAATATATATTTTACAAAACAAGTTTTACTCTAAAGCTGCAAGGAAATCAAAGCTAAAAATCTGAACAAGTTGTGTTCCAAAGTTCAGGTTGATATCTCAAAAAATGAGCTTTCAGTAAAATTTTGTTTGGGCGCAGTACCACATTTTTTCACTAGATGACAACCAAGCTCCATTACTGACCATATAAAGGCGCCTCCATTTCCATATATGGTTTGAGTGATCTGAACCATATATTTCCATTATTTTCATACAATTTATGAAGTAGATATCCTATATAGAAGTAGTATGGGAATTTTGGCAGAATTTGATATGAATTCAGCCTCTAATAAACATAAAAATAACATGTATGTAGGCCTAGGTTATAGATCGGCGCCACAATCATAAATGTATTTTTTTTCCTATTAAAAACATTTTCAGACCTTTTTTTCTCAAAAAATTGAATGGATGTTATCTTTTGAACTCTTGGCATGAAAACAAACATGTTTCAACCAATCTTTAATGATTTTTCATGTTCATTGCAATTTCAAAATAAAGGTCTGAACATGCCTTATGAGTATGAAAATATGCTTGTTGCAAATTGATAAATTACTGCTCCTATGTAATTTATTTTGGAAATCAGTCACCAAATATGTAAACTACAGATTCTAAGCTTTCAAATGATATATAGTTTGTCAAGATTCGTTTAGGTTTAGTATAGAATATTACTGTTTTAAATATGTAATGGCAAACGTCCCACCTGTGGGACGGTGACAGTTAAGGGGTTAATGATTTTTATAAATTAAACATAAGAATAACTTTTATATTGTTAGTAATATTTCAAGATGAACACTTAGCATCTTATGTGTACTTAAAGGATTAGTTCACTTTCAAATGAAAATTACCCCAAGCTTTACTCACCCTCAAGCCATCCTAGGTGTATATGACTTTCTTCTTTCTGATGAATCAATTGGAGTTATTTTAATAAATATTCTGATGCATCTAAGCTTTATAATGGTAGTGAAGAGGACCAACGAGTGTAAAGCTTAAGAAAGTGCATCTTTCTGAAGTGAAGCGAAAGGCCTTCTGAAGTAAAGCGATGCATTTGTGTAAGAAAAAATATCCATATCTAACAAGTTTTAAAGTAAAATATCTAGCTCCTACCAGACCACCTTCCATATTCAACTTGTGAAGAAAGCGTAACTGACAGTTAAGCATTTTTTTGTAAGTTGAATACTGAAGGTGTAGGACGTAGTGTAGGCGTTTTGAACTGCGAGAGTTTTACACTTTCTTCGCAAGTTGAATATGGAAGGCAGTCTGGCAGAAGCTAGATATTTTACTCTTAACTTGTTAAATATGGATATTTTTCTTACACAAATGCATTGTTTCGCTTCAGAAGGCCTTTATTAACCCCAATTTTAATCATGTTAAAATTGATCAAATATTGGCTTTTGAGGAACCTTTATTTTATCTCTCAATCATCATTGCATTGCATTATTTGTTTTGTCCCCTACAACAAAAACCAACAGAGCTTTGATAATAAAACTAATTTAAAAGATATAGGGCCCTATATTTTAACGTTCTAGGGGCATGGTCTGAAGGGCATGGTGCAGGTGCAGGTGCACTTAGGACGTATCCAAATCCATATTTTCTAGTTTAATGGCGGAAAAAAATGGTCGATGCCAGGTGCATGGTCCAAAAGGGTTGTACCTGGTCTCTTAATGTGTCATGGGTGTGTTTTGGGCTTAATATGCAATAAACCAATCAGAGTGTCATCTCCCATTCCCTTAAAAACAATAAACAATACTTTACAGCATTAATCTACTGTAGGTAATATATCCTGTTAATGTAATTACCGACCTTAGTTACTGCATACTAATATACTTTATCATTCAATTCTTATGTGTGTGTGTGTGTGTGTGTGTGTGTGTGTGTGTGTGTGTGTGTGTGTGTGTGTGTGTGTGTGTGTGTGTGTGTGTGTGTGTGTGTGTGTGTGTGTGTGTGTGTGTATATATATATATCACTTAATCCATTTGTGTTCGTTATCAATGCATTTTACCTTGGCCTCCAATTTATTTAATCATTATTTAATTATTTACAGAGTGTTCATTTAGGTGGAACTTATACATTTACCGCAATAAAAGAATAATCCAAGTCATCATACTGTACCATGAATAATTTTACAGGTAAATTCATTCATTATCCAAAACATGCAGCCATTCCCTGACAAGTAATCAGCCTGTAAATATGGGACAAGTTGCACCTTTCGCCTCATGTGGCATCATATACACAGAGCATAGGCCACAATAAAGCCTGGGTTTGTGAGGTTATTGCTTGCCCACTAAGTTCGATGTGACCAGATGGGATGTTTTGTTTGATGGGCCTCCCGCGCTTTGTCACACACAATGACAAGTTTCCCCTCTCTCCCCCCTCCCTCCTGATGCCTGCCTTCATTGTTAGGCTGTTAAGGAGATTGGGTTGGCATTTACTGCATCTGTAGCAGTGTCAGTTCGCGTATGAGTGTGTTTGTGTCAGGCGGGAGAGGCCCCTGCTCTGCTCCTCTCGGCTCTGGCCTGCTCACCCATATGGACGGCCTGATCAAAGGCAGCTGAAGCAGGCTGCAGCACAGGCGCACTGACAGGAGAGCGAGAGAGAGCTGCATAATTGACACGGCCCCTCAAAACCCCGAGCCTCACAGCGCGCCGGGGTCTGCACACACAGCACATAGCAGCAGAACGCCTACTAAACAAGCTCAATATTCACACTTACCAGACTGATTACGTATCATATATACAACAGCAAGTCATTAGGAAGTGTGTACCATACGATGCTCTAATGGATTGTTATTGCATGACGTAAACGAGAAATCTAAACTCTGACATTAAGCATTTGCTCGTTGCACATGCCTGACAAACAAGCCCTTTAAAATGCATGTTTCAGGGCGCCGTGTCACCCTGCACTCTCTCCTGCTGAATGGTGTCTATTTTGGCTCCAGACCGGTGGTGGTTGCACATCACTGGCTGTCTGTTCTGAGAGGAGAAATGTCAGAAGCCTCCGGTGGCAGCCATTCCAGCTCCTGCCTGCCACCCCGTCACATGCCTCCTGTAAGGGAGGAGGTTTGCCAACTTGCCCCACATTAATCAGGGCCTTCTCGCACCATTAGCCAGTCAATCATTTTCTGGGGCTGAGCCAGGCTACTAGCCTGTGCAGCGTCTTAGCCCAATCTCTGATTGGCCATTTCCCTGTAACATTCAGGGATCCGTGCAAACTGAAAAGTGTGTTGTGCCTAATTGTTTTTTTTTTTTTTTTTTTTAAGGGGGAAGATAATTTAGTTGTTTAATTCTTGTTACCTTTTTATGGAAAAGTTTATTGAATCTTTAAGCAAAAAAAAAGAAAAAAAGTCTACATATGTTTTTTTTTTTTTTCACATCACATTTGTTACATAAGGCTTTTATGGTTAAACAAATGAATTTCTGATTGCTTGTAAAATAAATCAATGAGATCTTTATAACAGTATACCAGACCGCTTACATTAAATGCATATAAATGTCAGTTTTCACTCTATGGGCCCTATCATACACCCGGTGCAATCTGACGCAGGTGTTTTTTGCTAGTTTTAGCCCGACGCAGTTATCATTTTCATGTCCAGCGCCCAACATGCAAAGATGCCAAATATTAAAAATAAAAAGATTGCAATGTAAAAAAATATTATTTTGTACATAAAGATAACAATGCCTGCATGTTATAATGGATAGGCATTGCATGTATCAGAATTACCTATTTGCAGTAATAATGAATGAAATTGGCTAATTATTTTACCAATTGTGCCAGTATTTAAACTGACTCATCAGGTTAATGGTGTCTATATTCTGCCATGTAAATAGCAATCTGCCATGGTGCAAGCACACCTAGCTTTTTAATGTTATAAATATTATTTAATTACCTTTTTTAGAACCTTATTTTAAAGTGATACCAAAAATTTTCCTGAAATGCACATAATCATACACATTTTGAAAACTCAAACAATGCATGTTACTTTAGGAAATTTAAAGACTGGACCTCTAATACTGCACACTATAATCTTCTATGACCATATAATCGATTCAGAAATAACATTTGTCTTCAAATTAAATCGTAATAGCAGTGATTTCAAGATGATAAAGGAACAAAAGGACCAGAGAACTAGAGAACATCTCACAACACTGAGGTCAAACATTTCTCGGGGTGCATCCGACTACACACTACATCATTTAAATGAACTCTGTCACAGAATCAGTTGAGATGCCACCCAACCATCAGTGAGGACACAATAAAAGTCACCCGCCACTTGCGAAAAGCTTTGTCACCACAATGCAGTGTGATGAAATAATTTTCCATGCGTTAGCTGCTCAATTATGAATTATGAGCCAAATCAATTCAGATAGTTTCCAAATTCTGAACCTTCTGCTCGCTTCCATTACTGTTTGTGAGGAATGAAAAATTCATAAGGTGTGTGTTCATTCCAGGCAGAAACTCTCACCCATTGTGAAAACACTACTGGCAAACTCCCCCATTTCCATTTTTAAAGATTTCCTAAACAGAAAGTCTCTCTCTAAGTCTAAATCTGTAGATTAATTTGGTGATGATGCAATTGTCTCTCCGAAGACTAATTTAAGCAATGAAACTAATTATCTCTCTTGTGCCTGTAGTGTATCTGCAGTAAAATGAGCAGAAGGAGACTTGCTGGAATCCCGAGGTGGACAGCTATGTTGCCCTAGAAACATTTAAACTTGAAACATTTTGATAAAACATTATTTTGATAAGATGCTTTCTTAAACATCTTCTATATACGTATGTCTCTTACATTGCGTTGGGATTGACAGTGATGTAATTTTAATGTTTGTATCTGCTGGAGTAATAGCTAGTAACATGCTACTTTTACACCGTAAATTCCTCACGGGAGGAGTGCTGAATCGATGGCAGCTGTCTGAAGGACAGCATTTTTTCTGTGTCTAGTCTGGTCCAATGAACAAGATTCTGCCACAGAATCTCTCACTTACACAACTGTAAGTGCTGTTTGTTGTCAAAAAATCCTCTCCTCCATGTCTCAGATGAAATATTCAACATGCCTCCATTTCACTCTCACTGCTAGTACAGCTGTTGCAAATGAACCTGAACACAAGACATTTAAATAAAAAATGTGTATTTACTAACATGTTCAGTTAGACACATAATAGCCTTGTGCTCCTTTGGACCTGTGTTTTCCCTTTGAGGAAATAGTTTTTCCAACCTTGTCGCATGGTAAACTCAGAATGATTTAATCAGAGTTAACCAGATACTATACAACTGTTACTGCCATTGATGAATAATAATAATAATAAACAAACAAACAAACAAACAAACCACCCAATAAAATTTCATATCAATACATTCCGTGTTACCCACAAGCAGCCCCACAAATGACACACACCACAAGAAGAACCCATGTGAGGGAGTTAATTAACAAAGAGGTAAGTATCACAAACAGGAACTTCAGAATGGGCTTGGTAGAAAACAGGTAACTTAAACTTAATTCAAGGCTTCAGGCCCAGATAATTCATCAAAGGTGGGATAAGTAGATTTTGAAAAACGCTGTTGGACATTGTTGATATTTGAAATCAACTCAAACAAACCCACCCCTCTCATTATTGCTCCACCTCCAGAACTCACACTCCAATCCTAACCACCCTGCACCAAGTCGGTCTTGTACTCCGGCCTGATCACTGCTGGCAGGCGGGGCGAGTGCGCTAACAATGACGCTAAACACTGCATTCTCTTGCGGTCATCAGTGTGCAGTAGTTTAACTGCAAAACTCTCACTATCTGGCCATTGTTACACACGCAATGCGAGTGGATGTCTGTTTATCACAGCTGATGCACAACAAAAAAAATAAAGCGCAGTTGATGAATGAATGACAAGGAAGCACAAAAAATGAACGTATAGTACACAAGAGTAAATACAAAGTGTTCATTGTTAGTCGTCAACAGCACAACAGCTCCAGACAATCAAAACCCAGTGTTACTCACGTGAAGCAGAATAAAAGCAGCCTCTGTGTCTGTTTTCAGGCCTTCCCAATTAGCTCTCTCCAGTGCTGGAAAGCTTTTCTAATATAAAAGTGGGTCCTAAAGTGTTTGCCCAGTCATAATCCTTCATTCCATTGATATTCTTTTGAGCTCTTTTGTATTGTGTTACATCTCTCGTTCTGCAGTTTTTTCTTTTTCTTTTTTTAAATTTCCCTCTTGCTCGTTCTTTCTCCTCGACCGATACGCCCCCCTAATGCTGATTGGTTACACGTTTGGTGTTGGTGTCAGTGTTTTTTAAATTCTACTTACTCCACCTTTAACACAGGCACAGGTGAGTATAAGGGGTAACAATGCAACTCAGAAGTCACTTACCTTGTAAATCCAAGGCAGATCGTTAAACAACAGGTAAGCAAAGATACAGGTAAGTCCTTCCAATTGAAGATTAGCAGAAGGTAAGTCCATCAAGCATTTCAACAACAAGGCCAGACAATGAGTGAGTGCAAGCAGGCAAGACAAATACAATTCCAAACTAAATCAAAGAAACAAGAAACAGGTGTGTGGTGAGGGAGGCGTGGTTCTGCGAGGTTTGCAACGGGTTCAGTCAAGCCGACCCCGTCCTCTTCCTTCCTAAAACATTGAACTTTGAACTTACTCACTGCTCGTTTCCCAACCCTCTCTCCCGTTGCAAACCTCGCTGAACCCCCCCACCCCACACCCACCCCCACCCCCCCGCCACAAGGTGTATACACATATCATGTGAGGGAAGAGATGACGTCAGGAGAAACCAGGACAGAGATGATAGTGGGGGAGATGACAATGGGAGGATCCAAGGAGTGATCCCAAGCAGGAGCACCAGGAAGCAGGCCCACGGCGCAGTCGAAGAAGGGGGGACCCATGGTGGAGCCTTGGTGGGGATGGAACGAGTCAGGTGGAACCAAGGGAATGGCCGGCTGAGCTGGTGGATGTAGAGACCCAAGCATCGCCGAAGAGCTGCAGAGACTGGATGACACACAAGGTCCTGGAGATCAAGACGGAGTGGAGGGGGTGAGAGGCCGAGGTGAAGACAAGGTGCCAGAGGACTGAGGTTGAGCCGGAAGGAGGAGCACAATGAAGCTAAAGTAGTGGAGGGGCAGGTCACAGGCAAAGACCCGGAAGCCGAAATGAAGAGGAAGCCCGATTGAGCCTTAGGTGTGAGGGTCCCAGGTGGAGCCGAGTAAGTGAGGAGCCAAGGTGGAGCCCACTGGTCGATGGACCGAGGTGGAGTGGCGTGCTTGGAGGTTCTAGTTATAGCTAGGGGGTCAACACTCCAGGGCAGAGCTGGCAAACTTGAAGCCCAAGGCAGATCCCAGATGCTCAGTGCAGTCTGCCGCTGGGGTTATCCAACCCACACATAAAAGTCCATCAGAGTATGATCATCCCATTATGTCAGGTGGCAATACTACAGGAACTCCTCAACATACTCCTCAATTTCCTGGCCATCTTGAAAAATGTAACAGAATGGCTTCTGGTCTGAGAAAAAACTCCTGCTGGGTTCTTTCATTGATTTAGCCTGTCTGTATCGACACACCCACAAGCAGACTGTAGAAGAACAATGGCATAGGAGTTTATTAACAAACAGGTAGGTATATCACAAAACAGAAAATCAGAAGAATAGTCTTGGCAGAAAAATAGTTAATTTAAGCTTCATTCAAGGGTTCAGGTCCAGATAATCTATTAGCACAGGCACAGGTAAGTAAATACAAGGCCAGCAATGAGTGAGCAAGTTAAATGCAAATCCAAACCAAATCAAAGAAACAAGAAACAGGTGATACAACTTAACCAATCAATGAAAAACCATGGAAACAAACTGAAGAACACAGACAGGTGACAAACTCAGACTAAAACAAACAAACCAAACATAACCCTGGCATTCTGCACTTATTTGCATTCAAGCAATTATTATTATTATTATTATTATTATTTTTATTATTATTATTATTATAATTTTATAAACTCAAGCATGATTTTATTTTTGGTTAAACATGAAACATATCTTTGTAGAGTGTGTGGACCATCAAAATAAAGTGTAACCAAAAATTGTATTGGGCTTGAACAGAAAGCCTAATGCAGGGGTCTCCAAACTCGGTCCCAGAGATGTGCAGGTGTCCTGCAGAATTTAATTCCAACCCCCCTTAAACACACCAGAAACAGCTAACCTCGGTCTAATTAGGCATACTAGAAACTTCCAGGCATGTGTGTTAAGGCAAGTTGGAGCTAAACTCTGCAGGACAATGGCACTCCAGGACCGAGTTTGGAGACCCATGGCCAAATGTATTGCTAGTTGAGTTGATGCATATATAGAGATATAAAGTAGTCAGTTATGAGGAACTGCTTGTTTGAGCCTTCTTGATTTGCCTAGTCATTATTTTTGAATGGGTGAACTCTCCCTAACACACACACACACACACACACACACACACACATATATATATATATATATATATATAGCATTTTAAAACTAACCGATACAGCTTGCGTAATGTACAAGCCTTATGATATCTTGAAAAGATTACAATTATAATAGCCTGTTATTTGCAGACAATCTTATTCTGTGGGTTCTTTAACCCCTTGTGACCGATTCATTGATTAGAAGACATACCTGTCTTTTCAGGTTATTTTTTGGTACTTTTTAGACATTTATTCATAACTTATTCACTGCATTATACTGAAAAGAATGGCCAGGATTCATATTTTCTGTTCCACATTAGAAAGACAAAGTGATATAAGTTTGAAACAACATGAGGGTGAGTAAATGGTAAGAGATTTTTCATTTTTGGGTGAACTACACCCTTAATATTTAATCACACTCCTGAAACATGAGAGGACAGAAAAAGTTGCCTGATACAAAATGCCTTTTACTTTCATCTAAAGAACATTTTTATTACAAAATTGTTTCAAACACATAAAACAGAACAAAATGTGATATTTGACGTTTGGGGAAAATGGTGCCATTATCATTAAAGTGAAAGTGCTGTGGGTTGAGACACCACAATGAGAGGTGCTGTAACTGTGAGCTTCAGACAAACAGAGGAATCCGCCATAGTCACACAGAGTTCATCCTGACATCAGGGAAATATGGAAATCTGAAAAAGGCAAAAGCAAGGAAAAAAGGCGTCTGATGGAAAACTATCTGAAAGAGTCAGAAATGTCAAAATCCACTAAAACCAGCAAGTCTTGTGTCGGTCTCAGATACATCCTGCTCGAAGCGAGAAAGCAAGAAATAAAGGGAAAGACAGCGCAAAGAGAGGCCTGTGTGTTTGCTAAAAAGCAAAGGCGTTTACAGCTTTTCTTCATCGAGACGTGCTCATTCCTCTGTGTGCGCGAGTCAGGGTTTAGAGGATCAGAGATCTCAGGATAATGAACGCCGGAGTCTCTTGCAGACACCATTGTTCTAGCGGAGAGAAGAAGTTCCTTGCATCACCCATCACTTGTACTAATTGAAACAATTTTCGCTGGCAGTGCCTCTTCTCCTCACCCCTCCTTTTCCATCCACCCAGCCTCCACCCAGACAAGCCTGACAGTGTGTAGTGCTGGGGGGCTGATGAGAAAGAATCTGACTCTCAGACTGATCTCTGACTAAAGTATGAAGGGTAAAGGTAGCATTTACCATAGGGTTTGGCTGGTTAGCATGGTGTAGTTAACCCCTGCTGGCAGCTGATGTAACTACAGCATTCAGAAATGCCTTTTAAAAGTGCTCGTGTATATTTAATGGGGGATTTTGTGGATACAATAGTTTATTTACATGATGCCCCCTTAAAACAAAATGTTATCATACTTTAATAATTATTATAAATCATGGACTTATTATTTAATAATTTATATGTGCAGATTATATGTATGGCCCTATTCATTACTTTCAATTTTGTGCAATTACAACTAAGTTAGTAATAAATTATCTTCCTTAATATTTTTGATGATGGTTCACCATCCTGTACATGCTCAACTCAACTCTGTATGTTACAATTTAGCAATAAATCCTCACTGTCTTGTCATGGTGTATGCAAGGAGGAGTAACATAACATACTATGCAAAGACAATAACCAATAAAGAACTGAGTGCACACAAGGATGAAATGTCTGAAATTGCACACTCTCTGAGTAGGTACTTCTTTTGAATTAGTATTTACTTTGTGACCAAAAAAGTACATTCTATATAGTAAGAATGTGGGTAGAATGAATGTTATCCGAACGTACTATATTCACCATGATGTCAGAGACCTACCAGTGCCAGTTGAGTCTCTTAACTGCCACTCACAAATCATCTCCCTTGGCCTCATGGAATAGTAAAGTGTACATCATATGGACATTTCAGAATCTCATCAGAAGTAGTAATTTGGGTACTTTTTGCCAATTGTTTTAGAATTTAAATTTGAACATAATCTTTTCACGTACTGTTTTTCACCTACTATATAGTATGGAAATATGCGATTTTGGATGTAGCCAATATATACATTAGGGATAAATGGAACCAAACAAGAAACAGGTGAAGGTGATCAGAAACAAAGGTAACCAGGAACAACAGGAAATTAACCAGAGGAAATGTGAACACTGATACAAAAGTAACATTATACACCTGAGTCCAGGGAAAAACTTCAAACTAAGAGTCCAAAAAGAGAGAAGATATATGACAGTTCCAACTAATTTGTACGCACTTGCACAAATTCATACGATTTGTCTAAACCCCACTGACAGGTAAGTTTAGGGGTGGGGTTAGGGGTAGGTCATTCATACGAATTTGGCAACTCGTAAAATACATATGATTTAGCAAAAAAAACGTACAAATTCATACAAGTGAGGTCATACGAATTTGTACGAATTAACCATCTCGTAAAATGTGTACAGATTGCTGTGAGATTGGATTGGACAGTTCCTAAGCTGGGCATCTTTCACCATCTTATCCTAACTGCAAACATTTTATGTTTATGTTTTAACTTAGTACATATTAGGAGGGCTTGTGATAGCCAAGTAATCGCCATAGAGATGAATGGGAATGGCCAAATATTGTAGACCTCCTTGACATTTACCAAAAGGCAACGCTATAGTTTCATGCCCCTGTTAGTAATTTTGGTGTAGTATTCTTGTGAGAAAGAGAGAAAGTGAAAAGAGTGAGATCAGTGCTAACCTTGAAAAATTGGAAGATGCCTTGGCACTATGAAGTTCTTTCAAAAAAAAAAAAAAAAAAAAAAAGCAAGCTGAAATAAAGAGTTGTGTGCTATACTGTCCCATACCACTTAAGTCAAAAGCTGCTGATTTGACATATACAGAACAATGACAGTATCACTACCCCTGCCCCATGGGCAATGACGTTATGAGGAAATTCTTACAGCAAAAGTTAAAGTGAGAAGGCAGTGGGCTCTGGATTAGCAGTGACATAACATGAAGAACTGTATGTCAGCAGCATGACACCTCGTTTTTGCCCACTATTGTCTGTTTAGCACAAACATCAGCCTCCAATCTACAGAGAGGATCACAAAGAGGCGGGAAAAACACAACTGTCAGGCTTAGACGACAAAGCCTTTTACCATCATTCCTATTCCTTACAAACCAGACTTTAGGAGGTAAGAAATGATGAAAACGAAAGAAAAGAAATGAGTGTGAGAGAGGAGAAAACAGGGAGAGGCAGAGGCTCACACATGGACAGCTTACAGGGGATACAAACCCAAAGATTATGTTAATCTTCCCCCCTTTGTCCCTCGCGAAATGTTTTCATACTACGCCTTTTATCTGTGGAGGAAGGGATGTGAACCTCTTCAGTGGGTGACAGTGGGCACTTTCTGTGTGGTTTCTGGGTAATTAGCACCAGTAGCAGAGCCTTTCTCTTGCTCTGCTCAAGCTTATGGTCTTCTTAGGGCCAGCAACAGAGGATTTAGCCCCTCAACCCTTCGGTGGGAGTTTGGTTAGTGATTCCCAGTCTGGGTCCAGTCACACCAACCATCTGTTAGATCAAAACCCTTTTGAGCTCTCACCATTTCTGACAATGAAATGGACAGCTTAAGTTTAAACAGGTGACTGAATTCATAAGGGACAAAATGAAGAGATGACACTCCTGCTGAATTTCACTCATAAAGTCTGGATTTTGTACAAAGTATTTGGGTGTTGCATGCTAGTTATAAAATTATGTTTTTATGACATTTATGATGATCTGATCTATGAGAAATAAGTATGAGTATCATATTTAAGAACAGCAAGCCTCTTTTTAAGAATCACCTGCCATTGTAAATTTGCTATTTCTGCATGCCTGTACATGCAACGGGTGCTCTGACCCTAATAATTTTTCCCAGGGTGAGGCTCTCAAGGAGAAACTGACCACCACCGCTGCTCACAGGCAAGCTAAATGCCAGCAATAGGGGCAATCCCACATCAGACACACACCCCCCAGCTTACACCCATCATGGTATCCAGGGCCTTTCAGCCAGAGGTCAGAGGTGCTCTTTAGATAAAGGGGCATACAAGAAGATCACTAGGGCCTAACCCTCTGACTCAAATCAGAGGCGAAGAAAGGAGTGAAAATGATACATTTCTCAGGCACAATGTGAGCTCTAAAGGTTCTTCTTCAGGAGTTCATATTGTCTACTTCTGCCTCTTTTGATGTTTTCTCTTTGGCTTAATGTTATTTCAACGATGGCTCTTCTCTTCTCCACTCTCTAAAGGCTGAAGCCCATTTTTTGGGCCTGAGCTGTTTCTGATTGTCTCTGTCACGGGTGCTTTGTCTTACACAGGGCTTCCAGCAGCAGTGTTAAAGCAGAGGGTGGGGGCTGCATCAAAGCCAGAGTGAGATGGACTCAACACCAGTGGATTAAGTTCTTCTGCATGATAAAGTAGCTACCTAGGGGTGGTATTAATATGTGAAAGAATGTTATTGAGAGGGAATAAAGTGTTAAAAAAGCCCTGTCATTCTCTTCGTAATGTCTTAATCCTGCAGCCAACACAGAGGCCATGGGCCGGAGTTTGCGCTAATCACGGCAATGCCCATCTGTATTCCCTGTCCTTTAAGCTATTTAAACTCTGCCTGGATTCAATTATTAGCCCTGAGAGAGCAAGATGGCATATTAAGTTATGTGAAAGGGGATTCTGTGGGGACGCAAAGAAATCCCTGCTTTAAAGCGCAGAGGCATCAGCGCCACCAACTTAAGTTGAGTTAAACTGATTAAACAGAGTCTATGGCTCTGAAAAATCACGTGAAAATGAGCTAAAGAAAGTAGGAGCCTCACTGACAAAGCATCATCTAAACTGTTAATCATGCTGGATCTGGGAGATCTATGGCCTGTCAATTATATCTTCACACATCCCACGTTGTGTCATTCAGGGACTAAAACAGCTAGGAATACACTGCATCTTAGATATTTCCACTTTTACTCCTTTATTTTCCATATCATTAGACAGAAACACCGGGACACTTTGCTTTTCCACAATTACATGTAAGGTTAGGTCTCACGTTCAAGAGGTGAGCTATAACATAATCCATTATTGTTCTTCACACATACTACAACATTTGCATGGTAAATGAATTTAATGGACTTATTACTTGGCAAATGTTTATTAATTAGTCACTCTCACATTCTAGCAGAAGCAGACAGATAGACCCGCAGGCGTTTCTTCTTCTTTTTCTTTTTTTTTTTTCCCCTCTCATAGCAGTCTTGCATGTTGTTCTACACTGTGATCAGTGACTGAATCCCGATGTCCATGGTGTGTAACGTAATTGATGTATAAGACTTTTTTTTTTTTCTGGTCATTGGATTTGACACTCATCTTCACTTCATACCACCCCCTGCATTGAAGTTGAGAGCCGTTTCATGAATAAGGCCTCAAACCAGTGAAAAGCTAGAGGAAACAGGTATATTAAAACTGAATCACACACTTCTCCATATCACTGCTCATTTCAAATGTTCAACAATATTTGGTGCTCTAATGGCTACATTTGTAAAAACTTCCTAACTAATGAAATTCAGTGCCTGTTAGCAACTATTTTGAAACAGAGCATTCACATAAAACCAAGATGCAATTTCACATTTGACAAAGCGCATGAATACCAATCTCTTTCAGTGCTGCTTCTGTTCCATATGTGGACTAAATGACCACTCATTCTGTCAGCACATGGTCAGATGAAGATGCAGTGGTGTCAAATCCTCAGAATGCATTTATATCACATTTACTTGCTGTAAAACGAGCATTTAGTCCAAAGAGGAAGCAATGTACAGTTGAAGTGATATATTAATTGGTGCATTTGTGCAGCAGCTTGGATCAGTGCTGACATTCGCAGGCCTCTATGGCTCTGTAATGGCATGTGTGCATTGTGTTGGAAATAGATAATGGTAACACTTTAGAATACTGTTCCATCATTAATGAGTAACTACACAGGAAGAAATGAGTACAATATTAACATTTTAGTAATTACTGTTAATGGAAAAGAAATGCTGATTAATGAGTTAGTAAGTACAAAAAAAAAAAACGACCGTGATTTTATCGGTTAAAGGCTGTAAAAATGATGGTGAAAAACAGTTAATTGGTTTACAGAAAGTTTCCATACTATATATCTATATATCTAATTTTACAGTAAAATTACATTAAATTTGGTACATTTTTTGGAAGTGAAAAATAACAAGTCATCGTATAATTTACAGTGAAAAAACGTAAATTGACATTCCCACAGTTGAAATTACTTTCTTCTTACAGTATTCTTAATAAATAATATTAATTACAGTATTCTAACGTGTAACCTAGGTAATGAGAATTCTGAACCAGTCAGCCACAACCTGAATCTGTGTTGTACTGGAGAAAGAATGACAATACAGGGCTATCTACTTTTATCTATTGGGTTCAGTGACTAATATGTGAATGAGGGTGATTTTGCACCCACTAATTATGATAAAGAAATCCTTAAGAAAGCCAAAAAAAAAAACAAAAAACAAAAAAAAAAAACATGAATGCATAGTTTTATAAGAAAATTATATTACATAATTGTTTAAACATTTCAACAATGTTAATTTATATAAAATACAAATAATACTCAGTATAACTAATTATAATGTGTGTTTATGTGGGGATTATTATTTTACTTGCACTATTGCAGATAGCAAATTCAGTGACACTTTTAAAAATATAGAATATAAAATTTCAGCAAAATTTGTCAATTGTCAGCTTATGAAATTGGCATCACAAACCAAAATTATGGAGCGTAAAGAAATATATTGTATGTTTACTACTGTATTGTGTTTACTTATGTGTGTGTGTGTTTGTTTATACAGTAAGTAAACATACAATATAAGTATATATAAAATAATAATATGTAATGTTTTATTTTGCTAGGAGCATATCGCTTCATGAGCATATTTCCTGCTGATAACACTATAATATACTTGCTTTATCTTGTTGACCCCCCTATTATTGAACACTTGTGGAATAAATGTATCATGGCTGACTACAAATAGACCATTTTTGCAATTTTGTCTTTTGTTTTTTATGTAGGCCTAATGCAACATTTACAGCATTAGGTTTTGTGTACAGTAATGTTGGCAACATTTAAGAAAAATAAAAATAAAAAATACTGAGTGCACCATTAATTCACTGTGAATCCATACTTTAATCTGAACAATAAAATGTAGAATAAAACTATAACAGTCGTCAACAACCTGCGATGTTGCCAAGGTCATCAAGTGATATTCATGGTAGCCCTTTAGCCATAAAAATGGATATAAAAAATTGAAGCTTGCTTTTTCCTTTTCCCCCCCCCTTACATTGATGCACATTTGTGCCTCACAGCTCACAGAAACATGCCACTGGAATGCATGCTAGCCCAGAGGTGCAGCATACCTCTATGACCTTAGTGACATGCAGTGGCAGAAGAACGTGTTTTCCTCTCCTTTGGCACGATCGCAGGAAAACACTTCCCCTCCTAAACAGGCTGGGCATAGCAGTCATGGCAGAGCACACATCCACCAGGGAGCACACTGCAGCTGACACGCTGTATGAGGGCATTAACCTGGAGACAGGATGAGCGAGAGAACAGTGATGGTGAATGCATTCAGATTAAAGAAAGGAGGACGCCATTGTCACTGTGTGTTTGTGACTGCAGCGGGCAGAGCAATCACATGACCTTGCTGGCACAGAAAGGTTTACACAGCTACAAAATAAAAGAGAGAGGCTATGAGTAAATCCTTATAGAGAAAACCTGAAAGGACAAGTTAAATTAAAGAGACAGAACAACCAAAAATTAAAATTATGTCAATGACTCTTTCACCTCTGGAACATATTTTATATTTTAACCCATTCTGTAACATGATGAGGATACAGAAATGATGGGTGAGAGTGAAGAGAATTTATTAAAGGGAACCGGCAAAACACTCAAAACAGAACAACAGAACTGAAACACATGCCACAAAAAAAAAAAAAAAAAACTGCCCAGACAGGACAACACCAGACTCTGAACAAGGACTTTAATACAGACAGGCATAAAGGGCAAACAAGCATAACAAGATACACCTGGGAAAAGATCAATGAAACTAATCAACACAGAAAACTACAAACCGACTACAAGCTAAACAGGAAACAGGAACAAAACAAACAGAAACACAAAACAAGAGTCCCGAGCGGGGTTGTGACACATTCAATATGAAACAGACATCATTATTTACCTAAAAATTACATCTGCCCTAGCTTTATTTGGCACATTTATGAGAGTTCATGAGACTAGTAGCGCTATCTGAAGAATGAAGGATTTGAATTTTGAGTTTAATCTTTTTGAAGAATCAGCTGATCCAGTTCGCAGAACTGGTCTGGAAGATGTGTTCATAAATCAGACTGATTATTTTCAAGAAGTTCAACTCATTGAATCTGTTAAAATCTTACTAAGAAGAATATAGTGTATATGGGCTGCTTTTATGATATCTTTAATTTTAAAACTTGACAGCCTCAATTCACATTCACTTTCATTATTTTGAGTGTCAGAGTATTCTTCAAAAATCCATCATATAACAAAGAAAGTCACCAGGGTTTTGAATAGTGAATAAATTATGATAGATTGTTCTTTTTTGGTGATGCTATCCTTTCATAATTATTCATGTGTACATTGGTTTAAGTAGGACAAACTTAAATTAAACAAATTAGTTCAATCAAATAAAATTGCATGAGTATTTAGTACTTTCTTTCAAGAGCTAATATATTTTAAGTAAACTGAATTGTTTCATTGTTATGAGTTTTATAAGATTATTTATTTTAATTTAGACTAACTTAAGTTTAACTGAGACTTGGCTGGGATGTCTTATTCCCAGCATGCTTTGCCCATGGCACTCAAAAGGTAGAGTAAATGCTGAAATTATGTGTTATATAATGTTTTGTGCAAGATTAATGTTACGTGGTCGAGTTAGTAGTGATTCATGTTTTGTTATGCTAATTTAGAAGAGTTTCTGTTTATGTGGGTTTTTGGAGAGTTACCATGGATAAAAATGGAAAAATGTATTAAAAAAAAAAAAAAAATGAGGATCAGTCTGACCTTTATCCAGCACAAAATATTATTAAACACTCTGCAAAAAACACAAACCCAGTTTGAAAATTTGAAATTTTAATTTCATTTGCCAAAATGAACTGTATATTTTTATTTATGCATACTATTTTACATAAGTTTGTGCATAAATATGCTGTGTCCAGCCGAATATTCCCTGGGGATAGATAACGTAGCCTGTGAGTGTTTATTAAACCTTACACCACAATACAGGAATAAAACCTTATGTTTCTCTACTTTAGTATCCCATTTGAAAAGCTCCACTGGAGTAATTAGATCTTGTTCATCTTGTGTGGCATGTGTAATGACAGGGCCCAAGAGTATCTGAGTAACGGTCAGATTGCACTTATTCTAATGCTCATTCCACCCCAGACACGCCATTGCCTTCCATTACAGCTTTGCGTGGCCAGGGGCATCTCTTTACAACACTTGGCAAAATATGGATCGCTCATTACCCCCAAGTCTAGAACAAAGCGTGAATGTGGGCCCTGTCACATTGAGAAAAAGAAAAACAGTTATGTGTTTCTCACACAGGAACACTGTGGGTTTTCCTCTAAGAACAGCCCGATAATGTGATAGGAAATAATGGTATCGGGCAGAGGAAGATAGAATGGGGGATAGAGGATGAAAGAGTGGAAGAAATGACCTCAGGACAGTCTGGATAAAGAAGGAAATGCACATTCCTAACTGACCACTCATTCTCCATCAGAGTCATATTTTTTCCACTTCATGCTTGGATTCCCCATGAAGCACTCTCCCTCTGTAAACAAAACACACATTTGCACAGAAAATTACAAATGCAACGAGAAGTCGGCTTTACACTTAATGCTTCGGACACTGGAGCTCCTCCAAATCATAGAAAAGCAAGTGCTTACAGAAAGAATGAACTTCAGCATGGGTAAGCGTTTTCATTTGAAGTGGAGGCAGAGTCCAGATCTGTCTTGACATTTTCAGCATCGTACGTTTGTAGGACAGCAATACTGCAGACAGATGTGGATACGCTCAGAGACAAGCACTAAAGAGCATTAAACTAATCCAGTTTGGAACTCTTCCCAGGGGTGTCACGAATGCCGTTCCAGAATCAAACGTTTACAGCTTCTTCAAATTTTGAAGTTTATAGGGTTTAATGTAACCTCCTTATGGAAAAGAAAGAAACTCGTCTGGAACACATGGAGTTACAACAGCAGCAAATCGCATCTGACACATATATCTATTGTATCCATTTATAAATAGCTTAATAAGTGCTCTTCACCCTCTTGCTTATACATAGAGAAGAATGAGAGAAAATATTCTACATTTGGGCATCATAAAATACTGTAAAACACTGGTAAACAAAATTAAATCAGCTAAGGCATCATTATTAATTTGTGAAATTATCTTTACCGTTTGCATATGTGATTCATTGTTTAGATCTACAGTTTGCACAAAAATGTAAAAACTCTTCAGGGAGATACAAGTGTATTAGAGATGACTAGACCTTCATGAAGTCCTTGCACTGGTCAGCAGGGTGAATGAAGAAAAGGTCACTTATCTTATTAATGTTACTTCTGTTAAAGGTAATTGCAAAGATTCCACACTTAAAACAATCCCTCCATTTCTTCTCAATAAAGATACTTGCAGTGAAAGTTCACTCTCATTATCTAACATGGGAAAGCAAACTGTGTGACAGGACTGAGCATAATTATTACATACTGACATATGCTAATAAGATGCTGAACCCAAAGTAACACTTCATCTGGAATAGATAAATTATATAATCTTGGCGCAAACTCCATCACACTGAGTACATTGGAGGACAACTGAACACCTTAAAACACACCTTAAAGCTGCAGCCCGTAAGTTTTGCTTCTTTGTCGCCATCTCAGTTTGAAAACTGCAATTGCAGTTATTTGCGTAATTATCATTTTCCCATAGGTTTTGGATCGGCACGGCTCGTCAGCGCGGATGAATCTAATGTTTGCTGTCAGTCACCACATCATCGGTGATACTGTACTTCAGAATCACAGATTCTACGTCTTGGAAGTATGACCAAAATAAGAATTTTCACCGGGAAATGTAATCTGAAGGAGTAAGTAACAAATCTGCCACTTACATCGCTGCCAATGGTGATTAAAGGCTGGAATACACTACACAATTTTTAAAATCTGAACAGATTTTTAAAACACTAGGCATCATACACTTGCCGACTTTGTAAATGGTTACAGAGAAAAGCCGGGCATCATACACTACCAGACTTTAAAATCGTTCGGAACACAAACAGAAACACATGCTTGGTTGCTAGGAGACGCATGATAGACAGGCGAAACAAATGCAAGAGATGAGTAGTGGAAGATGCGAGGCAAATGCTTTTGGAGATAGACAGGGGTGGGTAGACACAGTCAGTATGGACAGATTACAACAGGAGTTAATTGTGTAGTTTTATGATTATCCAAGTTACCTATAATGTAATCAATTATCATTCGCTATGTACATGTAATGTAATATAATCAATAATTCTTCTGGCATTTTAATCCAGCTACATATCCAGGATAAAGCGTAAATGTATAATAGTGATGAATATTAACATATTTAATAATGAATGAATCCGGATTTACCGCAGAAAGTGGTTTGCTAACTCTCAAGACAAAGCTAACAGTACAGTACTTACTGAAGCAATTTTTCTATCATGGTGGAGCTCCACTTATTCTTCAGTGATTTTTTTTTATTGCGTTATGAAAAAGAATTTCCGTATTTTTCAACTCGGGAGCGACGTGACTATGTGGCGAAACTGCCGCAAACAAATACTAAAACGGCAGATTCTGCATTTTCTCATTCATGAATGTCATGTGCGATCTCGCGGGCGCGGCTCCATCTAGCGGCTGTAAGCGGAATATTTTAGTGTCTCAACATGATTACTCGTCAAGCGCCAAGCCTGTGATTCGTGCCCTGAATGAGGTAAGTTTTTCCTTATTACCTGATTTTGTACAGAAGTCTCATATTTTTTTGTCTCGATCTTTGTGACTTTAGACCCTTGATTTGCATTGCTTGGGCAGCGTATGACTGTATCGTGTAACGTTACTTTATATAGATCAACAACACGATATAGTACACTGATGTGTGTTCTAAAATCGGCTCAAAATATCAAACAATGTTTGATATCCTCCGACTGGATGGAATCGAAATCTGAAGCTAAAAAATCAGAGTCTATGACCATGATATACTATGCGATTTTCCATGGAATCTGTCGGCTCAAATCTGCAGACTAGCTCTGACTTTTGTCAACTAGCGTCAACTTGTTCAGACTATAGTTAAATCAGGGGGAAAATCGGGGCAAAAATCATGTAGTGTATTCCAGCCTTAAATCTAACAATCGCTTAGCTCGGATCACGCGAAACCTTGCAAATGATTATTATTGTTATATTTTGTTCTCAAATTGATAATGTTAACAACATCTTTAGTGTGTATTAGCGTTAAAGGGATAGTTCACCCAAAAATGAAAATTTGATGTTTATCTGCTTACCCCCAGCGCATCCAAGATGTAGGTGACTTTGTTTCTTCAGTAGAACACAAATTATGATTTTTAACTGCAACTGTTGCCGTCTGTCAGTCAAATAATGGGAGTGAATGGGAACTTGGATCAATAAGAGTCGAAAAACCTTGCATAGACAAATCCAAATTAAACCCTGCAGCTCATGATGACACATTGATGTCCTAAGACACGAAACGATCGGTTTGTGTGAGAAACCGAACAGTATTAATATTATTTTTTACCTCTATGACTGACAGACGGCAACGGTTGGAGTTAAAAATCATCATTTGTATTCTACTGAAGAATAAAAATAACCTACATCTTGGATGCGCTGGGGGTAAGCAGATAAACATAAAATTTTCATTTTTCGGTGAACTATCCCTTTAACACTTCAGTATAGGGAACACATATTCACTATTAACTACAACTTTTGCATCAATTAACACCTAATTTACTGCTAATAGTTAGTAAGGTAGTTGTTAAGTTTAGGTATTGGGTAGGATAAAGGGATGTAGAATAAGGTCTTAATAAGGCATTAATATCTGCTTTATAAGAACTAAAAAATAATTAATATACAAGTAATATGCATGCTAATAAGCAACTATAGTTAATAGACAGAATTGAACCCAAAAATAAAGAGTTACCGCATTACCTGTAGATTTCAATTTCTGTAGCCACTCCGCAGTCCGAAGTCTTTTGCTTTTGACTACAGGTGAATCTCCAGTTGTCACTGAAGATTGTCATTTGGACCTTTCTGGATTACAATCCACCATCAAAATGGTAAGTTTAATTATTCTTCTGTGAGAAAACTCTATAAATGATCTGCTATACGTTATAAATGTTACTA
The DNA here is from genome assembly GCF_024489055.1 of Chanodichthys erythropterus. NCBI lineage: Eukaryota > Metazoa > Chordata > Actinopteri > Cypriniformes > Xenocyprididae > Chanodichthys > Chanodichthys erythropterus. The sequence continues at coordinate 16,583,343 of NC_090241.1, read as the reverse complement.
GACATGACGTAATGATGCAAAGACTACACTCTAAAAAATGCTGGGTTAAAAACAACCCAAGTTGGGTTGAAAATGGACAAACCCAGCAATTGGATTGTTTTAACCCAGTGGTTGGGTTAAATGTTTGCCCAACGTGCTGGGTAGTTTTAACTCAACTGTTGTATAAAAATTACTGTATTGCTTGCTTAAAATGAACCCAAAATATGCTGGAAATTAACATTTATTAATATGTTTAATAAATGAGCATTTATTAATAAGATAATGAATAATAAATAATAATCATTTATTAAATTACTTATTAATAAATGTACACCTTTTGATTATTATTGTTGGCTCTAGTAATTATGTGTCTGATTTTTAATTTCTCACCTATTTTGGATTCATTTTAAGCCAGCCATATAGTCATTTTTAATCAGTAGTTGGGTTAAATAAAAGTACCCAGCAGGTTGGGCAAACATTTAACCAAACCACTGGGTTAAAACAACCCAATTGCTGGGTTTGTCCATTTTCAACCCAACTTGGGTTGTTTTTAACCAAACATTTTTTAGAGTGTAATGGCTGCATGCTCGAATTTCCCATGGAAACCCACCAGTACCGATTTTATTATAAAACATTATTACAAGCTTACCGTTGTGAACAGGGCTAATGTAAGGAGATAGTTTTGAACACTGGATGGTTACGTACTTGCTCAAAAATTGATTTTGGGTCATTTTTAACAAAAAAAGTTATGGACAGCATCGTTAATTATTAATAAGGTCACCTCATCATCATTATCTAAAACAACTTTTTGACTGTTGCAGTACCATGACTGATGGATAATATTTGCTTTAACACGTATCACATGACAGTGCAAAAACAAACAAACAAACAAACAAACAAAAAAACACTCTTTGATCATCCCCTTGCATTTAGATCTGGCCCTTCATCAACTCATTACAGTAATACTTGTCATATGAAGCTGTTAAACTGAAACATATTTCCATACAGACGCCCAGTCAGATGGATGAACCTCCTAGCACATTGCATTCCTCCCAATCCTGGGCTGGCCTGGTCATCTCCGCACGCCATCCATGCTCATAGCCCATTTGTGAACGCTAATATCAGCCAAGGGACAAAGGCGGGGGTGCATGTGTGCGGGTCGTTAGTGAAAGCAGCAGATCTGTCCACATCGTTAATGATCAGGCTAATTGAATCTCTCTAATTAGCCGTGCACACGCCTGGTGGATCAGCTCGTTGCTTTTACATACATGACAAGGGAAGAGAAAGAACTGAGCTGGTGCTTTCAAACCATGAGACGTCTTGAAGTGCAAAAACATCACTTCCCACCCCACAACCCCCACCCCTCCTCCTCGGCCCCCACGGGCTCCTCCGCTGCTGTTTGCGGTGGCCGATATAGGTTAAAGCAAACTCTCATGCTCCGTGAGAGGGAGCAGGCCATGTAATTTAAATTCTGATGACATTTACTGTCAGGCAGTATTAGTGCACTGGCATCCTCCTCTGCCTGGGCATGAATCTTACTCAGCACCAGCAGGCCGCGGGGGCCGAAGAAAGACTCTCTCTCTCTCTCTCTCCTTTTCTCTCTCTCTCTCTTTCTCTACTGTAATTGTCCCAAGGACCCCCGTCAGTCTCTGGCAAAGAATCCTAGCCTTTTTGCCCAACACCCCCCCTCCACCTAATAGGCCCCGAATTGGAGAGTTGTGCTGTTTATTGCCTGGTGGAATGTCACATATACGGGTCATGCACGGTGATTGGGCAGACACCTTCAAACTGCATTCTGGAAGATGTGCCCTCTTGTTTATTCCGCGCCAACGTAATGTTGCTCTGCAAACACTTTTTGAACAATTCAGAAATGCATTTGAAATTAGTCTCATAGCAGACGTCACTGCTGCTTTCCAGGCAAATTAGGCAAACTAAATTAAGAGGCTAAATAAAAATGCTCTGTATATGTGTGCTTCTGCTGTGTGTTTGCAGTTTTATCTCTTGAGATAAATACATTAGACAAGGTCTGAGCTTCCAGCAATGACGCGACCTTGAGTGAGTAATGCAACAGCAATAATCAGACAGGGCCACAGGCCTATGACCTCAGGATTAATGGGGACCCTTTTAAAATGTAAAAGAGAAAAATTACTTAACTGCATATGCTAGGGATTGGCAAATTAGAGAGCTGTACTGGAAAGTGTCTTTGTGTTTACAATCTGAGCATAATTTAATCATTTAAAATTCACGTACAATTCATGTGCATTGTATTATCACAGACCATACCACCAAACTCACATTCGTATTTTAACTATTAACATTTTAACTGTTATACATATGTCATAACCATGTAATAACATATGTAATTTTCAAATTTCACACTGGGTAGGTCAAAACCGTCTCACATGAGAAGTGCACTCTTTACAATTAATATGTGAGATAGGGAAGTCAAGAGTCTTTCATTTGTCTCATCTCTCATGTTTGTCAGCAGAATCGGGCGGTAAACGGGGATTTAAAGGAGTATAACGGAGCCTTTAACTGACAGCTCTGGAGCACTGACAGGTCCTTGGGAAATTAACAAAGACTGCATGGAGCACATGTCATATATCATAGACTCACCACGTACCCTCAACACTACCTGCAAGCTATGATTCTGTACTTTTCTCTCCCTGCACACTCAATAAAAGCATGTGGGGGTGGAGTGTGTGTTGTGAGTTGCAAGCCTAACAGCACAACATTTAGCCTGTTTTTCACTGTCATGTTAAAATATACACGCAAGTGCAATCTACATTAAGGAATTTAAGTCCTATTTCCATATTCCCAGACCACCTACCCAACAGCACTCTGTGTACACAGGGCAGAAGGAGCTGTTTGGTTCTGATGACACATCTACAAACTAAACCATCTGCTATACACACAGCTGCTGCCAATTTTAGGAATTGTGGGATAAATAAATATGCAGAGAGTAAAACAAAACAATAACAGACAAGCAGCTAAATACCAATTCAATTAACACATATCTATGACGTCTAATGGTGCATATTAAAACTGTTGGGCTGGACAGCTTTGTAACATATGCGGATCAGTTCAATATGGACTTTTATTAATGGAGAGACACAGAGAAAGGAAAGCAAACCAGTGATTATAGTCTAGCCATAGAAAAAAAGGAAAACACAGATAAACATTTTAATATTATTATTATTATTATCTATAATGTTTTTACTATTAAACTATTTTATTTATTTAATTATTTATTTTATTTTATTATTTATAAATATTTTTATGCTGTCACAAATATATATATATATATATAAAATATATATATATACAAACTTTTATGAGGAAAAAAAAAATGCAATGCCTGTTTAAAATGTACATAAATTCTCAACATTACAGATTTCTTTTTTCTTTATATCCATTACAAGTACAAATGCTTTCTCATTTACACCCGTTAACTGATCCAGATTGCTGTTAGATTGGTTTCATTTTGGTTTGTAAGGAGCACAAACAGATTAGAGCAAACTAAGCTTGTGATCTGTTTAGAAAAGCTGACCACTTCTCAAAAGATCTAAGGGTTTTAAAGAGAACCCTGAGAAAGACACAATCCCCAAACAATGAAATGCATTTTGGAGGCTGAGTCAAGCTACATTCCATAGTTTAAACAAAATTATATATAGGCATTATGTTCAACATTTGTGGCAAATATATATTTACAGCATATATTATTGTAAATGATCAAAAATGTAAATTACCTAATGAATTAAAAGGAACATTGTTTGAAAAATGGATTGCAGAAATGTAACTGTTGTGTGCAGAACAAACGGTTACATTTATCAAGGCTCAAAAAAGTAGCAGTACTCTGATTATTGCTCCCTTTCCTCTTTTTCCTTTCCTTCACACTGTTCACATATAATGGAAGGAGAAACTATTTTTTCTCTTAATTAAAAGTTGGTGAGGACATCATGATGAGCACATGACAGAAAGCCATTATTTCTTGAATTTTAATCTGGTCCTGGTCATTCAGGGAAAGTAGACCCATGCTGACTTCCTCTTTAAGTGTCGCCGCTGCTGACCAGTATGATGATTTCTCCTCTCCCAGGGTGGTTCTCATGTAGAAGTGGAGAAAATTGGCATAACTTAAATTGGTGGCATTTTGTGGTCTTTAAAAGAAGGGGGTCTCATTAAAACTAGCCAAGAAAGGCCTTCAAGTTTTTGCTGTCATTAGTTGGCGTAACTGTGGATAAGAGGAACTACAATTATGGATGCGGGTAAATCTTGTTGTCAATTTGTGGCTGATGAGGTAACACCTCTCTGGCCCCTGAGCTAAATCTGCCCTCGTCAGGCCTTCCACACTCTAATGACTGGCATCTCACATATGTATACCACATCCTTTGAAAGGCTACATGTTTGAGTTTTGCATCATTACAGAAATACTTTGATTAAGTTGTCATTTCAACAGCTACAAATAACAACGTGGGTTGGATGTACAAATGACTACAGATAATATAATGACATCCATCTGATCATATTACACTACAAATACAAAAAGTCTTGCTCGTTTTCATGACCATAAGCAAAGAAAAACTAATTGTTAAAATGAATCCATGTGCATCTTAAAGGGATAGTTCACTCAAAGATAAAACAGGCATTGTTTACTCACAGAATTGTTGCTTTTGAGTAGACTAACTATTTAACTGTGTTAGTAAAAGCATTTGGTCCTGACCTTAATTTCATATGATTTCTAAACTACACTGTAAAAACAATTGTTCGTTTAACTTAAAATAAGTTACTTGGTTGCCTTTAAATTTTGAGTTGAGATAACACAATGAAGGCGATTGGTTTAATCAACAGAAACTCAAAATTAACTACATTAATTATCTAAGTTGATTTGACAAAATAAAAAAATGTAGTGATAACAAATCATGAATATAATTTTTTACAGTATAAACATTTGCATCAGTTTATAAGCAATTAATATTAATGAAGTGTCTTAGCAGTCACTCAGTAGTTACTGCTAATTATAAATTAATTTAGTTTAGTTTTTGCATATATCCATTGCAATGTACATTTATGAATTGAGAACTAGGATCGCTTTGGGATTTACTGTCATAGTTGTACTGTTCGGTGATGTCGAGATTGTCTTCTGATTTAATTGGACTGTATCATGTGCTTTGTGGCTGGTGTGAGGAGTAATTTTCACACATCGAAAGGTCAGCCAGCACGGCTTGAAAAACAGTCTGTCAAACTTAGACTATTAATACATATTGGACACCCAGCTTAACTTTACATACCTCACATACAGAAGTATAATGTGCCACTTATAAAACTATAACTCCTCCTATAAATTTTGATAGGTCGAGAGATAGACTTAATGGAAAGTGAATAAGGTCTATTATCTGGATTCCTTTTGGCCCCCCAAGTGACTGGGTGATTAGAGTCACTTTTATCCTGGTAGGTCTGTCCACAGCTTTCTGAACCAATAGAGAGATATCAATGGCTCTGGAGGGAGGAGGCCACACTTCAAGGGGACGTAATACCCATACAAACAGTCGCTGGCGAGAATGCTGTGGAACGCTCCACAAACACATTCAAGAGGACGAGATGCTTTCAATGAACAGACAATTGACTTAGTTAACATTGCCCAAGAACTGCGCTCAGACTGGTATACTTCCTCTAATCTGCAAAGCTGTTGCTCGCCTTCCTCACGCTTTTACAAAGTTTAAAAAAAGTATGTTTCTGATTAAATTAATTTGAGGATATGGCACCACACTTACACTTGAAATATAATAGTAAAAATGTGATAATTTTGCAAAGACAACACATACAAGCCTCTAAAGATGTTTTTTTTTTTTTTTTAAGATGTGATTTTAATCTGAGAAAGAAAAGAATTTGATTTGTTTTATCCATTTTCCATCCATTTTCAAAGATGTATTAAACACAAGCACTCGTGACCAATCCGAATTTCATTTCACAGTGTGTGTGTGCTAAGAAGGATTAAACATTTGGGGAAATTACTAAAGTACTGTAGCTGATTCACCATTCAATTTGGACTTAGAAAATAAAGAAGAAAAATGAAAGAGAAAAAGAAAGCGGGGAGGTGGGTAAAAACAGGTCCAGGCGTAGCAAAAGCCATGGTCAGGGGTTTAAGAAATTAGCAATGCTCAACTGGAACGGAAGTACCGCAACAGGACCTCCACACCAAAGGTCCTCTAATCATATGTAACATCTACCATTGGAACGTAGTGGAAGGAGTTTACAATAAGCTTAACCCCAACTTTTATTTTACGCCCAGCAGGCTCTTCCCTCCATGTTGTGCACTTTGAACACTATTTTGTTATTCTGATTTCACTCAGGCTCCTAATCCAGATCTCCCTGTTTCCCAATAAAACGCTGCCAGTCTCAAAGCTTTCAAATTTCACTTTCAATCCCTCAGTCAGCCTTAAAGAACTCTCCAGTCCTTCAAACAAATGAACTCATAGAGGAATGAAAGTTTGCACTTCATTATCTTACCACCAGGTTCTGGCTTAATTCTCTTTAACAGTAAAACTTGCCATGCTCCTCTGCACTTTCATTTTGTGGCAAGATGTGAATAAACTCCCCCCAACAGCTCCATCTGCATCGCACATCATATTTTTCTGAACAGACTGGTTTAATTTGGTGGACACCATACTTATCATAGAGCAAACCATTTTTGGGCCTTAGTGGGCTGGCTGGTGCAGACGTGGGAAGGGACTGGGGGGGCCTGGCCTTGAATTAGTTTGGCTCTGTACATAATTCTCCCTCAATGGGCTCCTCCATTCCACAGAAAAGGCTTGAAAAGGAGACACAGAGTTCGATTGCTCAATATTCATCTACATTTTTCCCCTGGATGGGCACAATATGGCGGGCTTAATTAACTTTTCTCAAAGGTGAAGCAGTGCGCACCATCTGCTGTGAGACAATCACGTTTCTATGCCTCTGCCAATAATCCCGTTACCCCTTTTAAGAACAGGGGAGCGGGGAAAAGTGAAAGAGAGAGTGCGAGAGAGAGATAAACTCGGAAAACAAAACAGTGGGATCCCGAAAATCATGGAGTCATGTGAGACATTTAGCATCTACTCTGCACGAGAAGCACCACCTTCTCCTGAACTTTTTTTTTTTCTTTGTTTTTTTTTTTTTGAACCACAATCCTGCCTTGGGTCCTAGAGCACTGAAACTGCTGAGTGGCAATTACTGTAAGATGCTCTTTTGCCTGCAAAACTTATTTAATTCAGGGTGCGTCTTTGTGAGCCCTTCTTGAGAGTTCAGTTGAAGGAGTAGGATTTTCATAGATGTGGTTGCAGCCTTATTTTCCAATTCTGATACTCGATACCTAATATTATCTTCAAGGAAGATAAAATCTTAAAAGCATCAACTACACATAATTCCTTAATAAATCTCAAGGACCACACAACGCAATCAAGGGCCAAGTGAACTTGCCCCAAAGCGGGGTCATTATTTGATCTTTGTGGCTCTTAATCTGATTAAGTCATTGTGGAGGTAAACTTCAGACCCAATCTTGTTAGCAGCTGGCCCAGATGGATTACGAAGGCCAGTGAGCTGGAAAATGAACTGAGCAGTTCAGCTTTGGACTTGCTCTCTTTCAACATCTTCTTGGCCTCTTCTTCTGCGCCTTCTGCTCTCCTTTCTGTTGGCCCTTCAAACGAGATATTATCCCCAGATTCTGCACTTGCATGAGCCCATGATGCTTTTCTTCTCCTCCATCTATGTCTTAACTAAGCGCAGACAATGACAAAAGAGCCCAGCCCTTTCTCAAAGGTCTGGATTCCAAGACGTTGTTGGCACAATTTGACCGAAACTTGCACCGGTTAACCCTTTAGGCTGGTGGAAGTATGCAGCGAGGATTCGCCCTCTCGTTTGTAAATGAACAGAGTTTTCTCTATTTCTCTCTTTCTTATTATTCTTTAAATTATGCAAATGCTTAAGATGTGTGGTCTGGCCGAAGACACTCGCAGTTTTGCTTGTGGTCTTCTTGTGGCATTGAGTGCTTTTACAGTGAATGCACACCACAGTCTAAAGCACAAAAAGTGCCCTTTAAGGCTGAAAAGAGTTCAAAGCATTCAAAAGACAAAGAGGACTAAGCTGGGATTTTTTATGTACACTGAAAAGAAGAATAAGATATAAGTTCCCTATTGCTGCCCGTTATGACACTGGCTCCCAAATCAAAGCATTATACTCAAACATAAAGGCTCCTGAAATTTTCTCTTGCGCACCATATGCAAAGAAGAAACAGCGAACGATTTCAACAGGCTGCCATTTTGTTACACGAACTTCTGAATGCTCTTTTTGACCAGCCATTGAGGGAACAAGGAATTCAAAAGAGGTTATATTCGATCAGGTTTTCTGCCTCAATAGGTTATAATCAGTGCTAAAGTATTGAGCGCAACACAGTGTGGAGAGCCTCTAAGAGCCTTAATCAGGAGGTTTTTCTCACTCTTATCGCCTCCCATACGGGGCTAACCACGCACTGAAGTGCTCCCTTCTATTGATTATCTGGATGGGAATTTAAATATTAATACTCTGGCCAGGCCTGGTAGGCACTCGCTCATCGGTTGTGTTTCATGGCAGAGCACTCATTCCCCAGATTAAAAGCAGTCCTAGGTTTTGCTTTCTTTCAGTCTTTTTTTAAAGAGCAATCCTGATCTCTTTGGAGAGCAGGAGGGAAAAAACTTGAAAGGGTGAGCCGTGTGGAGAAATGAGACTCTACAGCAATTTCAAAGGAGAGGACTCTCCTCCAGGCTTGATCTACTAACGATTCAAGAATCACATACTGGTCATTTAGACACTGCAGAGGGTGGGAGGGTGTGGGGGGGGGGGTGCACTTTGGTTTACCAATCACACCTTCTAAAAGAGAGGAAAATACATTTAAATCTTCACTTTGGAATCATTGCATATCTCTTCCGTTGAGTTTGCAACAAAATAAAACAATCTATAACAATTTAGAAATTATCTAATGAACTACAGCCATGTGTGTATTTGGTTTCTTTTTTCTTTTGCCAGTGAGGGCAGCACTACATGAGCAGTTTGGGTAGGTCTGTGCAATAGGAGCTTGCCCCCGTGCAATGCTCTTTTGATTTGTGTGCTTCGGAGACATTAACCCGTGGAGCTTTAGCCAGCCAACCCACTGGATTTAAGGGCAGTCTTGCCCCCAGGGTCTGCTTGCACACAACGGGGACAGAAACATGTTTACATCAACCTTGGTGTGGGACTGCCACTTGGTCATCCCCAGCTCACATACACAAATGCACAAACAGAGAAACGTTCTGGCCCCACTTGACATAAAACAACCAAGACGCCACAGAGAATATAGCTCCGTTACCAACCCAACTTACAATAAAGGCAAGGGAAGTTGTGATTTGATGAAAATAACTGAGTGTATGGTATTTCATGTCCTCGCTTTTCCATGTGTTTATACGTTTAACCAGAGAGAGAGAAAAAAAAAAAAAAAAAAAAAAATATATATATATATATATATATATATATATATATATATACAAACAAACCAAAATGTATTTCATAGTTCACTATAATTTAAAAAAAAATGGTAATAAAATATTATAAGCTCTCAGAGTTAAACTGTGTCAGAAAAAAATAATCTGAATTATGTCAGGTAACACAACATGTATAATATGTCATAGTTTACTTTGCTGTCCTCACTTGCATAAATTAACTATAGTGTCCCACTAATCAAAATATATTAAAAATTGTCTGAATAGTTTTTGGTTTAACTGTATATATATATATATATATATATATATATATATATATATATATATATATATATATATATATATATATATATATATAATTTCTCATGCATACCTTAATGTTTTTTTCATTATGGTATGCATGAGATTTGTTCTTGTTTCTTATCCAATAAAGGCAAATCAATTATGAATTCATACCATTAATACTTTAAGAGAATTTCATTATTAAAGCCCTGATATACTTCAAGTGACGTCAACAAAAACAGGCCAAAATGAAGTTCCTTTGGAGTTTGTTTCAGACATTGGAAACAGCTTGCAATGCAAACTTTCGTGGAATTCTTCTCCGGATAATTTTCTCTGTTAAGTCCGTCCATCCACAAGCGAAAATATAAACACAGTAGAGCTGCTTTATAATAGAGACTGAAGTGTATTTCTAATTGAAAGCAACACTGACACTGTTTTTTCATGTTTAATACTGTAAAGCTGTTTGGTTTAAAACAATCTATTGTATAAAGTGCTATATAAATAAACATGACTTTACTTGACTGGAGTGCTGAATTGCTGAGCTCGTGAAACATTACATCGCTATGATCAGATGTTTTCTTTACTGCTGTTTTCTCACTGTTGTCATTTCTGTTCTGTGTTTATTTTGTTATTGTGAGGAAATGCACAGCACATATTTACACATTCATCTAAACGCCACACTAAGCAGCGTGGCCGGCGTCGGGATGTTCGCCAACATATACTGTTGCAAAGGTATTTCGAACTTCATTTTACCCCTAAATGAAGAAACAAAAAAGAATTTCACTTTGAGTATATTCGGGCCTTTACATAATTTTACTACTGTGTGCAGTGTGCTTATTCTGCTAATAGTGAGTTCAGATACTTTGACAGAGGACAATGGTATCCAACACTTATAATGGTTTTGCTCTTTATCTCAAGAACCTCAATAGTTAATAATCCTTTAGAGATGATGTTGTATTTCAGAAGCTCCTCAGTCCCAAAATCAACAAGAGTAGACTCTGTTTTACATGAGAACCCACCAAAATCCATCAGAAATGCCAAAATCTGCCCAGCCAAATGTCCAACATTGTACAGAGTGACGCCAGAGAGCATTAATGCAGGAACACAGAGGTTATTAGTATCACTGCATGGTGTAGCATAAAGCAATCAGCTTCAGAGTGTGTCTCCCTCATCTTACACCCTGCTTGCTCTCCCCCTGCAGAGCCGCTCAACACACAGACCAGCAGCTAATGATGCTGGACAGAGACGTCAGACTGCAGCAGTCACAGCCTGGCTTGATAATGCTTCTCTCCCTACACCTCCTCATCAGTGACAAGACACAAGATACCAGGGATTTTCAGCTGAGGTTCTTTCTGATGTTTGTTTGTGGTATGATTGCAGGGGGGCGAATAAGGTGTCAAGTATGATTGAAATGGAAGCCAGTTGCTTCTATTGGTTCTGACAATAGCACTGAAGTGTTGTGCAGGAAGTAATGCTCAGGTGAGATACAGTCTTATCTAAACATCGTTTGCATTAGTGAGAGAGCTGCAACTTTTGGACAAAGTAAAAATGGTCTGTTTCTATTTGGTTTCAGCTCTACACATTCTGACTGTTTTATGTTCTCATATTACAGAATAATTGACCCTCGTTATTATTGCTTAGCACATAAATGAAAATCATGCCTTTATTTGCACCCCCTCATGTAATTCCAAACCTGTGTGAGTTTCTTTCTTACATGGAAAACAAAATTAGAATTTTCAAATAATGTCCTGACCACTGATAATATAGGGAAATTGAACGAGGGCCATCCTTTTGCAAAAAGGATGCTAAGGCATCATAAAAGTATAAAATTGGTTCATATGACTTGTGTAAGTTGTGAATCCTTACTATATATGGTCTATATGACTAACTTTTTTTGACTCATTCACTGATTTTGAATCATTCAGACATGTTTTGTTTCCTGAATCAACTGACCAATTAAAAAAGAACGACACATTCACGAATCGGACTACTTGTCTCATAATTTTTGGTGAATAATAATTTAAATTTCTGTCTACTTTTTTTTTTTTTTTTTTTTTTTTTAAACAGATATATATCATATGACTTCAGAAGACTTGAAACATAGTGCACAAGTCATATTGGCCACTTGTATTTATTCATTTGTAATTCTGTAGCTTCAGCTTCATTCCTCATTGACTTTCATTATTTTGAAAAGAGTGGCCATGATATCAAGAATACAGTATATCTCCATGGAAAAATAAATTCTTATAAATAGCCAAAACAAATGAGTGTAATGTAGATTAAATATAGACAGAGATTAAAAGAAAAATATAGGAATACAGTTTCCAGTTGTGATTTATTTAGTACAGTATATCCAATTTTTGAAGTCCCAATAACAATTGACATTAGATATCTCTATTGTAGTAACACATACAGATAAAACTCTGAACAACTTTAAATTGTTCTGTCGCTCCGCCCTCGAGACATAGCAATGAACTGACAATGAGACATCACAAGACAAACACAGACACAAAGAACAACATGTCAGTGCAACCGAGAATCTTTTTTTTCCATCAAATAAATGGCATCCGAGTCATTTTCCTATGTGATGTGTGAATGATACTTGCCACCATCCATCAGGAGAATGGCTAAAGGAGGCCAGGGAGACATGCCTCATACAGTGGACACTCCAGGGAGCTCATTATTGAACCTATTAATCTGTTATTTGACCCTGGTGAGAGCACTGGCCAATTTAAGAGGCACCTAAGCTTGCTTTCTCGAAAGATCAAGAACGAAAACACCCTGTCTCTCTTTAATTCAGCAGAGCTGCTTAAAAATTTATTGATAGCATAATCTAATAAAATACTCAGCAAGTGTTCAGATAATTGATTGGAAAAGTGTGAACTCAAGCTTTATTTGAAAGGACCTTTTGTTTACTAGAAAAACTCAAAAAAGCAAATGATACTATGGCCTTTTCCAGGTGGGGGCACAGTAATTTCATAAGCTAATTGAATACTAATTAATTTAAGACATAATCTGATAACACATAGGGCCCTATAATACACCCGGCGCAATGCGGCGCAAGGCGCAGCGCAAGTGTGTTTGCTAGTTTGCGTCCGGCACCGTTCGCGTTTTCCCGTTCAGCGCCACATCCTTAAATTAGTAAATGCATTTGCGCCAGTTAGTGCGCTCATGGGCGTGCTGGTCTAAAAAAGAGGTGTGTTCAGGCGCATTGCTATTTTAAGGAGATGAAAATAGATTGCGCCATAGACCAACTCAAACTTGGTCTAAAGTCAGTGGCGCAATATTTTTTTGTAAGAGCGCATTGGTAGAAACTGCGCCTCTGGGCGTGTCCACAGTGCGCGTTGACTTTGCTTATTACACACAGGGATGCGCATCACACAAACATGCCAAATGTTAAGAAAAAAGGATTTCAGTGTAAAAGAATATTATTGTGTAGGCTACATAAATATAAAAATGTAATGATGAATAGTCAGTGCGTGTATTAGAATTAGGCTACCTATTTTCAATTCAGCCTATTACTACTAATGATGAACGAAATTGGCTAATTAATTAAACAATCGTGCCAACACACACACATATATAACTGACTCAACGCGCGGAGCTATTTAAAAGCCTGCATTTGCAAGCCCGCTTTAACTTCGCGCACGAGCAGATCGGTTTCTTCGCTTGAAAAGCGTTCAGCTTTTCCGCCAACAAATTCCGCCATGTAAATAGCAATCCGCCATGGCGCGAGCACATCTCGCTCTTAAAGGGAATGGGAGATGACACTCTGATTGGTTTATTGAACGTTACGCCCATTACTCATTAAGAGAATAGAGACAACCCATTTCAAAAATGTGCACCGGCACATGGACCGTTTTTCCGTCGTTAAAATAGCAAAAGTGGATTTGGACATGCCCTGAGTGCACCTGCGCCGTGCGCTTTACACTTTGCGTTTAGATCGTTAAAATAGGGCCCATAATGTCAATGTGAATGCACATGTTTTATTACAGTGTAGTTACAATGTAATTAGACTGAATGGGGTGTAAAACATGTTTCGTCATGATACAATCTGATATTGATTCTCTAATTCGCTAGTTATGGCACTTTTCCTAACTCGGCTCGGTTCAGTTCGGCATGGCTCGGAGCGCTTTACTTTTGGTTTGCTTTTCCACTGAAGTGTACTACCGCTTCAAAGTGGGTGGGATTATAGACTGATCGTATAGTTGTGCCGCCTCTACTGTCATGGATGTGCTCGTGTGTGCAATAAAAACAAACTGGTGCAGCCTGGACCACAAAACATAATAAACATGCTCCAGCCAATAACCGACAAGAATGATTTTAAATGCGTGTTCATTACTGTTTCAGGAAGCACGGAGGGGAGGGGGAGGAGGAGGGAGGGTCTAGCTAGCATCTGTTTTGTTTGACAACACTTCGAACGTCAACAGGAAGTTACTCTGCCCAGGAGCTGTACTGTTCTGTACCGAGCCGCCCCATGTAGTGGAAAAGTGCCAAAAAGTGAGCCGTACCGAGTTGTGCACCATTGTGTGTGTGTATATATATATATATATATATATATATATATATATATATATACACACACACAATGGTGCATATTATATTTTAATGTGATAATTACTCTAGTACAATTAATCAGTAATATATATATATATATATATATATATATATATATATATATATATATATATATATATATATTACTGATTAATTGTACTAGAGTAATTATCACATTAAAATATAAAATGCATAACAGACATTGTAATTAAACATGTTGTCATACACAATATAACAGAAAAAAAACTAATCTGGACCACCAATCTTACAATGACTGACAAGGCTAATAATAACAGACAGGCTCTGTTGAGAATGTGTCATGACTGAAGCAGTTTCAGCAACCTCTGCATAAGAGCAAGTGAGTAGTAGAGGGCTTTCAATTCCTCCTTTCAGCAGGTGTCTGACTGCTAATCTTCAGCCAGGTGCACAACTCAGCACTTTATTAAGTTAAAAACAATGTCATGCCCTCAAGCGCTCCAATTCACAGTGGCACCTATACACCACACAGTTAAAGTGGCTCTCTAATATCTCAGAGACAAGGAGACATCATCCTCAGAGTCACCTCTGTGCCTGGTTCAGCTAGTGTTCTGCAAACTGATTTTCAGTTCTAAACTTTAAATTTTGAAATTTAAATAATTATTCACAAATCTAATGGAGACTGTTGCTTACATGAATCATGATTTGAAAAGACTACTTAAAAATCAAGATTTTGAATTATGTTAATAAGAAATTAAGTTAAGTAATCAATTAAGTAATCAGATTACTTTTTTCAAGTAACGAGTAAAGTAAACCATTACTTTTAAATTTACAACAAAATGTATGAGTTACTTTTTATTTTTAACACAAGTTGTTCAATGACTGACACCTGTCCTGTCCCCATGTTTAAAGAAATAGGGAGTAAGTGCAGAAGCATTGCGTAAACATGATGGTTATTGTTGTTCTAAACTAAACTTGAGCAGGCATTTACTCAGCTCACATGCAAATATGTTAAATAACACAAATATACGTTATGTATTTAATCTCACTTTATTAGCCAATGTCTTTGCTGCTGATCTTTGATGAACCAATTCTTCTTCTCCTCTTATTCTGCAATCCAGAATTATAGCACAGCTGAAAGGATTGTTTGAGCTGCACCCTCTACTGTACAGGCGTGCATTTGCATTTCCTTCAGCCTGAAGCTTATTCATTTCACTTTTGGTGTGAAAGGGCCTTTACATTTGCCAAAATAATTTTTGTTTTTAAAATCCAGCCCGGGTGAGAAAAAGTAACGCAAAAGTAATGTAACTCATTACTTTCCATAAAACGTTACTGAGTAACGCAATTAGTATCTTTTTTAGGGAGTAACACAATATTGTAATGCACTATTTTAAAGGTAACACACTATTGTAACACACTACTTTACATTTGCCAAAATATTTTTTGTTATTAAAATCCAACCCAGGTGAGAAAAAGTAATGCAAAAAGTACTGCAACTCATTACTTTCCATAAACAGTTACTAAGTAACGCAATTAGTTACTTTTTTAGGGAGTAACACAATATTGTAATGCACTACTTTAAAGGTAACACACTATTGTAACACACTACTTTACATTTGCCAAAATATTTTTTGTTATTAAAATCCAACCCAGGTGAGAAAAGTAATGCAAAAAGTACTGCAACTCATTACTTTCCATAAACAGTTACTAAGTAATGCAATTAGTTGCTTTTTTAGGGAATAACACAATATTGTAATGCACTATTTTAAAGGTAACACACTATTGTAACACACTACTTTACATTTGCCAAAATATTTTTTGTTATTAAAATCCAACCCAGGTGAGAAAAAGTAATGCAAAAAGTACTGCAACTCATTACTTTCCATAAACAGTTACTAAGTAACGCAATTAGTTACTTTTTTAGGGAGTAACACAATATTGTAATGCACTACTTTAAAGGTAACACACTATTGTAACACACTACTTTACATTTGCCAAAATATTTTTTGTTATTAAAATCCAACCCAGGTGAGAAAAGTAATGCAAAAAGTACTGCAACTCATTACTTTCCATAAACAGTTACTAAGTAATGCAATTAGTTGCTTTTTTAGGGAATAACACAATATTGTAATGCACTACTTTTAAAAGTAACTTTCCCAAGCACTGATATGCAATAAAAATGGAAATAAAATAGGTGGTTGCTCTTTTAATAATATAGTATTCTGTAGCTAGTAAGTTTTATACAACAGTCAATTTTTGTTTCTATGTTGTTTCCCGAAATTAGTTTTGGACACACACATATTTAGTGAAATTTCATTATGTCTAGACAAATGGCATTCACCTGAACACAGCAATTGAAACAGAGCATGCCATTTGTTATTTCAGAAAGCTCTGTCATGATTAGAGAGCCTGCATATGTCATGAGAAAAAGGCGCAGTTGCTTCTCTTTTTTTTTTTTTTTGAAAACAGAGATTTATTACTACAGAACTACAAGATACATTGTTTGCTGATCTTTTGTGATTTTAATCTTTAGCAGGAGTTAAGTTCATGTAATATTACCCTCCCTTGATCCTGCCGATTTGTTCCTTAAATCATCTAGAGTAAGCCTTGTTTTAATCTTTGATTACACTGCTCTCCTCAAAACACAATGCAACTTAAATGATGTCCTGATGTACACAATTGAATTAATTGACTAACAGCAGGTGTCGAATCTAATGCTATACATCAATACAGGGGGATCACTGGATGAGCAGGGAATCAGATAGCTGTGTCTGAGGGATCCATTGGAAAGCTAATCAGCCTCTCAGTGGACTGACTGCAGCTGCTGTTGGTGACGCCCCCAGTATTTACACCGGGTGTCTTTTCAACTCTGAGAGCAGCTTTAGAGAGCTTACTGTAAGATCAGTGTTGGGTGCATTTCGTAGGACGCATGGTAGGTGGGGAGATGCTTCCACGGTCTACAAGAGATGTCACGACTGAGGAACATCATTAGTTGTCCCACTGGGGAGACAATGGAGCCTCTGTAATCCTATCTACCCCTCCCCTGAGTTTATAAGATCACACATGCGTGGAGGACAGAGTCTGGCCCCATGGTGGTTCCTCTGCTTCCAAGCCATAAACTGCTCAGTCGCAACTGTACATGAAGATGACTCAACAAGCTGCCAAGTTACATGGTTGTATTCCTAAAATTGATAAGATATTGAAGTGACCACAACAACTTTAGAGAGTTAAGCCTGTGACCAAACTGACATCTAAGAACTAGCAGCGACAAAAGTCGACTGTGTTGTTGCCTCACATCGCCTGCATCTGGGCCAAAAAGATGCGCTTCAACACATCACAAAGACTACAGCCAACGGCCAACTAGCATGTACATTCGGCTCCTGCATAAGAAGAAACTGTCTATACCCGCAGGTGGCAGAGGTCTACATTCGTCATTCAAAAAGGAACACTGAAACTAGTGCTGTGTGCCAATTCCCCTACTTATACTATGCCCTACAAGTAAGCACTCCTGAAGTGAAAACTGTAGCAGAAAAGAATAGACAAGCTTTGGGACATATCATGTCATATAACTACGCCATTAATGGACGCTCTCTCTCATAGTTATGCGAATCATTTATCTTGTCACAGTTAACATCCTCCACATTTCATTTCATTTAATGTATTGGAGAGAAAATAAGTAGCATGTTGATCTGACAGTCGTGGGTGTTTCATGCTGAGAAATATCCAAATATTTTTGCATAATGATGCATTTAAAAGTTAAAGGTCAAACTGATCTCTATAAAAGTTCACATTATTGTTGCAGATGAAATATAACACAGACAACATTAAACCAATATTTTTTTATCAGGTTAAATGTTGATTATTAGTCTCCTAAACCCCTTTTATCTAAACCTCTCTACTTAAACATCAATCATGCACATCCACATCCACTAGTTTTGAACCAAATCCTCCTCCAAAGCGCAATGGGTTGTGGGCAATATTAGCCGTTAGAGTGTGTATGGGTCCACGCTTCTACCGGAAATAGTTGACCATCCGGGAACTTTTGGCATACTCTTTTCAACATACTATGCTTTGGGGGTACACTTATTCTAATTTCACATACTATTTAGGATGGATAGTATGCTCATTGGGACACAGGGTAAAACTGCAATATATAGTCCGCAAATAAAGCAGCACTTGTTTATCATTTGAATATGAATCATGCTGATCAGTTGGTCTTCACTTTCTTCATTCCAGACGGCCATGTCATTATAGAAATTTTTAATATTTAAATGAAATATTTCATCAGGTAAGATGAAGTTGTAAAATTAGAAGAGCCTACTGTGAGTGTCCTCTTGACTTTGTCATTAGCTCAATTTCCTCACTTTCTTTTTTTTTTTTTTTTTTTTTTTTTTGCCATTTGCTTGTGCATTGTTTCGCTAAGCTGGGGTGTGTTTCTCAAAAGCATCACAAGTTCTGTTGTTACTAACATATTTCAACCATTTCGGTGTTTCCCTAAACTGTTGCTCAAAACTCTTGAGCTGTGGTTAGAAGCACAGTTTGTTGTTTTTATAACATGGGGACTTAATAAATTGTTATCTTTAACAAAATAAGCAAGTTGACATTAAGTACAATGTACATCTTTTATTTAGAATATATACAAATGTCATTTACATATTTTAGTTTGTCAAGAGATTTTAAGCACCGTTTTTGAAGAGTGCGCATGTGCATACGTAGGAATGAGCCTATGATTGAATGCGGAAATAAAGCTAAATAACTGAGAAAAATGAGAAGTAGTCCTCAGATGCCATGTCTGTAATTTATAGCAAAAATCTAGCATTAATTTTCATTTAAAGAAGTTATTACTTCATCACCTGTGTGACAGGTTTGCGACAATACGGTTTTCGAGAAACAGTGGTGACCAGTTGATTTGTTCAACTATGTATTGCATGGTAGTGAAGCAGCGAGTTACGTCATTGTACAGGAAACGCACCCCTGAATAGGCAATCACTGTGATCTCTCTCACCGGCTGCCCGATGACGATTCAACATGTTCACTCAGCCAAAAAGCTATACCGACAGGGTCTGACTAGTACTAGGGTGCAAAACACACCCCAAAAACTGGGCTGATAGATATTCAACGACAACCCAACGGTCGGCTTGGCGTGTCACAGTCTTTAGAAAAATTACAAATCTGGTGCCTGTCGTGATGTTTAGGAAAAAAAAGAGAAAAAAATTACTCCCAAAAATGGTCCTAAGGATAGTGAGGGGAAAGTGGCCAGATGACAAATCACCACTGGACTTGATTGTTCCAAATTTATACTGTGCTACCGGCAGGGTCTGCTGATATCTTCAGTTCCAGGACAGATTTACAATTAGAAAATATGCCCACAGCCTGTCCTGTTTTTTTTTGTTTTGTTTTTTTCTTCCCAAGCTTGTATATATGTGTGCCATTACACTTTCCATAATAAATAAATAAATATGTGGACTATGAACATGAGTGAGAATGGGTGAAACCAGTTTCAGTGTAAGGCATATATTAAAACTAAAGACCCTTCGGATTCTGGATCCTCTCCCGGCCCCTTTACACTGGATAGCAGGTTAGTGGATGATGACATTGGGTGGACTCTTGGTTCCAAACTGACTTTCAGAGAAAGTTTGAGCTTTGATTTCCTTCCCCTTCTGATGGCAAGAATAAAAGGGGACAGTGATACATATTTCAGGGCTCTAGGATCCACAAAGGGACTGGAATAAAGAGGTATAAACCTTTGAACTAAACAAAGGTCCATCACCCGCACATCATATCAGAAGTGCTTGTAGCCCTTGTACAGACGAGACTGCAGAGAAAGAGGAAGACAGAAACAGAAAGGGAGGGAGAAACTCAGAAAGAGAGTAAAACCATCGAGAACCAGTATGACTTTGCTGACAGGTTGTCTGAGTGTCACCCCTATGTCCTGCAGCCCTTGTCCTCTCCTGAACCTCATGCCCCAGTCTTTCCACCCTCTGCTGGGCCACAGGGCTTCCTGAAAGCTCCATCTCAGACCTCCATCTGTGGAGCTCTTTGTAAGTGACTGCTGGTTGCATTAAGTTGATTAAAGTGGTTGGCAGACAGTAGTATTTGTACTCTCTCCCTTGCACAAAGATGAAAGAGTCAGGTATGTGTTTGCAGTTCTGAGTACAGGAGACGGCCTCCCTCCTCCTTCCACTCTGCTCTTAGAGAGGTCAACAAAAGACAAAGGCCTTTGGATTGAAAGCAATGGAAAGCCTCTTTCACCAAATGATCTCTAATTGTTCCTTTCTTCCTCCTGTATCCCCAGTATGATATCTGTGGCGGTTGAATGACTTTGTCCGCAATTGTGTCTTTGAAAGCTTCTCTTGAAAGAAGAGTCACGTTGAGACGACGGCTATTACTTATATCATACTTCCATAAAAACAGACAACTGACAATTTTCCAGTATTGTATCTATCAAAGGAAAAGTGTAATTTATTTCTATTGCTTTCAGTCTGAAAATATCTAAGGGCATTTCAGTAAGCATTAAAATGAACTGATATTTATTGTTGGTTTTATGAAGAGATGTTTGTACCAAGAAAGACTGAGACTTCCAATTTACTGTATTAAACATCAACATCAAAGCATGAAAACTGAACATTCTGGAGTAATGTGAGCTGGAATAATGTATAAGAACTGTGGTGTCTTGCAAAAGAATTTAGACCCAGTTTTGTAGCTACTCTATAATATTTGTATTTCACAATATTGAAACCCCAACAAAATTATACTAAATTGCTATACTGTTACAATATTATATCTTTCAAAACAAAACAAAAATAAACATTCATTTGTGTTTGACATTATTGATCCTTTCGCACATGCCTTTTTTTTTTTTTTAAACCAAAACCAGATGTCTCGCAATATTTTTGTAAATTGTTTATTGTTCAGCCTTACAGAGATCTCTGGATAAACAGTAGTTGACTTTACTCTCCTCTCAGCAACTGAACAAATCACCAAAAGTGATCACTGGCCTCTCTGGACTCCTTTAGGTATTCTCAGAGACTATACATTAACACTGCAGCAAAATATGGTTGTCAGGCTTGTTTTAGAGTGCTAAATATGGTTGGGTTCAAGACTCTATTTCATTTTTAGAACACACATCCACATTTTAAGGGTAAGTTTGGTGAAAACCCTGGACAACTAGGTACCTGTACATTGAGAGTGATTTTTCAGTAACTAACAGAGATGTGGAGGTGAGCTGTATGTCATGTGAGCTTCTTATGATCATACACTCTGCACTCACTTAAAGGGATAGTTCACCCAAAAATGAAAATTATCCCATGATTTACTCACCCTCAAGCCATCCTAGGTGTATATGGTATCTTCTTTCAGACTAACACAATCAGAGATATATTTAAAAAATATCCTTAGTCTTCCAAGGTTTATAAAGGTTGTAAATGGGGGGCCACATTTTGAAGTCAAAAATAATGCATTCATCCATTAAAAAAAAAGTTATCCATATGACTCCAGGGTTAATAAAGGCCTTCTGAAGCGAAGTGATGCATTTTTATAACAAAAATATCCAAACTTCACATAAATTATCCTCTGCGCCTCCGCATTCATCTTTACGTTGTGTGTCACCCGCCAGAAGCTAGTTATTTGAATTTATAAAGTTTTAAATATGGATATTTTTCTTGCAAAAACGCATCACTTCATTTCTGAAGGCCTTTATTAACCCCCCAGAGTCATATGGATTACTTTTTTTATGGATGGATTATCCATTAAAAAAAGGATAATCCATCCATAATCCACAATCATTATAAAACTGGGAGGACTAAGAATATTTTAAAATATATCCCTGATTGTGTTCATCTGACAGAAGAAAGAAGAGGGTGAGTAAATCATGAGATAATTTTCATTTTTGGGTGAACTGTCCCTTTAAGAAAAAAGCTGCTGTCTGTTAATTAAGATTTTACACGCACATTCATCAATTGGACTTAAAAAAAATGTTTTATCAATTAATATAATTTATGGGGTCACATCTTTGATGTTTATTTTAGTCACTGTCACTATGGTTACAAGCATTATTCACAGCTGTTGCAAGAACTTGACTATATACTTCTTCCAGTTTCTCCTTAAACATTTGTATGAGCAGGGCAATTTGAGATTTTTGTTAAGAATATTCTCAAATAGAATACAGTCACATTACAATTCCATTACAGTTTTCATTTAGGAACTTCATTGTAGAATTTGTGATGTTAAAAATGAGGGAATTGGAAAGGGTCTGTATAATGTGAGTGTGTGTGCAAAGACCATCAAGCCTGTACCACTGCTTAGCAAGTTGTCTCTAATGACAGTTGAGTCTTTGATTAAAACTTTACAATGAGGACAGTAGACAAAGTCACAAATATGACAGTTATTTTAACACTGCAACAAAAAATAAACAAATAAACTAGGACTTTGGCATTAGAGATCTGTTCCACGCATGATTATGATATAAAGAGAGCCACTGTGATCAATGGGACTATGAAATTTGATAACTCGTTGCACACCTGAGACAACTGATGGATGATTTTGCAGCAAACAAGCTTGCAATATACCAAATATGATCCAAATTACCCTTCAAGCAAGTCCTGAGGAATATATGGATTCATTGCAGGCGTAAATAAAGGGGCAGCATAAATTACCACTGGATGTCAATTGTGATTGTGTGCCCTGTTTTTCTTTGTGTTAGTGTGTCGCCTCTTCTTCTCACTGGCGGATGACATGAAATGAAAGCATTCTCTCTCCAGCTCCGACAGCACCACTCTGAGCGCTTTCTGACACTTGAAAATGATCGGTATGGTGGTACCACAGCTGGGCTGGCGTTGATTGGCTGGCGCGTAGGCTGCCACTAAACTTTCGGTGCTTGAGGAGCTGTCTGTGCCGGGACAGGTGGTGTTTATGCAGATGAATGAACACATTACTGTGTGCTCTTCCTTTTGGTTTAAACATTAGCGTTTCAAATGTGACAAATCAGATGTTCGTCTCCTGCATCCTGCCTCCATTGTTGTTGCCGGAAGGATGTACATGTGGAGAGGTTTGCATGAGTTTGTGTGTTTACAGTTTTGCTGTGTGTGTGTGTGTGTGTGTGTGCATGTGTGGGCGGGTGAGTGTATGCATGAGTACGCATATGTATATTTAACATCTGATTGAGCATGCTAGTACTGGACAATTTATCATAGTTTATCATACCTGCATGGAATTATTTGCGCCCATCGACAAGCGAAACAAGCATCATTTTTTGCCCATTTATAGAGATTATGTTGATTACATGATACATGTACTTCACGCTATAAACTGCAATTTGTTTTCACATGCATACTCACATGCACACAGTGTGTCTCTGTTCCACAGAGACCAGCAAGATTGAGAGGAAACTCAGCTGTAGTCTTTGTTCACTGCGTGAGCGAGAGCTGTTGTCTACTACCCGAGGACACAGGGCCTTAAGTGGGTATAACTGACAATAAGCAATTACCTCCTTATTATCACAGCACAGCGGCTGTAATTGGCCCTCCTTCAGTAGCAATCAGCTCAGCAGATTGATTAATCCTGCCATTGGATGGGACTTGCTTCTTGTTTATTTGTATTATTGACATCACAAAATTATATAAATGCATTTTCCATGAGATATGAAACCAGTTCTGTTATGTATATATGAGGGATTGCTCATATATCAAGGTACATAGAGATTAGAGAAAGTCTGCCTTTTAATTGCCATTTATTAATTATGTACACCTATATCATTGGATGTTAGATTGCATAACATGGATTAACTTGAATCCCATTCCATGGGAAAGGACACAAATTAACACTGTCTTAATTACAATTCCTTTCTCATCTGCCCCTTATGTGTGCATCTTTACAGCTCATCTAAGAGGCAAATTGACTCAATTCTTATATACGTTATCTGATTACTAGCATAATTTTGAAATTTGAATTTAAAGTATTCATCTCAAGTACAAAGCTCCTTTTTCCATCTTAGGAATGTGCACATTCTGCGTTCCTCAATGTGTAGCTCTTTGTTTGTGTAATACTTTGTTTCGGCTTTGGTAGTCTGAGGGAATTGGTTCAGAGCAGTCTTGGGTGAGAGACTTTAGCCCATTGTCTGGCTCAACTTGACCCGACCTGGCTGGTTAAGCTGACGTATTGTGGACTGCAAATCGTTTCAGCTGAGGGGGCCAGTTTCTTTGTGAAGCATCGGAGAAAATAACTTGGTTAAAAAGAGCATCCCTGCAGTCTTGGGAGAGGCAGATCGGTTTTGTTTAGCTGCTCCAGACAACTCCAAATCTGATGTCTACTGGCTGGAGGCAGCGAGGAGAGGAAAGGGAAAAAAAATACCTCCACAAATGGTGAGAGGTTTATTGTTGCCAACTCTGAAAACCCTGCACCAGATGAACACCAAGCTGAAATAACAAGAAGATCCACTGTCACCAACACATTTGAAGGGCTGCTTCTTAGCATTTCTTTCCATATTCCAATTTCTCTCCATCTTGCCAGTTGTCCACACAGGTGCAAGAAGCGGATATTAATAGAATGGAGCTTCACTGCCAGTCCTCACAGGCCTAGGAAGTTACGTGACATAAAAAAAGCTGACAATTCAGCAGCAATCAACAACTTGTTTTCTAGCTGGATCCCCACAGCCGTCGAGAGGGGTAGAGGAAGACCTGCTGATGCTTAACGCCGGCTTCTAATCACATTTCTGCCATGCGGCAGGCCCGGGCTTGTACCTCACAGGTATCTGCTAACTCGTCTCAGCCCTATTTCCTCACACCCTCCGTGCTCTTAATAGCCTGGCTTTGTCACTCTTCCCCAGCAGCCGGCCCAAAGACAACCTCAATTTAAAAATGTAATTAACTCTGACATCGCATGAGCTCTCCTTGCTCTACATTCAGGGTCTTCAGAGGAAAAAAAAACAGAAATAACAAACAAAACACACCCAACCTATCACCCCTCAAACATAGTGAAAAGCAGGAGACAAACTATGCAGGCACTATCGGACAGCATGTTTAAACATAACAGGTGCACGTGGTGTGATTGTTTAGCTCTAGAGAGGCACACTTGGCCAATGGACCAATGCTTGTATTGGACTGGAGAAGCAAAATGGTTGACTACACGTAAACTGAAATTTTCTATTTACGCAAGTCAGTCAGTGTCAACAGGCCAGTCCCAAATGTATCAATCTAAGGAAACACCCATCAAAAAATTCCTTCAGCTCAATGGCAAGCCAGTCATGACTTGTATGATTATCCAAAATGGGCACAGCTCTTGTTTGTGGTCTCCCACAGCTCAAGGTTTGGGTACAGGGTGGGACATCAATCATTCCCTTACGGACAAGGTGCCACCGCCTCATTTCCTGTCGGACCTCGCCGAGCGACACTTCCAAGTGTCTAATTACCGCTACGGAGCTAAAGCCACACCAGCAGCTCTCCAGCGTGGAGAGCCTCTCGGTGAACTACACAGCTAATTGTTCCATTGCTCCCTTAATGACGCAGTCAAAACAGAACAAAGGATAACACCAAAAGGTAGAGACCAAGTTGATGTGATAATTTTCATTAACCCTGCACTCCGTGTTCTTTCATCCACCCCCCCACCCCCACCCCTTTCCCCTGAACTGCGTAGTGAGGTACTCAAATTATCCACAAGCATTTCAGCCTGTGCTAATTATCCAAAGAGTTCCTCATTAGACGATTTTAAATCCAATCTTAGATCAACACTTGCTCAGACCTCAGGGATTCTACGTTCCCAACAGCGGTTAAACAAACAATCAGTTCAAAGGATCAGGTATTCCACTTTAAGAAGAGGGAAAAAGAGAAGGGTAAACAACTGCTCACTTGAAAGAAATGACTCCAGCCGTTGCCCAGCATGTATGCAGCAATCTATAATTCATTTCACTCAAAAACGCTCAATTTTTCCCCATGCACCAGCTTTCTAATTTGAAGTGTAGTCCACACACTCACACACCTACACCCACATGATGACTGCGGGCAAAAGCCAGACCACAGCTCCCAAAAAAAGAGAAAAAACAAAGAGAAGAGAATGGCCAGCAGTAACAATACGTTTCATGCAGCTTGCAATAATGACATGGCAAACAAATAAAGGTGACAACCATCTTAGCAGTGCTGAGTCCTATGGGTGGAAAGTATTTTCCACAATTAGATCAGGCTTACAAAAATGTATTCAAAAAACGGCCAGAACACAGTTAATAGCCACCAAGAGCCCTGTACAAAACTGAGTATTTTATCCACATTTAATTTTGGTCTGATCTTACTTCTCATTACTTGTCTTTTATTTACCTGCTTGTCATTGCTTTGCCTTGCAAGGGATTGGTTGGGAAAAGGGGGGAAAAAGACTGTATAGTGAGCATGTGAAGAATTGATCATATGAGCCTTTTAATAGGCAGTTAAAAATCTGGCCTTGAGTGGATTCCTAAGAGAGCACTAGTAGATGTACCACATCACACTTCTAATGTGCAGTAATTTCAACAGCATTTCTCCTCCCCTGCCTTTCTCTCTACCTCATTCGTTTTATCTTTCCATCTCTCTCTCTATGACCCAGCTGCACTCTTTCTCTCTTTCGTCTCTCTTAATGTCAGTGTGTTGCCACTGTGAAGCATCACAGAGCTTGAGTCTGTCACTTAAAATAATGCTGTCAGATCTGTAATTTTAACCTTGAAGCAATTAGCTGTTGTTGAGCCGTAATGAATGCTGACACCTCTCGGAGATGATGAAACCCCTAATTGCTCTGTAAGAATTGAAGCTTTTGACATTGCTGCTGACAGAATTTTTCCCCTTCCTTTCTTGTGCTCCTTCATGTGGCCACACGTACAATGACGGTGGCTGGTTTGAAACTTGAAAGCTAGCAGAACTTCTCCGCCATCAGCTGTCCCGTCACTTGAGCAGAAAAAGGAGAGGGGAAAAGGCTGGTTTTGCTGAAATGATGAGAGCGTTTAAACCATGATAGCACTCAGCTAATGCATCATTCAGCAGAAGTGTCATGGATGAGCGTTAATGCCACGACAGGAGCAGGAAGATGACTGTTCCAGCTTAGACAGGAAAAGGCTGATGAAATGATGGCTCAGGACACTTGTAATAAGTTTCCTCCCTAAATACCTGGCAGGACTGAGTGAAGTGGGATTTACAGAAATAACAGTTCACTTACGCCTTTAGCCACACATAGTCTTAGATGTGGAAGCCCACTTGTATATTTGCAGGTACAATAGCTGTTTCACTTGTTTTATTGTCAAAAATTATTTCTTGTTTTAAATGAAAAACTATGGAAATAATGTCATTACATACAAACATAGATTGTTTTCTGGCAGTCAGTTTTGGCATTGGAAATTTTCACAATGTCCAGTTCATTTCTGTGGGGGGCAGGGGGGGGTGTGGGGGGGTGTAATATTACTTCCAGAACCTGGGCACACTACCTTAGGCAAAAATTCCATATTCCTGAAAATGGGTTGTACATCCTATTTTAGATTCATGCATTTGGCAGACATTTTTATTCAAAGTGTTTTTAAATAAAAATTTTAATAGTCTGTGTATTCTCTTGGAATCAAAATCAAGACATTGGCATTGCTATCACAGTTCTACCAGGTGACCTACAGTAAAACATTGCTTATATGTGAATTTATTGTTATTAATATTATTATTGTATTTCTCTCTCAGGCTTTGCAGTTGCATTCTTGTATGGCAGCTTTACACATGCATCATCTGTGAATAATACCCATAGACATTTGCTCTAATGATTGAACTGATAACTGGTGAGAAATATATTTGGTGCAATTTTAACACATTCTTACAGCCATCAGCTCTGAATAATAAGTATTATCAAGTCAACAATGAATATATTAGCTGAGGCATACATATAGAAATGTATTTGTATATTTTTAGATAAAACTGTCGTCGTTTAATATGTATTGGCAGTTTAGTTAAAACAATTTGTTTTTACAATAAATATTAAAAAGCTGTGAATATATGTGCATGAAAAAAAAAATGTAAAATCAGTTTAATCAACAATTTTGTCTCATAATCTAATAGCAGTGTTCCTATTGTATTTAATATTGCCAGATAGCTGCTGTTCTGCTTGTGAGTCTATTGAAAGCAATGTGGCCATGACTATTAGCAGTGGGGTAGAAACATTTGATAAAAAAAACATGTGAGTGTTGATGAATGATTTGAGTGTTTAGGAACAGATAGTTCTTAATCATGATAACCAGGCTTTTGAAAGCCTTTTTAAAGGTATTAGTCTTTTTCACACCTTCACTAAAAATTTCTAAAACTTACTAATAATGCAGAGGTATACCACGATGCCTGTCAACTATTTCTGCCTCCTGGCAGAAATCCGCTTTCACACTTTAAACGATTCTAACCTTGTTACAACCGTTCCTCCAATTCAGTCAGCTTTGAAATTGCACACGTTGACAACCTACCATCTTAAAATTCATCATCCTGACACCTCGCCATCACCACAGGGCAAGATTAAGAATCCAACCCACGGTAATTAAGGGACACCCAGATGCTTAATGTGCCGCTTCCGTGCTGTTTTGCAAGGCACTGCGATGACTCGGGCCTTGAGTGCGTCATTTAAATCCCACACGACTGATTGTCGCCTTTCAACGATTCAGTGAGTGACCTTGCAACGTGACCATCTTCGAGAAGTTCGTCTGGATGTGTCCCTGCCGTTTGAGTATGAAAGATGGTACGTTAAGAAAGTGCGAGCGAGTAATGTGGTAATGAGCGGGCCTTTGAGAACTGGTGCTTTTCCCTCATTAGGATAATAAGTAAGACATCCCTAACATGACATCAGCTGGAAAATGTGGCAATTACAAAACCTTACTTGGGCTCCTGGAAGCAACAAGAACAAACCAATTCCTTGCAGCAATCTGTTCCGTATAATGTGTGTCATGTAAATGAAAGGTCTGAACATCCTCTTTTAATTTCAACACCCCTCCTCTCACCTAGCTCGTTACCAATGCCTGGCTTCCCTCATTTCCGCCCTTTGGAAGTCGATTTTAACCAAAGGTTAAATAAAACGAACAGATCTTGGTCAGAAGGCCATAGCAAATTGAGCATTTACTGACCTACAATGTTTTGAGGATGCTGCTATCAAGCATCACTTCTTTTTCAGCAACACCACATAGGCTAATGGTCTCAACATCAACTTTCTGGTGGCGCTTAGAAAAGTGAAACAGCATATATCAACATAATATCTCACTGGCTTATATCCCGTGTTTTCTCATTTAATCTTTCATAGCTCCGCTTTCGATTAGCCATAAAAACAGAAGCGTTTGAAAATGCCACTTTGTCTTAATTGCAAAACCGCGTGCGGAACGTAAGAATTTACCATTACACATTGTCCCATTTAACTCATTTGCATTAATTATAAGCATTGTAAAGAATTTACTGTCCAATAGTTTTAAAAATCCACGTCTTAGATTTTACGCATGGCTGTATTTTTTTTTTTCCTCTTATGATATGGCACGTTTCGTTAGTAGCTACATATAAACTCTTGATAATATTCTTTGATGCATTTTAAATATATCAAATTAACGAAAGACTAATAAAAATTTGTTAATTCTTTAACGCATTCCAAGCGATTCATATGACGCAGGTAGAACATCAACGCGCAGCCCGTATTATTGGTTCATGTTAAATAAGTTTATTTGGCCAAAGTGCTGCAACCCGGGTACAGCATTCCAGCTGAACACAAGCTTTTAAAAATAATAGTCTTTTTTAAATGGCTGCAACTAGATCTGCAATTCACAACTGACTGAATTTGTCTTGCGTGCGCTCCAAACGCTAAAGTGGCCTGTCCAACACTACAGAAATCGAACATTTACTTTACCAACTTTGTTAGTTGTCGATATCCGAAAGCTTTAAAATTTTGACTTTACGGAATTCCGTTTGCTTTTATTTAATTATTATATTAACATAGGCCTAAATCCAAAATTCTGTGTGTCTCTCTCTCTCTCTCTCTCTCTCTCTCTCTCTCTCTCTCTCTCTCTCTGTGTGTGTGTGTGTGTGTGTGTGTGTGTGGTGTGTGTTTCAAATTTCTGGCTTATTTTACATGTAGGCCTATTAAATTACGCTTTTTTTTGCATATAATTTTATAACATTTTTTGATAGACCTGACTTTTTTCTTTTTCTTTTTTTTCAAAATTTTGTCTTTTTTTATTATTATGGCTAAATTTTAAGACATCATGCACTGACGTGCCCAAGTCATATTGTTTCAAACTACATAGCAAAGGTCAACTTGGCTTTAATAAGAATTTAGTAGCGCAGAAATCAGAAACCTATTCTCCAATTAGAGGAGCCCAAACAATCGCGCCCTGAGGCTATTCTATCCTGCAGTCTATTCAGTCCTCCAGGGGATGTTATCAAGCTCAAAAAGAAAGGCATTGTAATGTTCACTTAATTATATTCCCTTAAGAAAACTCACGTGATTACTTATAGTTACGTCTCGTTTATTTCTTTCACATTTAGTGTAAATCTTCCTAAGCCATTTTGACCAAGGGATATAAAGTATTGCAGTCATGTATTATGTATCGTATAATCTTTGGCTAGTATGTTTCTCATTTCGATTTTTGCTGCGTCTCTTATTTAAAATTCCTTTTGTTCATTTTAGACCACGTTTATACACACGCTATTCAATATACAAACGAACTGGAAATTAAATAGCCTACTTATTTGGCGGGGGAGAAAACTAAATATGTACGTTTCGATGGTTATTTCCTAAATCAAGAAATTATTAAGTTTGGTTGTGGTATTTACAGCATTATCGTACGTGTTGCTGGTTAAAACGAATGACAAATGACAGCGCATATTAATCTCGGGAGAGTTCTACAAAGGTTTATAATTGTTTATATGAAATGTTTCTTTTAATTCACTCACGCTGAGAAGGCTCACGCCTGCTGTCTGTCCGCGGCGGTTCTCCCACAGAACAGCTGCCAGACCGGGA
Source organism: Chanodichthys erythropterus (assembly GCF_024489055.1). Classification (NCBI taxonomy): domain Eukaryota; kingdom Metazoa; phylum Chordata; class Actinopteri; order Cypriniformes; family Xenocyprididae; genus Chanodichthys; species Chanodichthys erythropterus. The sequence continues at coordinate 16,552,099 of NC_090241.1, read as the reverse complement.
GCAGATTCGCCATTCCCAGGATAAATGCATCAACCATCTATTCTCATATAGCAGACCGGTCCCGAGCCTTACTTGAATGCACGCCTATGCTAATGAGTTCAGACGGGCTTATAGTTTACAAAGAACTTATGTTGTGACCTAAAACGTGGCTATATAGACTACTACACAGTTAAAAATAAAGGTTTTGAATATTCTTCTTAAACAAATGTTGTGCATGTTGTATTACATACAAGTGCCAAGAACAATTTGAAATTTAGAGGTTTAAATATTTTATATTTTTTTTTTTTTTTTTTTTTTTCAAATCCAGGTCTTAAAAATCCACACGGATGATGTTTAAATCATTCACCATGATCTCTCTTTTGTGAATTGTGCAATTATGAGTTATTTTTGAGGAAAGCTCCAAAAAGGTCACATGAAAAGTAGTAAACATACGGCCCCTTTCAAGAGAAAGCGTCTGACATTAGCTTTTTAACATTTTGTCTTTATTTCACCCTTTCTTTAAATCTAATAAACTTTATAAGCGTATGTACTAGTATAAGTGTATCTGTACCAAAAAAAGACAAAACAAACAATCTGACAATGAACAGTCATTTTACTGTCACGGTCACAGGCTCGTCTGGTTTAGTTTGGCCTATAAGTCAGAAATGGTCCATATTAAATAATACATCTTTTTCTTCGATAAAATCGTCTCTCAGTGTTTTCTGGATGAAAAAAAGCGTCTTGTAAAAGTTCAGCGCAGTCACATCACGTGTAATACATTTGTCTCTCAGTGTCTTGTCGTTTTACCGAGGATGCGGTGTACCCGGTATTGGGTTTGCAATTGGGTTTAGTGCCGGTTGTCCCCCGGGCCCCAGGCCGTGAATGAGCACTCTGGGGACGAGCGGTCTCTGGAGAGATGGATGCGGTGTGGACGGAGTCCGGTACATACTGCTGTACATGGCAGCAGCGGCTGCGGCCGCTGTCGTGCTGTCCACGGTGCCTAATAAACTCGGGTGGTAGAAATACGGGGATGGGAACATTCTCTGTAAGGCCGAATAATTTCCAGCTTCAGCCAGCAGTTCTAATCCGACAGCCGTCTGCCTCTTCCATTTCGTCCTGCAATGAGATCAAAATACAAGAAATCAATTATTAAACTCTCCACATGCTCCGTATGGGCCAGATTAATCGAGGCGTGCATGTTTGATTCTGGCACAAAAAAAAATGTAATCTTCATTTAAATACAAATGAAATGGGCCGAAATTGTTTGTAAAATAGCCTACATCAGAATAATAAAAAAGATAAACATGCTAATTGTTTGTGACTAAAAACATTTATTTTCATATTTCCGATTATATTTTGCCAAGTTGTGATTTCCGATCAGTTTAGAATTCAGTGGACTTTCTACAGAGTTAGGCTACTAACATTCGTCGCCTAAATATGTATAGCTTATAAATGTAAAGTAATGTAAATATGACAATTGTTTAACAAATAAAAATAATTTAAGGGGGAAATCAAAAAAATATATATTTGGGGCCTTGCTTAAAATAAGGCTATAAGTAACATTATTCATGAACAGCTAGTTGCAATCGAATGATTTAAAATTAGGCTATTTAATATCACAACAAAATGTAAAATACATTTTCAGACAAGCATGTTCAAATTATTTGATCTAGGCTACATATATTGTTGCGCCGTTAAAACATAGATTAATAATAATAGGCCTAATAATAATAATAATAATAAGAAGAACTTGAATAACTAATAGGCATAAATAATAGCCAAATAATGAAATCTTGAATTTTGGCAACTGAAAATATAGATCCATATGTAGATACAAAAAAAAAAAAAAGGCAAATAAATAAATAAATAAAATGCTTGCGCAATCAAAATACACTGTATTTGTTACGCTGTACAAAATGCGTTGTTATTATTGATGCTGTTGTTATTATTAGGCTATAATAATAATAATAATAATAATAATAGTAATAATAATAATAATAATCCATGAATGTTATGGGGAAACTTACCGTCGGTTTTGATACCAAGTCTTGACTTGTGTGTCTGTGAGGTTTAGGGCTGCTGCCAGGTCCATTCGGTCCTGTACGCTGAGGTATTTCTGTCTCTCGAAACTGCGCTCCAGCTGGTTTAGCTGATGGTCGGAGAAGGCCGTCCGCGCTTTGCGAGGTTTTTTAGAGCGGACGGGCGGACTGTCTCTGGAACTAGAAATTTCCCGATCGCCCTCCTCTTTTGTTCCTAAAAAGTAAGTGCAATGACAGTTAATGAAAATGTATTTTAAAAACTGTAGAAGGAGTAGTCATTTATTCATTAAATGAGTTTACTAAAATGAGAACGTAGTCTAATAATTTAGCAATTACTGTTTAAAATGTTTATTGTGGTAACTTATGGTTGCTATAGGCCTCGATTTTATACGCAGATCTAAACCTGCTTAGGTCCGATTATTTCGTCTTGGTATTATGAGTATCAGGGTCTTTAGAAAAGTCAAATACCAGGTATCCTATACAATAATATAGACTACTTATTTGTTTCCCAGATAAATTAGGTCGTCGCATGTAGACGAAAATATCACAACAAAACGAACAGGATCGATATGTCAATCTATCTCTATTTGTAGCAGTTTTTGCTGGGCTCCGTGATCCCCCCTCAAGGAAGAACAATAATCTCTCTAATTGTCTCACTAGGGAGGATCCCACACCGGGCAAAATTCACCAGCCTTTACATCTGTTATGCTAATATCAGAGAATAACCTCAGTGACAGCCTACCAATATTGTTATTGTATTGTAATACTGGTTCTTAATGAAAATACAGACAAACAAACAAAGCCTTAAATTTGGATTTGATGTTGATAATAACCATTTTTAATAATAATAATAATAACAATACAACTTTATCGATATTTTGTACCACTGAATGCTTGTAATATTCCAGTGGTGGATTCAAAACGTTTATTGTTACATCCCAGTTAAGAAATCTTTTTTTGCCCAAAATACGTTTGATATAACTTGATAATTTTGTTTAATGTACGCATGACCCATTAGTTCTGAAGAATTCCATAATTCTATGTGCTTTTAATTTCACAATGAAGACACATCTTTGAGCTCATATGCTTAGATTTGAAATATTAAACAACATAGATAAGTTTTAAGCCATTTTTAATTTAATCGTTAGTTTATTTTTATCATTAATGTATTTTTTTGTTTCGTTGTACGATGCAATATTCAAATTACTGTCAAATCAAATAAGTACAACGTAATAACAATAATATTTTTGCATGTCAATTCTGTGGTGCTTTATTCCTAAATCTCAAGTTGTTATTGATAATTGAATCAATTATAATAACAAGTATTAATAAATGTCAAACAGATCATGTGAAATAAAAAAGGGTTACCCCATGTTTGTGTCGATTTCTTTAATTATTTTGCACGTAAAACGCACTCTTACCGTTACATTTCAAATCACTCTGAATGTCATCTCTTTTGTCCAGTTTGCTTCTGTTTTCATCTTGCTCTAGTTTGGGCCTGATGCCGTCCGGGGCGGTTCCGCTCTCTGTTTTGGGGCTGTGATGTGGAGATGGTACACTGGTGCTGTAAGGAGCGCACGCTGCTAGCGGTTTACTGTCGCCCAAAATGTCTTTGATTAGAAAGGAGGAGGTGGCAGTCCTGGGGGCACAGCCAGCCTGACCGAGCGGATGAGGCTGGGGTGAAAGCTGCAAACTCTGAGCCTGATTGTGATGGTGATGGTGATGGTGATGCTGAAGGCTGTCTTGGACCAGATGCGGTTCGGGATGCTCCATCGTGACTGAGATCGGGGATGAGGGGGCTGTTCCCACAGTGTCTATCTCCGAACATGGTGATGGGGTAGCTTGACTCCTGAAATCCGCTGTTCTGTTATTGTCACCGAGTCGAAAATCTCCGTTCATCAGTACTGAGCTGCCAGAATTGGTTGTGGACAAAATAGTGTCTATTCCGAAACTAGACCCACTGGATCCTTCCATAGTATAAGAAAAGGATGAGCACTTAAGTCGTCTTCATAACAACTTTCCTGTACAATGTTTTAAAAGAAAAAAAAAAAAAAAAGCCTTAAACGGAATCAACGAAACAGCGAACAGAACTCAAAGGTTAACGCATTAAAAAAAGCCCCGAAAAGTACAAAATAAACATTTCTTACGCGCAAATAAAATAATCCTTGCACTAAAGCAAAGAAAAATAGAAATATAGCCTGCGCTCCAAGATGTTGTTACATTCAAGGTGAAATGTGGAAAGCAAGTGGATCTGTGTAGTCCACGTCCTTTTGTTATGGTTATTGAACTTTCTTTCAAAGTTGAGGTGTGGAGAGATTGGGATGCTCTAACTCCTCGACATCACGCTCCCTTTTGCCACTAATCGTTGTAGTGTTGCTCTACAATGACTTCCTAGACTGACGTCATATTTTCTCCTTTATTATAACACATTCCTCGTGTTCCCCATCTCTCCTCTCATTGGTTACATGGTCACGAGTCTGTCCAATCAGCGATTTGTACTTCATCATTACACGTTAAAGCCACTCATTGATTCCTCAGTGCTTTTTTGAAACCTTCCCTCCGCTATAATTTCTCAGACGGCATCTTCATTAGACATAAATACTTTTATGGCAACACTTTACATCATTGTGTGCATGTTACACATATTGCTTTTGCAAAAACTAATTACTACAAAGCAATAACAACAACAGAAACGTGAAATCACTAGCTGTTCCATAAAAAGTACACTATAGTTCACTTAGTAATCACTTATATTGTGAATTGCAAAGTATATTACCACTGTATTTAAAAAAAGTAAACACGTGTTTATTGATTTAAATGTGAAATTAATTTTACCATTGCATTGTTTGATTAGTATTCATCCATTATGTTTTGAATTATAGCCTATGGGTTTTCAGTTTATAATGATTTCTCCAAAAGAAAACCTCACCATAATCCCTATTGGCAAAACAAAATTGTGTCATTTATTCTTTTAAGAGCACAGAGAGAGTGAAACGTGCTAGAGAAATAAGCCCGTTTTGAGCTGATAGTCATTGTGTGTGTCAGGGCCTTTGAGTGAAAGCACTGATTCTAAATAGCTCAAGGGAATGAAATGATGGCGAATATTGTACATGACATATGCTCGTCTCCTATCTTTCTTTCTTTCTTTTTACCCCCTTATTCTTCTAAATAAACCCTGGGCCTATTCTAGCTTTATAATTCAGCTTTAAGACAAACTGCGTTAAATGGTAATATTTTCAGACTGGGGAGCAGAAATTAACCAACGAATTAAGCGTTTAAGTAATCACTCCTCGTAAGGAAAATAACTTGATAACGTAATTATCATCTCAGCGCAACTCTGTAATGCGCGTTTCTTGAATGTTAATTCTGAATTACAGTTCAAAATGTTTTATATGCCGTTGAGTGCGACGATTTCTACTGAGGGGACGATGATGATGCGATATATATGGAGCTATGAACAGACGGGACTCAGAGCTGGTTATATCAGGCTGCTGCGTTCTCTAGTTACTGTCGAGTTTTCCGTGGATCACTTCACTGTGCTCCCAAACCTGTTTGCATCTTCCTCCTGTCACGGATCGAACCGAGATTCTTTAACCTCTTTTATTTAGCTGATCGACGTGGGAGTCATCATTTAGGTTTGTCCTACGCACCGCTTCAATTTATTCTTTTTCTTCACAAAAAGAAAATAAATAGTTTTTTAGAAAACAGTTTTGTGTGGTTATACATGTTAATAGTTTTTATTTACGTTTATATATGTGCCTATCTATTTTGCTGTAAAGGATTTGGTGAAACATATTTTAAATATTACAATCAAAAATATAAGAGATTGCATGTTCGTTTTTATTGTTTTAATTTATTCGTATAGCCTAACAATTGCTTCTCCGGGGAAAAACTTGGCAAACTCTTAAAATGTTCACACTGTTTAATAATTCATACTGATTTACATGATAGTACGGGAGGTTGTCTTTTAAAATGTGTTATTTAAAAGTTTATTTTGTTTAAATATTGTTTAAATTTAAATACCGTGTCACATATTTTGTTGTTTCTTCAGGCGACCTTAATATTTGACCTGTCACACATAATATAGATTTCTGGTTGTAGTCTAACGTTCTGTAAATTGGGTAACTAAACACTATAGCGATAAAAATATACGGTGCTGAATGCAGCCATACATGCTCGTGCTAGTTTGGATTATATAGTGTGCTTGGCATGTTAGCTTGTCATTTTTAAAATGTCTGGATTCTGTACTGCACTAAAATAATGAAGTTAAGTCGTGGCTAATTGGTAAAATCTTGTATAACAAGCACCCCCTGACATGATTTTACACACGTTCAGTAATAACACTAGGCGGCGACAAAGCCATCTCAGAATTCCAGTCAATAATCGTTTGAAGATTGCTGGTTAATGCAGGGCAAAGCCACTTTATGTACACGAACCCACATCAAGTTTTACCGACAGCCAACTATACAAATATATAAATGCATAAATTTGGAATATCTAAGCGTGGTTAAATGAAACAATTAAGATACACTCTGGTTAAAGTTGTACTCAAATGACTTTATTGAATAGGCAACATATAGCGTAAAATTTTTTTACAGTCATATCTAAATATAGGCTATTATATGGCCAAAAGTTAACTTTAAAATCTTTATCATTTCACAATCTAGCCTACTTATAATCGTTTGGCCAGATGATATTTGCTACCTATAGCCTGTCATTTTAAACATGAATTCAAATTTACTAACTTAATTGAGTTAGGGGGACTGAAATGTGTTTTGCCCCAAGATATGTGAAAACGATCTATTGGCAATGTATGTCTTTCCGTTGAAGAAAATCAAAGCGATGACTGAACACGCCAGTCAATCTCATGAGACTCCAGCAGCATGTTCATTAACAGTTCACTAATTGCTGCAACTCATTGAGACTCAATCAATCGCTTTATTAGGTTTAAGGGCGCCGCTGGAACAAATTGAATACAACCAGTCAGGGTATCATCTGATCAGCCGGGGCTGATGGTCGATGATCGGACAGTGAAATTGTAGTTTGCACTGTATTGATTCCCCTCGCGGCTTTTTGTTGAAACTGTCACCTCGTGACTGCTGAAGGCCTCGCGCTGTTTGCAGACAGGTCTCTCCACATCTGTCATATGCAGCCAAATAACAGGGAATTTACTCTAAAGGCATTTTCCTACACAATCTCTGTAAGGCTTTATGAAACGTACATAATATTTTGCAAAATTCCACAATGTCTAATCTGAGAAACAAGTAAAATAAAACTACAAAACAAGTTAAAAAAAAATGTTTTGCTAAATCCAGTATAGCTTTACTTTATGATGCTTTGAATGGCATAATGCTCTTTTTCTCATTACTTTTACTGTTTATTTCTGCTAGAATTACAATATGAGTTCTGTCTGATGAATTAAAGTTTATGCATAGACCAGGGAAGTTTATGCAATTAGCACCAGACGAAATCAAAGGCAGTAAAATAAGCAACCATGTGAATCCCATGATTAATTTGGTCTTTAAATGAACGGAAACGAACTAATTTACTTCTTACTTGTCTGTGTTAAATGCGAGTTATTTTTAACATGATGACACTAGGTGTCTATTTAAATGAAAGCCAGTTAAGATTATCACATGTTTTAAACACCACCGCGCTTATATCATGCCTACTTAAAAAAAAAAAAAAAAAAATGAATCATGATGTTAAAAACAACTGTCAGAGGTGTGTTTTTACATATCTCTGTAGATCTATGGAAATGGATTTAATCACAATCAGAATTTATATAAAACGTATCTTTGCAGCGATTTGATGAATGCAAACAAGATATTATTATTAGAAATTCTTATAAACAGTTTTTTTTTTACATAAATGTTTTAGTGAGACACATGTATCATGCACATCATTAAATGTATCATCATTTATGTTGTCAAAAAATTAAAGGTCATGTGTTGAGTATTAAAGTGTATTTCATGTGCAAGTGTCATAAAAGCAGGCTGTAAGGGATGTACTGTATTTAACAGGCAGTGCGCTTGAGCAGGGACAGCATTGGACAGAACACAATCTAACACATAAATACATATTTAATCATAAAATCATGGGTCTGACAGAAGACAAATTCGCTGTCTCTCTCTAAACATGTCTAACATCTCTATTTGAGCGGACAGGAAAAGGCTAACACAAAATTGTTATTAAAGTCAAAATTCAACAGGAAATGTTATTTTAGAAGCTCTTGTATGGAAGGTTGCTGCTCCCTGTGAGCTGTGACATTTACAGCAATGGCTTTCAGGATCCCAATATTACAATTTTTTACTAGATCTTAACAGTATCCCCCTCTTCCTCTCAACAGTGCTTGAATTTACACTGTAATAAAACATGTGACATTCAAGTTTAATTTGAAGTGCAGCCAGTATTAATCCAAAGGCAAACAAGGAGAGGAAATAATAAGCCTAGGAGAAGGACACAGAAGGGCCCGTGGCCTAGATGAACATCAATTACAGTTTTAATTCAACACCCAAATCAAATGTTAAAATATGAGCGAAAGCAGGAGAGCGCGTATAGTCGCGTGAGCGAAGTCTCTGTCTCGTTTTGTTTACGAACAACACCAATCCATCCAAGAGCTACAATGTAAATTTTAGTAAGCGACGATGACGCATGCCCATCCCCACATCGCATATCTCTTTGTTATGTTTTCTGATTTACTCTATAGTGCTTGCTCAAGGAAAGCACATTGATTTGTGCGCTCCGGCCACAGACCGGCCCTGACAATGTTGTTTTAGCAGTCAGAAGGGTCTTTACAATCACCTAATTACCAGAGCTGTCAATCAGCGCGGGCCGCGGCTGGCTCTGACCGTGTCCGCGAGCTGCATTCCTGCGCGCGGCTGAGCGCGTGATTGATCCGTGCTGATGGCGTCGGGCCGCCTCATGACGTGTGATTCTGTGGCGCGTGCACGCTTCACAAAGGTAATCGGGGGATCAGGAGGGGGTCAATGCCATTTCCTATTACCTGGAGTCTAAAAGCACAAAAAATCATGAGGAAATAAGACAGAAGAGTGGGAGAATGAGGGGTGGTGGGTGTGAACTGTGCATTGCTCAAGGGGCGAGCGAGCAATTGAGCAAGACGCGAAAATGATTTCCTTTCAAAGCAACAAAAGCCAGATTGAGATTGTCCAGCACTGCTTTAGTCAGATTTAAAACCGTTCGCACGTTATTACAGTGATAGGCATCAGCACTGACAGAATGTTTGGAGGCTAAATCAGGGATAGGCCTATCTGTGTGTTAGCTGGAGGTCTTCACTGCTGTCATCCAAAATTAGTTCGGCAGCTATGGCAGACCAAGCTTTCAAAACCAGGTTTTACAAAACAATGCATAGGCTAATTGGCTAATTGTAGCTAGGATATTTTAACATGAACATTTCTATTCCTACTGTGCATTTATCTCACATGCCTAATTACAAAAATAAAGCCTAATATACGTTGTAAATAAATAAATAAATAAATAAAATAGGCTATTGTTCCCTTCTCTTTTTAATAACACAATTAAATGAAGCAAAATGAAAACCTTCCAGATTGTAAATAGTTGAATATTAAAGGCTTCCGACTTAAAGAATTTCTGTGCAGAGACGAATAAACATAATAGTAGCTAATAGTAGTAGTAGGCTAATAATAGGCTATTAATAACTTATAGGCTATATAAAAACAACGTTAACAATTTGTAGCCTATTAAATATTTTAGATATCATTTTTATATTATTTAGTTTAAATAAGATATTATTTCCTTTAAAATGTGTGTGTGTGTGTGTGTGTGTGTGTGTGTAGGCTATATATATATATATATATATATATATATATATATATATATATATATATATATATATATATATATATATATATATAGGCAGGCTACGACATTAGCTATATTACTGTATTAAAGGTTATTTCAAGTAGAATAAATGGCGTCAATATAAATATCTCGTTTTTAAAACATATGTAGCACAAAATAATAACACAAATTCTCATTCTTTTTTCTGTTTAAAAAGAGTCATACTATTGCAATCCTGCCCTATAGCAGCTAAGCGACAGTTGGCAGGGAGGAAGACGATGACGACCGCCTGTCAAGAACATTTTATTCATTACATCCCATCGCCTTGTATATGTCGGCCGGTTCATTTTTACATGCCCAGTGTGTGCGAGAGAAGAAACACGGCACCAACACAAGACAACACAATGTAAATTGAGAATCAAGCGGGTAAACAGTGTGCATATGGCTGCTGCACCTGAAGGGAGCTGAACGAACGTCACTAATGAACCCCGGCAAAACAGTGGCGCGAGTAATGAGAGATAACACTACATTTTGCAACACCGAAAATAAAGGTGAAATCATCAATGAACGGGAGCAGGGGTGGAAAAAAGAGGGGGGAAAGCAAAGCAATGATTAAATGATCAAAAGCTGGCGGAGTGAGTCTCCATGTCACTGCCAAGCACACTCATCTACCTACAAGTGAAAGTTAGGTTTCAAGCACAGTGTAATTATAGCTGGGAATGTCAGTTTGACATTAATGCAGCCAGCAGAAATTCCCTAATTGGCCTCAGAGGAGAAAGTGAACCAGAAAATATATTAACATTTTAAAAAACCATATTTTGCCTAATCCTTTCACTTTCCAACAATATTTGAAGACCAAAATGCCCCAGGCATGAGAATTTAAATGAGCAATTTTGTTTTTGAAGGAAACGGCCAATGAGACAGAAAATAGACTAAAGGGAAATCATTAGTGTATGAGAGCTCCTGACAGGCCTGCCTGGCTGACTGGCTGGCCTGTCACAGGGAGTCTGTGTTCTTGAGCTCCGTGCTATGAGCTAAGCAGATAACATGAAAAGACCTATAAACTTGCAGCCAGAAGTCAAAGCCTATTATCTGGAAATTCAAATGCAGTGGTGAGGAGGAGGAGAAAAGGCTGCTCCGGGGGGGGGGGGGGGGGGGGGGGGGGGGGTTGTTGGGATGGAGGGCTGCTGGACTTGTTCTCGCCAATGGGGGAAAAAAAGAAAACGAACCAGGAGTTGTAACAGGCGCTGGTATGTAATATCAACTTAGTGGCTATGGGAAATATGTCCAAGCATCGTTCATATACAGCTGAATACCTGGAAAGGCGGAGATAGCTGCAAAATGTTTAAAGTTGGAAGTGCTGGTTCTGTCACAGGAGAGTGGGCAGATGTGATATGACCATATCAGGAAACACAACTAAGTGCAGTCAGGAGATGTTAGGCCAGTCTCCTGGTGATGGAGCAGCTGAGGCTGACATGGCCCCAGGCTTGCCACTGCAGGGCACTCACTCGCCCGCACTGCACTGCCTTTTTGAAACGAAACAAAACACAGAGCTGCGACCAGAGGAAGCCGTCATGGCACTGACCACAAGGGTCAGACGTTTTACCTCCAGCAAGAAAAAGGAAGAAATGAGAAGATGGGGTGGATTGAGTGAATGTATAGATGAAGGGAAGTGAGAATAACAACAGATTCACAGATAACAACAGATTGTGTGGCTCTTTTGTGCTAGCAATGGTCACGCATTTCACAGGTACCTTGGAAGCGTGTTTATGTGTATGCATGTGCGTTTTCTTCTTTGACCTGTTTTATTGTCTCTCAAACTTTAGTCGCATTCCAGGCTTGGGCAGGGTATTTGATCTCTTACTGAACTAAAAAACGATGAGCAAGGCATTTAATCAGTAGCTTTGATAAACATTTGGCATAAAGCAGTTGGGCTCTTGTCTCTGACACCTACAGCCCAGGGCGAAAGATTGCGACAAAGAAGGATTTTCACTGGCAATTTCAGGAATTCTACCCGCCCTGTCAGCCGAGCTGTCACTCACTCTGACATAAGGATGGTGCATATCAAAGGAAGACAGGACTTTTTATCTCAAAGAAGCACAGGTGCGATAGAAGTTCAGACAAATTTTCACCAAAAAAAGTGGATCTAAGCAACAGTCAACAAGTTCACACAGGTGTTTTATTTACCATTCATGTAAATAGAATTTGACTGCATTATTTTTTTTTATAATTAATGTTAAAATATGCCAGCATCCTTAGTTTTGTGTTACTTCTATAAAGGTCAGCATAGAAGAAAATAAATCCTGATATACTAAAATTGCACACTGTATTGTGCCCTAAATGTAAGGGCTTTGAATGTATAGTACTTTGCCTAAAAATGTGAAAATGTCTAAATTAGATGAGTTTGCTCTTCAACATATTATTAAATCACTAAACCAGACCTAAATATATTAGGTTACACGTACAAAATTAAATGTAAGGGTCAGCTGGTGTAGAAATTGCATGTTACCACTATTTACAGTGTATCAATCAACTTTAAGTAACTTCAATGAAATATGGATTTATGGACAGGTATATCATGGTTCAAATGATTGATTGTCAAGAAGAGAACTAAACAAAGGATTTATCCTCAACAAGGTTCATCTCTAATAAAATAACTCAAAATGAGCAATGCATGTGATATTTGCTCATTTTATATACATGCACATTTCTATATCACACATCATATATCCTTTCAGCATCCTTATCACTTTCAAACATAAACATATTATTAAGTAGGAGAAAGAGGACCACCGCAAGTTATAGTACACACAACTGATCTTTTGAGTCTTTGGAGTTTCAGGGAATACACTTTCATACCACCAGGACACCATGTGTCTGACTGCAAGGCCATACTCACCATGGTCAAGGATGGAGAGAGGAGGAAAGAGGGGATATAAGGAGATATAAAAAGGGGGGCAGGCCTCTCTTACAGTTTCTCCTCGTTACCCGCTCTCCAGATGGGAACATGGAGTGTTGGCTGTTCTCCTTCTCATCAATACAGCATAGCTTTTTGTCAGTAATTTGCAATAAGTGTCCACACCACATCTTTAGGGAGCTGGAAATCATTACTGGATAAGGTCCTGCTCAGCTCCTAATTGGAAGCGTTGGGCCTTATCAACTGAGGATTTTCCCAGACCTCTGACAGATACCAATACGAAAATCATTGTTCAGTTGTCAATTTAAGAGACCGTTAAAGGAGCTTATTTTAATTCTAATTGGAACTTCCTCCCCACTTCATAACAACTGCAAGAATGAGAAAAAAATCTGCCCTTGCCAGTGTGTGCGCTTTGCTTTGAGCATAAGCAGTGTCTATGTCGAGTCATGGAGTAAAGGACCTTGGGAATTAGCTCTAAAGTGTTATGCTATGTAGGTCAATTTGACAGGTTAGAGTTGTGACTATTTTACAAATGAAGATGGCGAGCAAACACATTAGTTTACAAAAATCCTCACGGGTGGTTTCCAGGGACTTAATCATGGATACGGATGTGCCTGAGCCTGGTCTGCAAAGCTCCCAATTAAGCAATACTGCATCCGCTTAAGACGTTTGTTTGGAGTGCACGAGGGCTAGTATCGATCTGGCTAAACTGACCGCCTGATATCTGCTGCATATTTATGCGGCCGTTCTCCTAGTGTCCTGGAGCTGGGCTTTGCTGCTGTCGCTGTTTTTAATCCAGCACCAGGGGCTGTGCAGGATCCTTTTGCTCAGGAAATAACTGCGAAAGCCACCAGATGTGGCAGTGACTAACATGCGTAAACGGCTCGACGGTCGCCGATGCGATGACAGAGAATTTGTGTCTGAATCTCAGTTAACAGCCAAGGGCGACGTCAGTAAGCTTTCAAAGGGGGGCGAAATTTTTTTGACATGACAATGGCGGTTGATCATCTATAGCGAAGACTAATTGCACCCTTGAAATACACCCATACATGCCCGCACACACGTAATATGACATTTATGCTCATTCATCACCTGGGTTGAACTTGAAACTGAGTTGTGGTAAAGCAACCAGAATGCACAATTGTGATTCAAAAGAAGGAAGTGTAAAGATAGATAGATAGATAGATAGATAGATAGATAGATAGATAGATAGATAGATAGATAGATAGATAGATAGATAGATAGATAGATAGATGGGAAGGGAATGTGAAAAAAGTAGAAAACAAATCCTATTAAAAGGAAGGGCAACGATAAGGACGGGAATTTGCCCATTTTTCGCCTCAGAAATGTTTTCCTAATGTCCACTATCTCTGGGAGCCGGTGTTGTGTTTGCCGGCTGTTTTACTAGCTGTCAGAAGGCATTTGAAATGAGGAGGCATCTAAGCATGCGTACAAGGGGATTCATTTGACCTCATTATACCGCAATAAAGCAAGAAGCCGGTTTACTAAATATCACTGCACCACTCACACTTCACATCATATCATGCAGAGGAGCACGCTAAAAAGATGATTTCAGAAACGTCTGGTGAGTAGAGGGGGGCGGAGGGAATCAGGAGGAGGGGGTTAACCTTCACTAGCCAGAAGGGATTCTGACAAGCGCGAGGGAAAAAAAACAGCTACGTAAAGCCCTGTTTAAGAGCAGAGCCAGCGAAGAAAAAAAGATTTATGCTTTTAATTAATGGCAATTAAACCATGCCTGTTGGGCTGGCCTATGGCAATTGTTCTCAGTAAAAAAGGAGGCTGTGCTGGTGACAAGCATTTGAATCCACTAAGTTCTACCAGGGGAGCTGACACTGCAGGCATCAAACCCAAACTAAATCAATAAAAGAATTAAACTTTTATAAATTGCATTTTGACAAGTATCAGATAATGCTACGCTTTGATATTACAAATTCCTTGGAGGTGATGCAAACAAGAGGAGCGGCAGTTAGTGATCCAAACAATCAAAGGCTCTCGTTAACATGCACTGTCAGATGCCTCAGTGCTATTAATTACTACAAATTAATGTGACTCTGCCCGCCTCTACTGATTGGAATGATAATCAGACTCCAGCAGGCAGAGGGAAACATATGCAGCCTTGACCAAAATAAGACGTGCTAACATATGCTCACATATACTCATGTTTACAAGGGCAGTCATTTGACAAGCGCAGATTTAAAATGTACACACCCAAACAGATTTCATAATTTGTGACATATTATTTTCTCTCAAAATAATGCTATAAATTCATAGTCTAATTTTTACAAAGACCTTAAACCGCTGCTAACAACCAGACATAGAAACGCTCAAACATTAGATAGGATAGCATGCCACAGCATATTAGCAACGATTTCATTTTGGTGGCACGGGATGCTTGTTTGAGGGGGAGGGCGAATCTGTGGAAGCATCATCGCAGCTCAACTTTTCTGTCAGTCGTGTCAGCACGAGAATGTGGGCATCACCATGCTTGGGATGCAGCGGGCAGCGACATCATTCAGCTGGGAGCCAACAGGCTTTCTAAATGAGTCTAAGCTCTGTGATTATGCCCTCTCGCTAAATTGTTTGCCATGAGACTAATCAAGCTTGCCAGTAGTGCTTACGCACCCAATTTCTCATCCTTAACAGCCATATCTTCTGTGGCATCCGACACTGTACTTCGAGACTGGGCACTATCTGAATCTGTGCTAAATCCCAGCCTGCCCTCATTTATTCAGGGCTCATGTAATATTCAATCCCAGCAGAATGCTCAGCAAGTTGTGGCAGCTCTCTCAAGTTTAGAGATTTATTGTGAGTTTTGGTGTCTTATCTACATTAAAAACATGGCTCTGAGAATAATTATTATGACAAAGTTTTGCAATGATGTTTTGGTGTTTGGGCAAGTTATAATGTTCAGAAATTGGTAATGTTGTTAGATGTTCACATGAGGTTAATTTTAGCTGTACACCCTTAAATAATTACAATTTAGCAACATGTAAAAACAAACAAACAACAACAATAACAACAACAAAAAAAAACACACCCACACAAACAAACACACGTTGGGTTTCCATGTTTTATGGGGACATTGGACAATGAATTTTATACTGTACAATAATTTTTGATACTTTTAATGATTTTTATACTTTTATACTGTTCTGCATTTTTACATTTTCAAAATAAGCATCACTTAGTATGATTTATAAGCTGTTTTCCTCATGGGGACCAAAAAGTGTCCCCACAAAGACAATGATTTCAGATCTTGCCATTCTCTCTTTCTCTCTTTTTCTCTCTCTCTCTCTCTCTCTCTCTCTCTCTCTCTCTCTCTCTCTCTCTCTCTCTCTCTCTCTCTCTCTCTCTCTCTCACACACACACACACACACACACACACACACACACACACATACACACAGGTTTGTTTTGTTATCTTAGTGAGGACATTCCATAGGTGTAATGGTTTTTATACTGTACAAACTGTATATTCTATCCCCCTACACCTCCCCTACTCCTGAACCTACCCATCACAGAAAACATTCTGCATTTTTACATTTTTAATAAAACATTGTTTAGTATGTTTTTAAAGCTATTTTAAATATAAAGACTCATGAAATGTCCTCATATTTCTTACGTCGTAATACCAGTGTAATACCAATGTCGTAATACAAATTTCTGTCCTCATAAATCACAAAAACACATGCACAGACAGACACACACACACGTTGGTATGTGGTTTATGGGGACTTAATTTATAGCAGGCAATCATGTGAAAATTGTATATATTATAACAAAATATGATATCAGATATCGGTTTTGGAGACACAGTATAAAAATACACTGAGTTACAGATTTTAAAAACAAAAAATGTTTTTCTTCTTTCTATCTGTTTTTGAATCTACAGTATATGCAGAAGATTTAAGAATAGAAATATACTGAATTTAAGTTCTCAATGTTAAATAATCCTATATATACCATTTATACATAACATTCCTAAACCAGATCCGGTAACACTTTAGTATAGGGAGCACATATAAACTATTAACTACGACTTTTTCCTCAATAAACTCCTAATTTACTGCTTATTAATAGTTAATAATGTAGTTGTTAAATTTAAGTATTGGGTAGGATTATGAATGTAGAATAAGGTCATGCAGAATTAAGACATTAATATGTGCTTCATAAGTACTAATAAATAGCCAATATTCTATTAATATGCATGCTAATAAGTAAGACCCTAAACTAAAGTACTTACCCGAGATCCTACTGAAATACGATGAAAATAAATCAAATCTTGCTTCAGGTTTCATCAAAAAAAAGTATTGTAAAATTATATAATATTATTGAAGTACTGTTTGTACTGTTTTGATAGTTAATGAGAGTGTGTTCCATCACTCCCAGACAATAATGGGGAAAAGAAAGAAATAAAAAATGTAAACCTGCGAAACACCCCTGCATATGAAGGATCCATGTTTTCATGTCTACTTTGATTAATATAATGACCATTTACTTTGCATTTATGTGTGTGTGTGTGTGTGTGTGTGTTGTATGCATATAGGATTACTCTTTATTGGCAGGTGTGTTTACTCTTGCAGCTGTGTTTCCATGCTGATCATCTCTAAAACTACACATGATCTTATTCCCTTGGTAAAGTCCCCTCCTCCACCTGGCTTTAGGCACCTTTGACACCTGCGAATGGGGCAAGCCCTCGGGGACGTGAGGGTCTGACCTCCGCCTGTATGGCCTTAGCGCAGTGAATTAAGGGGGAGAGAGAGTGAAGGAGTGAGTACATTTTCTGGTTAAGTGATGTCTCAAGGCCAGTGCTATACATGCTGTGGATGGGTACTGTATTATGGCACAGATTAAGCTTCTGTACAGAGGTGTAATTGGCTGAGGGGATTCAGCTCAGCCCTCATTGTGTGGCCTTCTTCAGATACTCAGATCAAAAGTCATTTGCTGTCTGACCCTGACTAGAGACTCCCTCTCTCTCTTTTTTCAAATGATTTCCTGTGAAATTCTCCCCCTCTGATGTCGACTTTAAAGTCGGCTCCGGTAAATTTAAAGGAATGTACGTGCCTTTTTGTGCATAATCTTTTTTGAATCTCACTCTGAACTACTGTATCTTTAATTTGGCCATAAAAGTTGTAATATTCACCTGAAGCGAACAAGTCTGAAAGGATCGGGGCTTTGGAGAATAAGAGACGTACCCGCCCTCATTAAGGTCTAATATGATAAAAGGAACTTGAAAATGAGTGTGTGAGATAATAAGCATAATGTAGAATAATAGATTGTGCCCTAAATCTGTATGTGTACAGCAAGTCGTTTATTGTTCAGTACGGCTGCATTAAAACATTTTTTTTTTTATCCAGATTTCATTTACACAGCAAAAAGACACATTTAGCAACATAATTTTAGTACATTACATGCAATTTCCCTCAGCTTAAATCTGCTTAACATTTATATGCATTTAGACTTCATTATGATAATTTGATATTTTAACTCAATGGCCGGAGGCTGGATTATGTGTGCTGTCTCTTTTATAATGTTAATGTCTGCCTTTGAAAATGAGGCATGTAGCCATTGATTTTTAGAGCTTATCTTTGTAACGCCTCCCAAAGCCGTTGGTTTAATCTTGTTTTGGTCGTATTCTCTGTTCCAGGCATTACATGTGCAGGGCGGGTAAAACATGACACATGTTACTGATAAGATAACATAACATGAATGCTTTGTTGATATTTTGTCATTTTTGAAGTCCTAAATGTCACTTTTCACAGATCTAGTCATGATCACATGGAGAGAGAAAAAGAAAAAAAAAAAGGAGAGGAGAGGAGAGGGAGAGAAAGAAGAAAAATGCTAGCGAGGAATCAGAGAGACAGATTAGTGCCTCTCTGGTACTTCAGTGTATCAGGACAGGGATTACCGTGCCAACAGCTGCGCCCGCCGGTCCCCTGACTGAGAAGAATTACAAGTATTATCACCTAGATCATTAAAGCAGGGTTCAGCGATTGCCGAATGGCTTCAATCAATTCATCCACAGATAACACGCTAGCAGCCGGACCCCCTGCATGAGAACTTGACTTAATTGGCCAATAAGTGGTAAGGAAGGGCGCATGCTATTTGATCAAATTACTGGGGACCTGGCGAAAAGGATTACTGTTCTTCAGGGGGAAGAAAGAAGAGAAGACGAGAGAAGCAAAGAGGGAGGAGGAGGGGTCGTGGTGGGTCAGGGCTACCGGAAGGAGGGCCTGTCTTCGGCTAAAAGCGAGGCGGTTGAAAAATGTTGGCCCACTTGGCGGTGGAGCGGGGAAGCGAGAGGAGGAGTAGAGGAGGAGAGGAGAGGGGGATCCAGGTCATTCTTTTGCTTGGGGAGATGGACTCATTCATCATCACCCCCTTGGCCTGGTTTCTGCCTGGAGAAGACTGTAAACTAACAACTTCCACATGCTCCTGGCTTTCCTTCATTATGCTTCCTGGTTTATGGCAAATTGAGCAATGGACATTCCATGTACGGTCATTATCTTCATGTATACACAATATCATTTATGATCATTTATGCAAGATATATTAGAATTCCTTGCATTCAGTGCACTACAAAAAATAAACTATGCAGATAATTAGAGGTAATATATACATTTAATATGATTTTGAATAGGTTAAACAGCTCTACTTAAGTCAATACTGGTTCTGAATTCAGTTGATTTGTCTTGAGTGTTAAATGGAATTCAAATGCAATATATTAGACTTTTAATAAACAAATCTTAAAGGGTTAGTTCACCCAAAAATTTAAATAATGTCATTTATTACTCACCCTCATGTCATTCTACAGCCATAAGACCTTCGTTCATCTCTTGAACACAAATGAAGATATCGGTGATGAAATCCGATGGCTCAGAGAGGCCTCTATTGAGAGCAAAGCCATTCAAACCTTCAAGGTCCATAAAGGTACTAAAAACATGTTTGAAACCTTTCATGTGAGTTCAGTGGTTTTATCTTAATATTATAAAGCGACAAGAATACTTTTTGTGAAAAAAAAAAAAAAAAAAACGACTTTTCAACAATATCTTATTCATGAAGCTTCTGAGCTTTATGAATCTTTTGTTTCAAATTAGTGATTTGGATCTCTTATCAAACTGCTGAAATCACGTTACTTTGGCACTCCGATTCACAGATTTGATTCGTAGAGCTCTGAAGCAGTGTTTTGAAACCGGCCCATATAGATGTTGTTGAAAAGTCTTAAAAAAAAGTATTTGTTTCGCTTTATAATATTAAGATAGAACCACTGAACTCACATGAACTGTTTCAAATATGTTTTTAGTACCTTTATGGATCTTGAGAGTTTGAATGGCTTTGCTCTCAATAGAGGCCTCACTGAGCCATCGGATTTCATCACCAATATCTTAATTTGTGTTCGGGAGATGAACAAAGGTCTTATGGCTGTAGAACGACATGAGGGTGAGTAATAAATGACATTATTTTCATTTTGGGGTGAACTAACCCTTTAATAACAACAGTTTGCATTATGCAGATGCATTTTTTTGTTTGTTTGTTTTTTTTTGTTTTTTTTTTCATGGTTTACTTTTGTTTATTCCATACCTTCTGCCTGTATATGTGTTTTTGCTTTAAATTTCCTGGCCAACTCTCAAGATAATTTTGGGCAGCATAGCGGGAATTTGTTAGTCATGGATGCTAAAGTGCTATGAACATTAATTCTGTCTTTGAAACCCACCTGCACAGAGAGGAGAGCTGAGCAGTGCATCTGTAATGCTAGCAAAATGAGCAGCCCTCTAGGGGGCCAGGAGTTAGAACCAAATACTGGCCAGAATTAGAATCTCTGCCTCTGTGGCTATTCATAATGTCATTAACATAAAGGCAATTAAATGAGTTTTTAACCCTCAACCTCTTTTTGTTATTAATGAACATCGAACGTAAGGGAAGCGCGAGTGAGACCGTGGCGGTAATTATCTCCTCATCAGAGAGCTAAAACAGGCTTAAATAGGAAAGCAAAACAGATGATTATTGGAAGTGTTTGTAGCAGGGCGAGCCCATGGGGGGGCTTCTTTAATTTAATCACATGACATGGAACCAGGAGGATTAATTAGATGGGCTCTTCCCCTCACCGGGCACAGTGGTGCCAGCCTGGAACACTGGCATCCTAGGATGCGAATAGAGATCCCTTCTCAGTCAGATTGTCACTGTGATTATTATGAACGACGCAGACCTGTCTGCACGCCGTGGACATCCTCACGGAAACGTTCGCTCCATCTGTGAGGAATTTTACGGAGCATGAGGGAGCATGTGCTGTTTACTTACTGCCATCTCAGATTTTATCTGTTTATTTTTACCGCCTGTTAGCCAAGAAAATATCATCAATAATGACTCGTGCTGCCTTACATATGTTAAAACTTTGTAAATATTCTGTAGAGGGGGATCAAGGATTAGTATGTGGGCACAAATCCATATTTCTGGGAATTTCACTGTAAAATAATTACACAGTTTTCACACAGAGGGATCAAACTGAACATGTGCGTGACACGGATGATAAACTGTTTCTCCTTTAGCACCTTTGTGCGACACACATGAGAAACTGGTTTATTTTTCTCAGAGATACAGAACATTAATCATAGCCATTAGTGTGTTGGTGTGTGCGCACGTTGTGCATCGACGTGCGAGCATCTGTCCTTGAGTTCCGGTGCGTGGACGGGTCCGCCATACAAACAAGCAATGACAGAGTTACAGTTTATCAACAAAAACTGGATGCATTTTATCAAGTGGCGAATCGATCCAAGCTCAAAGACAAAGCACCATGTTATCCTTACAGCTCTCCAGGCCACAGGGGTTTAACACGAGAGTCAAGACACCACCAACAAGAAAACACTTGAGCTAAAACACTACTCTCCCTCCTCCTCTTTTCTCTCTGTTCTCCCTATGTTTTCTCTCCCTTACCTCATGCTCCCCAGACAATGTGCTTGGAGGTCACAGGTCATCATCACTGTGTTCTTGAGGTCTGCAAACAACTCATTACCGAGCCAGTGGTCTCATCGGGGCACAGGCTCTTGGGAAAATGATGTGGCAGTGTAGCATGCGGCTGCCCCCGTGAGTTTTGGTTGGTCCTGAGGGAAGACCTCACTGTTTTTATGTGCCTCCCTCATGTTTAATCAATAATTAACTCATGTCAACCCGCAGTTTACACACACATGCACATGCTAGGTGAGGATAAAAGGAGTTGGTGGGGGGAGTAGTGAAAGACGGCAGCTTAATATGCTTGATATGCTTTTGAAGAAAATATTGCTTGAAAATATTATGTATGAAACAAACTGGGAGAAATAACATACTAAAATTCTACCAGTATTTAATAATAAACTTGGCTGCAATCGAATAAACACTGTCTGCTTTTTGAAAAACTTGTAATGCAGAACTGTGGATGTGGTTTCCAAATTGAAAACAAGTCCATGGTAATGGAGAGTGTGATATTTCACAGCTCTATCAACTGCTAACTAAGCTGTCAAACGAGTAGAATCGGCTCGATCTTACCCGACAAACAATACACAAATGAGCTATGGGCAATTTGCTGTGATTATGCGTGCAAATGGGTAGACTTGTTTTTAATTTGCTTTCCTTCGACAGAGTGTTAAAAAAGATTATCCCCTCATGTCCGCACCTCACTCTTATAGCCAAGAGCATTATTTGCTATGTGACAACAGAGAAAAGAATTGTGTAACAAAATTGAGTGCGAGAGAAAAAGAGAAGAGAGAGCAAGTGCGAGAAAGAGATGTTAAGATGTTTGAATCAAACATGTCAGAGAACAAAGGGAGAACGTCACATGCATGCACCTGCTATGAGGTTGTCCTACAGCCAAAAAGTGGTTTGTTTGAGTCCCCCTCTCAAACAGAGACCTGACAGAGGATAAATCTGTCTGGTCCAAGGTCAACCTGGAGTGAAAAGCCCTAGTGAACCTAATGACCCCTCAGTACATCCTGACATCTCTATTGCAGCCACAGGGACACATTCTCACTTACAGAAGCTGTAGGTTAACATATATTTTTTGAATACAATGTGAGTGAGCACTGTCAATTCAACATGTTCATTTGGATCGATTAAGTATACTAAAACTAATGTGATAAAAAAAAGAAAGAAAGAAAACTATGATTCTAATTCAGGAATGGCTTTATACCATGTTTTATTTCATAGTGACACCTTCACTGGTCTGAGATCTGTGGCTCAGATATAGTTAATTGACTGTCTGTGTGTGATTAATGATAAGGACTTAAACATGCACATCCTGAACATTCTGACCCAGAAGTAAAAGGCAATTTTGGCTCGGAGGGTCATCTCAGGAGAAGCACTTAACTGTTTCTTACACCAAACTCCACGTTTGGAAGCAGTGGATAGAGTTGAAAGGAAAGAGGAGAAGACATGGGCACCAGGAGACAGCAGGTGTGGGAGACTTCACTCCACATTATGACCTCCATACCTACCTGAATTCAACAATGATGAAGACATTTAAAAACATTCAATTTATTATCCTCTCACTGGCCCTTCAATGGGGTCAAGTGTTTATTTAAATCAATAATTATAGCAATTCATGTTTCTGTAAAATACTATACTGCTGAGGAATACAGCAGAAGTAACATTTCATATATTTACCTTTTCAACATCTTTACATTTCTACTTTTTTAATTTTTCAATAAGATCTAGTAAGTGACAATATTTGTAGGTTTTAAAAGCAAAATAATGGAACAATGACACACTGTAAAAAATTCCCCATAAAATTTACAAGTTAAAAAAAAAAAAAAAAAACTTACTGAAAACTTACCGTAAAAAAATACAGTAACAATATTTTAGGTTTTATGGGACAGCACTTTACTGTCTACTTTACAGTTCAAAACCATATAATTTAAAGGTTTATATTGGAATAATTACAGTTCATAACTATTTTATAAACTGTAAAAAGATTCAGTTAAATGTATGGTAAAAAAAAAAAAAAAAACTTATTTCATTAACTGATAAAATGTGGGGGGTGGTGGGGTGAATTTAACAGAATTTAACTGAAACTTTATCACACTCTTAAATTAAGCCTTTATTCTAGTCCAGTTAGATGGAACAGTTAGATTTATTTTGTTAAACTAGGATGCAACAAAGCAAGCATTCCTGTAGCTCTAGCATTTGAACATGGCTTTAGCAATGCCAAGGTCATGGGTTTGATTCCAAGGGTACGCATGAACTGATCAAGTGTGTATCCTGAATGTAAGTAAAAATAAAAGGACCTGCCAAATTGAGCAGGATCTGAATTTCAGTTGCCTGCACACATGTCTGTGCCCCTCTGATGAAGTCACTCACATTAAATATATTACCAATTATACTACAACATAATATCATTAAAAATGTTCATACATTTTATGACTGTTTATTTCTCAACAAGGAAAAAATAAAATAACCATATTTTATTAGAATACTAAATTCAACAATTTAAAGTGGGAAAAAAAAAAAAAATTGTGTCCCAATTCAACTGGAATTAAGAAACAAAATTTAAAGTGATTGCACACATATGACAAAATGTTCAAGAATTGTTTGGATATTAGCATAACTAAACTGAACAAGTAAGAAATCCATATTTTCGGTGTTAGTGCATGCAAGTAATTCAAGTAAACTAATTTCTTTGGGTTATTCAAGCCAAAAAAAGTACTAAAGGTCTTACACATTTTGAGTCTTATGCCATCCTGCATGGCTCATCACTGAGCATGTGTACAGCTGTTGTTTTAGTGGACGGTGAGGAGGAGACAGTCTCCACAGCAATCACATGTACTCAGTGTGATCTACAAGCAGCCACTCTGCGTGAAAGAGTACAGCCTACATCAATCACTCTGCCACCAGAGCTGGCCACCAACCACTGCTCAGATTAATGACAAGGGTCTGCTAAAATCATTAATGAAGGTTTTTAATCAACTCCCACCTCTTTCCTCCCGTACCAACCTGACCAATAGATTAAACACGACCTGGCCCAGTAAAAATGGCTGATGTTGGCAGTCACAGCAATGGCTCTTTTATCCAGTCGTGGAGGCTGTTAGGGTTGCCAAGAATCAACAGAATGGAAGAAAACATACTCGTAGCGAGGTCAATGAACAAGATAGGTCAATAAGGAGAGAATGCTGAGTTAATCTGAATTAGCAGCTACGCTTTGGCCCTCACAGAAAATCAACAGTTCTTTACTGTGCTGTCAGAGCCCTCAGCAAAGCTCTGTAATCTACAAACTGATGATATCATGTGGGGGACAAGAAAGGAGCTCCTGTCTTGACTTCACAAGGATGGTGACTGTCTCAGGGCATCCTTGGCCTCTTCTTACTGGAGCAAGGCTGTTATGTAGCATGACCTACCAGGCTCACCCACAAGCATTGCCTCTCTTGAAAAGCCTGGCTAGACCCCCATGCAGACAGACAGCACCCCATACAAGCCGAAGGGCAGTGCGTATTAACACGGCGCTAATTAGCCAAAGCAGTGGCCATCCAATTATACATGCTTCAATCAAAGCTTAGAGGTCAAAGGGCATTCACGGCTCTGTCCACTTCAAGCGCAATTAGACTTAAAGGGATATACTCCACCCAAAAATGAAAATTACCCTCATGCCGCCCCAGATATAAATGACTTTCTTTCTTCAGATAAACAAATATGATAAACACAAAGATTTCACAAACAAAGTCCATATAATGCAACTGTATGGGACCTCCAAAGATCCCGCTACACAAACCACAAAGAGTGAACATGACAGTAATCCAGTGGATGAATCAATGTGACAAATAGGTGTGTGTGTGAGAAAAAGGCAAATTTTTAAAACTTTATTTAGCTATATGATTCAGGCCAGGCGTCACGTGCAGGGACCATCACTTCTCGCATGAGTTTTACAACTTGCTGACTTGCATGCATGTAATGCATGCAAAGTGCAATATTGCTATCGATATCGCTGCTCACATATTTCGAACTTCGTTTTACTCCTAAACGAAGAACGAAAAAGAACTTCGCCGTGAGTATATCGGGGCCTTAAGTCTTTCTTATATGAGCAATATCACACGAGTAGCCGTGCGATATGGCTGTATATCAACATGGCTGTGATTCGGCCGTAGGTAAGTTAATCACAGCGTGCTGATATACAGCCATATCGGATGGCTGTGAGATTGCGCTTAAACAACAGTTCAACGGCACAAGTGTGTAAATAACAATGGAGTGCCTTTAAAACCCTCTTTTGTGCAGAACTACTTCCTTCCAGCATGGATTCAAATCTTAGAACTAGTAACGAAGGAATGTTGGGTCCCTCATTGTATTTTGTACAGTATTATTGAGAGAGAGAGAGAGAGAGAGAGAGAGATCGCCTGAGCGAGCGTTACCTGTGTCTGATATAACATTCATTCTTCAGGTCGATGTCAATAATATTATATCCATTATAAAAATCTGTTTGAATGTCCGCTGAGGGAAGCGATCTTTGTATTTGTCCTTTTAACAGTTAAGGGAATTTTCCATAACAGTGCTAAAACAACGTCCTTTGTTTACAAAAGTCCCTTTCAATTTAAAAGTCTCTTGGGACTGTGTCATTTACTCGTAAAATTTGGCGTATTAATGTAACTTTCATTCAATTCACATTACGCACTAATAGACCCTTTCTCAATACAAAATAAAACATATTTTTTTTTATATAAAACAACATTTATTGAACAGCAATATTTAAATTAACAACAATAGCCATTATAAATGACAATAGGAAATAAACACAATTGTACAATTCAGTCAAACGTACAAAAGCAGTGCTCTACAGGATTAAATATAGCCTTAATATTAAACAATGAAATTTAAAATAGCCCAATTCGATTTGCTAATGAACAAGTAATACAAGTAATAGATTAATAAGACCAAAGATTGCCTGTTTTATGTACACAAAAAGGATTTATATCTTATGTTTAACCATTATAAGAGACAGCGGCAAACTGGCCGAGATTAAGCTGTTCTCGGCGGATACACGAGCTGCCGCTGATGGCCTGGAGCTTGCATCTATGAAAACGAAATTGTAAAATAGGCGTTATGATTAGATATAAGTCACATATTTCAAGTCTAAACAACTATGTTCTCACAAAAAAAACCTCTTAAAACTACAGTTTGTGGTATAACATATGTAGTAGTCTACTTGTAAAAAAATACAGTGGATTTGCTCGCTCGCCATGACAGTAGCTTCAAGCAGAGTGATACAAATGGTGAAACAGTTCCAGTGGCAATATTCGTAGAATATCGCATGGTTGAAAAAGACCTCTCAGCCAATCAGATTCAAGAACCAGAACAAACTGTTGTATAAAGCATTATAAGCCATGAGCTAAGCCAACCATCAACAATGGTGAATCATAACATTACAAACTTTGATGTGAAGCAAAAAAAAAAAAAAAGAATTCTGAAAATCCAGACAAAAATATAGGCACAATATTGTGTACTTAATGGCTTACTTAACTACAATCCCATGAAGCATTATGAACAGCATTATGAATTTAATTGAATTGAAGGAGAAATATAAAACTATTCATTTAAAAATGTATAGATAGATAGATAGATAGATAGATAAATAGATATGTTTAAGCTTATTGCAAAATATGCTTATATATTCAAATATTTAAGTCTTTGAGAGCAAAGGCAGAACAACTTGATAATGTCATTTGCAGTGCTTCATGGGAGTGGGTGGAGCTAACAACATTTTTGGGGCATTTTACTTGTTTCGACTCTGTTAGAATTTTCTGCACGTCATAAGTAATGTATAGCTTTTCACCATGTATTCCACTGTTAAACATGATTATTTTGAAACTAACTTGAAGTCATGAATCACTATACTTCATAGTTTATATGGGCAGAAAAAGGAAGATAGGCAAATGCGCTGCTCGCATCGCATGCCTAATGCACGCTTTTCTGGTTCAGAAAAGGATTCGCTCACATCAGGTGCAACCATAAATTATTCTGGCAAATTCACCACATCATTATGAGCTTGTGCTCGTGTTATCACACAAGCAGGGAAAACATCCCTAAATTTCCGAGGTACATCTGCAACTTCCTCAGGGTTTTCTATGACAATAGAATGGACAAACACTTGCCCACCAACCAGGTCCTTCCCTAAGATTAACTCAATCCTATCCACTGTGTGCACACAGCCACATTCACATGCCCAGTTACCAAGTCTGACTTCAGAAAAAGTCAGTACCAGTATAAGTCTTCAGTGCCAGCTTTAACACATTACTTACAATAAGCAATTGAGCTGCTCCCGTGTCCCGCAATATAGAAATGTGTGTAGCATCGTCCTCACTACTGAATGCTACCCATCCATGTAATATAAACGGTTCATAACCAGAAAAGGGAGAAATGGGTGAAACAGAATTCACAAAACCTACAGTTTTAGACTTGTTTGACAGATTTTTCTTTTTCCAGACATCGCAATCAGATGACCTGCGTCTAGACAGTAGAAACATACTCGCCCCTCACAAGATCGACTTTTTGCAGATCTGTCCCTTCCATATGCCCCACCTCGGATATATCTGGTTTTACCATCTCTACCTCCAGTACCATGGACAGCTACATTATCAAACCTCCCCACTAAAAAAAGTACAGTTGTATGGGTTCATACAAACTCATCTGCGATCCTCCAATAAAATTAATTATCCTAAGTTATTAAAAGTGTTTGCTTTACTTGCCATTCACCATTTGTCAAAAAGTGTTTGTTTTTCCTTTGCAAACCCCACAAATGATTATCTGTCAGTTTTCTTTAGGGACCTAAATCATTAGAGGCTTTCGCACCAGAGGAACCTTTTTATAGTTCCTAGAACTATTGGCAGAAGTACCTGGATTTTGCCATGTTCTCACCACAGGAGCTAGGAATGATTTTAGTTCTAGGAACTCCTTTTGGGGGAACTAAATTAGTTCATACTTCAGAGTAGGGTCTAAACCAGCACTATAGAATTTACCAGTGAGGTAAGTGTATGTTGGCTGAACGCAAGCAAAACACAGCATTTTTTAAAAAAAAGGATGTGTACACACACCGTTTAAAGCCTATATATTTACTCCACAAACTAACTCTAGGAACATGAAAAACAATTAAAGATGGACCTCTCGAGTTAAGGAGAAAATCCAACAAAATATTTGAGGGGACCAAACGAAACATGATTGTGTGCTCAGCTAGTGACATTGGACATCAACCACAAGGCAAACACTAATGCTACTGTCTTTTTTCTTAGTATAACAGTTCTATCTAATAACATATTAGACAGGCTGTTAAACAAATCGTAAACTAATGAAGACAGGGAATGTGAGTGCTGTGTGCTCAGGCTCTGGAGTTATCAGCGCTGTCAAAATAAAAGTCACAACAACAAGGGCCGCTAACGTCATTTCATAGTTCATACTGGTGGTAGAAATGGCCCTAGGGGAACTATTAGTTTTCTTTAGGGCCCTAACTCGTAAGCACACAGAACAGCTGCCATGATCACCACGTAGTCCAGACTTTTCTCTATACATAATGCAGAACATACTTTTTGGGCTTTCCCCACCATCTTGCATTGCAATAGCAAAGCCCACATCTCTTTAGGTCATTGCAATGCAGCAGCAACACACTCAAAAGCCATAAAGTATGAATATACCTCCACTTCTCAAAAAGGAGGCACCAAATTAATGTGGTCACTCACATCGAATAGGGGAAAACATATGTGACCCGTCACGGAAACCAGGGACACAAGTCGGCAGCACAACTTTCGAGCAAAATGAGAAAGAAGCATTTTTTTTTCAAAATTGGTGATTTTCGTTTTTTTGCAGAATCTGTTAGTTGAGATCATGAAGAAACCTTTCTGTGTTTGAGATAGCAGTATTGGTATATTTAAAAGCGTACATTTTGAGGTTGAAATCGGCTTGTTTTTCGGAGATTCTAGCACGCAGTAGGGGCGTGTCATGTCTGTGTGTATTTCCATACTGGGAAGCGTGGCTACTTACTATGCAGCGCTCTGGCCGGCTCTAGCTGATATCAAAATTCAATGAAGAACCGTGGCCGTTACACCGAAAATGTTTTGAAGTACTTCTTCGACAAGCCAATCTACAATGCACAAGTTCAAATAGAGTTTTGACAAAAAAAGTCACTTATTTCAGCCTCTAAATCATTTTTATAAAAGTCAAAAAAGATAAATTACTGACATTTATAATGCACATTTATTATTAATAGTATGCGGTCCATGCAGCTTTACAGGGGGTATGGCTTATCTAAATGAGATGTAAATGAGCCCTATTGTCACTCCAAGCAGGTGAGAATAGGCGAGAACTGCAACTTTAGAGGCGTTTTTCTCCCTATAGAGCTTTCTTGAATGCCTACCTTCAAATGGCCACAACTTCTCCAAACATTATCAGATTTCCATGTGTCACACATCGTTGGAAAGCTTGGAGACTACACTTTCAGAATCTGTGAATAACTAAAAATGCCCCAGAACCGACTTGTGTCCCTACTTTCCGTGACTGGTCACATATGGAATTGAGAGACTGAGGGAAACTGGCGCAGGGCCCGAAATGCAGCTGAGCGAACAAGTGATAAAAAGTTGTGTTTCCTTTTCCATTCAACAAGGCAGTATTTGCCTTGGTCAAGCATATCCATAGCAGACTGGCAGTCCAGTGCATTATGGGATAATGCATTAATATGCATTAATATGCATTAATATTATCTTCATACAATACATATTGTTTGAAAGCAGCTTTACAGTGATAAACAGGAAAATAATGCCTAATTATGCTGTAATGCAGCTCTAAAAAAAGACAATAGTGTCATCATTCAGCTAAAGTCAGTTTACTGTTGATTCAGTTTGGTTCAATAACTGTGTAAAGTTCATCAATTCTGAGTGTTCAATTCAGCAATAAAGCAGATCTTCAGAAAAAAAGTGCAGAAAGACAACAGTGACAAGGAACACAAATTTCATAAGATGACAGAAATGGAGAAAAAATCTTGAGAGAAACCAGGCTTAGTTGGGGGATTACTTTGCTTCTAATGCAAATTGATAGGGATCTCTTCCTGCAAACTAGGTGGGTTCATGAGTTCACACTTGACATAAATGTGTTGTGGATAGAGGAGTCATTTCACTTTAAAAGTTTTTACAACATGCTTACATCACACTTCACTACATGCTGATGTTTACTTCTAGCAAATGCACATATGATAGTTGTCCAGAAGTGATGATATTTAGTTTGGACAGAATATCTTTTTTAACAACCTGAACTCTGCTAAACAAGTACAAGCATACAACAGGGGACACAAATTAGCTTGTTAAATGAATCTACCTCTCAAATGTCCTCCAATTTGTCCTTTCTGAAAAGAAACTGATCAAAATGCATGTTTATATCATATATGATGATTCATACCTAGCCTTTTTTTTTTTCAAACCCCTTCTGATTGCCTACAAAGATGGCAATGCAGACAGCCTCAGTGATATACACTGTCATCTGTCTCCTTAATGGGAGAATTTAATGCTACATTAATTACACAACAGAGACATAGCCGGCAGTCACCTTGTGGTCTTTTTCTCTCTCTTCATGGTGGTGGTTGAGATGTGATTACTTGCTGTCACATTAATTTGTCTCTGCATCATTTCAATCCTTACAATATGGACCTGACTCTAATTATTTGTATATCTAGTGTAGCTTGATGTGAATTCATTTTATTACTGTCAAGATGATAGCTTGAAACGTATGCTATTCATGGATAAGCGTCTGCATTGGAAGGCTCGGTTTATAGTGTTTGCCAATTAGTAATGCTGGTTTTTAAAGAGCAGAAGGCAGCATCCCCAGTTGGGACTGAGGCAGGGAGGGGGGCTACTTAATCTGAAGTGTCTCAGTAAAAACTCAGCAGGTTCGGTACATATAAGGTCCCTGAGCTCACATCAAGCTCAGGCTTAATATAAATGAATTAATCAAGTCATTGATAAAATAACACTACTAATTTGAAAAGAATCTTTTATAACATGCAGTATGGAACATAAAACTGATGACCAGTTCCGGGGCTGTAAAAGCAGGATGGAATTTATTAATAATATCTTGTT
The DNA here is from genome assembly GCF_024489055.1 of Chanodichthys erythropterus. Classification (NCBI taxonomy): domain Eukaryota; kingdom Metazoa; phylum Chordata; class Actinopteri; order Cypriniformes; family Xenocyprididae; genus Chanodichthys; species Chanodichthys erythropterus. The sequence continues at coordinate 16,520,258 of NC_090241.1, read as the reverse complement.
GTTTGGAATGAAGTTCAATGCAAGTTAAACTCAGTTGACAAGACTTGTGGCATAATGTTGATTATGTATTATATAAATATTGTGTAAAAAATTAAATACAAAAAAAAAATAATAATAATAATAATAAAAAATAAAAAATCTTGTAAAAATCTGGGCTACAGTGAGGCACTTACAATGGGAGTGAATGGGGCCATTCTGTAAAAGTTAAAATATTCAGTTTCAGTACTACAGCCATAAGACGTAAACAATATATGTTAACATGGTTTTATTTAAAAAAAAAAAAACCTCAAGGCTTCCTTGTTTATGTCCGAATGCCAACTCAGTATTGGCCGAAGCTGAACACGTGAGCAGCACAACGCATGCATGTAATGGCCAATAATGAGCCGGAATTCGGACATAAACAAAGAAGCCTGCACTGAGTTCACCACGTATATGACAACGGTTCAAATTGTTGAATAAAGTTGTTATAAAAGTATTGTCGTCGCTTCATAACATTAAGGTCGAACCATTGTAGTCACGTTGACTTTTTTAACCATGTTAAAATAAAACTACCTTTCTTGACATCAAAAGGTGCAATGAAGTTGCTGCCAATGTGTTGATCAGATAACCTTTGATTTAATCAAAAATATCTTAATTTGTGTTCTGAAGATGAACAAAGGTCTTACGGGTGTGGAATGACATGAGGGTGAGTACTTCATGACAGAAATTTCATTTTTGGGCGAACTAACCCTTTAAATTATAACATATTTTCAAAACCTTGACCCCATTTTGTAAGTACACCACTGTAACCTATATTTTTGCTTTTTAAAAGAAATGGATGTACTTTTCTATTTTTCTATTCTAGCCTATTCAACATTAGGCTCAAAATATTAAGCTTAACTTGTATTGAACCCAGAAAAAATCCTTTAAAAGCAAGGTTTAAAGCAGCACTGCTGGTGCGAGCCGATGCTGCTGTATCAATGCTGTTTTTGTCTAAGGGGAGTGTGTTCTCTCTGATGGCAGCCATATTTATATTCTGCTCACAGAGCACTGATCATCTGCCACCATCTGCATAGTTTTACTGCCTGTGATCAGTACGCAACTACAACAGCCTGTCAGCAGGCTTTACAATGCTGTTACAGCGCCACAGTGCCACATCAAGCAGCCCTCTCCTATCATAAATGCCATCTCTTCACAACACACAGCTCTTTCTCTTCCCTCATCTCCTGTCTCTACCCCCCTGCTCTCTCTGCTCTGTGTCTGACTGAATGAGGAGTGTTTCAGTTTTGTACGCTCTCTGAAAAAGCCCCAGGCCAAAATCTGACCACAGCTTTGCAGCACATCTTGCCCCAACAGTCACATAAAGTTAAGCTGTCTCTCTGCTGTGCATTTAATAACTTTAGTGTTGCTCTCAAGAGTTTGCCAAAGTATATAGGGAGTTAAAATACAAGATGAGAGTGATATCTATCGCTTATGGAGAGCATTTGAAGATTTTTTTTTTTTTTTTTTTCATTCTTTACAGTAGGGCTCCCAAAGAGGAAATCATTTCTCATGAATACACAAAGCATCTTCCTTCCAGCCCTGAAACGAAAACACACAAGCCTGAACAACGTTTACCTTTAAATCCTGACTGAAACCGATACCCTTGTCTCAAAGTTAAAGAAAAAGCAGACACAAAATGTGCTTTTAAACGTTGTCAGTTTTTGAACTTCTATCCCTAGCCATTCTTCCTACACAATCGAAATCCCCTGTGACGAGTTTAGCATATTGTTTGTGAATAACATCCGTCTGGGTTGGTGGGGAGTACCTGGCATTGCCCCTTTGGCTGTGTAAAACATCTTCTCGCTGCGTTCTGTCTTGCTCGCGGTTATCTCCGTCTATTCTTTAAGGAATTTCTTCTGCATTACAACAGCTTCTGTGACAAGCCTAGAGATGTTACAGCGAGAGAGAGGGAGATCCTTAGGGAGGGCTTATTGATTTGTGAAATGCATTCTAAAGGGTCCCTGGCCCGTTTTACTGTGGGGCAGTTGGGTTTAACAAGGACTTTGAACTCCTCACAAGCAGGAACCGACTTTTAAGAGGCTCTGAACGGCGTAGAGCATTAGGGTAGTCTAGAGGATACTAGGGGTCTTTTCCACATGCCATGCTAACGGAAGAAGCCACTCGCAGGGGCTTCCTCGGGCCTCGGCTCTAATGGGAGGAGAGGATGTTGGGTGAAAAATGCTCAGCCCAATCATGCATGCAAAAAACATGAGTGCCAATGGGGTATTCTGATTACAAAACAACGCTAGGGTAGAGTAGAAATGAGGGGGGTGAAGGAGTCACGGTTAATAATATCATGAAGGCAGAAGGAAGAGGAAGAGTCTGCTTATAGGTATGGGGCTAATTAACAGAGTTTTGTCTGCGCAAGGAATCCAGGGCAGAAAATAATGCTCTGATTCAATATTCCCTAAAGATTGTCTTCAAAGCTAAAACAGGGGCTATTAAACGCATCAGAAATGATAATAATAATGCAAGCTCGTGCGACACTGCCGGCGCTTTCCGGCTCTTTCAGAGGGAGGACCTGCTGTGTTTTATCCCTGCCTGTGAGACACGGAGGAGAAAGTGCCTCTAAAACACATCAACCTGATTACACGCTCTCCCATGGTTCATGATATGATAATAAGGATGCTGATGATGCAAACACCATTATTGCAAATTACACCAGAAACAAGGCATGAAAACGATGCACAGAGGCGTTAAAACGCTGCTCACTTCTCCATTTTTCGACAAAGTGCCGTTAAAGGATGTTTTGTGCATTCTTTCTTCCAGTCTAATTGCAGTCAGCGTACATTCCCAGCTCTGTGATTTTCGCTGTGGGCACCGTAATAACAAATAAATGAAACTATCTGACAGTTTGCTAATGACTTGTTATTGAAGTTAGGATGAGCATTACATTGTAATTTAGGTCCATTCACAGTTTTTGCTTTGCTCTCTCTCTCTTTCTCTCAATCTATCCTTTAACACATAGTATTGCACACCACAGCACCCATGGCACCACAAAGAGGACAGATTAAAAGAAATAAGACTTATATTTACAGGCTCTCTCTGGATTCAAGCCGCACAACCAATTAAACTTCTTAACAAATGCTCTGACAGTGTGTGACAGAACACCGCAGGACATCTGCACATGCTGACGAGGTGATTTACAACGACGGTCAAGTTTAAAGAACACATTCAGTTGACCTGGACACCCCGACAGGCAGATTCGTCTTAACAATTGCACTCACAGCATCCCCACCTCTGTATCCTTTCCATTTATCAGGAGGCCAGATGAGACACGACTCATCTAAATGGGGTTTTCATTGGATGGACAATGACTAATCTATGCTAAAGTGTCTCAAGGCCAATTAGATCTAATCGAAATGACATGTTTTCCTCTATGAAAGAGTGCAGTGTTATTCATGTTAATTAACATGTAATTATATTCTTATTAAATACCTATTACACTGTAATTACTCCTGTGGTGACAAAAAAAAGATAATTAATACCTGCTTTATTCTGTGAACTAAAAGGAGTATTTGAAGAATAAAAATGTCAAGTTTAGTACTTAGCAATTTAACGCAATAATGCTTCAAGCTGTCACGGATAGATTTTCCTTTTGTTTATTTTGCACCATGTGCATGTGTATTGTGTTGGACTCTTTCTCTTATTGGTATTGACCTGCTGCTCTCCTGGCCATCATCCCTCCTCCCAAACAAAAGGGGAGCTGTAAGATCTGTTCCCCTCTCTGCCGGCAAGGAGGATCATGCCTTGTGCTATTTTTCTCACTCTCTCTTCCTCTGTCTTTTCGCCCTCCCTCCAACTGTCTGCTCACATTTCATTAAGTCAGGAGGAAACAGCACTGGAAGCCATTGCTGGGGATCCACTCCTATTAGGCGCCTATTATCATCCCAAATCAGTCACGTTTTAGCATTTAAGTGCTGAAAGTTCATGCCAGATTTTCCAGCACTGTGCCCTGAGGTATGGAGGGTGCATCAAACAGGAATAGAAAAAGTGTTCCTCTCAATTCCCTGTTCACAGCCTATGCTAAAAAACATTTTTTTTCTTTTCATCCTCTACCAAACCAAGTGACTGCTTGCAAAATTGCAGCGGATTTCACAGGGCTGAAGTCAAAGGGGTGATAGGATGCTTGCTGAAAGAGCCTGGCACAAGTAATGAGTGTTCACAATGCTCACAAAGTTAATGAAATTCTCTGTTACAAATACTCAACTCAGTGACTTTCCCTAAACTGCTCTAAATGTCTTCAAGAAATGTCTACAGACAACAATAGATATTTCTTAGAAAACAATATCTATCTATCTATCTATCTATCTATCTATCTATCTATCTATCTATCTATCTATCTATCTATCTATCTATCTATCTATCTATCTATCTATCTATCTATCTATCTATCTATCTATCTATCTATCTATCTATTTGTCTGTCTGTCTGTATATGTGTGTGTGTGTGTATCTTCAAGCATCAAGTGTAATACAGCTTTGAATTGTTGTTGTGCATCAGAATGGTCCTGTTTAATTTGTTTGTTTGTTTCTGAGCAAAAAAAAATATCATACATTTTACAGAAGACACCCACTAAAATGTCATTCAGTGTAACAATCTTGTCAGGGATATTTACAAAAAATAAATAAAAAATACTTACATAAATACTATTTATGCCATATTAAAGACTAATTGCTTTTACCTCAAATGTATAATAATTACTTGGAAATTTGTGCTTTGTGCTTTGTATATAAAATCACTTTTGTAAATTTCTATTGATATAGACCTCATGTAGCCCCACCCCTTTTCAGCGCTGCGCTCGTTGTCTTTTGACTTCCGGTTTGTATTTCCACAGCAATCTTACGTGTTTATGAATAAACTGCTCGTTTTAAAATCTTCCCGGTCTGCTGACATTTGTTAAGACATCTGCTTTAAATATAACAATGCTCATGATAACTTTCATTAACTCTAGAACAGGTAAATCCACTTCACCAACTAAGTGATGCCATAGAAATATTCAAAGTTCAAAGACAATATTCTAAAGATGGAGGCGCACTTGTTTCTCTGGTAAATAAGTTCTATATAAAAATAGATATGACACATTTAAATTCTGTTCACTTTACTTAAACATATCTAATTTTGTCACAACTTAATTTAATTGAGTTCAATCAAACTAATATATTTAAAACTGCAGTTTGTTTAATTCATTTGTGTTAAAACTACATGAATCATTTTTATTGACATAACTAACTTGGCAGTGGATCTGCAGTTCCCAGCATGCTTTTCAGGGAACTGTATTAAGAGAGTAAATGTAGGGATTAAAGTGTTATTGTATGTGTTTATTGTATTGTTAGTTAATGTTACTGTTTAATGTTCAGATATGTTGGACATATAAAGGTGTTTCTGTAATGTTTTGGAATTTTGTGGTTACCATTAATAGTTTAGCCTGTGGGCAATCAGTGATCCATGCTAATGTCAGGAGTGTCTTTTTATATGTTCAGTATATACATTGTGTATAATGATGAATGAAACTGCTTATAATTGATTTTCCAATTAATTTTTTTTTTTATTTAAGTTTTACAAGTATAAAAAGGTGTATACATTTAATTTAAACTGTTTTTTACCAATTTGAGTTGGACCAACTCAATTGTGGTGGCCAAAATTGAGTTGGACCAATTTATTTACATTTCATTGCATGATTTTTTTTTTTTTTTTTTTTTATGAGTTGGGGATACACATATTTATTGGATAGAAATCCTGTCCTCAATTCAATTGAGTTTGTCCAATGAGTTATTTTTATATATATATATATAAAACATTTAATATAACCAACATAAAAAATATATATATATTCAATATCATGCTTTGGATGTGTCTACAAACACACACATACAGACTTTCATGTATGATGTCTTTCTCTGAAATATGTAGTAGTTCCCTCAATTATATAGGTGAAGATATAAAAAATGAAATCTAAAATAAACCCTCACAACTGTAAGTATACATTTTCGCAGTAGCTCTGAAGTGAACATATGAAACATGACAGGAAGTTAGACATGCTGAATGTGACATAAACACAACAATTTCCAACGTTGAAAACCAACATACATGAACACATGCCACACTCAATCTCCAGAAAACACACATGCATGAACATGCTTCAAACCATGCGCTCATAATTCATACACAAATGCTCACACTCTCACTCTCACACATATATAATTGAGATTTTTCACACAAGGACATAGAGAGCCTGAAGCCAGAGCTTAATTGCACCAGCTATCATTAGAGGGGAAAATCAACAATTTTAAAAATACACCAAGCACCTTTCATCTTCTCCCCTCTCTAATCGCACCAGTAAGAGGCATGGAGAAGAGGAGCTTGATGTAGTCAAACTATCTAAACAGCGCCGGCGGGTGCTGGCGCAATCAGCCGCTCTGAAGTCGATACTACAGGACGTGTCCGTGTGATGTGCGGCCTGTTCCCTCACTGTCAGGGCTCCGCTGGGAAATGTGATGTGACCTGTATCTCGTATTGGGCACATTTCCCCCCTGGTGAATACAGCTCTAAACGGAACCCAGATTCAGAGGGTTAGCTACACTGCTCAGCCAGCACCGCCACACGATTTGTTTGTTTGTTAACTGTAATTTGATGTAGTTTTCATCTGCTGTGCTCCTCCCCCCAACAAATATTCATGTCATGGAGTGAGAGGAGAGAGAGCACGCGTGAGAGAGAGAGAGAGAGAGAGAGAGAGCGTTTTCTTCTTGTCTTCCTCTGACTGAAAGGCTGCCTTTGCTCCCCCTGAGGGAAATAGGATAATGAGGATCTGTATGCCTCCGTTCTGTCTCATTTCAATTGGAAATGCCGCACACATTCTAGCAGTCACACACCCTACACTTTGGGTTGGTGATGGCCGTATTATCGTCCCTCGTTTCTTGTCTGACAGTCTATCATGTCCAAGCTCGCACACACACACAAAAAACACACATCCCCTCGTCGCACTCGCTTTTTTGTACACTGTTTTCACACAAACTCAGTGAACATAACAAATGCGTTTTTTAGCATTCCAGTTTGCTTTCTTTGCCATATCCTCTAATTTATATATATAGAACCAATTTAAAGCAATATTTAAACCGATTACAGAATCCATGTCAGTATGTCTTTTCAAGATTTATATACTAAAACTAGCCTACAACTAAGATGAGCATCAGTTTAATGATATTTTTGTAAACAAAATAAAATAATTAAACAAAGTATAATTAAAAACTGAAATAAAGCTTTTGTGTTAATGAAATTCTGTCCTTACTTTTTTTTTACTTTGAGAGTAACACTATATTATGAATATAGAGATGTAAGTTAATTTATCAAAGCTCTTATACTAAAGGATAGTTAAAAAAGAAATACATAAACTTAAAAACATCACTGCTGAAATAACTATATATAGAACTAAAAGATAAAAACATTGAAAATATGCTCATAAAATAAAATTAAACTACACTAAAATGTACCTTTGAAAATATAAAATAAAAACATTAAAATGAAAATAGACTAATTTGAAAATACAAAACTGTAATATAAACCAATTATGATCTTTAATTTGTACATAAGAACGGGGAGGACCTACATTTTGTTGTGTAAATGCTTTAGCTTAGCAATTAGCAGTGATAGCAGTGATGAACTCTGTGGTCATCTGGTACATTACAGTATAGGTCAAAGGTCTAGCGATATTTGTGATGGCACGGTGCAGCGAGCTGCCAATTTAAAGCCAGCGGTCCTCACCTATTATCCTTAATATTGACAAATGCATAAATGTGGTGTCAAGTGCTCATGGTTATCTGCTTGCCTTTCTCTGTGATGCCAGCCCCCCTAGAGTAAACGGCAGATAAACATATTCTCTTCAAACAATCCCAATGACAGCCAAATAGCCTGCTTGTCGCTTGTAAAAAACCCTCTAATGATGCGTGTCGAGGGAGCGGCCTGCCTCCTTGTAGGAGACGAGTCCCTCGTGTATGAGGACGAGGGAGGGGGGGGGGATAATAACAATCCCTAAAATATTCCTAAACTCAAATGTCCCGCAACACACAGGCAAAAAATCCTACTCACCAAACCTTTTCAAGATCTAGCACTGTTTTAATGTCTTATTCCCATTTTCCTGTTCTTCCGTTTGTCGCGCTTCCCTTCGCATGCAGAGTCAACATCCATTAGGCTAACCATTAAAATGTAACTTTTGTAATTTCGTCCCAGCCATAGCAGAGTGGGATTTTAATCACAGACAATTGGACATGATGGGTACATGCGCATCAGAGTAGAGGCCTTCCTGTTTGAACTTAGTCTCTGCTCGAGATTTGTCTCAAGTGAGTTCTGGCTTCTGCTTAGTGCTCCACTTTTCATAATTAGAGCTGAAACGTTGACGAGACTCTCAGAGAAGCAAGCCGTTATTTTCGAAGCACAAGTCCTGATACATTTTCCCCGAGGAGGGGGTGAGAGGTAATACGCAAATTCATATCCATGTTATTTTTATTCATTTTCGCTAATGTGATGCTGTGTTAAACATCACACTACTTCCCTCACCATCAGCACAATCAGAGCGCACTACTCCACCAATTAATGGTGAGAGGAAACGCAAGGGTCCGCTAAGCTAGCTTTTATCATCATATCATCAAAATCATGTTAACAGATTTTTGGTAATGAAGTGGCTGATGACACTCATATGAATCCTGCCATCAAAATGCTCCTTGGATCTCTTGAATGAGACATTTGCAATTAACAAGAACTGGTGGCATCATTTGAACTTTTTTATATCTATATGTAATTGATCCAAGTGCTAGGTTTTTTTTTTTTTTTCTTTTTTTTTTCCAAGATCTCATCTCTGTGTGCATACAGTAATGTTCTTGGATGAATGCTCTGTAATCTGAACAGATATATTGTTAAAATTTTCTAGGCAATAGCTAAAGAGCTGCTTTGAAGCAGCCAATGAGAGAGCGAGAAGCCTGTGTGTCTTAATGACGAGACAGACAGAGCGCTAACGGCTCTTGATTAGCTCCGTTTATCTCTAATTAATTACCTTTACCTAATTAGACACCCTGTTTTGGCTAGACACGGAGTCAAGTAGACTAGATTATTAGCGTGCTCGTTGGGCCTTTACAAAAGGCTGAAATTAATGTAACGCTGGGAAAGAATCCTCTGTTTTAATTGCGCAGGTGTTGCCTTATGGCGCCGCTTTATCATCCGCTGGCTCCCTTGGATTATTAGTGGGGTTTTGTACAGGGGGACTATTCTGTGAAATTCACCTTGGCAACGGCTCATTAGTTTGGCTTGTTATTGTATTATTTATTACATTTGGCCTTCCCCCTATTACACAGATTGATTCATGGCTCCTTCCCTACACACACACACACTCTCTCTCTATCTCTCCCCTGTTCTCTGTGGTTTTATGCCATGGCTGGCTGAGGTGACTAAATGTGACCCTGGAAATACTTTAGTAGTTTTACCGCTAAAAAATATTATTCGTTCCCAGACATGAAAAATGACCACATATCAAATTATCATTGAATTAAAATCTACTCTACAAAATACTGGCGGCAATGTTTAACTAAAGCAATACACCATGAAAGGCTGTGGTAAATTCACGGTAACATACAGCCTCGAGAGGATTATTGCTGTTAAAAACAACATCAAGAGAAATAAAATTAAATACACCAAACCTAGTAGTAGTAGTAGTTGTAATATAATAAACTCAGTAACACTTTATTTTAGTGTCGTTACTGTAGTAATTAACTATAAATGATGCATAATTACATGCAATTAACCCTAAACCTAACCCTCATCCTAACATCCTAACTAATATAGTTCATTAGCCTGAATGTAGATCGTTTACAGTTGCAGAGCAACATATCACCTTTTATTTATTACTAACTATTTTTAATATAGTAACTAATATAAAATGTTTAGTTGCAAGGGGTTTTTTATCTGTGTTTTACTATCATTTCATCAAATTTTAGAGTTTGAAGCTATCCATTTTATGTTCAATCATTTTCTCATAATAGGATAAAGAAACTGATCCTCAAAAGCTTACAGTAATAAAGAAAATAACAAGAAAATTAAACCAGTAACCCTGAGCAAAGTTCCTGTTCAGCATTTCGTCTGGACAATAGCTTAATCAAAGATGCTGTTTTAACTTATAATTCCAACAAGCTCTATATATGTCACCCCTCCTCCACCATCACATGAATATTATTTCAACAGAATGTGCATATATAAAGGGTATGGTGCACATGTAAAATTGATCACAGGCATTATGCATGGAAACAAGCATAAGAAGGCAACGACACCTTCCTCGACCAGCACTTGACATCAAATGAGGGAGTTGTTGAAGCATTACAGGTCTGCATGGAACGATGAATATTTAAACAGGGAATTAACAATTAACATGGTCCTCTTACTTTCACGGGCTAAATAACAAGTAGTTTTGCATCAGCGAATGAGACCTTGAGTGATAGAAACATGCAAGGTGAAATAATGATTTAATTCATTGTCACACCTGGTGTAGTATGATAATGCTTAGTCAGGCTAAATCATCACAGGACATCTTATGGATAACTACAGGCCCTGGAGATCTAGAATACTGTTTGGTTGTGTCTATTAAAGCTATGGAGCTTCTGAAAGATTTGCCAATAATTCTGATTTCATTTTTTTTTTTTTTTTTTTGGCTATTATTTTTCTATTTTTTTGCAATTAAAGGGTTAGTTCACCCAAAAATGAAAATTCTGTCATTGATTACACACCCTCATATTGCTCCACAACTGTAAGACCTTCATTCAACTTCGGAACACAAATTAAGATATTTTTGATAAAATCTGATGGCTCATAGGCCTGCATTGCCAGCAAGATAATTAACACTTTCAAACACCCAGAAAGGTACTAAAGACAAATTTAGTTCATGTGACTACAGTGGTTTAACCTTAATGTTATTAAGTGACAAGAATACTTTTTGTATGCCAAAAAAACAAAAAAAACAAATATATTCAACAATATCTTGTGATGGGCGATTTGTTTCGAATCAGTGGTTCGGAGCATGTATCAAACTGCCAAAGTCATGTGAACCATTGAAATTTCGAAACACTTGTGATGTAACGAAGTCTTGTTTACTGAAATCAAGTGACTTTGGCAATTTGAAAGTGTAAATTAATTTGTTTTCAGTGCAGTGTTCCGAAGATGAATGAAGGTCTTATGGGTGTGGAACGACATGAGGGTAATAGCAATTAATTTAACATTAAAGGTATAGTTATAACATTAAAGGTATAGGCATTTTGCTGCAATCCTGTAAAAATAATTTGTTTTTGTCCATAAAAGTCAGTGGGGTCCAAAACAATAAAAACAGTTCAAAATATTATTTTGTGTTAAGGGGAGTAAATGATGACGTATAGGTTATCTATCTGTTAAATGTAAATTGGGTAACACTTTAGAATACTGATCCTTCATTAATGAATAACTACACAGGAACAAATGAATAATGCAGTATTAACACTCTAGTAACTACTATTAACTAACAATAAACTCTGATTAATGAATTAGTAAGTAATAGTGTTCAGTTGTAGTTCTTAGTAGTTCTCTGGGAGGTATGAAAAAAAAAAAAAAAAAAAAAAAAAGTAGTTACTGATTAGTTAATAGTGAACTACCACCTGAGCACTATTACTTACTAATTCATTCATCAGAGTTACTTGTTAGTTAATAGTAGTTTCTAGAGTGTTAATAATGCATTACTCATTTGTTCCTGTGTAGTTATTCATTAATGAGGGATCAGTATTACTAAAGTGTTACCATAAATTGTAATGTTATTTTTGCTGTTTTACATTGTAATAATAATAATGGACCTAAATATTAAAATTAGAAAGGACAAAAGAAAGAACAGATGATATAAATAAATAAATATTATGCACTAGTCAAAATAATAGACAGAAAATGGTGAAATAATCTGAAATGCTTCAGTGTAAATACATCACAGACTTGGCCTGACAGGTCATTCCACTGGAAGGCAAAGACATGCCATGACATGAAAAACGTTAGCCTTTTGAAAATGGCTATTGATTGTAAATGTCACTGTATAAACCTTGTGCAGGCTGACAGCTTACTGTGAGATGACTTAGAAAATGTCTGAGCTGAAAAATATCACTACAACCATCATTTTCGGTGGCCAGGGGAAGGAAGCGGGGGAATGGAAGGGTTTAAAGGATAAAAATAAGATGCACCTGTGACAAAGATGCATCGACTTGCGTCACGCACAAAGAAAGATGCCCTTGACCAGAGCTAGTGCAGGCTGAAGGTAAAATGCTGGCATAGTTTTTCAGCTTTGATTGCCAGGGCTTCTTCACCCATCAAACTCTGACTCATCACCAGCTGTTTTCTCTTTTCTCCTGGTGAAGCATGGCTGACAGTTTCAGAAAGAGGCTGACACACAGAGGGTCCAGGGTGAGGGTCTGTCATCAACAGGACAGGGAACTTCTGATTAAATCTATAATAAGAGCATGAAAAACACAAATCCCATTTAAACTTTATTCCTAGACTGCAATTAAAGGTTTGGTTTACCCAAAAATGAAAATTCTGTAATTAATTGCTCACCCTCATGTCGCTCTACACCCGTAAGACCTTCGTTCATCTTCGTAACACAAATTAAGGTATTTTTGATCAAATCCGATGGCTCAGTGAGGCCTCCATTGTCAGCAAGATAATTAACACTTTCAATACCCAGAAGACGTATTTAAAACAGTTCATGAGGCTACAGTGGTTCAACCTTAATGTTATGAAGTGACAAGAATTTTTTTTGTGCACCAAAAAAAAAAAAAATAATAATAATAATAACAACTTTATTTAACAATATAGTGATAGACGATTTCAAAACACTGCTTCAAACACTGCTTCAAAGCTTTACGAAACTTATGAATCAGTTGTTCAGGGCATGTATCAAACTGCCAAAGTCATGTGATTTCAGTAAACGTGGCTTCATTATGTCATAAGCGTTTTGAAATTTCAATGGTTCACCACTGGGGGCGTGACTTTGGCAGTTTAATACATGCTCCAAACAACTGATTCGTAACAAAAGATTAGTAAAGCTTTGAAGCTTCATGAAGCAGTGTTTTGGAATCGCCCATCACTAGATATTGTTGAATAAAGTTGTTATTTCGTTTTTTTGGTGCACAAAAAGTTTTCTCGTCACTTCATAACATTAAGGTTGAACCACTGTAGTCACATGAACTGTTTTAAATATGTCTTTAGTACATTTCTGGGCATTGAAAGTGTTAATTGTGTTGCTGGCAATGCAGGCCTAATTGAGCCATAGGATTTTATCAAAAATATCTTAATTTGTGTTCCGAAGATGAAAGAAAGTCTTACTGGTGTGGAATCATGAGGGTGAGTAATTAATGACAGAATTTTCATTTTTGGGGGCGAACTAAGCATTTAACTGGCATAGATATTATAAAAGTAAAGACTTTACTAACTCAATTACATTTTTCTACAGCATGACATTACTCCAGCTGTTTTCATAATAGCTTTTCCAGTCCTAAGATCATTTTTCCAACACCTTGCAGTATAATGTGACATGTTTTTAAATGTTTAAACAATGCCGTTCTTTATTATGTTTTCAACTCTGTTATATTCTATTTATTTAAAAGAGTTTTATTACTTATTTTTTCTTTGCAAATTTATATCCACTGTACCTTGAATCAATATTCATTCACGAAAACCCCTTATTTTTGGTTACATAATAAAATAAAGAATTTGTATTATTTCTACTTGTTGTCATTTCATTGATTTTTTTTGTTGTTGTTGTTGTTGTAATTTTAATAACTTTTAAATTATGCATAGCTTGTTGCTTCAAAAAGCTACAGTGTTAAAATAGCTGTATAAAGGTTGTAGATTCATGTAGTTTCTAACTGTACAGGGATTATGCATCACTTTCAAGCCATCTGATTTACCTGACATCCTCCAATCAGCATGACTAATTAGTACAGACGTCTCTGTTGCAGAGCTTTCTTTATGTCTTCAGTTCTTTTCCCCGCTTGACAAAGGCTTTTATTTCATCAGTTATCTGTAAGCGATCACGCAAACTGACTGTATCTTATTGAGGCCTGTCTCTGCTTCTTTCTGCAGCACATTGTTCTCAAAGAAACACCATCTTGCCTTGCTCACTCAATCAGAATGGGTGAAATTAACAAAAATGGAATGACACAATCTGTCTTTAGCGATTTGATGTCATTCGGCTCAGCAGCGGCTGGGAATATTCCCAGCGGCCTTAATTTGTTAAACGTATGGCAGGTATTTAATATGGGATGAAAGTTGGTGTGTGTCATATTACGAATAAAAAAATGAGGGACATGTGTCTTTGGAAAACGAGACCTCGTTGTTAGAAATCTCTGTTTATACACACAAGAAAGGAAATCAGCGGAAGAGGAAACGGCTTTGATCTGCTGAGACATTGTGGTGTCACTTTTAAAGTCGTTTAAGGCCCATTAAAGTGTGTCTGCATGTGGGACTGTTCATTTCAAACATTTAGTGATTAAAGACCATTCATGTCCTACTGTAAATCTGCCACAATGACAGCATGTATTGCTTCCACATAGATAAGATTGAATCATTTGGGAAACTTCTAGTAAGTGTGCATGGCAGACAGTAGTTTATTGTCCTATTTTACTGACGCAGGTGTTGGCCTCTTTCAGATGGAGCGCGGCTATTTAAAAATTCTGCCATCACATTTGTTTCACTTTGTTCTGCATTAAATTCACTTATGCAGTACTTTAACCAGTTCTGTTGAGCTGTCCTGTGCTGTTTCAGATAAGTAAGCAGATTTAATTGTAGAACGTTAGGCCGTGGCACGTGTGTCCGTGGCCCAGGACTCTGTCAGCGGGCGACTGAACAGAAATAGCACGTCAGGGGCACATAAGGTTCTGCTAGCATCCAGAAGGTCATTCATAATAGCCTGAGTGTTTCCTCTTACTTTCTCCTTCCTTGTCTTTTCTCGGCAGCGGCTGAAGTGCACCTCTCTATCTTCCTCATGCACACAATCGTTCTTTCGCTCTCCCCTTCTCCATCCACCCCTCCTCCTCTGCTTTCTCTCTCTCTCTCTGACACTCTCGCTCCGCTGCTGTCCTCAGCATCTCCGTGGGGCGGTGACTAATTGCCCCCGTAAATCATTGAGCAGGCCGCACGCTCCTCCGTTTATTTTTCCTGACAGTAATTTACTGCTTGCTCTTTTACACACTTGTCATTGCGTGTTTTTCCTCACATTAGAGTCCTGTGGAAAAAGGAGTGTAATTAACGGTGTGGAGCTCGCCGGCCGCCGCTCTTTCATCATGGTGTGATAATTGTGCTCCTTGTCTGTCACTGTAACCTCTCTCTCCGTTTCCTACCCAGCTCTCCCCACCCTATTTGTCAACCACGGGAATCGTGTGGCTTTCCCAACGCCCTCGCTCCGACGCCGCACGCCAAGGCACCAGTTTTCCTATTTGTCCGAAGCCTGGGTCATTTATATCCCCAGTGCCGCTTGTCAAAAATATTAGCCTGATGCGCTGCGGAAGATAAAAGATTCATGGTAAACACACCTGGACTGGGTCCTGTGGTAACTAAGGATACCCGACTTTGTATCCGAATTACAGCGGCGCATTGAAATGAGGGTCACACCGAAGCATTCACAGGTTCGCTGAGCTGAGCAACTACTTCCTGTCTTTATCGCAAGATGCGTGCTCATCAGCATACGCACATACTTCTCTTTCACGGGCCGCCGTTCATGAATAATCTCTGCTGCCGAAACAAAACACAATTCTATTTGCAGGACATACAGTGGATTCTATTTTTAACAGGGGTGGGACAGTGATTCACTGCTCGTCTCATTATCCTGTGTGGTTCTCCAGTCCCAATATATCCATCACCACTAACCCGCGCCCAAGAGGTTAACTCATCAATAACTTTCGTTGGGAGATGAACCCATCCGAGAGACTCTCTGGCTTTGACCCTGCTCTCTGCCCCTCTGCCACAGCCCCCTAGCCTTCCCTCAAAGGTTTCAGTGGATTTTGATAATATCTTTATTGGGGCTGTCATGGACAGGGGCTAATGGGACGTCTGGTCAAGATTTCAGGATCCATCACGGCCAGGCTGAGGAATTAGCATGGAGCTCATGCATCAGCTGCCAGAGCTGTCATCCCTCTTCCCGTCCCCCCGCTCCATTCATTACAGGCCCCTGCCGTGTGCTTCTGCAGGGCTGCTGCGCACCCTGTCTCCGCTTGCACCATCTTCTTCTCCTCCGCTACCTCAACCGCCCCACGGACGGTGCCACCGCTGCCAGGCTGAGCTGACAAAGACCCCTCACCACGCCTCTCGGTGTCAGCCCCCCGAACAGTAGCCACTAAATTAGGATCCACCGTCAGCTCTTCCTTTTTAAAATGAGAGGACTAGTCGGGGCCAGAAGTGTTCTGGGAGGAGAGGGCTGATTCACTGTTCCTCCTTCCTCTTGTCCTTTAAACTCCTCCTCTCCACACGTGGGTGTGTTTTTGCAATACGTGAGGGGGTAGCGAGATGGAATTAGTGTGTTTAAAGCTATTAAGGGTAATTAAGGAGCCTTTGGCCCGTGCTGTAATAGAGTGGGCCTTGACTTTGATTGCTGTTGGCCCTCTCTGTGCTAGCAGGGTGCGTCGGTCTCATTTACGGACCGTGACCTGCGGCACACGCACCGTTGAGGGCCGGGGTCCCGTCGCTCCCGGAGAGAGAGTCGTCCGCTGTTCTCTAGTTTTCCCTCTCTTTGTCTCCCTCCTGCTTCAAAAGCAGCATCCACTAAGAAGGTCAGAGTGAAAATGAAGGCAGGCGAGCGGGGCTGCAGCTGGGGATGGTGGCCCCGGTCCTATCCCCTCTTCCCCTCATTAGCAAATCAAAGCTGCCCCGGATAGATTCACACTCCTCACCTGATTTTGTCCTTTTGCTCTAATCACGTAGCCACACAATCTTGACTGACAGTTTTCTGTATAATTGGCCCATGATCTGGCGCTGCTCTAATAACCAGAAAATCCCCTCTGAGAGACGGCCAGACACGGGTGACCTATCTCTACATCCCACACACACACGCTCTCGCTCCTCTAGATATACTGTATCACGCAATACTTACATAGATCTGACTTATATCCACACGTTCCACGCAAACACGCGCCAGTGTCACCAGCGGCCACCCCCCGTCGCCATCTGCACGGGCAGTGTTTGTGCCATGCTATTTGTGCATGGAAGAGAGCTAATCCTAATGTTCAATAATGATGTGAATATTGGATGAGCAGCTCAGACAGAGGAGCCTCACTCGCAGCCTCTAATTACTGTTCATTTGCCAGAGTATCAAAGCCTAATTACTGCTCATCTCAATATTCCCCGGGACAGAGGGGGAGTCAAGGCAGGGTTTGGAGGAGACGGCCCCAGGAGATCAGTCAGTCAGCCTTTATCTCCCTCTCTCGCTCTCTTTCTCCCTCTCTTACTCTGAATAGGTTAACACGGGTGTTTGTGTGTTCAGTTCCTTCCTGCAAGCAAACAAACAAAGATTCTACAAACAAACACACTGATCAGTCTGAGAGACAGCGAGAGAACTGGGGCCTATAATGCCAAGCTTATTGTTTCTTTTGCTCTCTTTGCCTTGTGTTTTTAATGTGTTTTGGGTAAATATGAGACAACGGGAGGAGATGGGAGGAAGCTGCCAGCATATCTCTCATTCTCTCTTCAGATAAAAAGCATTTTTTTCCCTTTTCCTCTCACCTAATCCTGACAGAAGCCACTGCAATCACTAGCTGCCACCCGTTTGACAGTTTCTGTCACCAATTAGCAGCTAAATCGACATCACCCAAAACAAGAAAACGAGGCAATTTATACGTCTGTTATTTATCGTTGGCTTGTGTACTGTATGTCTGGGTGCTTCCCTCTCATCTCTATCTCTCTTTTTGTCTCTATCTCTGTTTGCGTCTTTCTTCTCCTCAGATGCCTGTTCTTCCTCTCGCCCATCGCTCGGTCCTGATGGGCGGGGACTGAATCTATCCTCTTCCCTTATGAGTAAGTTTGGCGGCTGATTTTTACCAGCCCGTGCTCCTCGAAAATTTACAAGACGTCAACAAGCTTTTAATGAGGTGAGCCAAGCTGTTCGCCGGGCCCTGCCACTCGTTCCTGCCTTTCTCTCTTTCTCTCCAATGGGTCGTTAAATGAGGAGATGCTTGTAACTCGTGCACTTTGTTATCATTCAATCAACGCGAAACACAAACCGGTCATTGTGCTGCTGCTACACTGGTGATTTACTTTACTTTCTGATGCAGCATGTGTGTGCATGTCACATCCTTTATTTCTCCTCCCTGTATAACAAATGATGCTAGCTTGTGCCCATTTGCATCTACACGATCTGGATAAGTAGGCTATTTGACAGCCATTGTGATATTTGATGATGTTTTAATAGTAGACAAAAAAAAACTAAACTGGACATATATAATTAGGTTAGACTTTTATATAATTAGGTTAGACTTTATTTTGATGGTCCCCTTTAGACATTTTGTTGACCATAAGCAAAGACTATAGAATAACACAAGACGGGTCACTTGTATTCTTTTGAATGGGAGAAAGTGCAATGTGCAATACGGCGGGATAAGTCCCGCTTTCTAAATTACAACGCGTCACTGCAACGCCCGTTAGAAGGTCCGGTTCCTGTAGAAACAGTCAGACGCGCGACACAAGAGATACGCATTTAGGATTGCGCATGCGCATTAGCTTGATCCTGCCTGAAAAATACTGTTTTTTTGTCATGATTCGAGCGTTTGAAACAAAATTTATGAGACAGTTGTTGTCGGATTTCATTGGTAATTTCAAATATGAAATTTAATCGAAAGCTTGGCAAAAAGTTTTAGAGAATTTGAGGTTTCCCCATTCAAAGAGGTAGGAGATGCACTTGCATGCCCGAGAGGCATTTCTAAAATGGCCGCCGAGTGAAATGACCTGTCTTAAAGGGACTTTGCAATAAGTAACACTGCACCTAGATTGTATTAGTAGTATTAGTATCAGTACACTGTTAGGGGTAGAAGAAAAAGTTGACGTATTTGCAAAGCTACTTAAGCCCTGTTTACACTACTGCATTTTTATTTTAAAATGGCATTTTAAAATTAAAATGATCCTTGTCTACACTGGCGTTTCCACAACATTTCAGAAACAATCTCCATCTATAGGGCTTATGTAGCCCCGCCCCTTTTCAGCGCTGCGCATGTTGTCTTTTGACTTCCGGTTTGTATTTCGACAGAGATCTGTGTATTTATGAATGAACTGCTTATTTTAAAATCTTCCTGGTCTACTGCCATTTGTTAAGACATCTGATTTAAACATAACAATGCTCATGATAACTTTCATTAACTCTAGAACAGGTAAATTATTCTTTAAATTAAAATGAAAAAATTAAATTATTCTAGCTAATTATTCTTCAACAGCGATGCCATAGAAATGTACAGGGCTACCGCAAAAACGGAAGTTCAAAGACAATATTCTAAAGATGGTCCGTTTATACTGAAATGCAACCCCGGTGTTTTCAAACTAAAACGGGGCTTAGTTTTCAAAAGTCTCCATTTTCGAGGTTCGAAAATGCCGGCGCAGCGCAAACGACAGGTGTAACCGTAGCAAAAGTTATGCATTTTAAAATGAAAATGCACTAGTGTAAACAGGGCCTTAGTCAGTAGAATGTCTTAGCAGAATGTCCATCAAAATAAAGTGTCACCAGTAACCAGTTTATTTTCAAATTTGCATGCAAACACACCCACATATAATAAATCACAGGATGTATTATTCTTTCCCTTGGCATGTATGGTGCATGTGGCGTCTGTCTGTGGACAGCTGTGCTGGTGTATGCTAGCTTTATAATTATCTCTACTATTATATAGCAACCCTGTAGTGTGTAAGATAATAGGTGTGGATTACAAAAATACTGGATATTCTAGAAAATCTATATTTCACACAGCAAGGTGCAGGGGCAACACATGTCAAATGTATTATAACGGAATGCTCAATATGTCAGATATGCTACAAATATGTACAAAACAGATGAGCCTCTCAGAGGTGCATAGCTTATTGGCAGGTAGGTAAACAGTATGACGATGGAGTTGTCCCAATCAATATTTGCTTTAGAAAGTAATTTGTTACTAAATGACATGTGATGAATATGCTGCCAATAAAGTGAGTGGATTGTCATTAAAAAAAAAATTTTAAAAAATGATGTAGATGATTTAAATGATACCTCATTTTTATTTTATTATTTTATTTAAATTAACATCAAGTGATGTAAATTTGAGTATTTATTCAAAGGTCCTTGTTATCATATATGAAACTTCTATTATATAATTTTATAATTAAAGGGAGAGTCTTCAAAAGACTTCATTCACCCATTGTGTCAAACTCTAGAAAATGTACAAAGAACAGATTATAATGTAATTATAGGATAGCAGAGCACATCTCAGTTGGTGTGAGAGTGTGTGCTGTAATTACTTGTAAAATGGCAGCGTGGAGCTCAGTTAACCCAACAGAGGACTGATGGCTCAGTGGTGAGCTCTTGGTCTAAAGTGCTCCTTATTTAAACCGATCGAAAAAATCAATGAGGTGAAGTATGATTCTGCACTCTTTCAGCTCTGTCCCTTACTCCCAAGAGCTCACTGTTAACTCTCTTTTACCAGCTGAGCTCATTCTGCAGAGTTACTGTGTTCACTCACTCACTCACTCACTCACTCACTCACTCACTCACTCACTCACTCACATTTGTTTTTTTTTTAATTGTGGGGACATTCTATTGGTGTAATGGTTTTTATACTGTACAAACTGTATTTTCTATCCCCCTACACCTACACTAAACCTACCAATCACAGAAAACTGCACATTTTTACTTTCTCAAAAAAAAAAAAAAATAATAATAATAATAATAATAATTCTGTATGATTTACAAGCCTTTTGAAAAATGGGGACATGGGGTAATGTCCTCATGAGTCACCCTCTCCTTGTCATACCCATGTCATTATACAAATTTGTATCCTGATATGTCACAAAAACGCACACACAAACCTCTATGAATATGTCTGCGTGGTCACCAGAAATTAGTTAATTACAGGTTGGGGTGGCTGATGTGACCAAAATGTTGTATCATGATGTTGATTTTTAACGGGAATGAAAGTGAGGCTGTGAGGGATAGACATCTTGTCAGTGGGTTGTGCTGTTATTTACTGTGCTTTCGTATTGTTCTGCTGATGAAACACTGCAAAAATATCTTTCCAAGACAAAAACTGTCATTAGACAAAACCTGACACAATATGAGCTGTGGAAAATTATAAATGATCTAAGAGCTTTATACAGCTTTTTACAGAGGATGCCACTGAAAACACAGTCTGTGTCAGTAAGTCACAGCCTCGCTTTCAAACCTGTCATGGCGCTGCTCAGATTAAGGTTTATACTAGCATACTATAACTATTTTCAATTCAGGTTTATTTGTATAGCGCACTGTAAAACCCAATAAGTTCAGAATACTCATAACATTTGAGGAAACTTCTTACCTCAAAACATTTAAGTAAACTAACTCATTTTTTTCAAAGTTGGTAGAACTTAACATTTTTGTGACAAGTGGGGCGGGGCTGAGAGCCATGGAATCGGATCAAGGCCAGTGTGGTGCACAGGTGTCTCTCACTAACAATCCCGTCACCAGCATCCCTTTCCCAACTCATCATAATGTTAATTACATACAGTTACTTTACATAAACATCACATTCAGATCTTGGTTAAATGTTACATAGCAAATAACACATGCTATTATAACTATCAGAGAGACATTATCATTACATACTTGCATATATATAATCAAACAAAATATGTGGTCTTAAATGTTTTGCAGCTCATCATTAACCTAAACACAGGCTCTACTCTTCACCACAGTGGTAACCCTACAAAACTAACATAACAGAACCCCCCTGAATCCCAACATAACACAACATTAAACATTAACTTATATCTCCATATGTTAATCTTGTGCAAAAACACACAAAATAACAGTTAATTTCAACAGTTATTTATATGGTCTGACGCAAAGCATGCTGGGAATTAGAAATCTGCTGCAGCTCAACTCAATCATATTAAGTTCAGCTTACTACAATGAAATTTTGAGTTCATGCAACTTTTTTCTATTAAGTACAATGAACTTTCATTATTATTTGAGTGAAACAAACTCATTTAATTTAATTAATTTTAACTGTTCGGTTTTACAGTGCGCTTTTTACAAAACATATAGTAGTACAAAGCAGCTTTACAGAAAATGCTTATTTAAGTGCTTCAATTTAGGTATTCTGTTATCAGCCAGAGATGAGTGTATAAAAATAATGTCCATGGCAATAATATACAGCTATTTAGTATGTTATGTGGTTATTTAACTGTATTCAGTTAGTCAGTAATTACAAGTTGTGCTCATAATAATTGCAATGTAAGGATAATATTACAATAATAGGATAACATGTGTAAGTTTTGCGTGTTGATGAAAGATTACTGTCATCTTTGCAATTGTTAGTGTCACCTAAAACCATTGCAAACACTGGATCCACACTGGAGCTGGTGCAATCTGTAGTTACTCCAGGAAGGGTATCCCAAGGAAGAAACAGAGAAGCAAAAGAAAATAATTAGCATATATGCTTTTCATAGCATTTTAGGCAAAAAATTATAATTTTGTACTATTTCATGAGATATAATTGTAGTACAGTTTTATGAGAAGCATTATGTGAATGCCTATCTAAAGGGATGTGTCTTTAATCTAGATTTAAACACAGAGAGTGTGTCTGAGCCCTAAACATTATCAGGAAGGCTATTCCAGAGTTTAGAAGTCGAATGTGGAAAAGCTCTACCTCCTTTAGGCTTTGATATCCTTGGTACTATCAAAAGTCCAAAGTTTTGTGACCTTAAAGAGTGTGATGGATTGTAGTGTGATAGAAACTCATTAAATACAAAGGAGCTAGACAGTTTAGGGGTTTTTAGGAAAGAACATAGGCGGAGCATGTCTAAGGCTGGACTAGGCCTAGCCTTCCCCTGGCCACGGATTTCAGCGTGTGGAATTTTCTCACTTTCTCACTGACTGCTGCTGATTCCTATTGCTTTCAAGGGAAAAGCATTTTAGCCAACCCCGCAACCGTGACTGAATCAAAATTCTTATTTCTTCTGAATCATTGCTTTAAGACCAAACAATAGAAATCTAAATTGCATGATTGATTTGTTTAAAAAACTGCTTTTCCTAACTCCTCCTAGGCTGTTTGTCAAATATTCACTAAACTTTGCATACATCAGGTCTAGACCATGCTGACAAAATGTTATCAAAAGAATTTCGACCATTATGACTATTATGCCTATTTCTTGTGTGCACAAAATACAAACTTCTCAAAACTTTGTATATGTGTAGAACAAGTCATTCTGAGCAATTATGCTTAGTTTCATGAATTTGTGATGCTCAGAGGGCAAATTCAATTTTAGAAACCAACAAAAAACATTTGTGAAACAAATTTCCGCCAAAACCGCACTTTCGTATTCTTCAAAAAGCTTACGCTGTATGTCCTACGCCTTCCCTATTCTACTTACGGAACAAATGCATCGTGTAGGTACACCGGAAGCACTTGGAAGGTGATCATTTGTTCATATAAAGCATATACATTTACATTTTTTTCGAAAATGACTGATCGTTTCGCTAGATAAGACCCTTATTCCTTGTCTGGTATCGTTTAAAGCCCTTTGAAGCTGCACTGAAACTGTAATTTTGACCTGAAGTCCATTATAAGGAGAATTATCCTCATTTCTTTTTGACTGAAGAAAGAAAGACATGAACATCTTGGATGACATGGGGGTGAGTAAATTATCAAGAAAATGTGATTTGAAAGTGAACTAATCCTTTAAGATAAATGCTTCAGATCAGTTTTGAGCAGCAAATGATATCTTTACATTTATTTGAAATTGTGATTGGACCCTGAAGATTGCTGATTGCGGCTATATTTGTAATGTTGTGATTTAGTTTTAGTTTTTGTTATTGTATTATTATTAATCAATGTCATCTGAAGTTTATATAATCAAACTGGTAAAACGTTTCAAAGAATTCAAGGAAAAATGGGGTCAAGGATCCAGACAGATCATTAACAGTGGTATATATATATATATATATATATATATATATATATGGGAGTCAAAAGTTTGAAAACCCCTGATAAAGATCTCCTCTCTACCTAACATCACCAGGTGTGTTTTGGAGAGAGTTCGGTGGAAGCACCCGTCAGTCACGTCAAATGGCCCTGCTTAATCATGTAAGGCACTAAGGGGCTGAACTGATTCTGTTGGAGGGGGTGAGGATTGAAAATGCTGACAGACAAACCACTGTGCCGCAGGGAAACAGAGCGACCACCACCGACACACTTTCTGCATGTTTCTGCTTTACAGCCATCTTTGCAAATGACTTGCCGAACACTCAAGGGCAAGACCTTGTGCAACAGCGCAGTCGCTTAATGAATTTAACATCTTTTGTGAACAGTCACATTTACAGCACAACTCCCTGCAGTGACGCTGTGACTGAACCCCCTCAACCTGCTGCATTTAAATCCTTCTGTTCCTGTTAAAGAAAGCGCTCCTCCTTTTATGCAAACACTCACCTCGAGTGACTAGGATGTGTCTCCACTGCCTCTCGCTCTGTACTTACCCACACACCACTGCCCATCCATACACATGACCTACAAAACAATAAATGACTTTTAGCCCTGCTGTAAAGTATAAAGTATTTAAAAATAGAGCCCTGGGGGCTGCTTTGTCCGTGGCTGGAGGCGTTATTATAGCCGGCCTGTCACGCGCCATCCCCTCAGGTCATTACTAGCGGGCAGAGCTGCAGCCCTTGGCAGCCTAACAGAGGCAGAGTGCTCCATTATCTGGAACAGGGAGCAAGGGATTGGGAGAGGGGAGGAGAGGAGCGGCCTGGACGCTGATCTGAGGAATGAGAAATGGAGAGATGGCAGTGAAAGCTGGGGGAAAGGGGGAATGCTTTTCGGGACTGGCCCAGCTCCTAGATGCCACCCATTTGGAGGCTGATTTGCAAATGCTGGTGGTTTGGAGCACTGGCAAAGGAAAGCTTAACCTGATCAAGGACATAATTGCATGTTTTTTTCATCCGTTTTCTTTTTTTGTTTGATGCATATATTCCCTTTAGTTAAATTAGATCCTCCCTGCCAATGTTGAATTTGCAGAGCAGGGGCTGGTCCTGCAGATGAGCAAACACTGCAAGGTGCTATAAGAGGTCTTTATTTTACACAATTCAAAAGAATGAGAGTGCAGTCACATCGCAGATGGTCTGTAACTCACAGATCTTTTATTCGTCTAAAAGTCTCCCACGTCCCAAAAACCATGTATCAATGCCCTCCTGATTGTTCTAGTATGGCTTGACATGAAAGGCAGAGCCGACTGAGAGAATAAATGGTAGTAAGAACTCAAATCCTGACTTTTGACAGTGGATTAGAAGCATCTGGTCATATGATGCACCAGTACATTAGAAGACTGAGGCAATAGGTTACCTGAAAGGGGTGCATGAGCAGGTTCCAAGGGGTTTAATCTATAAAACAGAATTGAGAACTTAAAAATGTTAATATATAATACTTTTATTAAAATGTTCCATCTGCTTTCTCTCTCTCTCTCTCAAAAAAAAAAAAAAAAACATTCTGCACATATTTGCTAATGTGATAATATAATAATTTGCCAATTGTGACAGTTCACTTCCTGTTTAAAAATGGAAGACTATACTGTAAAAAATGACAGTGATTTTAACAGTAAAAGACTGTAAAAATGCTGCGGTGAAAAACTGTCAATTGGTTTACAGAAAGTTCCCGTACTATATACGGTTAATAACTGTAATAGATCTAACGGTACATTTAATGTAATTTTACGGTAAAATTTTGGAAGTGAAAAATAACAATTCATTGTAAAATTTACAGTGAAAAACCGTAAATTGACATTCCCACAACTCCCTGCGTGACACTTCACATTTGATATATTTTCGTTGAAATAACTCTGTTTCTTCTTAGTTTTTCTCATGTTTTTCTAATCAGTTATGTACATTAGGGTTTTATGTTACATCTAATGTTGTTAAATGAATGTTAATTGCATTTTTAAAATTTCATGCATGTTACCATGATGGTGTTTAGTGTGTGTGTGAATGACACTGTGTGCACCTTCTATATGTTAATGTCGTCCTTCTCAGCTTGTGGAAAATCTGCTTGTGATGAACATTGATTCATCATGCGACTCTTATCACCACTGTGTTTGGTGACTGTCAGTGTATTATAAAGGTACAAAACACATATTAGTACTTCATTAGGTTGGTAAATTAACTTTATATCAGTTAATGAAATGTGTTATTTTACCGTAAATTTAACAGATTTTTTTTTTACGTTGCTACTGTATTTTTTACGGTGAAGTTCTGGCAACCACAGCTGCTGGTTTTTTACCGTAAATTTTACTGGGATTTTTTTTTACAGTGTACTTAAGTCATTGCTGTTGATTACTTGAATTATTTATATTACCATCAACTTTAAGTTTTTAAGTGTGATATTCAAGCACTTTTACAAAACTTTCAAGCAGCGAAAGTTTCATAAACTGTGAAATTACTCAAAGAAAAAAATTACACCAATTATGAGAAACCTCTGTTATTATTTATATATTTTACGTCGGGTGGTCACGATTGCCTTGCAGAATGGATAAGTTAACAGCTGTCAGTGTCATGGATGTTTTGCAGCGCGAATTCTGACTGAACGAATAGGCCTATAGACTGAAAAATAAAGGTAATTTGGGTTTGTTATTTTATCTACAGTTGTTATCTAGAATTCTGAAGGGAAATAAAGTAGAAGGTAAGATTACATTTATTTGAATAAATGATAAAGAGAGAGCGAGTGAAGGAGATACCGCACACGAGAGAGTAGCCTACCCAGTGAAGCTTTTGGTTTATTAAAATATATATATATATAAAAATAAATAAATAAAAAACACACACACAACACATGGTCTCTTTTAACCGGGCAGAGGTTGAAAGAGGTGTGTGTGTGTGTGTGTGTGTGTGTGTGTGTGTGTGTGTGTGTGTGTGTGTGTGTGTGTGTGTGTGTGTGTGTGTGTGTGTGTGTGTGTGTGTGTGTGTGTGTGTGTGTGTGTGTGGGCACGCGCAATTTCTTTCAAGGTAAAACTAGACATATAAAAAGTTTCTACCTCAATAATAGGTAAAGCTGCAAATTATTTGTGCGAGTACATACAAACATACAGACACGTCTGCTTCATAATACAACATTAAAGCTACCTTTTAGTAAGCAAACGTGTTGCCCTTGTGATGGCTTGGAATTCCAATGGGATATGCATGTTTAGACGTAGGTTGCATGTCCAGAGATCGGATATGGATCTGATTTAAATCCACATTTAGAAGTGGCTCAGATTGGATGCAAAAAAATAAAAGGATCTCATGCGGATTTTTGTGTGCAACTAATTCTGATCTATGTCAGATGTGAGCAAAATATCAGATTTTTTTGTGCCAGTGTAAACGCAGCCAGAGCGAACTAAGGGCAATATACACAGCAAACTAATTATCTAAACAAAGATCAGGTGAATGAAATCAATCAAACAATATGTGACAACAAATGAAAACATGCATAGAAACCATGACAACAGAAACGAAACACTAAGATACAAACTAATCTCAGTTGGCATAAGAAACATTTTCAGTCAGTTTTTGCCATTATAAACCTTGATTTGTTCCTCACTTTTGACGTAGGCCTAGGATGAAATCTATTGAATTTTGGATCAAATCCAGTCATATGTGCATTGCATAAATGAAGCCGCGGGTTCTGGAGGCCCACAGCAGTGCACATTTTGAATGTCTCTCTTATCTGACACTCAGGTCATTTCTCATTATATGATCTTTTATTAACACAATTCGGGAGGAGCGCTTTCAAATGATCCTACCAATCATCACGTCATTCCAACCAGCTGTCAGTAATCGATAATCAACATGTCTACCCAATGAGCATAAGTGGAGGACATTATAAGTAGCCTACGCAGTCGAAGCATCATGTTCCTCAACAGTTTTTCAGCCTCCCTCCAACACCCCGTCTCCTCACACTGGCCCGATTATCTTCCTAACCAAATCTCACACTCGCCAGGTTATCTTCCTAAACAGAATACGGGGGCGTACTCTGGGTTTGGGCCAAATACCGAGCTCGGAACCCTCTCCTCGGACAGTATGCTAAATATGCATACTATTTATTTATCTGACTTATTTGTAAGTGTGAACTTGTGAAGTGTTCTTATGTGGTTTTGCTACCTTGTGTTCTCAAACATCATCATAAACTGTTGAAGTTCAATTCCAGTGCTCATGAACACAAGTACAAAGGGCACATGTAAGAACCCAGATGTGTTCATGATCCATCAAATGCAGACTTGAAAGAATTGAACTGTTAGAAATCCCAGAAGTCATTGTGGGTCGACAATGTACAGAAGCCCGTAAGCTCTCAAGTCAGCATGAAACTGAAATTGTGATAGTCTTTTCTTCCCTATTGTGATGTATATCTGAATGTAACGGGTTCTGGAATATGAAAAAGAAAAAGGAAGGGCAGGACTGGATCTATGTCCTCGGAATTGATTGGAGCTAAATAGGGGCAGATCTGAATGTTATGTTGCACAATAACAATGTAAAAACGGAAAGGTTTTTTCCATATAGATGACAACGCTATCAAAACTACCCCTGTTCACACAAATCTGCGCAAACGACTGAAAACAGTGTAGCCTAAGCATGCCAGACAAGTAGTTGGTGATGTCACTTTGTAAAGAAAGACTACGCACCTGTGCACATACGCATTCTTTTACAGAGCACTCGCCTCGAGCATTCCTATCCACCTTATTTTTACAGTTTAATGCACTTTGATTCTTCTCGTTATTTCCCTATAGCAGCTAATAAATCGGAAGTCTCGCACATTCACAGAAAACACCTTATTTCCACGTTGAAAAATAAGGTGGATAGGATACGCATGTGCATGCTGTCACTGTTTTCACAGATTCACGTTTTTGCAGTTTACAGGGAGATGATAACGGTGTCATTTTCTAAAAAATCCTCTTCAACCCGAACAGATAACAGATGTCAGGAGGTTAATGATTTTGATTATGAATGCACATACATTTTTTTAATTATATGTATATATATATATATACACTCACCTAAAGGATTATTAGGAACACCATACTAATACTGTGTTTGACCCCCTTTCGCCTACAGAAGTGTCTTAATTCTACGTGGCATTGATTCAACAAGGTGCTGAAAGCATTCTTTAGAAATGTTGGCCCATATTGATAGGATAGCATCTTGCAGTTGATGGAGATTTGTGGGATGCACATCCATGGCACAAAGCTCTGGTTCCACCACATCCCAAAGATGCTCTATTGGGTTGAGATCTGGTGACTGTTGGGGCCATTTTACTACAGTGAACTCATTGTCATGTTCAAGAAACCAATTTCAAATGATTCGAGCTTTGTGACATGCTGCATTATCCTGCTGGAAGTAGCCATCAGAGGATGGGTACATGGTGGTCATAAAGGGATGGACATGGTCAGAAACAATGCTCAGGTAGGCCGTGGCATTTAAACGATGCCCAATTGGCACTAAGGGGCCGAAAGTGTGCCAAGAAAACATCCCCCACACCATTACACCACCAGCCTGCACAGTGGTAACAAGGCATGATGGATCCATGTTCTCATTCTGTTTACGCCAAATTCTGACTCTACCATCTGAATGTCTCAACAGAAATCGAGACTCATCAGACTAGGCAACATTTTTCCAGTGTTCAACTGTCCAATTTTGGTGAGCTCGTGCAAATTGTAGCCTCTTTTTCCTATTTGTAGTGGAGATGAGTGGTACCCGGTGGGGTCTTCAAAGTTGCTCTTCTATCAGCTTGAATCAGTCGGCCCATTCTCCTCTGAATCTAGCATCAACAAGGCATTTTCGCCCACAGGACTGCAGCATACTGGATGTTTTTCCCTTTTCACACCATTCTTTGTAAACCCTAGAAATGGGGGGGTCTCCATCAAGTCTGGCCAGTCATGGCAGATCCCGTGATTTAACTTCCCTTATTAATTGTTTTATTTTATCTATTTATTATTTTATTTTTTTCATCAGATGCCATCCATATTGCATGGCACAGTATGCAGAAGATTGGCAGGCAAATTTAGACTATTTTAAATACAATTTACACTATTTAGAGGGGCCAGGATAGTATGCGATAGTATGCCCTTAACTGAAACGGGCAGGGGTATTGTAGTGCCCAGAATATAATGTGAGTCTGCATGTGTTTTTGAGCAAGATGAGACCTGGTAGTTTTACATTGTGCTTGAAATGAACTATATATTCTGATAAATAATTACTAAACTAAACTAAACTAAACTAAAAAAAAAAAAAAAAAAAAAAAATTATTTGTGTGGAATTGGTGTACATGATTAAATCATGTCATTTCAAAGCACTTTTTCGTTCATAAATAAAGCTGTTTCATGAAAGGGAGCGATGAGAGGAAATTTTGGTGAGTCTGTTATTCAACAGTTTTGATTATTTTTGGTGAAATTATTGTAATCATTTTAAATGCATAAATGATGCTATATCATATTCACTATAATCAATATATTCCTGGTTTGGTGCCAGTTAAGGGTATTTCAACCTTACTGATGGGGCTGTGCTGGTATAAGAGAAGGTGGGGAAACACTAGACTTGGGAATCCGGGTCAAGAGCTTCACACCAAACCTCACCGGAGACATCATTATCTATCTGTCCTCTCCTCTGTTCCATACACAACACACCAAATAAACACTAACACCACCCCAGTGCGATCAAAGCCTCATGATCTGTGCTCTCCACACATACACTCTCAATCGCTCCATTATTACAATCTGCCATCAAAAACAGATCTCCAATGTGGTCGTTTTCAGTGTCAGTTTAAGCCTCAATAAACTTCAAGACCTGTGTTAAGTACATTAGAAAAACAACATTCATTCAAAGACACCACTGTATTGTAATATCCAACACGTTGACAAAGATGTAGGTGAAAAGCATGTGTCTTTTCCTGTGAGGTCCTTTCAGGTGTTCACAGTGTCTTACATCAATGACGACGTCTCATCAACCACTCAGTGGCGATAGAACAATACAGCTGTCGTAAATCATTACTGTGCTTTGTCATCGAAGATGCAAAGCTCGGTAACGGAGAGCAGGGATTAATAAACATGTTGTCCTTTGTGAAGTGAGGTGTTTGTCCCCTCATTGTAGTCTTTGTGGATGGTATTGATGACTGCTCTAAACATCTACCATTGTGTCTCCTTTCATATGAGAATGCCTGTTAAATTGGTTTAGCACTTTGAAACATCTCATTCACGTATCTTTGACCAGTCACAGCATGAAAGCAGTTGTAAGGAACGGCAGACATTGACTGTGATTAAAGGCAAAGCGAGAGATGTGAAGCATCTGTCTCGCTCTCTCTCTTTTTGGCAGTGTGGTATGAGTTTGAACAGAGAGATGGAAAAAGCTTTCTCTTGACATGTGTCTCAGCTCTGGCCAGGCTGAGGGAGAGAACAGGGCTTTCACACAAGAGAGTCTGGCCATGTCGAGTGTATGTTAGCCTGTCAGTCAAACATGACAGCTGTTTCCAGACTGACTGAGAGAGATGAAAAAATAAGAGAAGGGAGAGAGAGAATAGAGCGAGTGCTTTATTCTGAGTCTGTTGAATCCATCCAATTCTTCTCGCTGGTGCCCACACTACCTGTTCAAAAATACCAATCACAAACACTTTGTCTTCCTATCAGTCTTTTACTATACCACACATCATACATCTAATATGTCATTACCAAAAAGAAGAAAAAAAAGGTTTAGAATGTTTTACTCAGTTGCAAACATGGTACATGGGCTAATGACATATATTAGTGTCCATGATAAAGAAAAGGAAAAATATAGTTTAAATCACATTTAATGACTCTTAAGGTAAAACATAATAACATATTTTGCTTACACCTTTAAAGGGGTGGTTGATTATTATGGTTTCACTTTTTTAACTTTAGTTAGTGTGTAATGTTGCTGTTAGAGCATAAACAACATCTGCACAGTTAAGACACTCAAAGTTTAATACAAAGGGAGATATTTTGTTTTAAATAATTTGCTGTTTAAGAACTACAACAAACAGCTGGGAGGGACTACAAGCTTCTTCCTTGGTTAGAGACACCACTAACCCTAAAATGTAAAGGTGCCCTAGAACTTTTTTTTAAAAGATGTAATATAAGTCTAAGGTGTCCCCTGATTGTGTTTGTGAAGTTTCAGCTCAAAACACCCCATAGATTTTTTTTAATTCATTTTTTTAACTGCCTATTTTGGGGCATCATTATAAATGAGCCGATTCAGGGTGTGTGGCCCTTTAAATCTGGTGCTTCACACCCCAAGAGCTCACGCTTGCCTTAAACAACATAAAAAAAGTTCAAACAGCTAATATAACCCTTAAAATGGATCTTTACAAAGTGTTCGTCATGCAGCATTTCTAATCACGTAAGTACAGTGTTTATTTTGATGTTTACATTGATTCTGCAATGAGTTTGAGGCTATGCTCCGTGGCTAACGGCTAATGCTACACTGTTGGAGAGATTTATAAAGAATGAAGTTGTGTTTATGCATTAAACAGACTGCAAGTGTTTAAAAATGAAAATAGCGACGGCTCTTGTCTCCGTGAATACAGTAAGAAACGATGGTAACTTTAACCACATTTAACAGTACATTATCAACATGCTAATGAAACATTTAGAAAGACAATATACAAATATCACTAAAATATCATGTTATCATGAATCATGTCAGTTATTATTGCATCTATCTGACATTTTTTGCTATTGTTCTTGCTTGCTTACCTAGTGCCCTGCCCTTGTGTAATGCCTTTCATGTTGGGAACATGGGCTGGCATATGCAAATATTGGGGGCGTACACCCCGACTGTTACGTAACAGTCGGTGTTGTGTTGAGATTCGCCAGTTCTTCTAAGGTCTTTTAAACAAATGAGATTTATATATGGAAGAAACAATGGAGTTTAAGACTCACTGTATGTCATTTCCATGTACTGAACTCTTGTTATTCAACTATGCTGAGGTAAATTCAATGTTTGAATCTAGGGTACCTTTAAAGAACACACAACAAAGGAGGCAAGGCCAGGCTGGACTGCTTTAGAGAAGAGAAAGAGTTGTTTAGTAGAGTGTTGTTGCCATGCCATCATTTTACACTGGCACATATTTGCACAAAAGATGACGGCACATGCTAGTTGATGAGTTGAATCAGCTCCACAGCAACTACATAAATGTATCCACTAACCATTCAAAAACTTCCAGCTGAATTATAACTAAATCTTGGCAGCGCGTCACTGCCGGATAACTGAAAATGGGCAAAGAGGCGGGACGTGGTTGGAACTGAGGTTCCTGGTTGCTGAAAACATGCCCGCCTAGCTCAATGTGACCAAGTTAGCTCAGGCAGCTATCTATCTAAAATATTAATAAAGATAACAAGTTATATCATTTGAAAGTTCTAAAGGTTTACTGTCAACCTACATTGTCTGTTTTACGATATAGGTGCTCCAGCAACAGTAATATACAGTAATATTGTAATTTGGGTTGTGTGTGCAAATGATAACACGCAAAATCAAAAGGGGACTTCATACCTTTGAAATGAAATAGCGATCCTGAGATTTTAACATGGGGCCCAATGAGATTCTGCTCTCTTTTGGAACCTGTCCCTAGCGGCCAGTTGATGAATTGCAGAATAAGTCACTTCCGTATTGGCTTCAAGAGAAACTGGGGGAGGTTACCACTTGTTTTGGCTGCGTAATATTCTCCAGATTTGTTGTTGTTGAGCAACCGAAGCGTGACCTGTTAAAGCTCTGCCCTCTTTTGGAAAGCGGTTGGGAGCAGCAGCTCATTTGCATTTAAAGGGACACACACAAAAACAGTGCGTTTTTGCTCACACCCAAATAGTCAATGTCAATTTTTTGTTGTTTTTCATTGTTTTTTTGTTTGTTTTTTTTTAAAGGATTGACACCACATGACATTTTATGATTGAACTAACCTGACTGAACTAACTTTCCATGTAAAAAAAAAAAAAAAAAAAAAATCATCTGATATTTTAAGAGATTTATTGACCTTGAAAGTAGGTTTTTTTTTTTTTTTTTTTGCTTCTGGATGTTGCATGCACCATGACTTTGATTTGGCTTTTTAATATTAAGCAGTAAAGCAATATTATTAAAATGTTACTGTTTATTTGCCATATATTATTAGAACTAGTCATTTTTAAGAACAATTTCATTCTTCAATAAGATTTTTTTTCTTTATAACGATATCTGAAGTTGTACCTCACTGATATGTTGACTTTATGCCACCCAAAAGATAAACTAAATAATAAAAATGAAATTAAACATTCTCATCATAAGTGTATTGTATGAATTGTATTTTTAACATATTATAGTTTAGTTACATACAAAACATTATT
The DNA here is from genome assembly GCF_024489055.1 of Chanodichthys erythropterus. Taxonomy (NCBI): domain Eukaryota; kingdom Metazoa; phylum Chordata; class Actinopteri; order Cypriniformes; family Xenocyprididae; genus Chanodichthys; species Chanodichthys erythropterus. The sequence goes on along the minus strand of NC_090241.1, from coordinate 16,485,653 downwards.
CACAAGCCATAAATCATGCTACCTGCACCAAGAATTTATTAGCATATCAGTCACTGTCCATTTCTAGCACAACATTTTATGCATATTCTATTAGATGTGCATCTGTTTTTGGAGAATAGAGAATCTTCACCTCCTGCATGTTCATATTTTACCCATTTGCTTGGAACGTTCTGGGTGAGAGCTCACACTGAGACCAATGGATAAGATAAGCGTAAAACTTATACATTTATCACCAATAATCACACTTCTCTCTGTGTGCCAATACTTTCAGACAGAAATAATGAGATGCCTTGCCGGGACAGGTTTTGAATATAAAACCTCTGCGTGTATGCGAACATCCTGGGACTGTCGCGCTGAAGGTGAGGAAAACACTATTAGACAGCTGTAAAGCACCATCAACAATTTACCAGATTAAAACGCCTTTCCAATTGATATATAAATAGTTACGATTTTGGTGCCTACTGTTTCTTGCAAGAACTGAAAATGATAACATCCTGTGTGAAATGGAGAAGCAGAGTCATTTTGAGTTACTGAAACACTTTCTCAAGGGATGAGGACCTATACTTAGTTCAACCCTTTTAACTCAGCAGTGAACTCAAAACTCTTGCTCCTGTGGGGTCAGAGCTTGTTTACTCCACCTACTGGCAGTGGGGTAAAATGCAAGTGTTGCTTTCACATAGTAAATTACCAAAGGTCATGTTAAATCTATTGCTTTGCACTTACCAAAAGGACCATTTCAAGTCGCGCGACCCAATATTTTCCAATGAACATGTCCATGACTTCGCCCACTAAATAGGACTTCATTTTCTAAAGCCCACCTTAATTAAAAGTTGTTTGCTATTGTGAAGCTATTTGAAATCAAAATGGCGAATATGATAATGTAATACCTAGAGATTTGAGGCAATATCAAGACTAATCCGTAATATAAATTAAATCAGCACTTTATTACAAATTATTTCCCATAATCAAATGTTTCAAGAAGGATAACACAACTTATTAGAAGTGTAACGTAATAGTTTCTGATGAAAAGAGGGGCAGTGTGTCACTCTCTTTATAGAACGTCTCTGAGGCGCTGTGGTTCTTCACTATATATTGCTCTGAACTCCACCAACTGGAGACTAATTTGCTGCGTTTACAACCAGAACAAATGGGCAGGGTACTGCTGTGTGCTGTGTGACATACGGACAGCCCTTTCCTGCTGAAATGTGAATCTGAGGGACTTTATGGAAAGGTGTATATCACTTGCCACTTGATCATTAAAGATATGATTACCATTGAATGGGCTCAGACGGCAGAACATTCATTAGTATGGCAACAGATGGGGATGTACATTTTCCCCGCACATACTTCGGAAATGGCTCTTCGGGTAGCCATATAAATATGATGCACTGCTTCACGTCTTACTTTATAGAGGCACAAAGTCAAAGCAACTACAGGGGACAAATAACACCACATATTTGGCAACCCTATCGTGAATGATCTATTCCACACAATGGTATGGTTTACTAGCTGTCTTGCTTATTTGCATTTCTCATAATTTATAGTGGGTTGCAAGGAATACAGAGTGGAAACATAGCAGGCAACCCTGATTTCTTCCTTCATGCAAGTACATCTCCCAAGTGAGAATACATCATTTTCTATTATATGAACAATTTTCGCTGTCAGTGGAAATATAGGGCTGTAAAAAAGTGGGATTGGGTTTGACATGCACATCAGGAGAGAGTATCACTGTTGTCATATACATTGTTAAGCCAGACAAACTGAAAGCTCAAACCAATATTCATTACCATATTGATTGAAATAATTCATCATAATGCGATTTTAGGTTTAGTGGTTGAGAGAGTGAGAGAGTAAGAGAGAGAGAGAAGGAGAGAAAGAGACAGGCAGTAAAGAATTATCTAACAAAAGAACAGCATTGTACCATGGGGACGTTTCTCTGTTCCAGTTCATTGATGGAGTTGATGAAGTTTAAATGAAGCAGACACAGGATAAAAGTGAGGGTATTGACCAGCGGGCGCTTGAAAAACCTGATACATGCGCAAAAGCAAGATTTGCTAAATGCTCTAATCTTCAATCAAATCTAACATCAATACAGACAAAGTTTGGTAATGAGAGATTCAATGAAGCATGAAGGAGAGAGAATTAATTCCCTTCGCCTAAACTGGGTTCAACTTTGAAGCTTTGCTCTTTGGGACAGACAGTTATCTAAATGCTAAATAAGAAACGTATTGTACTTTTCACAGTATGCTAATCATTTGTTCATTTCATCTCCATTATTTGTTCTCCCGTAGATTTGAGTTGTTGATCTAGTGATTAGAACAACATTGGACAGCGTCTGGAAGTGGGCAGAATACTTAACAGTCAATTCAACAAGGCCCATGTGCCTCTCATTTAAAATCTTAATATTGTTCAGCCTGACTGACTCCAATTACGAACGTGACAAACTACAGATTTTATGTCCATCAACCCCATAATATAGTTCAACACAAAAGCTAAATTTAATTTTCAGTTGA